>NC_069781.1:68905123-69517623 GCF_027406575.1 Nycticebus coucang | reverse complement strand
AGGTGTTCTCGGGTCTTCTCTCCGGCTTCAGCTTCCTTGAGTAGAGGCTTCAGAATGAGTTCCCACCTTAGATCCATATCATGCTCACTCTTCCTTCCTGACACACTCCAACAGCTTTTCTACATACCGATAAGGGGTATATGTTCAGCCTTAGATTTCCGTTTCAGAGCAGGACAAAATTTATTCACAATTCCTGCTTATTTACTTGTAAAATAGATATCCTTTTCACCTGAGGCGCCATGAGACTGAGATACTTCATTTTAAAAGGGCTCCAAAAAGAGCAATTTTCTGTGTCTTATAGGTATATACATCGATGTAGTTTTTGCAAACTACTATGGTAGCTTCTTTCAAGTTTTTAGACTTATTTTCAAACAAAATACCTTCAATCAATTTTATAATGCAGCAAAAGTGATTTTCTTATTTTTCAAAACAAAATTCCCATTCTCTACTTCTGAGATATTCATATTTATTTTTACATTTTAATGAGACACCCTAAAATGCCTAAAGTGAAAAGATTTATAACTTCCATACAAACCATTTTCATGTAAGTATTTAACAACTAAAAAGGACCTAGGACTTAGAAATAAAGTAAGTTTTAAAACGATTTACAACCAACATTTAATTGATTAAAATAAATTGTCTCTAGGAATGACCAAGAGATTACCCATTAAATATGAGGATGGGCAGTGCCTGCGGCTCAAGAAGCAGGGCACCAGTCCCATATGCCGGGGGTGTTAGGTTTGGGCCTAGCCCTGGCCAAAACTGCAAAATAAATAAATATAAATAAATAAATATAAGAATGAGAAAATTTGGGGGGCATCATTTTGATGATTCATGAGCCTTGACATGTTTTCCCTCATATCAATTCAAATGTAAATATTCTGGATTAGCTCTTGTTTTTCTTGAATCTAGATTCTTTCCATCCTATCATGCAACCTTGTCAAGAATTTTAGAGTCTTCTCCATGTAGCTGATGCATCAGAAAAGAAACCACAGAAAAAGCATACCTAATCATTAATCACTTTGGCTAAGAAGTGTTACTCGTTATTTCTATTCCTATTAGACTACCACAAATAAGCAATAAGGTCTCTCTAGAGGCAATGGATCTGGGATATATATATATATATAGCCCCTGCCTAGACAGCTGTTTCTGGGAACAATTGCACACTCACATTCTATGCTGCCAAGTGGTTAACCAAAACCTCTATACATATTTTCAGTTTTTTGGAAAGGTTAGCCATCTATTAACCTCTCTGTGAGACCATAAAGAATATGTTGTCAGAACTTTGGGAGGCTTTAAAGTAGTCCCTACAGAGAAATTTATTGTGCTATAAAGGCTATATGTATATATGCATGTAAATAAATAAAGATATTGAATAAACAATCTAATGTTATTCCCCCAAAAACTAAACCAAAAATTAGCAGATGCCAAGGAAATAATGGTTAGATCAGAAATAAATAAAATAAAGCCTAAGAAAACCTCTCAAGAAAATCAGTGAAACTAAGAGTTTATTTTTTGAAATGATAAACAATATCAATAATAGTCTATTCATAGACTAAGTAGGAAAAATGAGGGAGAACTCATATAAAATTTGAAATGAAAGAGAAGACATTAGAACTGTTACCACAGAAATAAAAAGGATTATAAGAAACTACCACAAAAGATTATATGTCAACAAATTAGATAATCAAGAAGAAATGCATCCAAATTAGATAATCAAGAAGAAATGCATACAACCTCCCAAGACTGAACCATGAAGAAAGAGAAAATCTGAACAGACCAATAATGAATAAGGAGACTGAATCAGTAATAAAAGCACCACAAAAGAAAAGCTCGGAACCAGATGGGTTCACTGCTGACTTCTACCAACACTTAAGAAAGAACTAATATCGATCCTTCTCAAACTCCTAAAAGAAAGGAAGTGGAAGGAATACTTCCAATATTGCTTTGAGACTGGCATTACTCTGATAGCAAAGCCAGACAAGAACATTACAAAAACATTTTTTTGTAATGTGAAAATTTTAATGTAATGTAAAAATTGTAAGTAAATATCCCTGATGAACACAGATGTAAAAATCCTCAACAAAATGTTTGCCAAGTTCACCTTACAAGAATTGTTCATTGCCCGTAAGTGGAATTTGTCCTTTGGATGCATGGATGTTTTAAAATATACAAATCAATAAACGTGATATATCATATAACACAATGAAGAATAACAATAACAAAAGAAATTCAACACCCTTTCATAATAAAAACTCTTAACTCTTAACAGATTAAGAATAGAAGGAATGTCTATCAACAGGTGTGACAAAGCCATAGATAACATCACAGTCAATTAGACAATGTTTAAAGCTTTTTCTTTATGATCAGGGGCAAGAAAAAGATGCTCACTTTAAAAACCTCTTTTTGATATAGAACAAGAAGTCTTTGCCAGAGCAATTAGGCAAGAAAAAGAAATAAAAATGATCCTTGTAGAAAAGGAGGGAGCAAAATAGGAAATACAGAATTGAAGGAATCCTTCTCAAACTCTTTTAAAGAAACAGAAGTGGAAGCAGTACCTCCAATATCACTTTGAAAACAGCATTACCCTGATATCAAAGCCAGACAAATAGATACTATTTGCTCATGACATAATCTTATATGGAAATTCTAAAGACTCCACCAAAAAACTATTAGAACTCATAAACAAATTTGCTAAAATTGCAAGATTCAAAAACAACATACAGAAATCAGTCATGTTTCCATACACTTACAATGAACTATCTGAAAATAAAAATAAGAAAATAATCCCATTTACATTAACAATTACAACAAGTATGTAGGTGTCAATTTAACCAAAGTGGTGAAAAATCTGTTTATTGAAAACTGTAAAACTTACTAAAAATATTGAAGAAAACAAAAATAGATGGCATGTTATCCAGTGATCATGGATTCTAAGAAATAATATCATTAAAATGTCCATCCTACTCAAAGAAATCTACAGATTTAATGTACTGCCTTTCAAAATTCCAGTGTCATTTTTTACAAAAATAGAAAAGATAATCATTACATTTGTGTAGAACCAAAAAACAATCTTGAGCAAAAAAGGCATAGTAGGAAGCATCACACCATTACTTTCAAAATATAAAGCAATTGTAATCAAAACAGCATAGTACTGGCATAGAATCAGACACACTGACCAATAAAACAGGACTGAGAACTGAGGGGAAAACCCATACATCATGGTGAATTGATTTTCAACAAAGTTGTAAGAACACATAATGAGGAAAGGGTGATATTTTCACTCAGTGGTGTTGGGAAAACTGGTTGTCCATATGCAGAAGAATAAAAATGCATTCCCCATTACAAGCATCAACTAAAATTGATTAAAGACTTAAATATAAGAACCCAAACTACAAAACTACTACAAGGAAACATAGGAAGAAAAGCTCCACAATATTGTTCTCAGCAATAATGATGTGGATATGGCCCCCAAAGTATTGGCAACAAAAGCAAAAATAAAGAAAGAAGATTATATCAACTAAAAAGCTTCTGTAAGGTCAAGGAAATGATTAACAAAGTGAAGAGATGATTCACGGAATGAGAGAAAAGATTTGCAAACCATACATCTGATACGGGGTTAATATTCAAAATATAAAAAGAGCTCAACTCAATAGCAAGAAAATTATCTGTTTAAAAATGGATAAAGGACTTGAGTAGATATTTTCCAAAAGAAAGTACAAATGGTCAACGCTTAAATGAAAAAATCACTAATATTTAGGGCAATACAAATTAAAATCCTAATAAGATATTACCTTACACTTCTTAGATTGGCTTTCATTAAAAAGATGAAAGATAAGTGATGTTCAGGATGTAGAGAAAAGAGATCTTTTCTAATATTGATGGAAATGTAAATTAGCATAGTTCTTATGGAAATGGCATGGAGATTACTAAAAAAAAAAAAAAACATAAAAAACAAAAATAAACTACCATCTGATTCAGCAATCCTACTTCCAGGTATATATCCAAAGGAATTGAGACCAATTGTCAAAGGGATATCTTCATGCTCATGTTCACTGCAGCATTATTCACAATGGCCAAGATAAGGACTCAACTTAAGTGTCCATCAACAGACAAATGGATAAAGAAAATGTGTTGTATACACACAATGAAATATTATTCAGCCTTAAAAAGAAGGAAATTCTGTCATTTGTAACAATGTGAATGAAATTGGAGCATATTATGCTGAGTGAACTAAGCCAAGCACAGAAAAACAAATACTGTATAATCTCACTTATATCACTTACATGTGTAAAAAAGTTGAACTCACAGTGGTGGAGAGTTGCATGATGGTTACTGGAGGTTGGGGGTAAGGGTTAGGAAAGAAATTGGGGTGGGTAATAAAGTTTCTCTTAGGAGGAGAGAAACTTTTGAATCTATGGCACTTAGGGTGGCTATGGTTAATGAGAATGTATTATATATTTCAAAATAGCTAAGAGAGTAAATTTCAAATGTCTCACCACAAAAAAAAAAAAATACACAGAGATGCAAGCCATGTTAATTAGCTTGATTTAATCATTTCACATTATATCCACACATCAAAACATCACATTGTACCCTATAAAGTATACTATATGTCAATTAAAACAATATTAACAAAAAGTGGTTAGAAGATATGATTGGGGAGCTAATTCTTCCTTTTTATATGTAGAGCACTTTTCCTTCCATGTGTATTTAATTTGCTAAAGTGATCACGGGACGGAGAGAAGAGAATATGTAATTCTCATTTGGGCTCCACGCCAGGCAGCTTAGCAGTAGATATTTAATTTTTTGTTGTTGTTGTTGTTGTTGTTTTTTTAGATATTTAATTTTTAAATTTCATTTTAATTAAGATGAGAGGCTAGAGATGTAACAAAATTCAAGAAATGGAAATTAGAAAATAAAATCAAATCCTGGGGGAGCACACATTTATAGATTGATGCAGTCTCTGCAATGAGAATACTAGCATTCTACACATTCTCCTCATGTCTCTTGGTGATAAAGACACAGCTGTACATTGACATCTGTGGCAAAATTATAGATACATTTAAAATATGTTTTAGATAAATACATATACACTTGAGTATCACACTATACTTTTATCTCTAAATGGTAAGCTATGTACTACATCATATAAAAGTCATGGCCACATTACTGCCTAAGCTGCACATATAGACATAGAATTGAAATGTTTCAGTTTTCTCATACCTTCCTGAAATGGGACTTGGCTCCTTCATTTATACCAGAGCCTAAAAAGACATTTCGTGTTGAGATTCTTTGTCTTGAATCCCAAAAGAGCAGGAGGATAATATGATGAGGGATTCAACAATGTCAAAGAAGGAAATATGAAGGTCCAGCATTTGGAGTATCTTCAACTGTTTTTTTGTCACTATCTTAGTATCCCATGCTCCCATCGGTCTGTGAGTATTGGTGCTTATAAAATTCCCTATGTTGAGATTTTTCTTTTCCCTATGTGTGCATCGAATCTTTGCTAAACAGTGGCACGGGACATCACAAAAAGCAACAGATTGGTGGCAATATGCATTCATGACTGCTCATCTTACCCAGGCTCTCAGTAGTGTCTGGGAATCCTATTAGTTTTCTGTTACACAGCGAAATTCCCATTCCTCACAGATACTATTTCAAACTTTCTCAACTCTCTTCAAATCTTCAGCTCATCCATCTTTCCTTTCAGATCCAGGAGATTACTTAAAGCCATTGGGGGGAAACCTTTGGACATCTCACTGACCTAGCTGCACCCAGCATACATATTTTCTTTGTCCTGCGGGGTTGAGAAAGAGTTGCCTTTCCATCTACATAATTTATCTAGCTTCATTCTGACATCTTTCCCTTCTGGATTCCTTAGAAACACAGTAAATTCTCTACTCTTCACCTTCTTGCGTCTTGATTATTTCCTTTACCTTTGGATAAGTCTCCTTAAGATCTTATCATGCATGGTTTTTCAGTGTTGGAAAAATAGAATATAAAAAGTAGAGAAGTTTTCTTCACCCTAAACTCCCTCCACAATAATTTTATTTCTCTCCTCTCCCTTTCACAGTCAATTTTTTTGAAGGTGTTATCTATATTTTGTCCCAATTTCCTGAACTTGTTTTTTTCCTGCAATATGCATGTCAGTGACCTTGCTCTCACACAGTTCATCTATGCTTAGATGCTTGACATACAGATACTTTTCAGAGACCTCGCTTCCCTTCCTGGATGTATCTGATACTGTGGGAATCTTTCCTTCATGAGCCTCTTGTTTCCTTGCCTCCTTGGGTACAACTTCCTTCTAGTTTGCTTCCTTCTCCTCTTGCTTCTCCTTTTGTCCTTGGGATGCCTCTTTTGCTCTACTCTCAGTTTAAATATTGATGATTTTTATGGCTCAATTCTAGTTTTTTTCTCAACCTCACACTAATAAATAAGTAAATCCAAAACCTATTGGTGAGTTCATCCACATCCAAAGCTTCAAAGAGTGCAAACTGATGACTCCCAACTCTATTCCCCCAGCACAGACCTCTTTCCTGAGCCCCAGGACTAAATGTCTAGTACTTACACGACGTCGTATGTGGGTGCCTCATAGACATCTGAAGGTTACCATGTCCAAAGATGCACTCTTGGTCTTCCCTTTCTTCCCCACTTCCATACTTCATTCTATTTGTGTTCACTGTCTCAGAAAAGCCTACTGTCTACCCAGAATGCCTCTCACATCTGGTCAATTACTAAATTGTTTAAATCCTATTGCCAAATTGCTTTCTAGATACTTCTCTTTCTTCCTACAGTTATTTCTTGGTGCAAAAACAAACAAACAAACAAACAAAAATCTCCTTTCTGAATGGTTTCCATCTCTTCCAAATTGGACTTTCTTTCCTCAAATTATCTCTTCTTCACTCTTTTCCACAGTGAACCTATGACAATATAATTATGACATTGCTTAAAATTCTTCCAAGGCTTCCCATTGCCCTAAGATAAAGTACAAACTTCTAAACACATCACAACTGACTACATCCTTCATGATCTGGCCTCAGAAGCTTCATCACTCATCATCATTCTTAAATTCTGTTGTCTAGATGTATGGAACTTCCTCCAGTTCTTCAACTCAGAACTTGCTGTTTCCCAAGTGTTTGCAGATTTTTTCCTTTCTCTGGAATTTTCTTCAGTAGTCCTCTTTTCTATTTGATCCTACCCATCTTTCAAGTTTTCAGTTACATATCACTTTCTCGGGAAGCCTTTCTCAGATTCTTAGTTTACTAAATCCTACTGAAATGTGACTTAAACATTTATGCAGTACCCCATCATAACATCTGTCATGTTTTATTATTTTGCCTTTTGTACTAGTTTCCTTTTGCTGCTATAACAACCACTTTTTTTTTTTTTTGCTTAAAATAGCAAATATTTATTATAACTCTGGAGGTCAGGAGTCTAAAATGAGCTAGTAGTGCTCTACAAAAATTTATTTTCTTACTTTTTTGCAGTTTCTGGAGGCTGCCTTTATTCCTTGGTTTGTGGCCCCTTCCTCTATTTCCGAAACCATCAGCATAGCTTCTTTAAATTTCTCTATCTTACCTCTGCTTCTCTTTCCCATTACCTTCTCAGAGTGAATCTTCTGTCACTCTCTTTCCCTTGTAAGGGTCCTTGTGATTACACTAGGGCCACCTGAGTAAAGCAGGATAATTTCTCCATTTCCTGAACTTACTCAGATCTGCAAAGTTCTTCCTGGCATGTAAGCTACAAATGTATAGATTCTGGGAAATCTTACAGGAGAGCATTATACTGCTTTCATGCTTGTTTAAATGTCTGTTTTTCCTGTTAGATTGGATAATATCTCTTTTATTTCTCTCCATATTCCCAATGTCCAGCACAGTGCCTTACTCATGTTAGATGTTCAGTACATATTTATTATGAAGAAACATAGTCTTTGACATGCTTCTTTAAAAATTTATTCAGTAAACATTTATGAAACACCATCTGTCTGGTGGACATTTTTTTGATGCTGAGGTAGTGTTCTTAATAATATGAATAATATTGATAACAAAATAATGAGGTTACATATATATAAATAGGAACGCATTAAGGATTTTTTGCTTTTTGAAATAACTATGCACAATGTGAGTGAGGAATCAAAGGACAAATTTCAGGCCTTATTAATTTTGAGGGGGATAAGGAGCATTTTTATGAAAGGCAAATGGCTTTGAAGAGGAATAGTTCTTATCTAGAAAAAACAATGTTAGATGAGAAACAGTATTCTATGCAGATGAAGTTAGGTGAAAACATGTGTGGAGTTGTGCAGCCAAATGGTTGATTGACAGAAATTTAGTATGTCAAAAATGACTGCTGTTTGGAATAGATGGGTACAAACTAAATTATAGTATAAGATAAAAAGGAGACACATCTTTAAGTGTCTGTATGTCATCTTAACGAAGCCTGAATTTTGTTTACAAATGATGTGGAATCACTAGTGGATTTAGAAGACATAATATATGTTTCAGTATGTTTTCAAATAACTTATTAAGATAGCAATGTGAGCATTGCACAAGGGGTCATATATTAACAGAAAGTTAAAAGTCAATGCCAGTAGCCAATGTGCAATGTGAAAGGATGTCTTCTTGATCCTTGAAGCCTAGATTTGATCCCAATTCATAGACAAAGATGTAGATACAGCAAACATATGCAACACTGAACAGGTATAAATTATATAATGTAATCATAAACAACTACGTATTACAAAGTACACTCCCCCCAACTCTATTGCCTTTTTAATTTTTTACATAATAGCTAGCTATCTCTTAACCTATTCCACAATATGAATTCATGCAAGCACAATTCTGTCCATTTTTAATTATTGAAACAACCTATGGTGACTTGAAATCACAAAACACAGTTTCAATTCACTAATTAATATACCTCCTCTCATAAACATATCAAGACTCTGGGATTGATTTTAAGTTGAATCACTTCTCCCTCACTGTTTCATTTACTGTAGTTTTTGATCCTTTCAGAAATAGAGGAGAGTTGAGAGGAAAAGAACGATGTTATTTGGCTGAATCTGTGGAGGTGACATAATTTCTGTATTCTCTGGACTCAGAAGGTGTGGAAAGCTGACTTTTCACCAACAAGGATTTGTTTATGGAATGATGAGAGACAGCCCTCCTATACCACAGGCAGAGAGCTCTCTTCTGCAGCCCCTAGAGCAATTGGTCTCTACCTTCTGCTGAAATCCCCTCCTCCCTCCAGTTGACCTGATTGGGAAGCTTAAGATCATCTGGTTCAGCTTCCTTTCTGTGGGCCTCAAAAGCGGTCCCATGAAAATACTCATGAATCTGTGCTCCGTAAAAATTCTGGGCACACCATCACTAGCCTCAAACCAGCCCTCTTCTCAGCTGCAACGGACCACATTAGCTAGCTTCTTGCTTGCAGACTTCTGGGCTTAGCTCAGATACTGTTCCCTATGTTCTCTAAATTGAAGAGACACTTAAGTCATGGTACCTTAGTGGTCTTAAAATTCCTGTGCAGTATATGTATGTTTTAGGGGAAGGAGGACATTCACAAAACATCTCTCTCCAAAGAAATCCTACTTTGAAACTTCTACTTCATAAAGAAAACCTACCTATAGTTGTATGATGCGTAAGAGGCAGGTAGCTGGATCATAGCCTCTTATTTTTGAAAAATTCCACCACATCCTAGAACTTTAAAATACATTCCCTAGCTGAGTTAACCATTAAGCACTAGGTGTACTATACTAAGTCTTTTCTTATTTAATAATTTCAACTCAATGAAAAGGCATTAAGATGCCTACAGATGAAGAAATAAAAGCCCAGAGAGGTTAAGGAATATGATGAAGATCAAAGGTTGATAAATAGTGGATCTGATATTCAAAACCAAGGCGTCCAAACCAGAACTGTATCTCCTCACATCAAAGCCTTCATCACACAATCTTTGTGCAAATTCCCATCTTTCCTATTAGACTGTAATTTCTTTTTTGTTCCCTTCACAATTACCATAGTGATATTCATCTATCTCTTAGCACTGATGTAGTTCTTGGTTTTTTTAAATGCAATGCAAGATGGTGTATTGTTTCACATGCTATGTGTGTGGGAGGGGTATTTTTCTATTTCTATTTCTATTAACAATGACAAACAAAATAAGCAAAGCCAAGGCAACTTTACAAAATAAAGGATCACAAAATATAAAATTTCTTATTTATAATATCTAATTAAAAATTAAAGAGAATAGTCCAATGTCTTTGTGTATGGAACAACAAATTAGATTTATCCTGAATTTTGAACTCATTTTATAGATGTTCATGGGGCTATGAAAAGCTGCTGCATGAACATACTATTTTATCTGCTGGAGAGAAGTGGGAACTGACATTGCCCACTGTCCAACCTCCCTTAATAAGCTTCCTCTCCCATGACAGAAAAGTTATTCTTCTGTGGCGTCTTCTACAAAGTAGATTGTAGAAGATTGGGGCAACTGATTCATTCTACCACTGTTTGAATCTCTTGAAAGGGTTGGGCAAACTGTGGCCCATGGGCTAAATATGGCCACTGTTTGTTTTCTGAATACAGTATTCTTGGAACACAGCCACGTGTATGTATTTATGTTTTGTGTATGTCTCTTTTCAGGCTAAAATGGTAGAGTTGGCTAGTAGCCAAAAAGGCCCTGAGATTTTAAGTAGTTATGATATGGCCCTTTCCAGTAAAAGGTGACTTACATTTACTTTAGGGAAGTTAGATTGGCTTTTACTTTTACAAAAGACCCTCTGTAAAATACCATTGCACACTCTGTTGTCCCAACTTCAATTTACTTTTTAACATGCATCCATTATTTTTAATCTCTTCCATTTTTTGAACTTAGTTCCTTTTGTATTATCTTTTTCACATATTCTCTAGCAATTTTAAGTTTATTTTATTTTACCATAGTGAAGAGCTCTTCAAAAGTTATTGGTAGGGAAGAGACCCTCCCCCCCCGCCCCATCCCTACCCAAAATAGAAAAATTAGCCAGGTGTCATAGTGGACACCTATAGTCCCAGCTACTCAGGAAGATGAGGCAGGAGGATCTCTGGAGCCTGTGAGTTTGACGTTGCTGTGAGCTAGGTTGAGGCCATGGCAATCTAGCCAGTGAGACACTGTCTTAAAAAAATTATTTTCTCATTTATTTATTATATCTTAGGATTAAAACATATAAAGCCAATAAAGCTTTCCTAAAAATTATTTAAACATTTTGCAACTTTAAACATGATTATTCAGACAATAAATATAACAATATTTGATTACAAAATTGGATCAAAGGATGCCCAAATATTATCAAAATAGCAATTTTAGTCTACTATGTTTAGATTTTTTAGAAGAATTTAACATTGAAGTGAATTGTTTTTTTCTGAAACTTTTACCTAAAATGTTCCCTAGAGTTATTTTTGAAAATCACTGTGATGGGTAAGATTCTTTGTCCTTACTATTTTTACTTAGGTTAGATTTCATTGTGGTATCACTAAATAGGAAAAAAAAAATGAGTAGGTGGTTTGATTTTATGGAAAAAAGTCCTTAAATGAATCTTTGGTTTTCTTTCCCCTGCTACCTCATTAATCCTAAATAGTATCAGTCAGTTGATTCTAATAGCTGTGAGTGTTACTACCTTGGTCAGTTCCAAATTATAGTATTGATTAATTGATTGCCTTCTTCCAGTTGTGAATTATATTAGTGCTGGCTCAGGCAGCTTGGCTTGGGGCCAAAACCTAATTTTCAATGGAAGGCAACAAGCAGTTTCACTGTTTCCCTGCTGTGGTTAAGTGGCTGCTCAGAAAACAAAAAGCTTTGTAGAGACAATTTGACAAAAAGGAATGTACTGAATATAATGAATATACCCTTAGCCATTGATCCAACCAAGAGAGACAGAGCGCGAAGAGAGTAAGTCAAGAATTCATCATTTCTCAACCTCAATCTTCCAAAAGAGTAAAAAAACAATTGAGTGAAAGATGAGAGTAGGAGGGAAGGAAGATAGTCCTGAAAGCTAATGAGCCATCACCAGGATCTGTGGAACTACATTCATTCCGGGGATGAGTGTGGTGACCGTGGTACTTTCAAACTAATAAAAGGTAAAGTGGCCTATAGGCTCCCCTATATCACAGGCTGTCAGGAAAAGCTTAAGAAACACTTGCCACGTTGTGGTACCAGCAGGGCAGTGTTGCCATCTTCTTAGGATAATAGAAACATTACCAAGATGAATGACTAAACAATAGGGGCTGGCTTTCTGTTAGTTCAAGGAGGAAGAGAAAAGGGATGGGTGTGTTGATCATTGATTCTGTGGAATGGAAAATGCTACAAAGGGTATTATGAGGTTAATAACTTTCATAGATCTATAATTTTGGGTTTGATTGTTGCCCAATCAATTCCTGTTCTCTACAAAAGGCAAAGCGAAAATTGTATGAGATGGAGTAACTCTGATTATAAAATTTTACTCCATTCAAGTATATTTATAATCATTATTGGTCCTTCTTTTCAATCTGAACAAAATTACACTTGATTTCATAGGGAATTAGAAAGAACTGTCTTTAAAGTAAAGGAATGGGCTGTGAAAAAAGTTAAAGGGAAATGATTCAATGAGACTTAAGTTTGAAAGCACTGACATCAAGTTTTTAGATGAGTGTGATAAATAGAAAGTTAAGGGGAAACAATTGCGGATATGTGGAAAGAAGTCACAAGGTGAAATGTGCTGATTAGAAGAATTTCGTAGCAGTTTTTTATATAAGAAAGGGGAAAGAGACTGTAAATAAGACATATCTATAAAGAAATATTACTCTTCTATAAGTGGTACTAATGTTAATGATTTTATGGAAAAAAGTCCTTAAATGAATATATATACTCATTTATTATATAAAAGGAGCAATGATCTAATATAATAGTCTCTTAGCATAGATATAAGAAAAGTTCACAGAACAATTATTCACAAAATACTCATGTATAAATGTATATTAGTTCTGCATGGTGGTCTCAATAATCTACAGTAAAAACAAGATAATTGGAAAAGACCTATTCACTATTTAACAAATATTATAGGGAGGTGCCCATGACTCAGTGGGTAGGGTGCCAGCCCCATATACCAAGGGTGTGGGTTCGAACCCGGCCCTGGCCAAACTGCAACAGAAAATAGCCAGGCTTTGGGTGGTGCCTGTGGCTCAAAGGAGTAGGTCGTTGGCCCCATATGCCGGACGTGGTGGGTTCAAATCCAGCTCTAGCCAAAAAAAAGCTGGGCATTGTGGCGGGTTCCTGTAGTCCCAGCTACTTGGGAGGCTGCTGAGGCAAGAAAATCACTTAAGCCCAAGAGTTGGAGGTTGCTGTGAGCTGTGACACCACAGCCCTCTACCCAGGGTGACAGAGTGAGACTGTCTCAAAAAAAAAAAAAACAACCAAACAAACAGAAAACAAATATTATTATAAGCTAAGCTGTTTGGTGCTAAGGCTATTATGAGGGAGAGGATAAATATAAGGAACATGTCTTCTGGGTAATCTGTTGAGTATTTAGTAACTCAGGTACCTCACAGCATGAACGGTATTTCAAATCCAGTATATCTAAATATCAAAAAATTAATGCATATCTTAGTGGAGAAGATTAAATTTTAACTTGGAAGATAAAACTGTGCTCTTAGCTTCTTGTGAGAAGGACAAAATGTAATATGTCTTAGGATATTCCTCACCATTCAGCACTAGACTCTAACACAAAATGGGTGGTCCATAAATATTGTTTGAAATAAGGAATGTGTAAGAATATATTTAGTCTTGGAACCAACTTCCTTCTAGTGGCAAAAATGTTGGGCAGGATTATATTTTCTGTAAAGAGGCATAGCAGTAAAGTCATCAATGAGATATTAGCAAATTAAAAGTGCTTAGGATATTGAACACATACATACAGCTATTTTCTCTCTCCTCCCAACTCTTCTAACCTGAATACATTTGATTAACACTCTAGACTCCGATGTCACTTACACCTCTAGAGAAGTGCTCACCTGGCCTATTTTGATTAGATTACACACCCTTCTGTGAGGACTTGTGATTCCCACATCTGGAGAATATTTGCACTCTCCAGTAATTGTTTATTTAATTGGCTATTCATGCTAGAAGGAATATGCTGAATTACTCCTGTTTACATTCCCTAAGCACTAGCAAGGGGTTTGACATAGAAATGGCACTTAGTTCTTCTAGTTTGAGTTAATCCGCAAATACAGATAGCTCTGCCTTCAAAGCAATGCCTGTCTGGTACTTAACCAGCTTTCCCGCTCCCAAAGCCAGCAGCATTTCTGCAGCAGCCTCCATGCTAAGAACACCTGCCACTGTCCTCCTCCTGATTCTTCGGTTCTCACCCAGAAGCTTGAGGGATACTTTTAAAATACATAACCAAACGTGTTCATCTTCTGTTCAAAATCTTCAGTGGGAGATCCTCTAACTTAGGATAAAGGCAAAAGTTCTTGCTAGCAGTGATGAGGACCTTCCTTTATTTCTCAGATGGTTTCTCCTCCTCGTTATCCTTTTACGTAATACTCCAGTCACCCTGGCATTCTCACCGTTCCTCACTTATGAGATTTCTGGTTGACCAAATGGCCCTTACACAATGCATGACTATATTGTAAACTCACCCCTGCTCATCACTATCTAATACTACCTTTTACCATCTGCCTCTCCCCTATTTTCATCTGTTTTTATTCAAAGCTGTATTCTTAATATCTGCAGTGTCGGTCCCACCATAAGCCCTCTTCCCTGCATGCCCTAATTTTAGCCTATTCACAGCTCCATCTTGAAAAACACTGCAAATGCTTCAGAGAATGAGAGATTCCGCATAAATATATTTTCTAGGTAATTAAACCTCTATAATAATGAGGGAGGTTAGATATCTTTTGAAACATATTATGACCAGTATAATACATGGAAAAAAGGCTTGAACAGTGAATATCTTTATTCATCTCATATAACTAAAGAAATTAAATGGTATCAATAGAAAAACAGTACTATAAAACGTTATCATATTTAATTTCATATTGTCTCCATGTAACATGTTGTGAATTCCTTGAAGGCAGGTGTCTTTTTCTTTCAACTTTATATAATCTCCATTATCTAGGGGAGTGACTGGTTAATAATTATTCAATGAATAGAGGAACAAAATAAAAGATTTGAGCATATCCACAATTACTCATTTAAGATATACAAATTATCACTATTTTTTTATTTATCATGCTTACTTATTTTTATTTTAATCAAGACAAGATTATTTATACAATCTTTTATTGGTTCAAATATAATCTTGGATGTTATAAGTTATTATTACTATGTGAATTTATCTTTCTTAAGGATTTTCAAGAGCATAATCCTGAGATTGACGATAAAGTATTAAATATACCTAACTTTTATGGCGGCATTACTATGGTTTTATAACGCAGTGTTATGTAGATATCTTAAGTAAATTGTAAATAATTGTTTCTAACACAACACAAGATATTACCTAGGAGATACCGTTATCCCATTCAATAACTATAGATAATTTCTGATATTTTCAAATGTTATTTTAAAAATACAATTGTGCATAGAAAAATCAGATCAAATTCAGAAGCCTTTCAAAAAATTATTATTTTCTTAAAGTTTAGAACCATTTAATATGCTCAAGGTTAAAAAAAAGAGACTTGGTTTTTCTGAATGTTTGTGTAACCTGTCCCACCCCCGTGACTAATTTATATTTGAAATCTAATGCACAATGTGAGGGGAGTAGGAGGTGGGACAACTGAAAAATGATTAGGTCATGAGAACAGAGAGCTCTTGAGTGGAATTAGTGTCTCCAGAGAACTGTCTTGTCCCTCCACTACTTGAGAAAACAGCACATAGCCCCCACCTGTGAATTAAGGAACAAGCCCTTATCAGACACCAAATCTGTTAGATATTAATCTTGGACTTTCTAGCCCCATGTCTGAGAAATACATTTCTGTTCTTTATAAGTTACTCAATATAAGGTATTTTATTATAACAGCCCATGTGCAGTAAGGCAAGGATTTTACAAACTATTATCTTTATATCTATCCTGTCTATCACAAGAATAATTAACCTTTACAATCTTTGTAAATACATATTACATGTATACATATATATTACACATGAATACATTACACCAAGCATGTTTGTCAAATGTACAAAAATATTTTTAAGAATTCTTCCAAACTTATGATTCAGGAAGATACCTGTTTTGAGGAGGACTATCTCAGTTGTGTGCCCTTGATTTATTATTTCTCTCCTTAGAAATAGCCCCTGACACAAGGGTCCACGCAGTCCATCCTGGGCACCTCTGTCCTCATACCACTGAGTATTTATGAATTGGGTCAGATACTAGCATAAACTCATATTATTTAGAAATGTAGACTCATATGCAATGGGTATATCTTAATGTTCCAAATCTAGAGAGCTCAAAAAAGTACTTTTGATATTATTTTTGAACTCAACTGGGTGATCTTTTATAACTAAATCTGTAAGTCCCTTTCACATGATAGCAAACTTCCAGCAACCACGTGCCAAAATGTAGATTCAGCAATGTCCAATTGCTACCTTGATGTTTCATCTTACATCTTTATACAGACTATACACAGAAAAATGATGAAGAGAATGAGGCAGATAAACATAAAGATTTAATACTTAAGAAGGTTCTCAGCTTGTCATTCTAATTTCTCTGGTTCTAATTTCACCATTTATAATTTAATGTTATTAAAATTAATTTAGTTTATTTACTCACTCATTTATTTCTAGAAAGAAGTATATACCTATTTGTGTGAACATAATCATGGTTTATTTGACCATTAAGGTCACTCAGGAGTTGGAAGTTGGCCTCTACCTATAGTTCTCTGTCATTTTCTCCTAATCTTTACTACCTACCATTCGCTTTCTCCTAATCTTTTCTTTAGGGAGTTTCTTCCTTCCTGTTCATTTCTTAGAAGATTTAGATGTAGCCAGTGATTTCCACCTTGATTGCTAAGAACAGACAGATTTAAAACAGACTCATGTTAATTTATATGGTTTGAATATCTATATCTCTACCAAAACCCAGGTTGAATTTTATTTGCCAGTGTAACAGTACTGGGAAATGGGACCTTTAAAAAGTAATTAGGATGTAAGGGCTACTGTTATTGTGGAAGTAGGTTAATTATTGTGAGAGTATACTATGGACAAAGGGATAAACTCAATCCCCAATCGCTCTCTCTCTGTCTCATTTATTTAATCCTACCTTCTGCCCTTCTGCCATAGAAAGGCCCTTGCCAGATACTGGTACCATGCTCTTGGACTTCTCAGCCTCCACAATCATAAGCCAAATAAATTTCTGTTCCTTATAAATTATCTAATCTGTAATATTCTGTTATAGCAATATAAAATAGACTAAGACATTGATGGAATTCATTCTAGATGATTGGATGGTCAAAGTATCTAGCTCTTTGTAGATCGTTCTATCCATATATCCTAAAGCTCACTATAATTATTTTTTAGTTTCTATTTCTGATATTTCTTTTTCTTTTCTTTTTTTTTTTTTGTAGAGACAGAGTCTCACTTTATGGCCCTCGGTAGAGTGCCGTGGCCTCACACAGCTCACAGCAACCTCCAACTCCTGGGCTTAAGCGATTCTCTTGCCTCAGCCTCCCGAGCAGCTGGGACTACAGGCGCCCGCTACAACGCCCGGCTATTAGTTTCTATTTCTAAAAATGAATTAATGACCATTGTCGAAAACTAGTATGAAATATTTTACCCTTTATATATATTAACATATTGCATAATTAGGGAGAAAAGATATTTAAAAACCAATGTGCATAACTATCTTAAAATTTGTTTTATTCTACTTGTTTTATTTTTGCATCATAACAAACCTAAATTAGATGTAATATTTTATCATTATACCTTTCTTGATCAATTTAAACAATCTTAACCATTGGTCTATATTAATGATTGTGGAAATGGTGATAGCAAAAAGTTAATTCTTAATCCTGTCACTTTTGACTTAAAAATGATAAGTATATCAAAACCTATTTTAAAAATCAGTTCAAAAGTCCCCTATTTTTAAAATTTCATATTAATATAAGAGTACAAATATTTAGATGACATTGTTTTCAATTCTAAGGTGAAGTCAAATTGTAGTTGAGGCCTTCACCCAGGGATGTGTTGAACATCCTCACATTGTACACATAAGGTGAGCTCCCACCAATTGCTCTCCCTCCTCCTCCCTCCCCTCTCTTTTCTTTCCCTCCCCCTTGCTAGACTATACTGTATTTTTTCTTTCGTTTGACAGTGTAGTTGTTTATATATTGGTTTCATATTATTATTGAGCTCACTGGATACTTCCCCCCCCTTCTTGAGATTATTTACTATGAAGAATGTGTTTCAGCTTCATCTAGGTAAACACAAAGATGTAAAGTCTCCATATTTTCTTATAGCTGAATAGTATTCCAAGGTATACATAGACCAGAGTTCATTAATCCATTCATGGATTGATGGGAACTTGGGTTGCTTCCATGTCTTAGCAATTGTGATTGGACTACAATAAACATTCTAGTGCAGATGTCCTTGTGGTAAAATTATTTTTGTCCTTCTGGGATGCCTAGTAAGGGGACTGTGGGATGGAATAGAAAATCAACTTTTAATTCTTCGAGAAATTTACATACTTTTTTCCATAGAGGTTGTATTAGTTTTCAATTCCAGCAGCAGGACAAAAGTGTTCCCTTCTCTTCACAACCACGCTACTATCTGCAGATTCAGGATTTTGTGATGTGGGCTAATCACACTGGAGTTAAGTGATATCTCAGAGTGGTTTTGCTTCGCATTTTTCTGATGATTAGGGATGATGAGCATTTTTTCATGTGTTTGTTGGAAAAGTCCCCTATTTGTAATAGCCCATATTAAAAATGACTTTGTGCTTTAGTTGTTTCATAGGGACATCTTAAAATATATAAAAATTTAAAAATCCTAAGGTACAGTGTCCTGATCAAGAGACAGTAGGCTTCCACATACTTATTGTGATACCCAGCCACCACTCAGTACATGGTGTTTAATTCTAGGCATCTGAAATGTAAATATTTTATTGATGTGCTGAGGAAATATCTGAAACCTATGTCATAAAAAGAATGATTGAAGAAGCTACAGATACTTTGCATAGAAAACAGAAGACTAATGGAAGAAATAAAGGCAGTTATCTTTTGTGTCAAAAGAGAGATCTTTCTTGCAATTAGAGATATTCAATAATGAAAGCGAGGTTCATGCATAGTTTTAACTTGTCTGGCTAACTATGTCACAGGGAAGCTTCCTACTAAGTAGGAGATTGAACTGTGACCTTCCTTAGTCCTTAATTTTTCTTCCTTCCTGCCTCCCTCCCTTCTTCTCCATCAAAGGATAATATTGTTTTAAATGCTGAATAAAAGTATTTGAGCCACAGATTATACTACACAATATATTTTTGATCTTGGGTGGGTCATTCACTTATTTGGGGTCTAAATTTTTCTCATACAATTCATGGTATGGAGCCATTACAGTCTATTTTAACTCTAATGTTCTCTAACCATACAAATGTGTACATACTGGATCAAACTCTAAGTCTACTTAGGTGAGGAATAATTATAATTATAGACTTTTAAAACTGAAAAGCATTTAGTTAACTTTTAACTTTCAACAGTTTCTGGCTAGCATAAACTTAATCAAGTTGTGAAAAGAGATATGGACAAAGGAAAGCTCCTTTAACCAAAGTTACTAAACTTGGTCAATGTCCCCCAGGTAAAATGTTGTGAACCTTTGACTATAGAAACATAAATTCAGCATTAACCGTATTTTAAATACTCTATAATGTTCTCAGTCGCTGATTATGCATTCCCGGTGTCCACACCACTAGTTAGATTATACATGTTACTGTTTCTACAATGAATTTCTAGTACATAATTTTAATAAGTCTTTCCTTTAAATACTATGAAAGGTTTTTTTTCCACTAATCTTGAATGAACAAATGTAACTCTCTCAAGCAGAAATGCTCTACGAACATCCTGCTGAGTTTTCTTCTTCTACCCATACTGTCTGCACACACAATTAACCTTCCCTTAATTACATTAACTTGTCCTCTACCTGGGATTGTCAAATTAATACTGTAATCAAAGATCCCTATTGGAGACCTGAATGTATCCCTGCTATGTGTAATGTTAATTACTTCCTTACTACAAGTAACTGAAATCAGGTTTACTTGAAAGGATGCCTTAAGTTAGAAGATCTGGTTTGTGTCTCCAAAATGGTCCTAATTAGAACTTTATAAACAATTCTTAAAATCTTCTAAAGAAACTTTAGCATTTCTGAGTTTTTTAATTGAAGAAATTCTGAGATTTAATAAAATTCCATAGTTAAAAGATTTAATAAAATTCCATAGTTATGTGTATAACTCCTAGTTATATGAAAACAGTGGTTGTTACATTCGAACATGATACTGGATAGCATATAATCAAATTTTTTTTTTATAACAAATTGCACTTGCCAAAATAAGCAAAGTGCTTGACTATAGAACATAATAATATTGCCCACAATATTATTATGTTCACCTCACATATTTACAAATTCAAACCTTTAAACAGCTTCTGGCTAGCATAAACTTAATCAAGTTGTGAAAAAAGATACGGACAAAGGAAAGCTCCTTTAACCATAGTGACTAAACTTGGTCAATGTCCCCAAGGCAAAATGTTGTGAACCTTTGACTATAGAACCATAAATTCAGCATTAACCATATTTTAAATACTCTATAATGTTCTCAGTCAGTCGCTGATTATGCATTCCTGGTGTGGAGGCGCTCTTTGAGACAATATGGAAAACACAAAGATAAGTAAGAACACACAGACTTTCCTTCGAAAAAGATGATAATCATAGATTCTTAATGAGGAACAAGATAAAGGAAGCCTGATGCTTTTATCATCTAGATGGCTTTGATTCTCTAAGCTCAAAGCAAGAAGAGTCATCTCAAACTAGTTATTACTGAGATCATTAGAGTTCCATCTAGGTATTAATTACATACTACCACTACTTGTATGAATGGCAAAGATATTTAGTTTTTCTAGTTCTCAGGTCCCTCATCCCACATCGCGATAACTAAAGTATAGATGGCAGTGGTTTGCTGTGAAGAATAAATAATATATATGCATGATGTGCTTTTGCATATTATACGTATGTCAAAAATAACTGTTAAATACTTTTAAGGGATAGAATATGTTAAATAGGAAAGCTATCTTTTCTTTGGCATGACTAATAAGTTAAATATTTTATAACATGTAAGAGTTAGGTGTTTGGATTCAGGACTGATACATAGCATTCATGTGCTACAAAGAGAAAAAGGAATTTCTAATATGTTGCTCTGAAACAATACCAGCTAGTGACCTAGTGATCTTCCATAAATGGAAGAAATGGCAACACTGATTAAATACCCTAAATAAAGTGTAATGGTTTCCGAATGGTTTGACAATAAGTCTTAATGACTTTTGGACAATATGAAGAAGGAAAGGCTAAAAGGAACTAGATATATTTGTTAAGTGGTTGAACAGCCACAAAAAAAGACATTGGGATATGTAAATATCAATTTGAAAAGCACTTCTGGATTTGGCTTTGATAGAGCAGAAACAACATGGGATTTGAAAATCAGAAAGATTTGGGTTGGTATAACTTGCTCTTAGATGTGAGAGACCTTTGCCTCCTTGTCCACCAATTTCTTCTTCTGTAATAGGATCATATGAGGATAGCATATAAAGCCATTTACGTCATGTGTGGCACATACTAAAAGCTCAACAAATGCTGCCGGCAGTAATCCTTGTTCTTGTTACTTTAATTTCATTTTTGTGATGAGATGAAGTTAATCCTGATGTTTTGTGTCCATTTTTACTCATCTTGGACACGTAGATAGATGAAAAAGGCATTTGATCTAGCGAGGTTCTTTCCAACTGTATTCTAGGATTCAATATCTGTGCTGTCTCCAGAAGGCAAACTACCAAAATGTGTGGCTTATTTCCATTTTCAAACATGCCTAGATGTGGGCAGATGCTCCAAGATTGAATGGAAATAATAACGATAAGATCTACAAATTTATATACCTCCTACTCTATGTCAAGTTCCAGTCTAAAGCACTTTTTATATATGAACTCATTTAATCTTCTCAACAGCCACAAGAAATAGGTACTATTATTATCCCTATTTTACAGATGAAAAATCTTAGGTACAAATTTAGTAGTTTGCTTAAGGCCAAACAGCTAAGTAAGTAGCAGAAAATCCAAGGAAGTCAAAGTCTACAATCTATGAAATTTGTTACTTATAATAGAATTGATTTGTCCTGAAGAAGCAATGTCATAAATGGAGGCATATTTGAAATATTTCTGTTAGCACCAGTTCAGACAGAAATAGAACTAGAAAGAAAATAGAAACAGCATTCGTATTATTAGTTCTATGGAAATCAGTACTTTGGACTACCAAACAACTGGTTTTTAAATGAATACTAGAACATAATGTACTCAGAAAATGGGAAGTGATTATATATAAATTGCTGCACCATAAATCAGAATGAGTAGTTATCATAAGAGGGTTGTGAACAAAGACACATAGACTTTCACAAGAAGAAGCCATCGATGTTGGCTAGGGGTGTCTAAGAAAGCTTTAGGGGAAGGGTGACCTCAGTCTTCACATACAGAAGTGAAACAATGAGTAACTAAAGTGAAAACAGGCTAAAGGCCAGACATAAATTTACTACAATCTCCATGTCTTTTGTTTGTTTAAGTTTCATCTTATTCTACTTGGATGGCACCACGATTTCTACTGGAGCTTTGTGTACTTTCTCTGTATGCGGATGTTTCTCTTCCTTAGAGTTGTAAGAAACATCAGCCCCTAATGAGGTTAACTGGGACTGCATGGAAGGCGGTATTCTCTTCCTTATACAGGGAGCACAAAATCTCAGCAGACAAGAGGATTTAATCATACTAAGAAACTTTTCAACTTCACTACTTTATTTACAAAGTTTGTATCTAGAATCATTGGACTAAAAATGCTTCATTTTATAATTCATCACAGGTTTATTACTAGATAAAGATAAATAAATAGTAAGCCAGTAGATCAAATATCTTAGAAAAAGAGCATGGGAATTGTTTATTCTGAAGAATTATCTTTTTAAGATTAGGGGCATGCAATTAACCTGCAATGGGTGAAAAAAGTGTACTTGGCAGAAGGTTTTAAACAAAAAAGTATTATCACGATAGATGAAATGTTTATATTAAAGAAAAAGATATGAAGGAAACAAAGCTGTGTGAATAGCAAAAATTTCGTTACAAAGTAATGAGAACTGAACGTGTTGCAGGATAACCTGTTATCATTTAACAGAGATTAAACTTTTTAACATTTGCTAATCTATTTCTCAGTTTATTCCCTCATTAACAAAAATAGCTTGTAGCTTCCAGAATGCCAGAATAAAGTATGTAGGCGAGACTAATGCCGAAGGCTAATGATTTCATGGCAGCAGTAGCTAAATTCAACCATTTAAATCTATAGTCATCTGCTGCTGCAACTCAAAATTTTAACCCATTGTTAGATTTCCCACGAATTCGCCTCTAACATCATCTGTGAGTCATAACTGAAACATCAATCTCTCACTGACAGATCATTTCCTGGTTGTTCCATGGTTATGAGTACATTTTAATTTTGCTTCTTGAAGAAAAACTATCGATCTTAGTATATTCTATAAGGGAAATATCAGGTGAATAGAATAAAATCTTGGAATATTGTATTTCCCCATCCATCCTAAATAATATTTGCTGTGTACAAGTACATATCAGGTATAATATTGAGTACTAGGATCCAAAGAAGGGAAAAAGATTAAAATGTATTGTGGACTCACCTGTCTCAGATACCGTAGATAGGTGTTTTCAGACAGTCCCTGGCCCCAATCAGTTTAAAACCTAATTAGAAAGAGAGAAACTGAAAATTATTTTTAAAAATATTTAAAGCTCACAGTTGTCTTTGAGATATATACTGTCATCCCATTTTTTTCAGGGGGATCGTGACAGGAGAAAAACCAAGATGGTTAGAAAATGGTATCAATTTTATGAAATACAATCTTTAATTGAAATAGCGAAATACCAAAAACTAACATAAAAATCTCTTTTGTTCACAGGGTATAAAATAGTGAATATTGACTGTTTCTTAAAATGTTAGAGACTATTGGGTGGCGCCTGTGGCTCAAGGAGTAGGGCGCTGGTCCCATATGCCGGAGGTGGTGGGTTCAAACCCAGCCCCAGCCAAAAAAAAAAAAAAAAAAAAAAAATGTTAGAGACTATCATATCCAACATAAAATAGCTAAATTCCCTTCTTACAACCTCTGTTTAATAAAGTTCACTGAATGTTTTGGTTTGTTGCTTCCTAAAATTGCATAATATATTTCACCCATCCTTTGGTCTTTATAGAAGGGATGCCCCCTAAGTTCTTAAGGGGATCTCTTAAACCCCTGCAGTCAAGCTAAAGCAATCCTTGTCCATTCTACTCATCCTGGAACTAATAAGCATGGAAGAATTTCAAATCTTGTAAGTATTACATTCATGTAAAAGAATCTGTTTATTTTTTAAAAATCCACACTTCTGAATTATATAAAAAGGTATATTTTTAAAAATCCTTCAATAAAACCATCCTACAGGATTTAAAGTCTGCCCTAATACCTCTGGGAGGGCTGTCTAGAAAGTATCCAGCTATGTACAATGAAAAACAGTATTAACAATGTCTGGACACTTTCCAGACAGCCCTCACAGTTTGTGGTGGCTGTTTTCAGAATCACTTTCTTCTATGTATTTTCTTCTCAACTCTTTTCAACACGTTCAACTCTTACTCCTCCCTCAGTTCCCAGTGAAGTTGCCATCTTATGAAGAAACACTTTTTGACATCCTGGCCTCTCCAAGTTTCAGTTAGATGAACCTCCTGTCGCGGGGTCCAATCCATGGCTCATGGGCCACACATGGATTATGTAAGGACTTTTTGCTCATCTGTTGTGGGATACAGCACAAAAAGTTATGCATGGTCATTTTTTGTTCATCAGCTTTCATCAGTGTTTGTGTATTTGATGTGTGGCCCAAGACAACTCTTCTTTCAAGGTGGCACAAAAAACCAAAAGGTTGGACAGCTCTGTAAGATCCTTCCCCCCCTCATATCACCTTGTGTCACAGAATCTGGTAAGTTGTTTGCTGATATCATTTCCTTTTTCCTCCTGTTAGAAAGCCAACTACATTTTGCAGTTGGATGTGACTGTGTATTCCATTGTGAGGAATACAGTCTGAAAACCATCTTGCACCGATCGGATGGGTCATTCTACATTCCCTATCTGCAGGTTAAATCCTTGAGAACTTAAATGTATAAAGAAGGGACAATCCATAATGTGGAAAGAACATGGTCCTTCACTCACAGCCTTCAGGACCATGCCCCTCTCCCACTGATAAAGTCCATTCACACTAGAGCGTCATGCAGATGACCAGGCATCATTTCACCCTGACTAGCAACATCTACTGGCACTGGAGTTTTATGTACATGAGAATTAAATTTCAGTTCTTTCAACCATTAAAATGTTGGCTGTTTGTTAGAGTGCTTAGCCTACCCAAATTGTGATCTGCTTTCTCTCCAGCATCAACTGTATTGCAAACAATACTACCTTGACAGAGACCAGTTGAGGTCTTGACCCCTAAAATGGTAAATAATGATTACCTCCCTCTCCATTTTTTTTAAATAACTTGAATTTTAGATGATAAAATATGCCATGAAAATTTCATGAGAACTACCATTATAAATGTAGTTATTTCTTTAGGAGGGGGAAGTACAAGCGTTTATTTAGCATGGGTTTCAAAATACCTTTTGGTAAATACCTTAAGGGTAAATTCTGACTTTGCTTAAGAGCTCAAAGCAAGTGGAATCATCAAAACATTTTTGCAAAACTGTTTCTACAGGCCTGCAATTGTAAATTTTGGTGAGACAGTAAGAGCACTGCAGAACCTTAGAAGTAATGGGCTCAAAAGCTTCTTGCTGCAGTTATGGTGATTTGGAATGCCCTCTGCACCTCCACTGGGGATTTAATGCCAGTAGAGAGAAAATGACAGGTAATTTTCTTTCCTTTTCAAAACAATAACCAATCACAGAATCCAAGACCTTCTGCTCTTCACATATTACATTGAAAAGGCTTTTGAAGTTTAGACAAAAATAGAGACATCTGACGAGCAATCCCAAGTATCAGTCAGCATGCTGCATGTATTTTTTGCTGTCAAATCTTTCTCTCCCTTCCTCCTAGCATCAAAAATACTATGTCCACTGACCACTTTTAGGAAACCACCTGGTGGGGGTTACTTTCCAAAAGACCTCTTCATAAATCTCACCCGTCCGTCTCTTCACTATCATTCACTTACTTATTAAATTGAGTTTCCTCTGGCAGAACGTAACCTTCAGAGACACGTTTCCTTTACTTTCAGCTCTGTTTAAGTAACAAAAATTAGAGAAGATGCTCAGATCTCCTTGCTCCATTTCTGAAAAATGAAGAGAGAGCTTCTGCTGCCAGACACACAGCTGCCTTTTGACCTGAAGTAAGTAGGAAATCCTCGAGCTCTGTTACGCAACCCATTTAGACAGGTGCTGATTGACACCTGTTGGCTAGACGTGATAGTAGCTTTAATAAATCTGCAGTTCACTCACATCAGTGTGAATATGTTTGTGTAAGGGGTTTCTCTCCTTAGTCTCAGGCAAGGGTATATTGAATTTACTAGCTGAAACCATTGGTTACACGTTTTCACAGACACACAGATATTTAAGACAATTCTTCTTAGCCTCACAAAACTTTTCTTTTCAGAGCACTAGTATCAGGCTAATGACCTGTCAATCTGGGAGAGGAGGCAACAGAAAGTATTTACCATTAGCCAGATTTATAAAAGTAATTAATTCTCCTAAGTCATGCATAATGTTTAGGTCAACTGAGCTTTCTCCACTATGATGAAAATGGCAAATTATTAAGAAATTCCAATTTTGGGCGGCGCCTGTGGCTCAGTTGGTAAGGCGCCGGCCCCATATACCGAGGGTGGCGGGTTCAAACCCGGCCCCGGCCAAACTGCAACCAAAAAATAGCCGGGCTTTGTGGCGGGTGCCTGTAGTCCCAGCTGCTCGGGAGGCTGAGGCAAGAGAATCGCTTAAGCCCAGGAGTTGGAGGTTGCTGTGAGCTGTGTGAGGCCACGGCACTCTACCGAGGGCCATAAAGTGAGACTCTGTCTCTACAAAAAAAAAAAGAAATTCCAATTTTGTTTTCTGGAGGTTGAGGGAGGAAAATGAAGAATAATTTCTCATAAGCAAAAGAAAATTAGCTTTTTAGCAATTGATTTAGCTCATGTAGACAGATTTCAGTTTATAAGACATGCCCAATGTGGGTGAAAGAATGAAACAAAAACAAAGAGGATTGTTTTAATAGTAAGAGTCTTTTTTTTTTTTTTTTTTTTTTCACTTCCCCACTTTCTGCCCAAGTTCTGATGATTGTTGTGGCTGAAGAAACTGTCATAGCCAAAAGTCCATAACTTTCAAGGGAATATCTGTTCATGGGGAGTTAAAATCTGACCAGATAGAATGTATAGTATTTACATATGTGCATGGGAAGTTTTGAAGGCTCTAGTTCACTTTGTTCACAAACCCAAAAATAACAAACATGTCAGAAACAGCTTTTGCTTACTGTACTTTGCATCCAAAAAATATCATTTTCTATTTTTTCAATGGAATTAATAGATCATGTATATCTTACATTCTCCTACCTAAAAATACTTTGGATTTTTTAATATAATTTTTCCATCTATGCTACATGCTATTATGGTAGTAATAACCTGAAAATCCCCAGTTTTATTGGTGACTCATGAGTCTATTATCTGAAATACAATAATTAGCCCTTCATCCTGAAAATAACATATTTCAACAGAAATGCTGAAATTTCTCTTATATGCTAAAGTGTGATGCTTTCCACTTCTGTATTTAAATTAGAAAAATGTTTGCTTCCTAGGAAGCTTATTTCTACTGCTCATCCTATTCTAAAGTACAAAAAAATCCTGATCAAAGTCGTATGTAATTTTAAAACAGATTCTATCTTACTGCAAGCAGCTTTGACCTTCCAAAGTAGTTTAAGGGTACATATTAAAGAGATTTCGTTAGGAAATTTTCATTCTTTCTCACTTATATTTGTTTGCACATATTCCTTATTAGTCATTGCTCTTATATTTCATAGATTCAAGTATAAAGATAGCCCCATGGGTTACCTTAAATGCCAGGAGAGCAAATTTCCAGGAAAAAAAATTGAAATAACTAAAGGCACCTGTCAAGTACTTGGTTCACGCGCAGATCATATAGCAGAAAGCCAGGATAAATGAATCAGAGGGGAAGTTTTTAAGCTTTGTTTGGCAAATGTGTTGTACTCTCTAAGTGACATAGGTAGTCTTCCCTCCTTCTTCCCTCATATCCTTATTCTAATGTCATCCCTTATTTCCTTTATTTTGTGCGAAATAGATTGATTTAGAACACTGTTAACGGAACAACAACAAGCACTTTAACCCACCTTGCAACTTACTCAATCCTAACACAATTCATTCATGAGACTTCAAACTTAGAAAGATGCTGAAGATTGTACCAGAGTATAATGTTTTCATGACACATATGGTAGACTATATAACCTGGAAAGTAAATTGTGGCTCTCACCACTAAAGCATGAGAAGTTTTTGTTGTTGTTGTTGTTGTGTTTTCCTGTGTGTGTGTGTATGGGGGTGTATTTTTCTACATGGTTCTATTTAAAGAACAAGTAGGACTTCTTGGAAGGTCGAGTCCTTCTGTTTCAAAAAAATCCAGAGGCAATTTCAAAATTAAAAAATATCAAAGTATAATGTCCTTATAGAAAAGTACATGAACAATGAATCACACAAAAGCAAACAACAGAATAAGCACCATCCCATCCAAAATTTAGACGATTTCTAGCACTGCATACCTTGCATCTCCTTCCAGTCCCACTTTTCCCTCCTTATCTACGGTAAGCAAATACTGTCTTGATTTCTAACCTTATCAGTTAGGGCTTCCTTGAACATTATATATATGTAATTGTATATTACATATATATAATGTAATACATTATACATTATATATATATACATATGTACATTATATACATATACATATTACATTATATATATATACATATATATGTATTACATTACATATATGTAATTGTGTATTACACGTTATTTTGTGTCTGACTATTTCTTTAACATTATGGTTGGTGGTAGCATTCATATTATAATCTGTCAAATACTGTCAGAATGTACAGTACTACACTTTATGTGTCCATACTATTGCTGATGGACATTGGATCATTTTTAGTTTATAACAATTATAATTAGTGCCACATTAAACATATTTGCAGATATTTCTTGGTATGTATGTCGTATATAATGAGGAGCAGAGCTGCTGATATGCATATGTTCAATTTCAAGGGACAATGGGGAATTGTCTTTCAAAGTACTGTATTTGTAACAGGTATACTTCCCTATAAGGTATGAGCGTTTTTGTTGTATAGCATCTTTACCAATGTTTGGTAGAAATATTTGAAAGTCTAGGTTAGGGTAGAAGGAGGAGAGATGGAATGAGGGATTGTGCTAGAAAAGGGGAATATTCCATAGGGATTTACTGAACTGCTGTAGAAAGCAATGGCTTTATCAAGGTAGTTAGTTTATAATTCTCATATAGAAGGTGCTTTTGAAAAAGTATCCTCTAGAGTCAGAAATAATCATAGAATTGTATAGGTGAATGAAATCTTGAACATCTACCTGAATCTTCCCATTTCACAGATGAGCAAATCAAGGCATACAGATGCTCAGTGACTTGACCGTAGCAGTTAACAGCAGTATAGAAGAGTCAGGCCCTTTGATCCAAAAGACACTGATGATAAATTCATTTTATTAAAGGAACGTTGAAAGGTTTTCCCCTTCACTTTCATAACTTGGCCTATTCCTACATATTCTTCAGAACACATCAGAGTTTCTTTCCTGCAAAATATCCCCTCTGATCCCTTTTCTTCTTAAGTCTACATTAGATGCCTCTATTACATCTTAACATTTTATAATGATTTCTTTTTCATAATGGTCTCCATACTTATCTCTTTGCCCACTCCATTGAAAAAGTAGAAAGTAGGGACTGCTACTTTTTCTGCTTTTTATCTTTAGCATTTTGTATAAGACTAGCATGTAATAGTTGGGTTATAGCTTTCATATGAAAGCTATAAATTGGTTTCATAGTAAGGCTGAGTCATTGGGTACTGTTTCTTCCATTCTTGAGATACTTTCCTAAGAAGAATAGGTTCCAGCTCCATCCATGTAAACATGAAAGAGGTAAAGTCTCCATTTTTTTAAAGGCTGCATAACCCATTTATAGCCCAAGAAGAATGGGAAAGGGTAGAGGGAGTGGAGGGATGGGGGAAGGATGGGTGGAGGGAGGGTTAATTGGTAGGACCACACCTACGGTGCATCTTACAAGGGCACTAGTGAAATTTACTAAGTGTAGAATATAAATGTCTTAACACAATAACTAGGAAAATGCCACGAAGGCTATGCTAACCAGTTTGATGAAAATATTTCAAATCATATATAAACCAGCACATTGTACCCCACGATTGCATAAATGATCATAACTATGATTTAATTAAATAAAAAGACTAGCATGCAATAATAAATGGTAAATATTTTTAGAATAAAATAAATCAAAATCTGGCTTGATCATTGTGGCGTATGCTTAGTTATGTGGAAGGGAAATATATGACTTTGCCCATTATGTTCATCTTTTAGGTTGTTCATTGATATTTCCATTTATCCTATTTCCAGAAACATGGTGGGAGTGAACTTCCTTGTACCTTTGAAATTAGTGTGGTTATGTGATTTAGACAGAAGTTAGACATGGCATTTCCATGTGGAATCCTTCAGTAACCACTGATCATTCCCTACCCTTCCCTTTTGTTCCAGTCAAGTTGGAGACCCTTGAGTGAAGATAAGGTGAGGAGAATCCTTAGCCAGTTGCTAGGGTTTGAATATGTCCTTCAAACTTCATGTGTTGGGACTTCGAGGTTCATGTGTTGGGAACTTAATAACCCAGTGCAACAGTCTTGAGAGGTTGGGACTTTAACAGGGGATTAGGTCATGAGGTCTCTGATTAATGCTGCTATCACAGGAGTGGGTTAGTTATCAAGGGAATGAGTTCTTAATAGGATGAGTTAGGTCCCCTTTCTTTCTCTTGTGCACATTTTCTGATTGTTGCCATGGGATGACACAACATAAAAGACCTACTAAGATGCCAGCACCTTGATATTAGGCTTCCTATCCCCTAGAATTATAAGCCAATAAATTTCTACTCTTTATAAATTAGCCTCAGGTGTTCTATTATAGCAGCACAAAACAGACCATGACACCAACCCAGGGAGAATATGCAGGATGATTGAGAAACAAAACTATATATATATACATATATATATATATATTTTTTTTTTTTGAGACGGAGTCTCAAGCTGTCACCCTTGGTAGAGTGCTGTGGCATCACAGCTCACAGCAACCTTCAACTCTTGGGCATAAGCAATTCTCTTGCCTCAGCCTCCCAAGTAGCTGGGAGTACAGGGGCCTGCCACAATGCCTGGCTATTTTTTGGTTGCAGTTGTTGCTTACCAGGCCCGGGATGGGTTCAAACCTGCCACCCTAGTTGTATGTGGTTGGCGCGCCCTGCCAATTGAGCTATGGGCGCTACCCAAAACTATGTTGTTTTAAGTCTCCAAGATTTTAGAATTACTTCTGCCATATAACTGTACATATCCTGACTGATTGTTAAAGGGTTAAGCATAGTTATTTGCATATGGGATGAAGGTGAACCACAGGGGACCAGAGGGTGAACTGTGGTAGCTTCTAAAATGCATCCCAAAGATTCCCATCCCCTGGCATTCATATACTTGTGTCATGACCTCCCCTTGAATGTGAGCTGCAACCAGCAAGTTGCTTCTAACAAAAAGAATGTTATAAAAGTGATGGGATGTAGCTGATTATATTAGAGTATAAAAAGATTATGGCTTCTTTTTGCTCATTGTGTCTTATTCTCTCTCAGAGACTCTGATCTGGGGAAAGACAGCTACCTCATGGTGAGTAGTCCTATGGAAATGCCCACATAGCAAAAGACTAATTTATTTGGCTTACATCAGAAAGTACAGAAGGGGGCGGTGCCTGTGGTTAAGTGAATAGAGCACCAGCCCGTATACCGAGGGTGGCGGGTTTGAACCCGGCCCCAGCCAAACTGCAATAAAAAAATAGCCAGGTGTTGTGGAGGTTGCCTTAGTCCCAGCTACTCAGGAGGCTGAGGCAAGGGAATCACCTAAGCCCAAGAGCTGGAGGTTGCTGTGAACTGTGATGCCGTGACACTCTACCGAGGGTGACAAAGTGAGACTCTGTCTCTAAAAAAAAAAAAAAAAAAAAAAGAAGGTACAGAAGGCTTGTCAACAATCACGTGAAGGAGATTGGAAATGGATCTTCTGAGCCTTGCCCAAAGCCATGTGAGTAAACCTAGTAGAGGATCCTTTTCCATTTGGACCTGGAAATGACTTCATTCCTGGCTGATATCTTCTTTGGAGTCTTGTGAGAAATACTGAACCAAAAGTACCCAGTGAAGTGCTAAGCTAGCTCCACTTGTGATTCACAGAAACTAGGAGCTAGTAAGTTTGATTCAAGTTGCTATGTTGTAATTTGCTATGCAGCAATAGATAACCAATAAGTTTTCTGAGTATCTCCCTATCTAAGTATACAGTACCTATAAGATAAAAATATTTATCATTATTCCAGAGATGCTTGATGACCATATCTGAAGTTGAAAGCAGTGTTTTCATTCTTTGCAATATTGCATAATAATACGCTTATAACTTATTAGTGACTATATGAACCCAAAGCTATATAAGAATCAAATTCATATTTCAGTTCCTTCAAACAATTAATTATATATAATATTTCTATAGGTGTGAACAATGATCTCTAAATATAAATAAAATATAGTTGAAAATATAATCTTGATCAATACTTAGGATAATGACAAGTTAGGGCATTTTTGATCTCTTTGAGTTTTGCAGACAAACAGAAAACGCGAGTTGCCCGTTATGGAGAAACATGGGTTTTTATTAGACCATTTTTGTGTTGGCCAAATATACACTGACTTGTACTTAAATAGCTAACCCAATTCTTTTACAGCTTCTGATAAATTTATCAAAATATGATCAAAGGAGTGCAGGGGCAGTGTGAGACTGGGACTTTCAGGCTATTTTGAATCATCTGAATCTAAAAATTTTGAATCATCTGAATCTAAAAATGAGAGCATGACACCTACACTTTCCCCATAATTGTTCAATATCAGGAATCTAGGACAGTGTCTGTTCAGTAAATCAGAGAGTTAATTTTAAATTTTATAGCAATGATAAAAAACTGTAAGAAAAAATTATGAAGTGTTTGAGAGACAGGAGGAGTGCAGTTCTCATTAAAAAAAAAAAAACAAACTCGAGAGCTGCGTATCTTCCACCAGCTACCTTGCAACACTACAGTCAAGCTTGAAAACCAAAAGAGAAACCCTGCTTAGGTACTAGGCTAATAAGAGCCTCGGAAAACAGGAATCTTAGTGATTAAAAGATTTTTCATAGGTGAATACAATTGTTTTTACATGTTTGAAGTCAACTCGGTTTTAATCCCAACAGAAATTTCTAGTGAATACTGCATTTTCTACGGAAGCAATAATTCATAATTTCCCTGTCTTCTTGTTTGTTAGTACAAAAGACTCTGCCTCCGAGGACTTTGATTAGGATGATGAGACAAAGAATAAAACAAATAGTCCATGAAACGTCTGCCTGAAACCAGAACTGCTCTACCTGATATGAAAGACTTCAAAACCAATAATGAAGCAATCATCCTATTCCACAACTGATAAGGGAATGAAGGCTAGATGTAGATTTGGGAAAACTAATTTACACTGCAGGAGAGAAGAAGGAGAAGAAGAGCAACTACCGCAAATCAGCTGTTAATAAATATCAAAGTCTGCAGAGAAGTCCCAAGATGAGCTGCAGCGTATGTGCTTCCAGCTAGAAAATGGTCATCATGCCTCTGAGAAGAGAAGCTGATAGGGTCCCCTCCCCTCCAACACGCAATCACTTTGCATTTTATATTATTTGAAAGAGCTTTGATTATTTTCCTTTCAAAGAAACCAGATTGATTGACATTTACCTGTCAACAGAATGTTCTATTCCTCTGTTTTGCTTGTCTATTTAAAGGCATATGACCTGACTATGAAATTCCACATGCAAATGTTTAGTTAGATGTAAGTAAATAATAATGAATGACCAGCTCTTGATTTCTATATTTTATACTTTCATTTTGGTGGCAAATTATACTAAATTAAAATACACTGCCTGAAAAAAATATGACTGATATTTGCAGTACTGGATGGAGGTCAGGAGCATTGCGTTATTCAAGGTCAGCTACGATCTTTAAAAATCATATGCAGAGGAAAAAGCCGCATGTGAACATGATAATTATGCTATTGGAAGCCGATTTTAAAGGAGGGGAAAATATAACATATAATCTCTTCCTGTTTTGTAAATTTGTGTAAATGTTTGTATATACTCATGCATCATTAATGATAGTATACGTTCTGAGAAACGCATCATTAGGCAATTTTGTCATTGTGTGCATATCATGAAGTGCACTTTCTTTTTTTTTTTTTTTTTTTTGTAGAGACAGAGTCTCACTTTATGGCCCTCGGTAGAGTGCCGTGGTCTCACACAGCTCACAGCAACCTCCAACTCCTGGGCTCAAGCGATTCTCTTGCCTCAGCCTCCCGAGCAGCTGGGACTACAGGCGCCCGCCACAACGCCCGGCTATTTTTTGGTTGCAGTTCGGCCGGGGCCGGGTTGGAACCCGCCACCCTTGGTATATGGGGCCGGCGCCCTACTGACTGAGCCACAGGTGCCGCCCATGAAGTGCACTTTCACAGACCCTCTGGAGTAGCCTGTCCCTCTGAGGCTATTGACCTGTGCAGCACTCTACCGTACTGAACACTGGAGGCAACTGTAACATGGTGGGAAGTATTCGTGTATACAAGCATATCTGAACAGAAAAAGTGCAGAAATGTGGGTTAGAGGTATGAGTGAAAGATCAGGGACAGAATGTAGCTTAGACTGACATTCCAGCATGTCTGTTGACAAGAGCCCAGATTCTTCACACCTTCCCACTCCCCCACCCCCACACTGCACACAGCACAGGGATGTAAACAACCTGGAGGTTTGAGTGGAATGTTTAGCAATTATAAATTAAGATCTACTGGGCATGTCAAAGTATAGAATGTGACCCAGGGAAAGTCAAGGAAGTCAAAGTCTACCCCCGCAGCCCTGTACCATTTCTTTTGTAACGGTCTGACCTATGATTATATGGCATTGTTCCTAAGATGTTCACTTTTACTTTTCCCTCTTCCTTGTTCTTTATTGTCCTGGTAAAAAATGATTCACATCCTTATGCTGAGTAAGGTGGTTAGAGTTTTCTTCTGCTTATAATTAACTTTTGTTCCATTTTGTGTTACCTGTTTACCTTTCTCATGCTCAAAAAAGACCCCTGAGGTCTTTGTTCAAAGCAGCATTTCCTTGCTAATTTCTGGGCATGTGAATTCCTTGCCTCTCTGAGCCTCATCAGTTATGGCACTGCAAATAACCAAGTGAGAATTTTCTTTCCACGCCACCCCCTCTCCAGCCCCTCCACAGGTAGTGAGTGACTACAAAAGAAAAAACTGGTGCACATGTACAGGAAACGTACCATAAATGGGGCTTGCCATAAATGGACTGGAAGTGAGTCAGTGCGTGAGTGGTGATGAGTGTGAAGACCTATCCAAGGACGTTACTGTACCCTGTACTGTAGACTTTATAAATGCTGTAGTCTTAGGCTATAATAAACTTATTAATTTTTTTCTTTCTTCAATAATACATTAACCATAGCTCATTGTAATATTTTCCTTTACCAACTGTTATTTCTTTAAATCTTTTGACTCTTGGAATACATAGCTTAAAACACAAACATACTGTAATGTAGTACAAAATACTTTTCCCTTTATATTCTTATTCTATAAGCCTTTGCTAATAACTTTAATTTTCTTTTTTACTTTGTAAACATTTTTATTTAAAATAAAGACATACACAAATTCACCTATGCCTACATGGCATCATGACCATCAATTTCACTGTCTTCTACCCCATATCTTATACTGGAAGGTCTTCCCAGGCAGTAACATGTGTGGAGCTGTCCTCTCGTATGATATAGCAGTGGCTTCTCCTGGAACACCTTCTGAAGGACCTCCCTCAGGCTGATTTACAGATTTTCTAAAGTAAGCATAAGAGGGGCACTAAAAATAACTAAAAAATGTAGCATAGTAAATGTATAAACAAATAACTTAGCCATTTATTATCATTAACAAGTATTATGTACTATATGAAATTGTATGTACTGTATTTTATATGACTGGCAGCACAGTAGATATTTTTACACCTGCATTGTCACGAACGTATGAGTAATGCATTGTGCTACAATGACTATGCCATTTCTAGGTGATAGGAATTTTTCAGCTCCATCATAATCTTATGCAACCACTATCATTTATTTGGTTTGCCATTGGCTAAAACGTCATTACGCAGCACATGATATTACTCTAGGAAGTACAGAGAGACAAAAGGAATGGGCACCTGGTTAGTTGACTTACATGGGTTTGATTTTACTTACTGAAATAGGGTGCTGGGATCCAGACTATAGTGGATTTCAGTAGTTCAAAAGCATATTATATAATATTTCCTAATATTTTATATATATATGTATTATTTGTTACTGAAAAAATATAGGGAACAAAATGATTTAATGAGTTCTAACCACTTAGAACATAATACGGGTTATGTAGCTTATGAAACTTATATTTTTAATAAATCAATGAGAACTTTTTGTTTCATTTTCTCATTCTACTAAGTGAAAGAATTGAATGGTATCAATGACCAGCCCAACTCTGTATACATGAGAGAATTTTTTTTTTGCAGTTTTTGGCTGAGGCTGGGTTTGAACCCGCCACCTCCGCTCTATATGAGAGAACTTTAAAGCTTGTGAAAATATGCAATTAATAGAAAAAATTAAAGTATAAATTTACTTGTCAACATAAGCTCCATTGAGTTCAAGATGCTTTGGAAAAACTTTTTAATAGCTTTATTGAGATATTATTGATGTTCCAAAATTGCACATATTTCATTCTCCTTCATGTGTAGAACTTGATCCTTTGAAAAAAGTATATTGTAGCATGATTGCCACATTCTAGCTAATTAACATATCTATCACCTCTACATGGTTACTATCTTTGCATGTCTGGTGAAAATATTTAAGATTTGTCCTCTTAATAAATTTCACTTATGAAATACAATATGCATTTAACTATCTTTCCTAGGCTATACATTAGATCTCTAGAAATTATAGTGCATAGCAGAAACTTTGTACCCTTTGACCAACATCCTACCATTTATCTTTCCTATGGCCTCCTGCAACCAACATTTTAAGGTTTCTTCCCACTTACTGGAATACAGAGTGAATCATATCAATTAGTCATGACCCTATGAAGTGTGAATTTTTTATTCCATCCATGTATTCATCATTCTAATTGATCTTTAATATTTGTTAAGCAACACTCTAGAAAAAACATTAATCTGCTTGCTCTGAAAAATTCAGAGAGGGACAGTACAGAATATTTGCCCTGATGTACTTTATATTTTAATGGGGAAGCACCTCACCCAATGGACCAATGTTATATTTATAGCCATTTTCTTTTATAAGCAATGATTAATCACATTTGCTTTGAAGTCAGCTAGGGCTAGGATTGTAACACCATTTTTACTCACTTTTTACAGGTTTTTCCACTTTCAATAAATAACTTTATTTTTCTAAGCCTTATTTTCCTCCCTAATTATGGCCACTTAAATAGTACTTAATTTATAGACTTGTTGTGAATATTAAATGAAATATGCACTTAAAACATTTAGCATAGTTCCTCTTATATGTGTGCAATAAATACATATCAACTATTTTTCTTTGTACTTTTTCTTACCCTACTCTTGATGTGCCTTCTCATAAAAGAGAAAAAAAACAACAGCAAAATCCAGAAACTGCCCTGCTACTATTCTTCAGGCCTTGGTGTTGCTGCCAGCTGGCCTAGCCTTCATAGGTTGGTCTTAGTATTCTATTGATCATCAACAATTTTGTAGAACATCAACATCAGATAAGGTCAGTTTTTTATGACAATGAGTCTAGATAAAAATACTCCATAATTATATGTGAATATAGATGAAAACATAAGCATTGTCAAGCCTCCCAAATGATTAAACATCCTTCATCCTAACTAATGTGAGTGATCATTGCTTCTTACCAATTACAGTTTTTCCCTCATTCAGTCTTTCCTCTTTCTAGATGAGACTGTGATACCCAATTGTAGAGCTAGCCCCGGTTCCCAGCAATATCTAAACCAGAGCAAGTTTCCACCTGCTGATACCCGATCCCAAAACACTTAACACAAGGTCAGATCCTGACCTCATACAAATCCTAACACACATGCAATGAATTGGGTTGAAAAAATACACCACAAAATCAAACCAAACTTAAAACATAAATTTGATTAATTTGTCCACTCCACCCTAAGTGCCAACTTAAAGTTTCACTGGAAATTAGCTCTCATGTTGGTAATTTTGTAGCCCTCTGTCAAATAGAATTAATTTTTGTCTGTACTATGTAGCCCCTTAGAATTTAAAAACCTTTTAAGAGAGATGAAGCTGCTGGTGGACACACAAGATGTGGAAATATACCATTTTAATTTTTTTGTGTGTGTGCTCTGGATTAAGTCATCCTTGACAATTATAGATAATTTCTCCTACCCAATATTTTTAGTGATTTAATTTGAATGCCTAAGATTTTGAATTTTTAAGGGGATAGAGTTATTGAGGAACATGAGCCCTAATTTAAATATATGGACTTAGTTGTAACTTTGTCTCAAATTCCCACAGGTTCTAAAATAAAAATAAATAGATATGTCATGATCTATTGGGTTAGTGGTGTTCATAATCAGTGTCTTATCTTAATGGAAATATCTGATTTGGCTCTGAAATAGATGACTGAAGATCGTAGTTTCAAAAAAGTGGAGGTAGATGAATAGAACTTGCTAATTGGTTCCTATCTGTATTCCATTATGGACGGTCTGTTTTCGATTGTAAGGTCAGGCTTCTGGCTTCCATCTTCATCATAGTTTTTTTTTGTTTTGTTATTTGTTTTTGTTTTTTTTTTCCCTTTCTGAGAACTTCTCAGTCATGGCAGAAGGATTTAACTAATAATTAATTATTTATATAGCAGTGATGATATGGGGGCAGGAGGTCAAGTGTCATCTGCAAGGCTTAAGTTGAAAGATGGTTAAGATCTTTGGGTCTTCCTTGATGAGGAGCATATAAGAAGACACAATATCCTCCCTCCAGGCAAAAAGAGAAAGAGCAAGGAATGATTAGTTGCTGTACCTAGAGTATTTTGCAAAACATATAAAACTACATTGATTCCTTAAGGAAGTCTTAGTGTGCTACTTTTGTATTTCTACTAGGATAAAGATTGATTTTAGAAAATGTGAAAGACCCTTAAGCATATTTCCTTATCAGGGTCCTAGGATAGAGTTATACTTCAAAAAATACCCATTAGTTACCTTAAGTAAAATCACTAATGAAATTGCAATCCTGCATACCTATGACACACACCTGGGTTCTTAATCAGAAATCTCATAGTCTATACAATACATCTGTACTTGTGGAATTCACCTACAGTGTTTTGCGGCTATAAAGCATTAATTAGAGGAATGAAGACCAGACCAGACCAAAATGCAAATTGTGAGAACTGTTAACAGTGTGATAAAGAAGACCCACACCAATTTAAATCTAGAGAAAGTTTTATCCACAAATCGGTGTGTTTGGAAAGAGACTATAAATGGGATAAATAGCATTGAAAAATATTTCAGAGATAGGACAAGACTAAAGTCATTGGACACTTAAATAGGTGTCAATTTCCTAAATAAAAGGAAAGTAAATTAAAATTTAAGTTCTCAAAAGTGATTTTATTAAATATGATGATAAAGTAATTCTTAGATAAATTATAATTTTTTTTTTTTTTTGAGATAGGGTTTTGCTCTGTCACCCTGGGTAGAGTGCTGTGGCATCAACTCACAGCAACCTCAAACTCAGCCCGAAGTGATTCTCTTGCCTCAGCCTCCCAAGTAGCTGGGACTTCAGGTACCCACATATACATAATAATCTTATTGATAAAAAAAAAAAAGTGTGGTTCTGTGCTATTATCACTGGGCTGAGCATTACAGAATGTTCTTTATAATTCCATCTCTTCTACTTCTTAGCAGTCTGGTCTAACAAGTCTTTGAATCTTAGTTTAGGATGATAAATTGGCAATACGTATTTGCCAAAGTAGGGGGCACAAGATCTGATATCTTTACCAAACTGAAGGGACAGAAAAATAAAGCCATCATTGAGGGACACTGTTCACTCCCACTGTTCACAAGCAAGGAAACAAATTGTCCTTGATCCTGTTGGGTGCCACCTTGTGACCATGAGGGATTCAGCTTGGAGGAGAAGGAGGAAATTAGAAAATTTAAGAAGAAACCCTGGGAGTCTTTATGGCCTCTAGACTTCTTGTTACACAAGACAAAACATGTCCCTGTCACTTAATCCAGTTCGAATATGATCTATTTTAACCATAGCATGTTCTTACATCTCTACAATGAGTACTTCTGGAAATTCGTCCCTTCTCTTTATCCACATCCTGCAGTTATTAAATCCATAAGAGTAAAGACAGTGTTTATACTTGCTGTGTCTATGTAGGGGCAAGACATTGTATTGATACAATTTTTACATATGCAATCTCAATCCAGCACTCCCCTTCCTTTATAGATGAGGGAAAAAAGACTCAAAGTGAAGCATGTGCCTAAGGTGCCTAAGGCAACAGCATTCCAACCAGGACTATCTGGTTAATGATTTCATAATAATTATTATTATTATTATTATTATGCCACTCCACAAATAAATTGTAAATTTTTATGGGACATTCCCTGGTTGGCAGAGATCTGCTAAAATTGGATTCTCGGCCAGGCGTGGTGATTCACACCTGTAATCCTAGCACTCTGGGGGGCTGAGGCAGGTGGATAAACTGAACTCAGGAGTTCGAGATCAGTCTGAGCAACAGTGAAGCCTCATCTCTACTAAAAACACAAAAACTAGGGTGTGGTGGTGGGCGCCTGTAGTCCCAACTACTTGAGAGACTGAGGTAAGAGGATTGCTTGAACCCAGGAGTTTGAGGTTGCTTTGAGCTATGTTGACAGGGCATTCTAACCTGGGCCATAGAGTGAAACTATTTCAAAAAAAATAAAATAAAAATAAAAAGTGGATTCTCTAAAAGGTATCAAGAAATGCCCCAGATAATCACCAATGTTTTTTGCAGTAAATGAAATACAGTGGGTCAGTTCCTTTATCCTGCTAGCCCAAAACTGCAAAATGCTTTAGAACAAAGAAATTATTAAATCTTACAAAACCATCATTGATTACATTTCCCCATGTGGCTCTCCTCTCTATTGTAAAAATCCTTTCCTAATTCAAAAGAAGCTATTATTAAAAAGCTAATCTCTTCTTCTATGAAGAACAGGGTATGCTGCAAATATCTTTAATTCTCTTCTAACCATGGTTTCATTGAAGGGTTAGAATAGCACGACTATTATCAAGTCACAGGGGAAAAGAACAGACACCTCTGAATAAATATAGGGAAAATCTTTTATGAAAAGTGGTTTATTTGACTACAAACTCTGACATCTTCAAAAAGCATTCTTCTCCTTTTAGTAAGCAATATATAAAATTGCCAGATTCTGCCACACACATGTCAGGAGTAAGAAGAAAACTAAAATAAATGTTGAAAACAGGCAGTGTTAAGAAGCAATTCTGGCTTACCTGGAAGGAAAGAGGAAGATTGGAAAGATAAACCAACTCTTGGGTTTGCATTTTGGTGTCAAGGTCTTTCCCAACCTTTTTTTCAAATTGAAGAAAATCATGGAATGTTTGTTTAGACAACTTGTATTTGGCAAAGGCAAGTGCAGCAAAGTTTGAAATCAATTATTCTGCTCATCACAAGTTTATGTTGATTGGTCTTCTTAAGAATAGTGTAAATATTAACTAGTGTATCTTTAATTAATAAAGCACTAGGGTAGGAAACCCTGTGGCAAATAAAGTACAATATTATAGACTTTGTGATTAAAAAAAAAAAGCTTTGCCATTACAGGATTATAATCAGGCCCCAATATCAAACTTCTTTAAGAATCTTATATTTTACGATAGCAATAATTTACAAATGTCTTAAAATGTGGGCAATAAACAAAAAGGTGAAACTAATCTTCTGTTCATTGCAAAATACTATACAAAAGAATTCTTATTTTAATTTGATTAAACTGATTATTTGGATTTGGGGACTATTTTTGAGGTCATAATTATAGCATGAACCATTTTATTTTATTTTTAATCAAATCATAACTGTGTACATTAATGCATTTATGGGGTACATTGTGCTGATTTTATATACGATTTGGGATGCTTACATCACACTGGCTAACATAGTCTTCATCCCACTTATTTGTTGTGTTAAGACATTTATACGCTACTCTTAATAGATATGACATGTGCCTTTTTTTTTTTTTAAATCATAGCTGTGTACATTAATGCGATCATGAGGCACCATACACTGGTTTTATAGACCGTTTGACATATTTTCTTCACACTGGTTAACATAGCCTTCCTGGCATTTTCTTAGTTATTGTGTTAAGACATTTATATTCTACATTTACTAAGTTTCACATGTACCCTTGTAAGATGCACCCTAGGTGTAATCCCACCAATCACCCTCCCTCTGCCCATCCTCCCCCCTGCCCCTTTCCCCATATTCTTAGGTTATAACTGGATTATAGCTTTCATATGAAAGTCATAAATTAGTTTCATAGTAGGGCTGAGTACATTGGATACTTTTTCTTCCATTCTTGAGATACTTTTGCACAATAGGTGAGGTCCCATGGATTAAACTACCTGCACCCGCCCTCCCTCCTCCCCTCCCCTCACCCTCTTCTTCCCTCCTTCATTCTGGGCTACAGTTGTGTTTTACCACTCGTATGATAGTGTGGGTGATTATATATTGGTTTCATAATAATACTGAGTATATTGGATACTTTTTCTTCCATTCTTGAGATACTTTACTAAGAAGAATATGTTCCAGCTCCATTCATGTAAACATAAAAGAGGTAAAGTCTCCATCTATTTTATGGCTGCATAATATTCCATGGTGTACATATATTGCATGAACCATTTTAATGATAGTCACCACACATGTACTGTGCAGAAAAGTAAACAACTGGAAACTGTGGAGAACAGCAGAAAGACCATGTGAAGTATAATCTTTACTCCCATGAAGTCTTTAGACTAGGAAACAGTAATTACTATAAAAAGAAGCAGAGCATGTTGAATAGTCTAAGAGGAGATATACACCAATTTTTGGTGGCATTTATCCCAAGAGTTGCTTACATTTTTAATTGAAAGATCAGAAAAGGCTTCTTAATAGAGGTACCATTTGGGTGAACCTTGAGTGGTGTGTTAGGTAGGACATGCCCAGGTGGAGAACATGTCTGGGAAGAGACCAGGGTCTGGAGATCAGAGACAGTTTGTCAGCAGTAATAAGATGGATGGACTCTTTTCAGTCTACTCAATTACACTCCATTATGACACAGTTCTGTGGCTCTCTTTTCTTTCTGCAGATTAGCCAGAATTCCCTGCAAGATGGTTAGAAACTCACTATCTACTTCTATAATTTTTTTATCTGAACATCTTCACTATTGAGTAGATGACATTAAAGCTTTCTCCAAGAACTGAAAATTTTTCTTTTTCAAAATGACCCACAGCAAATTTTCTCAAGTTATCAGATGCAGATATTGAGGAGGCCACGTCACATCAGAGGTAAGCTTGTAGAGCAGTTTCCTCAGTCTTTCCAAAGATCATCTCAGATGAAGAGGGCATTGTGGTTGGAATGTCATGACTTGTTGCCTTGAGACGCTGGTCTTACAGTTGTGAATGAGCAGCATGATGACATGTGTATTGACAGAGTACGTTCCTTTTTTCCAGTTTTTGGCCAGGGCTGGGTTTGAACCCACCACCTCTGGTATATGGGGCGGCGCCCTACTCCTTGAGCCACAGGCACCACCTGACAGAGTATGTTCTGAACAGCTACACTTACCATAATCTAAGGAGGAAATGCTTGATCAGCACATGCTCTTGACTTTTGAAAATTGGCTTTCTTACCTCCAGTTAAATAACTATTCTTTTCTTATTACTCTTTATTCCATCCCTTAAATGTTGTTGTTTCTTCTGGTCACTGACCTTAGACATTCTCTCTTCTAATTCCTGGATAGTTTCATATATTCCTCAGAAATCTCCATGGATATAACCTTGGATATCACATCTGCAGTCTCCATCCCTCCCTTGAGCTTCAGACATATCTATTCCAAGTTGCCTAATTTGCTATATAGATTTAGGTACTCTATAAGTTTAAAATTCAAAACAAATTCTAAAAAAATTAGGTATTATATTTCCCCTTTTACCTGAAACTCAGAGAAGCTATGTCATGCAGTCAGGGTCACACAGCTGGCATATGGTAGAACTTAGATTTGATTCTATTTTAAAACTTGACCTACTAAACCCATGTTCCTTTCATTTTGTTTTACCATATAGCTCACAAAAATCTTAATGTCTGTTTTTCCTATCAGCATCTATCAATTATTTCAAATTAGGAAATTAGGAATCACTTCTGCCTTTCCCTCTGTAGGTCATTACTCAGTCCCTTGGGCATTATTTTAATCTTCTCTCAATCCTGTGTTACAGTTCATGTTCTTATTGCTTCTTTCCTGAAAGTCTCCCTACCATCTTCCACACTCCCAAGATTTTCCTATCTTTAATCCATTCTTTCTATCTCTGCCACTGGCTTATCCCCTGCCCCCTTCCAATTTAGACTACAGAAAATTTTAATTTTCTTCTTTACATACTTTTGCAGCTTCTGATCTAATTAGCACATATTTTTCCAGACTCAAACATATACAACATGCTTTAAAACAAAGAAGGTGGTCTTGGGAAATATTGAAATTTCAGAGATGTACTCTAGAAATATTTTGGCAGTAGAATACACATATAAGAAGAATTTGAAGAATAAAACTGAATCCATGGAACCTGGATTTTTCTTTTGCTCACTGTACTCTTAAAATTTACAGTTTGGATTAAGATGGGGAGGATCTGTCTCTGCTTTGGGGATAAGATGAAATTGGGAACACCGAGAATTTTTCCCTGAGTGATCCAATGTCTTTCTGGGTCAGCTCTGACTGATACTGGTTGCATTACTTCTAAAATTAATGCTGTGTACCAGGGAACAGATGTGAGTTCATCATGTGAGTTTCATGAATAGGGACTTCTGATTTCTAATCCAGCCTGATATCCTCTTTAGCTTCGGGGGATTGAGTTGGTAAATCTGCTTTGCAGAAAGGTGGTCAGTGAATGTGTACAGGCTTTGTTTCATTAGTTAATATATCTGATGCTTCCAGTGACTGCATTTTTCACTGCAAATACATCTTATATAGTTACTGATTTTTTTCCCTCCTTCTTTGGAGCTCTCTTTGTTAGCAACACACAGATTAATTGATGATGTTAATCTACTATTAAGAAAACTAAATCAGTAGTTTAATCCACTCATGATTGGACCAAGCCCAGCTCAGACACTAAAAAAATGTCCTGGCCTGTAGGCATTACTGTCATTTCAAGTTGTGTAGATAACACTCACAAGCCATTTGCTTCATCTATAGAATAGGTACTCCCTGTATAATTCTGGCTCAATTTTAGAAGATTCACAGATGAATCTTCTTAGATTGTTTGTGATTATGTAAGATAGTTTAAAAAAATATTAAACTGGGCTGCACCTGTGGCTCAGTGAGTAGGGCGCCGGCCCCATATGCTGAGGGTGGTGGGTTCAAACCCAGCCCCAGCCAAACTGCAACAACAAAAAAATAGCCGGGCATTGTGGTGGGCGCCTGTAGTCCCAGCTGCTCGGGAGGCTGAGGCAAGAGAATCACATAAGCCCAAGAGCTGGAGGTTGCTGTGAGCCGTGTGATGCCACGGCACTCTACTGAGGGCAGTAAAGTGAGACTCTGCCTCTACAAAAAAAAGAAAAAATATATTAAACTAGTCAATTAGAAGATGATTTGAAATTGACAGTCTTGTTAAATGCAACTGGAAAGAATATAAATGGTAAAGATTTTGCACTAGTAGAACTTAGTAAAAATGGATTTTGAAATGGATTACCTAGAAATTGTTAGAAACTCACTATCTACTTCTATAAAACAGTATATATATACTGTTTATAAAACAACCAAAAGAAACCTACCACAGTTACAATGAACACTACCTGGGTAACAAGCACATTCATAACCTTGACCAAAGTGTAACAAAATTGATCCATTTAACCATAAACATTTGTAATCCTGCCCATAATATTTTGAAATAAAAAAAGAACCTTATCAGGAACCATTTCTAAATGTTTCAAATTTTTACCATTAGCATTATTGTTAATGTCACAAATCAACACACAGAACTAAGAATTTCAGAGTTCATATGGTGACTTGCTATTCTTGGAGTTAGGACACACATCCAAATGTATCCATAGCATTTAAGCAAAGGTGAACATTCGGGTACTGAAGAATGCAAATTAATTTAGAGTAGCTTTACAGATCTCTAGGGGTGGTAATTGAATCTAATGGAACTTAATAACTTATATTAAACACATTACTAATCTGATGCTTTGCTTACAGTAAATTAGAACTAGTGAAATTATAAATCACTTATTAAAGAAAAAAAGAATATCTTCTTGAATTAAATTTGAATCTTCCCTTAACGAAGAAACAGCAGGTAGGAGGAATCCTGGTTGTTTCCAAATGAATTCCAATCAATTTTTGTATTCATGTTAGAACATTAAGTAAACAGATTTAATTCAGATAACTCAAACCAGTGTCTTTTATGTAATCACATAAAACTATAAATATGAACTAGTTGGTTCCCCAGGTCGTACTCAGCTATAGACTGACCTCCACTTCATGTTCTTTGTGGGCATGGATCATGGATCACGTGAATGTAAATATAAACACATGGTAACGCACGGCCCAGCATTCATGCTCAATCACTCCGAACAATAACAACAATAATAACAACAAAGATCCAAAGTTAACAATAAAATTATTCCAAAATACAGATTCTGCACAAACATTGTTCCATAGAAACTTGAAAAACAAAGCATCATTAACAGACTCTTCTTTTCTTTGCAAAATCACTTTGCTTTGGGTCACTTTGTCATTCAAGGTGACACAGACCAAAGTTTCCTTGAGACCTTTTAAATGGCCATGGCCTTTGTTATTTTTTTCATTGATCTGGCTCACAGATACTTCTGTCTGGTAAAATTGACAAGACAATAAAATATATATCCATCTATTATTGTACTCATTCACTCATATATCAAAAATACAGAGTGCCTACTTTCTTCTAGGCACTTCTCGGGAGCTTGCACACAAAGAAGTCATGGCTATTCTTTACTAGGGTAGCACAAAAATCAACACAATAAATAAATCATTATTTCAATTGGGAAGAAGTACCCAGAAAGTAAGAACACGATGGGGCGGTGCCTGTGGCTCAGTGAGTAGGGCGCCGGCCCCATATGCCAAGGGTGGTGGGTTCAAACCCAGCCCCGGCCAAACTGCAACAACAAAAAAATAGCCAGGCGTTGTGGCGGGCGCCTGTAGTCCCAGCTGCTCGGGAGGCTGAGGCAAGAGGATCACATAAGCCCAAGAGCTGGAGGTTGCTGTGAGCTGTGTGACGCCATGGCACTCTACCGAGGGCAGTAAAGTGAGACTCTGTGTCTACAAAAAAAAAAAAAAAAAAAAAGAACACGATGAAGGAGTATTGGGTATGGCAGAAGGTGGGATTATGGTTTTATCTTGGGTTTCCAGGGAACGCTTTCATGACTTAATTACACATATTATAAGCACCAGTCAGAAGACTGTCAAAGAGTTAGCTGTGGAAATATCTGGGGAAGGGCATTCTAGACATAGCTGCTAGGAAATTCTTAGCCTTGTGACTATAAGAAGGTGAGTTTGCTCAAAAAACAAGGTGACAGTGTTGGAGCTCAGTAAGCACTTGGAAGTTTGGAAGCTAAGTCAGAGAAGCCATGGGCGAGTGCCGTGAGGGATGGCCTGCACCTTTACAGATCATTCAATAGATTTTAGATTTTACAATGGGGGAACATTGGAGGGTTATGAACACAGTTATATGAGTTAACATGTTTTCTAAAGAATACAAAGGGATTCTGTGAGACCATATTGTGGTGAGAGTTGAGGAGGCAAGAGAGACCAGTCAGGAGGCTATTTTACTAGTCCAGGTGAAAGATAATAAGATAATAGTGGCTCAAATCAGAGTTGAAGTTATGGTTATGAAGGGAAGTAGTAAAATTCTGCATTTATTTTACAAGTGAGACCAATAAGAATTGCTCATAGAATTAATCTGGTCACTCAAAGGAAAAGAGAGAGAGAGAAAGAGAAGGGTCTAGGACAACTGTTAATCTTTTTGGTCTGAAAAACCTAGAAGCATGGAGCTGTCCCTGCGTTGGGAGAAGCTAGGAGGAAGAGTAAGGGTGTGGTGAGAAATCAGTAGAAATAGAAGTTAAGACTTAAGTTTACATTTTAATTCATATAGAGGGAATAGGATAAATATTTGGTATGTTTCCTTTATTTAACAGGTTGCTTTTTAGATTTTACTTAGGGACTTATGTAAATATTTTACAGAATTTAATATTTAATTTAATTTAATAATTCATAAAAATATTCTGAAAACTAGAAAATAGAAGGACCATCATATCAAGCATTTATCATGTTTTTCTTAAATGAATCTATTAATATTGAAAGAAAATTTCTCCACATAGAAGTATATATTGCCAGATAATAAGTGAAGAAGAAATGATAAAATTAGAGTATCATTACTTTGTAGACCATAATAAATTAATTGATTTAAAAATTAAACATTGATGGTCCCCAGCCACAAAGAAGAAAGAAAAACCAAGAGACAACATACCATTTGATGAAGGAATGCACTGCCACCAATGATGTATTTTGAAGAATACAAAAAAATCTGAATCTGACTACACCTCTGTTCCCAACTCGCAATTTACAGAAAACAGAGAGGATTGAAATATATATTAAAGGATAGCATCTTAAGCAATCAACTAAAATCCTAACTGTGGAATAAGCAACTGTGTTTCCTCAATCAATAAGTTGTAAAGGATAAAAAAGAAAAATTATAGATAGATTCTAGAAATCAGTAAAGGAACACATCAATCAAGTTCACTGTGATAAGTTAATTTGGACCCGGATACAAGTAAAAAGGTTAAAGACAGTATGAGATTAACTGAAAATAAGAGATTAATTGGATATTTGGTTGTATTAAAGAATTATTGTTAAATATGTTAGGTATGTTAATGGCACTGTGGTTATATATATATTATATATAATTAATATATAATATATAGTTAAATTTCAGAGACAGCTGCTGAAATATTTGTGTATAAAATAAAATGATACCTGGAATTTGGTTCAACATACTAGAGGATGGATGAAAAGGGGGTGGGGGCCTGAAATGAGACCTCCCATTTAATCCTGCAATCCCATTACTAGGCATCTACCTAGAAGAAAAAAAAAATCATTTTATCATAAGGACATTTGCATAATCTCCAAAATGTAGAATAAACCTAAATGCCCAAAAACCTGGGAATGGATTAATAACAAGCTGTGGTATATGTATACCATGGAATACTATTCAGTCTTTAAAAAGATGGAGCCTTTACATCTTTTGTATTAACCTGGATTAAGTTGGAACACATTCTCTTAGTAAAGCATCACAAGAATGGAGAAGAAGCAAGAATCCAATGTACTCAGTTCTAACGTGAAGGCAGTAGATGATCTACTACAAGGCAAAAGGTAGGGGAATGAGGGATAGGGGCGAGGAGAGGATGGAGGAGGATGGTGGGTCTCAGTGTATGGCACACTTTGGGGGTGGGACAAATTACATGAGGGACTTTGTCTAACAAATGCAATCAGTGTAACCTGATCCTTTGTACCCTTAATGAATCCCGAACAATAAGAAAAGTATGACATCGGTGCTTTGATAGGGATTGCATTAAATCTGTAGATTGTCTTAGGTAGTATGGACTTTTTAACAATGTTGATTCTTTCCAACCACAAACATGCTATGTTTTTTCATTTGTTAACATCGTCTGCATTTCCTTTCTCAGGGTTTCATAATTGTCATTATAGAGATCTTTTGCATGCTTTGTTAGATAAACTTGCAGGTATTTAATCTTCTTTTGCACCTCTGTAAAAGGAATAGAGTCCTTGACTATATTTTCAGCTTGACTGTTGCTGGTATATATAAAATCTCCTGATATGTAAGTATTGATTTTGTATCCTGAGATGCTGCTGTATTCCTTGATCACTTCTAAGAGATTTGTAGTTGAGCCCCTGGGGTTTTCCAGATATAAGATCATGTCATCTGCAAAGAGTGAGAGTTTGGTCTCCTCTGACCCCATTTGGATACCCTTGATCACCTTCTCTTGCTGATTGCAATGGTTAAGACTTCTATTATTATGTTGAACAGCAGTGGAGACAATGGGCATCTTTGTCTAGTTTCAGATTTGAGGCATCACATTACCAGACTTCAGGTTATATTACAGATATATAGTGATCAAAACAGCATGTTACTGGTACAAAAATAGAGGTAGATATATGGAACAGCATAGGGAATGAAGAGATGGATTCATCTACATATTGTCATTTGATCTTTGACAAGCATGATAAAAACATACATTGGGGAAAAGATTCCCCATTCAATAAATGGTGCTGGGAGAATTGGCTATTGACCTGCAGAAGACTAAAACTGGACCCTTACCTTTCACCCCTAACAAAAATTGATTCTCACTCAATAAAATATTTAAATTTCAGACATGAAACTATAAAAATACTAGAAGAGAGTGCAGATAAAACACTTGAAGATATTGGCCTGGGAAAATTTCTGGCAACTTATGGAGACCCTGGCAATTGAAGCAACACCAAAAACATACTACCAGGATCTTATCAAGCTACAAAGCTACTGCACAGTGAAGGGCACTGCAAGTAAAGTGAACAGATGGTCTTCAGAATGGGAGAAGATTTTGCAGGTTATGATTCCAATAAAGGTCTGATAACTACAATGTATAGAGAACTCAAATTAATCAATAAGAAAAGAACAAACAACCTCATTTCTTTGTGGGCAAGAGACTTTAACAGAAAATTCTCTGACGATGACCAGCATATGGCCAACAAACATGAAAAAATGCTCATAATCTTTAATCATCAGAGAAATGCAAATCAAAACCACTTTGAGATATCACCTAACTCCAGTAAGATTAGCCCACATCACAAAATACCTCAACTGCAGATGTTGGTGTGGATGTGTAGAGAAGGGAACATTTCTATACTCCTGGTGGCACTGCAAACTAATAAAGCCCTTCTGGAAAGAAGTATGGAGGATTTTCGAGGAACAAAAAGTTGACCTATGATTTGATCCTGCAATTCCATTAGTAGGTATCTACCCAGATAAACAAAAATCAGTTTACAACAAAGACATTTGTACTGGAATGTTTATTGCAGCCCAGTTCATAATTGCCAAGTCATGGAAGCAGCCCAAATGCCCATCAACTTATGAATGGATTAACAAATTGTGTTATATGTATACCATGGAATACTATGCAGCCATACAAAGATAGCGACTTTACATCTTTTAAGTTTACATGAATGGAGCTGGAACATATTTTTCTTAGTAAAGTCTCTCAAGAATGGGGAAAAAGGTATCAAATGTACTCAATTCTATTATGAAACCAATATATAATTACTTACACATTCATATGAATGATAAAACACAAATATAGCCCAGTAAAAAGGAGGGGGAGGGTGAACGGAGGGAGGGCATTTGGTGGGATCTCACCTAATGTACATGATGCAAGTGTACATTTCAAAACAACTAAGAGTATATTATAAATGCCTTACCACAAAATATAAGTGAGGTGATGGTTATGTTAATCCGTTTGATGTAAGCATTCCACATTGTGTATCAAATCATCACATTATGCCCCATAAATGGATACATTTATGATTTAATAAAAATTAAATTAAAAAAGAAAAGGAGAGGGTACTATAAATGAAATAGGACTGTTTATCAGTTATTGTTGAAGTGGAGGATGGCTTCAAAAGTTTCACTATAGTATTCTGTTGACTTTTATATTGTTTACAATTTTCAACAACTAAAGTTAAAAATACATCCTAAGATTTTACCCCTCTTGCAACTAATAAGTTAGCCTACCATGGTTTCATGGACGTTGACAGAAGATACAAGACTCCTGAATCAGATACAAAGAACTTTATTACTGCCAGCACAGCAAGCAGCCTGAACTTCAGCGTATTTGTCTTGGTTCCTTCCGACCCCTCCATCCCATGGGATGACACAGAAAGGCCCAGGTAGATGATGTGCACTCAGCAGGTTTGTGTCTCACGCTTAGGAAACACGACACTTTTACAAGTAGACTTTCTGACCTTTGACCCTGAGGAAGATATTTTCATTATTATATTGAGCTGTAAACACACCTGCTTTTTACTCTAGAGGGACAAACTATTTCTCCCTTCCAAGGTGCCTCACAACCTTGAAAAGTCTGGAAAAGAGATCCACCCAGTGCCTTGATGTACAAGCCATGCAGAAATGCAAGAGATCCCTGGAGAGTTGTCTCCAGACCTTATGTAGCTCTGACTCTCCAAAAGGAATCTGACACTCAGGAATTATTAGGCGTTTAATTTGATCTGCTCATTCCAAAGATATTTTTGGAGTTGAAAATGTTGTAAATTGACACACTCATAAAATAAACCTTTGTTTTCTTTTTTCCATCAAGAGACATAACTTCTGAACCATCATAAAGTAGTTCCACTTTTTCTCTTACTGTTTTTTAAAATACTATTTTAAAAATATTTTGCCTTTCCCTCCCTCCCTCCCTTCCTTCTTTTCTTTCTTTGTATTTTTTTGCTTAAGAACCCTTACAAAATGTTTCTGAAATTTATTTTTATGAGCTTGGACTATTTCTTATTTACTGATGGCTTGCCACATGTTGTAGAATTTTATTGTTGCTTTTGTTGGGAAGTATTTTCAGTTTGGGGATTTGTAGTAAATTTTCTTCAACCACTCTGTCTTCTCTTTGGCCATTAAACAAAGCAAATATTGTTTTCTTGTGACCCTACCTTTTTTGTCCCCTCGCACAAGTTTGTCTTTGGTTTCAATAGGGACAGCCAATTAATTTTGATTCTTTTGTCTTTTCTTTGCTCTTCAGTAAAAAAACAGGTTTTTGTCATTATTCATAGTTTTCATTTTCCTCCTCTTAATTATTTTCTTTGTGTTCCTGAAGTTTTTTATTTTTGTTACACTCTTTTAAAGTTGAGAATATAACTGGAGTTCTTTATTAATGGTGGCTTAAAGAACACATTTTTCTTGTTCTTGCAAGTATCAAGCAATACATATGTATATGTTTGCATCTGAGTAAATTCTGGCATTTTTCTGTACACTCATATGTAAGCTACATGTACAAACCTATATTTTTTACTAACTTATAAAAGGCTGTATTGCCTATTATTTAATTGTAAAGACTCTGGCATCCGCTATGTCAGTCCAAACCTGGCATATTACTTCTTAGGTCTGAGACTTTGACTATATTATCTTACTTTTTTAAAAACCTCAGATTTGTCATCTTTAAAATGAGGATGATAACAGTACTTGTGGCTTCAGTTTATTGTTATGAATAAAGAGTTGATAATAAAGAACTTTAAAAAGCGTTTGGAATATTTTGAAGTGTTATATAAATATCAGCTTTTGTCACTAATGTCTCCCTTTTATTTCCTCCCCTGCCTTTCTCTTCCCCTGACTCCCAACACACACACACACACACACACACACACACACACACAAACTAATCATTTAAACTCCCTGAGGCTAAGTTTTGTCATCAGTAATATTGAGAAGTTAAATTACAAGACTTTGAAGCCATAAAATATTTGACCTATATCAACGAATCTTATTAGTTTTTAGCAAACAATTACATGTAGAATAGCAATAACCATCATTATGTGGTTCTTACTTTGTCAAAGGCCTTTGCTGTGCTTTGCAAATATTATCTCATTTAATCCTCACAACCATCCTAAGGAGCAGCTATTACATTTATTTTTTTTTTATTTTGAAATAAAAGCACCTTACTCTCAGATAGGCTAGGTCTAGTACATTCTTGTTTTTTGAATGTACTAGTCAATTTTTCTAAAAATAATAGCATCAAAGTTAGACTCTGCCTTGAAGAATAATTTTAGTGTTTCAGGCTAATAAGGTAACAGTCACCATTGAGAGGCTTAAAGATATTTGTGCTTTAATGATGTCTGTCACTATTCATTGGTGAATTCCATGTTCTTGACAGTCTTATTATTATCTAAATATTCTTAAACCACATTTGAGAAAAGTTTAATGTTAACAACTGCTATAAAATTATTGCTATAAGACTAAGGAAAATAGCAGTAATATCACTAATGCAACTCAAATGTCTCCTGCCATTCTTAGGCCTCTTTGTGATTTTGCCCTGTGCTGAAATAGGTATTTGATGCTAGTTCTTAGTTTCTTCCAGCCACCCTCTCTACCAGCATTTTCCTTTCTTTCTTTCTTTCTTTCTTTTTTTTTTTATTGTTTGAGATTCATTGAGGGTGCAAAGAATTAGATTATACTGATTGTGTTTGTTAGGTAAAATCCCTCTTGTAATTGTGTCCCTCCCCTAAGAGCTGTGCCATCCACTGTGATCCCCTGTGCCCCTCTCTCCCCTCTCCCTGCTCCCTCATTCCCCTGTGCCCCCTTGTATTAGATCATCTACTGCCTCCATATCATAATTGAGTACACTGGATTCTTGCTTCTCCCTTCTTGTGATGCTTTACTAAGCAGAATGTGTTCCAACTTGATCCAGGTTAATACGAAAGATGTACAGACTCTATCTTTTTTAGTGGCTGAATAGTATTCTATGGTATACATATACCACCGCTATCTCATGGCACACTTGAACCTATAGTTAAACTTCCATGGCACATGTAAATTATGTTGATCAAAAAGAGTAAAAAAAAATGAATATAATCAATGTGCTTTGAACTTCTTTTGAAAATAATTTAATTAATGACTTTTAAAATTTTTCGTGGCACATCACGGGCTGAGAAGCACTGCTCTATATATTTCTATTATCGTCCCCTTGTGATTTAATCTGTCTGTTTACAATTTATGATTTTAATGTTAGTGATCGTATACTACATATTCCTACGAGAGTGCTTGGCCCAAATCAGTTCAGCAGCAAAACAAATTAGTTTGTCTTAATTGCTTGCTTAACCCATTTTTAAAATATCCTCCATAGGTAATCAATTGAAAATAGCAAGAAAAAAGGAAGAAGCAAGGAGCTTGGCATGTTGAGATAGAAGTATTTTGCATACACAACCAAGACCACTCAGATTTAATGAGCATGATGGACTGTCATTTAAGAAAGTAGTAATGAAGGTAAGACTTCTTAGAGTCAAGATCAGTCCTGCAGGGAACACAGCTGATGTGCCTGTGACACATTTGAACCATGACATTCTGACAGAGTCTCTAGCTGGAAGTGTATGTGTGGCAAAAAGAACACTAGAGTAGCATTTCATCTGGCTTTCCTTCCATACCACGTGACCTGAGGTAAGTCACTTGACCCCTTTGACTTTGGTTTATCACCTTGTTTATCACATTGTTTATCACAAATGTGTCCATAGGTTCTAATGTCTGTGACTGTGACCTCTTTTTAGTTTAAGAGTAGGATGCTGATTAAATGTTAATTATTAGGGCATTGTTACTTATTAAATGAAAATGAAACAATGCACATCAAGTTCCAAAATAAGTTTTTAAAGGAAAGTTCTAAAATACACTTTCTTGAGGTGGTTTTATCAAGGACTGTACTCGGTGATTAAAGATTTTGTTAGAGATCTTGTTACAGAGGTTCAATTTTATATCACTTTAGCTAAACTCATTAACTGAGAGGAGTAAATACTTTAAAAATGTCATTAACTAAGAAGGGTTTGGAGTATAAGGGGATTTTGAGAAGCTTTGGGGGGCAACAGGGAAGATTTCTCCATGTGAGGCAGAAATGGGGACAAAAGTTTACACACAACCCAGTGTTGTCCTATTATTTTTGCACAGGGATGAGTATTTGACAATATACTCTTTACTAAATTAAATGCATTCCTTTTTAATTAAACCTAACATCATTTCATTTAAAACCTCATTTGAAAATTCAAATGCCTTGTTTTCCTTTCTTTTTTATAATAAGGGACCATCTTTGGTTTGGTCCATATAATTTGGGGATTCAGTTGTATATATTACAAAAATGTCATACAAGTATAAATTTTAGTCTTTTTTGTATTCAAATAAACTGCGACATCATGCTAAAATGCGTATTTAGCATCACACAGAGTGTCCCTAGTATTCCTAAATAGTAAGTTCACAATCACAGGAGACGGGTATGTGCAAGCGAAGGTCTAAGCTAAAAGATACTAAAGAAAAGTGAACACCCTTCCCTTCACAGCACACTTTTGATTATAAAACCTATCTGCCAATAAACAAACAGGGTAAGTGTAAGGGATTCCAAAGGTCACCTTTTCCTTTTCTATAGCAAAGCTTATTCCTTGTGTAGCTTTCTTTTTTGAGCAGGTGTAGTTTTGTGTATTTGTACTATTATTTGCTAAAGGCCTAGTCACTTTCCCAGAACATCTTCATCTTCTTTCATTTCTTACTTGGTACGATGATAAGGATGATAGCAAATACTGGGTGGAAGGCTAGATCCTGCCCTCCAACCCCCAAGTGAAGTAGCAACCATAAAAGAGCTGTCATTCTCAAACCAACAGTGCTGTCTGCCCTATACCAGTTAAGGAGAAATGCAAGGTATCCAGGATATCTGGTGATGGACACCAGGCTGCTCCAGCTGTCAGAAACACAGCTGTTCCATTTCCTTCTGAGTGATCAGTGCTACGGACGCCCTCCAGCTAGTGTGTTTCCTGATAAGGTCCAGTGGAGAGCTGCAAAAGAGCTGAGCATTTGGCTTCTAATAGCAAATGCAAAAACAAATTTCACAACAAATTGCATTTTCAGCGCTGCCTGATGCCATACGATTAAACGTGCCGAATTGCTTCTAGTCCACTAACTCGGAAGACATCATGATGGAACAGTTTCTCTTGGTGATTGTTAAATGTTAAAGCAGTTAAGAGAGAAGGATTTTTTTTTTTTTTAACTTCTACCACAAAGCAGGGAGTGGGAGAGGAAAAGCTGATCAAGCTTATTAGAGCTGCTCTGTTAGGAGGAGGCAAATAGCGCCATTTAGCATCTTTGCCAGGGTGAAAACCATCAGTGAGACCTCTCCATGATTTTTCTGTGCACATTTGTTATCTAAAACTTGTAAAGCAGGTGATGAAAAATACAATTTCTTTTATCTATTACTTCCAATTTTTTGAAAGCCTTGTGCAGAGATATATTCAGGGAAATATTGATAGAAACATTCACATAGTGCCTATGTGTGGTTGGCACTATGTACGTATGTTAACTACTTCTCTCAGCAAGTCTGCATGATATGCACTAATAGTACCCTGTTTTCCCTAAAATAAGACATCCTCCGAAAATAAGACCTACTTACAGGAAGGATAAGACGCCCCTGAAAATAAGACCTAGTGCATCTTTGGGAGCACACCTTAAAATAAGACACTGTCTTATTTTCGGGGAGACAGGGTATTACTTGTTACGGATGAAGGGGCTAAGGCCCAGAGAGGTTAAGTAACTTAATGAAGATCACACAGAACGAGACCTTTGAGGTTCCAAGTCTGTATTCTTGATCACTACATTCGGCTGCCTCTTGAATACACACTACTTTGATACGGAAAAGACGCTGTGCTACTTACTGTTTGGCCTACTTCTTTGGGAACTTTAGTTTCAGGGAAGAATCAGTTTGATGACTCATTTATATATTAATAAGTTCAAAGTACAATCTAGCTAAATTGGTCCATTTATATTTGTGAAGAGAGTTTCTCTAAAAAACTACCCACTGGTGGGAGATGTGTACTGCCTATATTCATGAGTGTCTTCATTGACTCAGTGGTGGAAGTCACGCCCGAGAGTTCAGCCCAGGTTGCACAATGGAGCAGTTACCTACTTATTCAATGGGGAAGTTGCACAGCTACAGGAGAGCTGGATTTACCATTCTGCCACTTGCTGAAAATTTCTTCCTTGAGTTCTAGAGAGAAGATAAAAATACCGTCTACCACACAGTACTGTTGTAAGAACTGAATGCGAAAACATATAGGAAAATATATTGACAAAGTATAAGGCTATGATGGGTGAGAATTTCACCTGCCTCGTGGGCTAAGCAGGATGAGGGAGGCATATGGGAGACTGGACCTCTATTTTGGCAGAAATTTCTCCCATTGCTGTAGAAATGAGGCACAAGACCAAGGAACAAGCACAGTGAGGCAGAGTTGGGGTGAAGAGCAATTCCTCAGGGGTCTGCACAAGCCAGGAGGTTTATTTTTTTAATTAGGTTAAACCCCTTCACAACTAACACTTGGAACTGCCCATGGCTTTCTTCATTCAGTCATTAATTGATTCATTGAAGAGTCATTCATAAACTCCTCCAAGTCTCTAGAATTGTACTAGAGGCTCAAAATATCACAACAGTAAAATAGCACAGTATCCACCATGATGGAGCCAAAACTCTGGTGGAAAAGACAGATTATTATTACAAAAGGACAAGCACTGTGCCCTCTGCGGGACTAAGGCACTCAGAGCTAGCACTTCACAGCTGTGTGAACACCCTTTCTTCTGCATTGAGGGTTACCTGTACATTGCAGTGGCAGTAGTTGGTGGAGTGATTAAAAGCATGCACTCTGGTGTCAACTCACCTGATTAGAATCCTGATTCCACTCCATGCTAATTATGTGACATTGGGATAATTGCCAACTTTCTGTCTCAATTTACTCACCTTTTAAATGGGGACTATAATAGAATCTACCCTGTCTCCCCAAAAATAAGACATCCTCCGAAAATAAGACCTACTTACAGGAAAGATAAGACGTCCCCTGAAAATAAGACCTAGCGCATCTTTGGGAAAAACACTGTCTTATTTTCGAGGAAACAGGGTACCTCACATAGTTGCTGTAAAAATTACATATGCTTAAGCATTTACCTTTACATGTATTGTACTTCATTCTGTACACTGTCTGGAATCTAGAAGCATTAAACAAGTGTTACCTACAGTAGGACCTCCAAGTTGACCACCTCCTTCAGTTGATCTAACTTTCACAGAGAAGACACATTCCACGTATACTTATCAGGACAGTAGGCCTAGTTCCTTATGTTGACCACCTCGTTCGTTACAGTCCCTTGAGTGGCCAACTTACAGAGGTTCTGTGATACTGAGGTCAATGCCCATGACAGTCACCTGCTGCAAAATCCTAGCCACTTACGTCTGCCTTGCTTTTCCCCTATGCAATATGGGGCTAATCATAATGCTTAAATCACAGCATTGCTGGAAAGAAATAGGAACTACTATGCAGTCCCATGTTGGGGAATTTTAGACTTTAAATCCTATGTAGAATCAACCTTCTATATGCTTCTTCTGTTGTCACCTCCTCCCTCTCCAAACCTCAAATAAAGACTAAGTTTGACTATCCACACTGCCATCATCCTCCTGGTTCTGAGTGATGCCTGAACAACAGCAAAAGGTGAAGGAAACTGGGAATCATCATTAGACGGGATTAAGAGATATCCGAGATCAAGCCCAGAAGTTATCAAGAGATATCTGAGATCAATAACAGGAGTTATTATAAAATTTTAGCTTGACTGATGGCTTGATCTAACAACAACAACAACAAAAAAAGCTTGGTTTCCTTTTCTGTTTTATGCCTTATCATTTTCTTCTGATTTTCTTATTTTAGAGTAAAGCAACCCTCTCCAGTGTAGTGGAATAATATTGAGGACAGTATAGAAACTGACTAATCAAATGCCCCTCCGTAAAATGTATAACTGTGTTAACATACGAAATAACTTTGCAATAAAATTAATATAAATAGAATAATTAAATGAATTTCAATTATCAACATTTGATGATTTTACTTCTGAAGTATCTGCTTTTTATCATATTAATTCTTAAACTAAGGTCTATGGGGCATTGATTCTGTGGAATTTTAAAAAGTGAGAGAAAAAAGTTCCCATGAACCAATGTATTTAGAAAAGATGAGTGCTAACATAGTTTTTTAAAAAAATCTTTAATACTATTCAGATTATGAATTAAGTGTCCCCTTGGCCAAAGAGATTATATTAGTAGTCTGTAGGGATGCTAATTTAAAGCCCACTGATTCCCTTTCCAGCTCTGTCTCTTCCTAATGTTGGGATCCCAGGTAGGTAAGATGTTTCTCATCTTCAAAATGGTCATGATAATAGTACCTATCTCATAAAATTTTTGTATAAGAATTAAATGAGCCAATATTTATAGAATAATTAAGAATACCTGGCACCCGGCAAATGTTTTACATGGGCAATAAATAAAATAAAATAGGATTCAGTATTTCCAAAAGTTGTAATTTCCCAAATAGTTCTTTTTATTTCAGATTAATATGAGGGTACAAATGATTGAGTTACATTGTTTGCATTTGTAGGTAAAGTCCAAGTTGTAGTTGAGCCCTTCACCCAGGGGGTGTGAGGTATACCCTTACACTGTGCCCATAACGTGAGAGCTTACCCCACCCGCCTCTCCTCGCCCTTCCACCTATTACTCCCACTTCAATTTAAATGTATTTTTCTTTCGTGTGGGAATGTAGTTGCTTTCCTGTTGGTTTCACATTAGTATTGAGTACATTGGATACTTGCTTTTCCATTCTTGTGATACTTGATTAAGGAGAATGGTCTTTACCTAAGAATCTCCTAGCCTCCTAGTCCAGCAGAGTGTTGTGCTAGTCCATTGGTCATATTAATCAGTCTCTTCCACCAGACTATTGTCTCCATCAGGGTAGATACTGTGCTGTTTTACTGTTGTGATATTTTGACACATTTGCCAATCTTGACATAACCTTTCTTGGAGCCATTTCTACTTTTTGATAAAATCTCACCCCTACCAAAATAGCACCTCAGCATCCCAGCCCGTTTTTCTTTGCTATTGTTTGACCTGTATAGTCTTTTTTTTTTTGGCCGGGGCCAGGTTTGAACCCACCACCTCCGGCATATGGGACCAGCGCCCTACTCCTTGAGCCACAGGCGCCGCCCTGACCTGTATAGTCTTATCCATATGTTTTATAATAAAATACTTCAGAAGCAGTTTCTTTTATGAATCCTTCCTGGTTTCTTCCCCTCTTACAGAATTAATAAATAACTTCATTTTTATCTATTGAATGCAACGGTTCTTTCTTCACGTTGCAAACAAAGCATGTTCTACTGTGTGACGGCTGCTCTTAGTATGTTTGCTCTATTCGTAGAGGAGACCTTGAGTTCAGAAAACGGAATATACACATGCCTGTTTAAGGAACACCTGACCTTTAATCTTGGAACCCAAATGGAGATTAATAGATGTGGCATTGGACTGAATAAAGAAAATAAAGCATCTTTGGAAATTGTTTGTTTCATTTTCCAGCTCTCTTGGCCATCTTCAATATTCCCACTACATCAAAACTTTCTATCTCCTGTGGGTTTCAATATTTTGCTTATTTTTTTGATCATGCCTATGTGACTCAATAGATCTAGGTGTAGATAGGCCTGGAATGTCATTTGATGCTCTATTGACCTTTTTCTCCTTGTCATATTTAAAAAGATGTTTCAATGCTAAGGCAAGAGTGGTAGCCATCAGCTTAAAATCTCATCACAGCATTTAACCCTGCACTTATCTTCTCAGTAACATGAAATATTTCAGTCTTATTCTGACAAAAAATATCCAGTGAAGTATCTTTCCTATATAAATAGTTCTGATAATTTTAGGTCCAAAAAGGACAATCATGTTTTTTCCTTTATGGAAGGCTGCTAAGTATGACAAACTAAAGCTAAGTACTTTGGTAACATGTATAATGGGACAGGGAAACCTGGCGAGCATTGTCAATAAATCCAGGATTTTTGTTAATGATGTTGTTATCGGCATTATTTTTCTAACCTGAGAATACTTATGAACAGGAGACTTTTCCACTGCCATGAATGGAAGCTAATCACAGCTGAAGCGGCGAAAAACACCAACAGACTATCACCCTGTATTCTTCAGAGACAACACTGCAGCCTCTCTGGGCATCATCGTGTGGCACTCCCTGAACAGAAGAAGGCAAGTAGGCCTTTTAGCTATGTTTCGTTCATGTAGCCCAACTGTAAGTACAAACTAAAAAGCATAAATGTCAAATGGAAATACTACGAGGAAAGGAAGGGGTACTTCGGCAAACAATTTTTCCATTAAACAGAATGTCTCTTTCATATCTTAAGTGCCAATTAAAATATGATTTTTAAGATTTAAATTTATATATATTTAAATATTAGAAAAATAAGATTATTAAAACAAAAAGTTCGGGGGCTGCTGTGGGCCATTTTTCAAACTTTTTACAGATTTTAGACAACACTGTCCAAAAAGATTTTTAGAAAAAAAAAATGTCTCCAGATATACAGCTTAAAATAGTACAGCTGATGTTTTTTTTTTTTTTTTCAGAGATCATACTGGTTTAAAAAGAAATAAGATGATATTTCAGTCAATGTTTTGTTCAGGATATCAAATTTTCACAAATGATTGATTCTATAATGATAATGCATTCTTCAATGTTTATTAAATTAAAGAACTTTATAACCAGAAAACTAGTATCCAAAACATGTTCCTACACATTTGGTCAAAAGCCAAATTCCTTAAAGTTTAAAGCAATTTCCTAGTTTGTATCAAAATAAGTCATAGAAATAAATTTTAAAATGTTTACCAATAATATCTTTTACTACAGAATAACCTTGTTTACATTGGAAGAGGCAAAAAATACACTTTGGAGCAAAGGAAACCCCTTTGCATGTCTTAAGAGTGAAACCTGTGTCAACACCCAACTCATTTCTCTGATGGGAAGATTGGACACTAAGCCCAAGTAAACTTCTGAAAACCATTTTGTGACATGAGAGTGGAAGGTGGATCAGAATTCTAACCTCTATCCCAAGAGACAGAACAGTTCTGCACATGGCGGAGAGTCAAAACTGCCAGCTGCATGTTCCGAGCTCTGTAATTCTCTGCAGGAAATGGGCATCTGCCCCAATTTCAGCAAAAGACTGGGCTATGGTAAAGGGAAGCTTTTTGTTCTTCATTAGCTCAATACAATTTGAACTCTGCATTTTTTTCGTACATTTGATACAAACTTTTCACCATGATATACAAACTCATATTGAAATAAAGAATCATATGTGAAATACTCTTGAAAAACCCCAGAATTTGAAGAACTGAGATGTAAGAAATTCAAGTAGAGAAAAATGAGAGAAAATCATGCCGCACTCTTTTTTTTAGGTAACTCATAAATTCAATATTTGGATAAAGATAAAGCAATGGAGGGCTACACAGCTCGTGCCTGTGACTTTGATTTTCAGAGTATTACAATAAACATGCATTTGCAAATAACCCTTATGCTTGCTGAGAGTACTATGCATGAGGCCTCCTTTTGCAACATAACACATTTTTTGACTTTAGAGGTAGAAAATACTGTTGGTAAATGTTGTCAAGTGGAAGCCAAAACAGCAACTGAATTGCCCTGTGCTTAGCATATTTGGACTCAATAATCCTATTTTCATTCGCCTCCTTTGTGTGTTGTGCATATGTTCCTTGTAAAGCTGTTTTTGAAACTTTCTGAAAATAGATGGATTTTAAAAAGAGGAAAATACTTGATGACAGAATAGAATAGCAAGTCTTTCTCTAATGCAGAAGAAGTGTTTTGAATAGACATTAGTATCCAATCATTTACCCATTTGATTGAATCCCAATACGGATGTATTTAGTCTTCCTAGAGCAGAGTCAACTGTTTTTTACATATATCACAAAGGAGAATTTGACTGTATCTAGGAACATGGGTAACTTAAGCAAATTTCGATTGCCCAAAGTAAGTTTGTTCCCATGGCCATTTTGTACCTTTATTATTCTGAAGATATTCTTTACAGTCATGTAATGGAACCCTCGAGCTTCCTCTTAGGAGGTGCCACAGTTTATTTTCCTGACCACAACAGATTGATAACCTGGTGAAGGGGCTGTAAAAGACAGGGAGATAATTGATTGGCAGCAGCTGGGATTCCTGCCTTTCTATTTCAAGAGATAAAAGAGCCTTGGCAACTGCCCACAGCTATATCCTCCATGGTGGAAATATAAGGTGGGAGGACAAAGTTAGAGGCCATTGCCCTGAAATCAACAAGGTACAGCTTTTCAATTGATTAGCCTGGTCTCTACCCCAGAGCTTTAGGAGACTGTCTCAAATATTTGGTTAACAGAATAATGTAGTAGACTAAGGAAAATTAAATGCATTTCTGGCAAGGTGAGAAAGGCATCATGCTTCTTACTCCATCTGGTCAAGGTTGGTGCAGGACATACTATAGAATTTGGAGCACAGTTAAGCTTGCTTCTGGCTTCCCAGGCTTTCTAATATGCCTAACTTTACTTCTAGAGGTGATATATAGGAACACAGAAAAAATTATAAAAAGTCAAAACAAAGATAACAAGAACTATGTTGACCTTGGCCTGCCACAGCAAAGTATCACAAACTGGGTGGCTTAAACAACAAAAATTTACTTTCTCACATGTCTGGAGGTGGAGAAACCCAAGATCAAGGTGTTGGCTGACTGGATTTCTGGTGACAGTTCTCTTCCTTGCTTGCAGACAGCATCTTCCTACTGTGGCCTCCAAGGTAAGGTCAGAGAGAGTGAGCTCTCCCTTGTCTCTTCTTACTAGGATCCTAACCCTATTTCAACAAGACTCTACTCTTATGACAGCATTTAACCTTAATTATCTTGATAATATCCCTATCTCCAAATATAGTCACATTAAAGGTACACGTATTTTGGAGGGACATAATTCAGTCCCTCCAAACAACAAAATCTGGTAAACAATCCATCTCATTTAGGAGTAGCAGGAAAGTCAAAGAAATCAAAAGAGACAATTATAGTAAAATGTTGCACAAATGCTGTCCCTAAAGCAGAAATATTATTATCACTTGGGAGCTTATTAGGAATGCAGACTCTTGAGCACCACCCTAGACCTACTGAATTAGAATCTACCTTTTAACAAAATCTTCAGGTGATTTACATGGATATTAAAGTTTAAAAAATACACTATCACAGAATTCATTATAAAAATAAAGGTTAATTGTATCCATTGTGTTGGAACCTTCTCTCATAATACAAACTGCCAAAATTATACACAGTTAACAAAATTAATAATGTTAGGAAAAATTAGGTCAGAAAATGTATTAGTGCTATTTTTGTTATTATATGTTAAATCAATCTATTGATTGGATCCCATACCTCTACATTTTGCTAATATAGCCTATGATAGACCACTAGATTCCTTGTCCAAAAAGTTTAGGAAAAAATTCTTTAAGCCTGGACATAAACTTTGTTAATTGTATCATTAGCTTAAAACACGCTATTCATCTTTTACAAGTGTTCTTTGGTTAAAAATGGCATTACTTTTGAAATAACACTTTAAACTAGGCATATATTTTCTACAACACAGGGAGTGTGACATTACTTATAACAGAATTTTCAATTATGTAGCATTTCAAAGCAACTTTTAAAAATTTATTCCATAATGTCAAAAAATGTAGAATTATGCTCATGAAGCTTAATATTTTGGCACAGCCCTAGAAAAGTGCTTAATAAATCAAAAACCCTACTTACAACTGGCATTTATAAGTCCCTGCAATACATTTTCTTAATATTCTGTCTAAACACTAAAACACATGAAATATGCAAGAGAATATAATTTTCTTTGCCCATGAGAAACAAAGGATACACCCTACTATCATTCTTCAAAATACCAGCATTAGGAGATCATGGAAAATACCAACAGCCCATTGTTTATATTACAGTTTGAGGTAAATTACAAACAAAAGTTACACAATCCCCATGTAATAATTTACAAGAATTTAAAGAAATACATTTTAATGTCATCGTATATTCTGGATTAATTTTACAGCACAATATTCAAATGTATTCCTGAACTCTTAATGAATGCTTCATTTAAAAAGCTTGTAGATTAATAATGGCATGATTTGCATAATTAGCTAAACTGCAACAAGTATATAGTCCATATTGCTAAACTATGACTTTTTATTAATCTAACTATACTTTTTGTTGTGTGTTTTAAATATAAGCTACAAGAACTTTTACTTAGAAGAAACATAAGGAATAGTATGATGTGATAAAGTTTTAGTACTATGGTATAGCATGGATATTCTAGTATTTTAAGTAGGTAGAGATTTGGGGATGGCCCCATCAAGTAACTGAGGAATAGAGCTGTGGGGGGAGGTGGTACCAACATGTCATCCTACACTTGAGATTAAACAGTGTAATGCATAATGTCTAATTCCTCACAAGTGTGATTATTTCATGAAAACCACACCCCACTGAGTTGCCTTATTGCTGTTATAAAAAATCTTTATTATAGGGAGATCTTTTGTGCTGTAAGAAGATGAATTCCACATTTTAGAATGTTAAACAGCAGTTTCAGCAGAGTTCTGTAGTTCACACAGATTAATCTACCCCTTTGGAATATTCATGATTCAATCAGAATGCTCTCTATGTCTCGGCAATTTTACCATTGTAAAATAAACTAAGTACATTCTGATGAAACAGCCTATGCCTAACAAATGGCTTCATTAATTTTTTTAAAGTATTTTATGGATTCTGTTACTATCAAAGAACATCTCTATGAAAAAAGATGTTCCACTAAAGCGAAATTGGTATTATTGAAAAACTGGGTACTTGAGAAAAAAACAGGATAAAAACCAACACATTATCAGGCAAAGTGCATTGACAATGCAAATCAAATGCACATGGTTTAATTATAATTGCATATTAACTGAAGAACTGGGGATTATAAATGATATGTCTCTGGTGAAGAGTTCGTCTGAGTACATTACATATTCATTAGTTTTCCATTTTTATTCACTAAATGCCCAGTCCTCTCTCTTATACACCTGGCATTATGCTTCCATGACTGAAACAATATTTTGAACCTAGAAGACTGTATTTATATTGAAAAATACAATGAAACTAAATGTTACATATACCAAATATATTTCTACTAGTCTTCATTCTTTTATCTGATTAGCAGCTTGTGTTGGTTGTATACAAGACCAGAACATTCTATAAAAACTATTCAGAGATTGGATTTGGAAAGAATGTCGAAGAATTTCCCAAGACTCTCCCTTCTACATGTAAAGAAGTGGGGAGATGGGACAGGCAGATATAGTTGTTGACTCCCCCAAATCCTACCCTGAACTTGGGGTAGGATCAGAACAATGAGGGTAGGCACATGACTTCTTATTCCAGTGAAGTTTACAGATTGGCTTCAAATTAGAAGTATTGTGAGGGCGGTGCCTGTGGCTCAAGGAGTAGGGCACCGGCCCCATATGCTGAGGGTGGTGGGTTCAAAACCAACCCTGGCCAAAATAAAAAGAAGTATTGTGATAGTTAGGCATTATGTTTGTGGGAGGGGGAGAGGAAAAGAATATTTCAAGTGAGGTTTTCCGTTTTAAATAGTTGTTCTCATTATGCAAACTGTATTTCATTCTCTTTTGGAAGCTTTTTTTTCAGGGCCACTTACTTGCCTCAATTATTGAAATCTAAGTATGATTTGTATTGTAACTGTGAAGGAAAATTTGGAAATGGGGTTAACAAAATATGTCTGTTCTGGTTCGGATAGTCCCATGGTCTACTTTACAATGAAAATTGGGAAATGTAAACTAAAGTCATTACTAATAATTAAGGTAAGTGCATAATTATGTTATATTTACATTTCATTATGTCCTAAAATAACTTATTTAAGCTAGCTTATCCTAACTTATTTCATTCATTAATGAATGTTTTAACAAATATAGCACTTAGATTTTCTAGTACATGCTAACTGACTTTCCTATGTTTTCTGAAGAAAACTCATTATTGTTTTATTGCATAATCGTTTTCTGGAATGCATGAAATCTTTCTTAAGCTAGGAGTTAATCATCATTCTCAATGAAAGTACACATAGAATTCAAATGGATACATATGCTAGTTGCTGATTCAAAGAATATTTTCCAAAAAAATAAGTTTGGTAAATATGACTAACTGCCTGTTAATTTGTTTAATGCCAATTTGATCTAGGGAATCACTTACAGATGTATACTGACATCTATGTTAACTCAAATCCACAGGAAATAATTGTTCCTGTTCTGTCTGTTGTCAAGACAGGGTTATGGTTAATATAAGAAAAGCTCTTGATATGAAATACATAGTTTTATTAAATTATTATCCAAGAGCAAAAGCAGAGATGCTAAGGCAGACATTTCTAGATTCCTCTCAAATGATTTCTCATGAAACTGTCTTTTAATTATATCTGTGATTAGCTTATCTGTTTCATTTACATATCAGTGTTAGGTAAATATGTCATAAGGGCCACCCAGAGAGAAAACACCTGAACGGGTTAAATGAAACACACTCTGGATGAGCCTTTGTATGTTTACCAAAGACCAGTCACATTAAGAAAGATAGAGCACTTCTTATAAGGTGCAATAGATAAGGGAATGAACCCTGATTAATGAAAACCCCTTACACCTAGGAGGAAAAAACTCATTCTGGTTGCTTTATGGCAAATTCATGAATGGAAAGGCTGTACTATTCATCTCTCCATGATGTAGAGCCCCTCTGTCTTATATGTCACTTGTTGCTATTAGTGTCCTGACCCAAATGTGGTGCTTTCTACAAAGCCCTGTTAAAATATCACTACTCAGACACTTACTTTGAGAGGTAGTCATTTTGTTTAGATGATAGAGCATTAAAAATTCTAGATTCTGGGCTCTGAATAGTTTTCCCCAAAGGAAGTGGAAAGAATATCCAGCTTGGAGAAAAGTCAACAAAGAATTTAGGCCCATAAATACAGATCACAAAAAGAGAAGGAAAGAAAAGAATAAGAGGCTTTATAATAGAGGGAACAGCCTGAAAAAGGGTAAAGATATTTTACGAGCTGTCTCTTTAAACCCCCCCTTACCCTTTTCAGGAACTAAAACCTGCATCCCTGCCTGAAGGATAGGGCATGGGAGTGTCCTTTGTTCAGGAGATGGCTAGAAGGAATTGTCTGGGCAGAGGTCGCCAAGTCATGAGATTGCTTTCACTTGAGGGCCAATCAAGACCATCAAATATTGCTGAAAACCCCTGCTTCCAAAGGTCTGCATTTCTGCTTATAGCAAAGATACTGGACATTAAGATGGGAGTCTGACAAGCTCCTTATTTTGCCAGCAAATTAATAAAATTCTCTTTCCTTTTCCACACACCATTTGTTCTTGTTCTTCAGATTTGGCTTTGGGGACAAGTGCTGAACTTTCAGGAACAGTTTACTGTGGGTATTTAGGAAGGCCATGATGTAGAAGCATATTCGGGCCACCCTGCTAAAAAGGTGCCTCCTCTTCATCACAAGCCCAGACAGAATCTGGCCCCCCTGACATTTTTTTTTTTTTTTATTAAATCATAGCTGTGTACATTAATGAAATCATGGAGCACCATACACTGGTTTTATAGACCGTTTGACATATTTTCATCACACTGGTTAACATAGCTTTCCTGGCATTTTCTTAGATATTTTGCTAAGACCTTTACATTCCACATTTACTAAGATTCACATATACCCTTGTAAGATGCACTGCAGGTGTAATCCCATTAATCCCCCTCCCTCCACCTACCTCCCTCCCCTCTCCCCTCCCTTTCCCCCTTCTCCCTATTCTTAGGTTGTAACTGGGTTATAGCTTTCATGCGAAGGTCCTACATTAGTTTCATAATAAGGGTGAGTACATTGGGTACTTTTTCTTCCATTCTTGAGACACTTTACTAAGAAGAATATGTTCCAGCTCCATCCATGTAAACATGAAAGAGGTAAAGTCTCCATCTTTCTTTAAGGCTGCATAATATTCCATGGTGTACATATACCACAATTTATTAATCCATTCGTGGATTGATGGGCACTTGGGCTTTTTCCATGTCTTAGCAATTATGAATAGGGCTGCAATAAATATTCTGAAACAAATATCTTTGTTATGATGTGATTTTTGGTCTTCTGGGTATATGCACAGTAGAGGGATTACAGGATTGAATGGCAGATCTATTTTTAGATCTTTAAGTGTTCTCCATATCTCTTTCAAAAAGGAATGTATTAATTTGCATTCCCACCAGCAGTGCAGAAGTGTTCCCTTTTCTCCACATCCACGCCAACATCTCTGGTCTTGGGATTTTGTGATGTAGGCTAGTCTCACTGGAGTTAGATGATATCTCAAAGTAGCTTTGATTTGTATTTCTCTGATGATTAAAGATGATGAGCATTTTTTCATATGTCTGTAGGCCGTGTGCCTGTCTTCTTCAGAGAAGTTTCTCTTCAAGTCCCTTGCCCTACCTCAGGAGCTTGTTGTGAAGGAAAATTTATGGCCCCCTCTTCTGAAACTCTAGGAAGCTACCCTAAATAAGGAAATGAGATGGACTGGAGGCCATTATATTAAATGAAATAATCTAGGTATAGAAAGACTATTTGCATGCTATAGGAGAAGATCAGTATAGTTTATTTCTTTCTCTAAAGTGAAAATTAAAACCTCAGTCCCTAGCCTGGAGACACAAATCCTGATCTGAAATATATTGCTTTTCTGTCCCTAACTTACCCCTATTAATTTGGCATTTACTTTTTGTGGAAATTGTGGTTTAAAGACATACTCTCTTCAATCTCTTTGACACTCTTTGATACTCTTCCATAGAGAGATGGGATCTTGAATGTAGGTTGAAGAATTATTTATGAATAAAGCATAAGTAATTATGTGTGACTTGGAGAATAGGCCATTACAAAGATATCAGGGCTTTCTTCTAGGTCATTCTTTCATTCTTCCTGATTGAATTACTTGGTCTAAGGGTAGCTAGCTCACCAATGCGAGGGCCACATGGTGAGAAACTAAGGCCTCCAGCCAATAATCAGTGAGAGATCAGAGAGAAGTCTCTAACCTATACCCATGAGAATGAGCCATCTTGGACATGAATCCTTCAGTCCTACCCACACCTTCAGAGGACTGCAGTGCAAGGTGAGACTTGATCCATGCCTAATGTGACCTGACCCTGAGCCAGAACCACTCAGCTACGCAGTTCTTAAATTCTTGTCTCACAGAAACGATGAGATAATATTTTGGCTATAATTTGTTATTCAGCAATAAATAACAAATACCATATTTTTTCAAGATTTCTATGTTTCTGTAGTAGGAGAATGCATATCATATCAGTTGGTTCTGCTAGATGAAATTGCTAGGCACAAGGGAACTATACAATGAAATGCACAAATCAAATGTGCAGCTAAATTATTTTTTTACACATATATGCCTATATTTCTAATGTAGAATTTGCTTATATTACATAATTTTACAACCATGAATACTTAAAAGAAGATATTCTTTCTTCATGCAGGAATTTTCATAAATATTGAATCTAATTAACTAGGATATGGTGAGTTTTCTTTAAACAACTGTTATTGGAGAGACTCCTAGATGGAATAAAAATGAAAAAATTAAACTCATTCCATTTTTTAAAATATATCTTATTTAGGGCGGCGCCTGTGGCTCAGTGAGTAGGGCGCCGGCCCCATATGCCGAGGGTGGCGGGTTCAAACCCAGCCCCAGCGAAACTGCAACAAAAAAAAAAAACAGCCGGGAGTTGTGGTGGGTGCCTGTAGTCCCAGCTGCTCGGGACACTGAGGCAAGAGAATCGTGTAAGCCCAAGAGTTAGAGGTTGCTGTGAGCCGTGTGACGCCCTGGCACTCTACCCAAGGGTGGTACAGTGAGACTCTGTCTCTACCAAAAAAAAAAAAAAAATATATATATATATATATCTTATTTAATTATGGAATTATACATGTATACATATGGCTATATATAATATATAGTGTGGGTATGTATCTATATGTGTGTGAATATGTATCTATAATTAATCTACTACTGAATGATTTCACTCCTCAAATAGCAATAAGTACATAGACTTTGGAGTAAATGTATTTGATTGCCATTTTGGTGACTTACCAGACTTGTGATTTTGAAGAAATTGACTTAATCATTGCTTCTGTTCCCACACTTGTCAAATGAATGGAATATTATTATGTTATAGACTTATTATGAAGATTCAGTGTTATTATGTATGCCAAATTCCTAGAATAATGCCTGATTTATAGGAAGTACACATAAATCACTGATTTCCTTTTCTCTTCCCTTGTCTTACTTTTTGTGTCCTGTGTCAAGTTACTTTACACAACACTACAAATCGAGAAGTCAAAGTCCTCCTAGATAGGCTGCACAAATCATAGTTGAAAAATATGAGAAGAGTAGATAGCTTTATGTATGTACATCATCACAAATGTCTTTTACAAAGAAAAGCACAAAAGGTTTTATCCTTAAATGTAAGACTTATCTTTAACCATGTATACTTACTTTCTTGATAGAAATAATTTTATAAGGTAGGTCATCAAAGCTAGAAATGAAATGTGAACATGGGCTGACTTCTTTGTTTCTCTGTAACATTCATACCCCACACATTTTTTCCAGTAGAATAATTTCACCTTTTGCTGCTATATTCTTGGTTTAAGTATAGATATTAAAAACATTGATATTATTCAACTTAAAGGTATTATCCTTTTATTTTTAAAAGTTACAGTTACTTATATTGGATAAGGCAAAGTAACAGTCCTATAGCTGGTAAGACTAAGGATTCCACACAAAAGTGTCTAGTTTTCTTAGCCAAAGAAAGTCATTGAAAGGCTACTGGAGGCCTAGAGAATGAATAAAGGTAGAAAGACCAACCATGGGAAGTAAGAACAGGAGGAACAGGAATGGCTGATAGAAGAAAGTCTGCTCAGCCTATTCCTAATTCTTCTGTTGTAGCACCTCACGTCCAAGACTCAAATCCCATAAAATAGCATCTGATTGGACAAATTCAAATTACGTGTCCTCTCTTGGTTATAGCAGGATGGTGAGAGATAGCATATAGCCCTGTTGGCTACTATAACATAGACTGGCAGATACTTGAGTCTACTATGATATCAAAATTGTAGATGATGAAAAGAAGCAACTCCTACAAATCAAACTGTCAGGTGGGCCAAGCTAACTCCATCTTAGATATGAAAAAAACATTCTGGGAGATTCTGTTACAGGCAGATGTAACTGAGATAAAAAGACACATCATGGGTCTGTGACCTCCTTGCACTGGTCTAGTTACAAACCCATAAGAAATGTTCTTACATCACAAGCCTCTGACACCCTGATATGAAAAGCTATCCCAGAGAGTCCCAGCAGTGAGTTGAATGTCCTTGGCACCTTGATAAGAAAGACTTGTCATAAGGCCAGCCTGCCACAAAAAGACGTGCCTCCCTCCCTAACGCTGCTGACATCTCTTTAGATTTTGGCCTTCTTCTATCCCAAGCATAAAATAAACTTTCCTGTACGTTTGTTACATTTGGCCTTATGTATTTTGATCCAGTACCTCATTTTACCCATCACAAATAGTAATATCTTAGAAGAGACAAAGGTAGGCAGGGCTGACAAAATGACCCATTTTTTCAACTGTTGTAACAGTGGAGGCTTAACATAACTAGATTCATTTTGCTTCTGACTCTCGGTGTCAATGTGATTTAAGATAAGAGCTTCTGCTTAGTTCTGCACATAGGTTAGGACAAAGACCATAACTTGCCTTTTCCCAAAACTAGTTCCTGGAAGACAAGAAAAGTATACACACAGGTAACAACATGATGTTAAAGTTGTATAGGAACTTTTTGACTGGAACCCTCTAAAATGAACTGACCAAGAGTAAAAAGTTTTACAACCTCCTCAGAGACTGAGATGTCTGTGATCCTTAGTTGCCTCTTACAACTCCTTCTAACATCTGCTTAATATAAAAAAGGAACCTAAAGTTTGTATTAATTTAAGATGGGTCATAGTGCTCTGCCATCTTGGTTTCTTGGCTCTCCAAATAAAAGTTGCTTTCTTTGCCCTGACACTTTGCTGACAATTGGCCATCCTCAGGTAGTGGCATGAGCTTGGACTCAGTTACACTAGTGATAACTCCTGAATGACTTATTTCAAAGGCAGGAAAACTAGACATGCCATGAGGCTAGAGAATTGGCATAGGGTATGGTGAGACGTGAGAATAAAAGTCTGAAATGTATTATATGAGTATTAATATCTCATATTTGATTAGGAACATTGATAAGAACATTAAATATAGAAATGATATATATTTTAAGATGGAAACAGACATTATAGGGTGACTAGAAAACACTAGAATCTTTGTTGAGATTTACTTTGGTTTATTTAAAAAATATTCTTGTAATAAAGATAAAAATATTCTTTTAATAAAGATAAAAGATTATTTAATAAAGGCAAAAATTACTTCAGTAATAGCAATATATTCATCTACTTTTCATGTTAAGTCATAATTAGTTCAGTTGGTGTAATAAAAATTGTTTTATTTGTATGTATATTAATGGAATACAATTTTGCTATATTGGTTGATATACTGCATTGTAGTGATTCAGCATAGATTTAGACACTATATATTTGGTCTTCCTCCTAAAGTCTTGGCACAAGGTTCCTGAAACCCTTGGAATTTCCTGAGTGAGAGGAGTGTCTTTTGATCATACTTGAGTTTCTGCCAGAAAGACCAAATTATTAGAGGTATTCTAAAGAGGAGGGAAGTAGAGGGGTGGAGATTAAACTCTGTAAAAATTCTTGATCAAGATTTGATGAACTTCCAGGTTGGTAAAGAAATTAAGGAGCTGGTGGGTGGCCCATAGGGCACATGAGAGCTCTGTACTGCCTCCCCACGTTCATCTCTGTTTGTTCCTGGGGTATATCCTTTATGACAAACTGGTCAATGAAGTGAAATGTGTCCCTGGTTTTTGTGAGCCATTTTAGCATATTATTGAAATTGAGGAGGAGCAGGCGGTGCCAGGAACCTCCAATTTATAGCTGGTCTATCAAAAGTACAGGAGGCTTATACTTTCAATTTAAATCTGAATTTGGAACAATTTTGTGGTACTTTATCTGATGTAATCTGACACTAACTACAGGTAGATAGTATCAGAATCGTATTAAATAGTAGGTCACTCAGCTGTTGTCTAGAGAGTTGTTTGATTTAGAAATAGCCCACACTTTGGTCTCAGAAGTGTTGTGTCTGTAGAGAAATCATGTTTTTCTGAATAAGATAAACTATAATCAACTGGCTTTTAAAAAGGGTCTAACTCTATATCTTTTGTCTTTAAAAAAATCTGTATTTGTTGCCTTAATCCAAGAAATTTTACCTGAGATTACTATCTTTTATTGTATAACTTATTTATAAACAACCCACTCCCAAACAATTAGTTCTGGAAGCTAAGGAAAATATATTTTTATCACTTTATAGTGATAATGTGAATACTTCAAATAGATAATCTCACGTTTGCTTAATCTACCAAGTGAACTGAAGCTTAAAAGTCCTTATCCCCTTGATTCTTATCTGTGATAGGGAAGGGGTTATGTTCCAAAAATTTAAGAACACAGTTAAAATACCTGATTTTCTTGTTTTGGTAACAGGTTTATATCTGCTTATTTGCTAATATTGGTGAGAATATATTTAAGAAAATCTCAAATAAAATATTTGAGAAAGTTTTAGCAAAATATTAATTTATAAGAGGAAAATGGCCTGAAAAGTATTATCTGTCTCTCTAAAATCTCCCCCACTGTCTTGGGAATTAAAGCTTGTATCCCTTTCTCAGGCCCATGGTAGAGGGGCATGGGAATATGCTTTGTTCTCTGTACGCACGAGAGATGGCTCAAGTAAATTGGGCAGAAATCATGAGTTGTGTTAGCCGAAGATGGGATGAATCAGAACATTAACAGTAAGCAATAGCTTGAAGCTGAAAACCTCTCCTTCAAAAACTCTGTGGTTTTGCTCAGAGGCAGACCTTGGTACTGTAAGATGGGAATTTTCCAACCTCCTCATTTGCCAGCAAATTAATAACTTCTTCTTTCTCCTGAAACCATTTGCCCTGGTGCTTCTGATGTGGCCTTGGGGACACTTTCCATATAGATTTTAATTAGTCGTATCTACACAGATACAGATTTTCATCCTTTATACCTTAACAAAACATTTTAATAAATGGGAATTAAATTTATCTAGTTTAGTATCCTTAACTCTTCAGCTAAAAGAGCCCAATTATAAATATAATACTCCCTATGAATAGCTAGAGTATATTATCAACTGTAAAGTAGATTTCAGATATAATCATTAATTTCACAAGCAGAACTCCTGAAAGTGATAGAATAAATGGGAGAATAAAGGGTTTAATAAAATTTGTGTACTTATATTTACAAATTATATATTTTATTTTGTATATTAATATGGACAAACTATACAATTAAGTAAAAATTATGATAGTAAGACTTTCTGTCTAAATAGTATGCACTGTTTTTGAAATTATCTAATTTGACAAAAATAATACTCTATGCAATATGTGTATATATCTATATGTATATAAAAGTAGGCCTGTGCCCAAGTTAGTTTTCTTTTGTTATTCCTGAATGCTATTTTTGTTACTTTTATCTCTATTATAGTTAGGGAAAAGTAACACATATGAGAGGACTTCAAAATTTTGTGGATGTTGGGCATAATGGTTCACGACTGTAAACTTAGCACTATGGGAAGCAGAAGTGGGAGATTGCTTCAGGGCAGGAGTTCACAACCTTCTTATGTAAACTAATAAGATCAATTTCTATAAAAAAACAAAACAACAACAACAACAACAACAAAAAAAAAACAGAATAATTATGTGGACATGGCTGCATTTGCCTGTTGTCCCAGCTACTCAGGATGAAGCTGTTCTTACAAATTAATGAAAGGGTACAAGGCGGGAATTGTGGTAAAGGCCTAGCTAAAAATAAGGCACAGGCACAGATAAAAATAATGATAATAATTAGCTACTGTCCCCTTGTTTGCTTGTTTGCTACTTCCCCGTGATCCACTCTGGAATCACGTGGCTGGTAGACATAAAGATTCTCAACTCTTGTCTGTGGGTAATATCACCCTTTTGAAACCTAAAGGTTATTTTTGACATTAACTTCCAGGTCCCACATTCCAGTAGAATGGCTGACCCACCCAGGCTGGTGGTTTATACCAAGGAACTGACTCAAGCTGGTCTTATGAGCCCCACTTAAGAACCTGGGTAATGAAGAAGGCAATTTTACAGCTCTATGGTTCTATCCCAAACCCAGACAATTAGCAACTTCATTGCCTAATCCTCTGCTCCCCAAACTATCCTAAAACCTCTGTCTTCCAAATTCTCAGGGAGGTAGACATGAGAAATTTCCCCCATCTCCCTACTTAGTGCTCTGTGGAATTAAACTCTTCTCTCCATTGCAACCTTGACTGTCTCTGTGTATCGGCTCTTGTTTGCAGTGGGCAATATGACCCAGTTGGACAGTAACAAGGAAGCTGAGCCCAGGAGTTTCAGCCCAGGAGTTTGAGGCTGCAGTGAGCTATGAAGATGCCTCTGAACTCTAGTCTGAGCAACAGAGTGAGACCCTATCTAAAAAAAAAAAAAAAAAACAGTTTGTGGCAAGGGGAAATTAAAAGATGTAAGTATAAATATAAACTGTGTTTCTCAACATAAGTTTCATTAAGTTTAAGACACTTTTGTAAGCAATGATTCTAGCCATTTAGTCCATCCTTAAGAACTGAGGGTCTTGGGAATTTAACCATGTCAGTGTAGTCTTTTTTACATCATTTACTAGAGAATAATGGCTTCTCTTTAAAAATGTTTTGAGATAAGGTAATAAAGAAATGTCAGAAAAAGTCAAATCATGACTATAAAGTGGATGCCTACTGATTTCCCATTGAAAGTCTGGCAAAATTGCCCTTAGGTGACAAGAGAGGAGTGAGCAGGTCCTTGTTATGGTGGAAGACTCTATGGTGATGCTCTCCTGGGCATTTTCTGCTAAAGCTTTGGCTTACCTTCTCAAACACTCTCATAATAAGCAGATGCTATTGTTTTAAAGACCCTCGGGAGGTTCTCTGAAAAATCAATTCACAATAAAAGAGACTAACAGGAGAAAAATCATCAAATGCATTTAATGAGCACACATGAGCACACCCAGAAAATGAGGATTCCACTCTCCAGCAGGTTCTGAGGCTGATACGACTTTCCGATAAAATGGGCTATCAAAGGAAAAAAAAAAGAGGAATTCTGTTGAGGGCCAATAAAGGATTACCAGGGAGAATGAATATATGGGGAACAAAGATTAACTGGTAAATGTTTTCCTTTGGAATTTATGTGCGACTGAGAGACAGCTATGTTAACCAGTGTGATGAAAATGTGTCGAACAGTCTAAAAAAACCAGTGTATGGTGCCCCATGATCGCATTAATGTACACAGCTATGATTTAATAAAAAAAAAAAAAAAAAGAACATTATCTTCTTGAACAGTATGTTCAGGTGTGGCCCTAGTCTTCTAGGGGTGGGGAGAGAAGAACAATTGTTCTCCTAGTGTGTCTGTAGCTCAGACAGAAAGACATTTCAAGAATTTGGGGAGAGTGTATGGTACTTGTAAAGGGGGGTGGTCAGAGACAACTTGAGGTTTCTTAGGTCAGTCTAGCATGCCGAAATGCCATTCTCTGAGGTCAAAATATTTCTAATTTTTTCTGATTTCTTTCATAAATTTATTTTGATTCTTTCTCTGTCTATGTCTCTGTCTCTGCCTGACTGTGTTTGTCGCCCTTTTTCTCTGCCTCTTCTTTCTCTTCCCTGGATTGCCCAAGTTGATTTGAAAATTGGAATCAATTGATAAAGTTTTAATTATGCATTCTTTGCAGAGGGGAACTTCAATGGTGAACTCTTGCCACTGTTTGTGTCAAAGGAAAGGAAGCCTGAAACAGCACTTTGTTGGCTACATTGTGTGAAGGTGATAGGTACATTACACAGACCTTCTCATGGTGAAAGAGTGAACCAGACGATCAAAGGAAAAGGGAACATCTTCTTTTAAGCCTTTGTGGTCTCATCTAATAATATAATAAATCATATTTATTTATATAAATACTTTTATTTATATAAATATGTTTATTTAGATAATATGAATTATATTTCTTTTGAATTTAAAACATTTTATCTTTTAAAAATTGTTTTTATGTTAACCAGTGTGATAAAAATGTGTCAAACGGTCTATAAAACCAGTGTATGGTGCCCCATGATCACATTAATGTACACATCTATGATTTAATAATAATAAAAAATTTGTTTTTTATTAAATCATAACTTTGTACATTGATGCATTTATGGGGTTCAGGGTATTGCTTCAATATACAATGTGAAATGCTTACATTGAACTAAGTAACACATCCATCACAATTACACTCATTTCTTAATAGTCAAACATTTTATCTTAATAAATGGATAAAAAATAGAAATTGAGAGGTAAAGCATATTTGAAAAAATTCTCTAAATGTTTGGGATACTTATTAAATTAAGGACTATTTGAATAATTACAGGTAAATGATTATAAATTTGAATAATTACTGGTAAATTTTTATCATGACTGATGTTTTGCCTTGCAACATGCCTTCCCCAGGAGAATTCTCTAGCACACTGTTCACAGTTGTAGAATACAAACAAATTCTAGGGCGGCGCCTGTGGCTCAAGGAGTACGGCACCGGTCCCACATGCCGGAGGTGGCAGGTTCAAACCTAGCCCCAGCCAAAAACCAAAAAAAAAAAAAAAAATACAAATTCTTCAATACATGGCCTCAATGTTGAGGGGACATCCCTACAATTACAGAATGCCCCAGAGTATTGACCAGGTGCATGTGCACGTGTGGCTTCATATTTTTCCCTTTCTGGAAGGGATATTCTCACCCACCTTGTGCAAGTACTAATAGAACTTGCTGATCCTGAAGCAAAATCACTTCACCTGTGATAGTGCAGTATTGCTTGGATGGTTTGCACATAAATACTAATACCTTGTCCTCCCTTATTTAGCCTAGTAAATCTCTCGGAGGATGTAACTCAGGCAATTTGAACACAAGCTATTATAATTAGGTCAGATAAGGAACACCAGCAGTCTGCCATTAACCGTGCTTCTCAGCTCTTCTAATTTTCACCAATAACCCCAACTGACCAAAGGTTAATGTATTACCAGGGTTCTCTTCAAACATCAGGTAGAGGTGATTTTCATTTTCTTTGAGTTTACTTAAAGTCTTTTTAATATGCGCTAAATTGGAAACTTGATTTGCATTTCAATATTAGGAAATTAAGCCTGCTTTTTGGACTGATTCTGGAGCCTTTGGCTTTTTGGGGACTCTGCATGGAGGGAAATGAAAAACTTAAAAAAATCCCCAAAACACCAAAACTAATACCGAAACAAAAAAGAAAATAGTAATAACAATAATATATATATTTGGCAATAAAACATACTCTTTTATCATGTGGATTCCTATGACCACAGCCTATGAAAGTCTCTTTATGTATTTATTTGAATCCTTGATCTTTATTCTTAGATCACATATACACAAAAACTCAGTAGAATAAGAGAGAAGTAGGCTCATCTTTTCTGGTCAAGAAGTGTGAACCAGCTTAAGAGATGAATTATATTTGAAATTGATCTGCATTTCCATCCCTAACCATGTCCACACTTCTGAAGTCCCTTATACCATTTTTGATACTAAAAGAAATAGAAATTCAGAGTCAGAAAATCAAGGCCAAATTTAGGGTTGGAGGCTGTTAGAGATATATCAGAATCTAGATTGGGTGTTGTCAAAAATGGATTCCAGTGTTTGAGTTCCATTTTATATTCGTGTCTGGTTGCTTTGCTGAGCATTGCTGTAACAGTGATTGGTACCAGAATCTAGCAGAATAAAAAGAACATTTAAGGTTTTCCTATTACCCACAGAATAAAGTTAAAGTTCTTTTCACCTCTACTATACATAGAGAAAACTAGCCTGCATTGTGGTTTGTGCCTTTGGTCCCAGCTACTTGGGAGATTGAAACAAGAGGATCTCCTGAGCCCAAGAGGTTGCCTCAGTTATGAATCCATGGCACTCTGGCTTATTGTACCCTCAATGAATACCCAACAATAAGAAAAAAAAAAGAATTAGGATACTCATTAAACCCTAAATAAAAATAAATAAATAAATAAATAAATAAATAGAAGGGAGGGAGGGAGGGAGGGAGGGAGGGAGGGAGGGAGGAAGGAAGGAAGGAAGGAAGGAAGGAAGGAAGGAAGGAAGGAAGGAAGGAAGGAAAGAAAGAAAGAAAGAAAGAAAGAAAGAAAGAAAGAAAGAAAGAAAGAAAGAAAGAAAGAAAGAAAGAAAGAAAGAAAGAAAGAAAGAAAGAAAGAAAGAAAGAAAGAAAATCTATGACTTCCATGGGCATTCAGTTTATAAAAACCTATTAAAAGAGCTAGTCTGTATTGACTATGTTTAAACCACTAAGTTGCTGGCATTGAGCTAGAAATTATTGAAGATGTGTTATTCTGATAATGTTACTCTTATTTAAATTTGTTACTAACAAGAGTTGGTATACTCATTATTTTATTGGATCATTATTTTTGAGGTTGAATGAATGTGTTTTTGCAAAAATATATATGCTTCTACCCCTATTTATTTCTTTCCTTACCTGAACACCTCAAATTGCTTCAGTTTGAGTGATTTGGAAATGTTTGAAATTTCATTTGGGTTTAGAGTCTCCTGGCATCCCAGCACATGCCAAAGCATAAAGAATAGTTGGAATGATTTTAAATGATTAACTGGAATTTCTATAGTCCTCAATATTCTTTTGGTGAAATATTCCTGCGTTCGATGAGCTTCAGTGCTTGCGTGAAATCACAGTGTATTTGTTTTCTAGGACTGCCATAACAAATGATCACAAAGTTGGTAGCTTAAAACAACAGGATTTAGTCTTTAACGGTTCTAGAGGCCAGAAGTGTTAGCAGGGCCAAATTTCCCACAGAGGCTTTAGGCAAGAATTTGTTTCATGCCTCTTTTTGCTTGTGGTTACTGCCAAATTTCTTAGTTTGTGGCCACATCATTCCAGTCCGTGCTTCTGTCTTCTCACTGCCTTCTCCTCTGCATCTCCCTTTGTGTCTTCCTTCCTATGTGTCTCCTATCAGGATACCTGTCATTGGATTTGGGGCTTAACCTGGAAAATCCAGACTAATCTTGTTATCTAAGGTCTTTAAATTAATGACAGCTGCAAAGACTCTTTATTCAAATAAGTGACATTCCTAGGTCCCAAGGATTAAGATGCAATATATCTTTTTGAGGGCCACCATCCAGCCACTATGCATGCCTTTTCTTAGAAATTCTGTAAGGATGAAACATTCCTTTTTGGATAAAGTAAGTCTGCATATTTTCTATTTCCTTCTTATTTCTATTGAGTTGGAGTTTGTAGTTATAAATTACATGACTACGCTCATGGGTTACATTTGAGACTGGTTTTACAAATAAATTCGTTTTAATGAGGATATTTTTATTGCTGTTTTTGTTGCCTTTTTGATTAGCTACCTACAAAAGAGTTATAGTTGTCTTTACAATTAATTATGTTATTTGTAGGTAAATAAACTTTTAAACAAGTAAAGATGGCTAAAATGGAAGATTCTATTTTACTTCTGCTATAAATTGTGTGTCAATTTAATACTCTATATCTTTCAGTAATGAAATGAAGAAGAATTCCAAAGCTGGAGAGGATCTGGAGTTGGTTTCACTAACATTCATGATTAACATCTGGAAGACTTAGAAGTGATTTAGAAGAAATATCAGCACATGTTTCTTGTTGGATAAACCTCAATGGGAAGAGGCAAACATAAATTTGAAAATAATTCACTGTTTTTAAACAGTATCGTAAAACCCTTCACCCTCTTATTCCTTTCTCACTTTTTTTCTTGTATATAGTTCCTGGAATTGAATTCCTCCAGTTGTAGGATCACAAGTCACCAAATATTCCTGAGAATATAATTTTCACACTTTCTATGGCTGCTGATAGGATATCGCTGATTTATGATAGTTTTACATCCACTCAAAAATATCCATTACTCAGAAACAGGTTGTAAAATTCTGACAAAGACCTCTTTCATCATTGTGTGTCTATGATATAAATGAGCTTTCGTGGCTACATAAAGAAGAAAACACAGTTCAGTTAACTAATGTAACTGCACCAAGTAAATAAACAAAGCTCAAGTCAAATACAGACTAGGCTTTGCTGTGTGCAAACAGACCCAGAAGAAAAACAATGAACATCTGTAGTTCAATGCCACTGAAGCATTAATTTGTTTTTAGGTGCTCTTTTAAGAGGAATAAAAATATGTTTGCTTTGATTATAATGATTATATTTAAATTTAGATCTCATTATTCTTGACTTATTTTTATGCATTCCGAGGACTAATTTAATCTGTATTAATTGTTTCCTGTAAAAGCTTTTTAAACTGACCAGAAAATATTTGATTTATTTTTCTCCTACTTATGGCTCAACTGAGGAGAGGTATGGATAATAAAAATCTCTTAGTATATTCAAAGGATTAAGATCTCCTTTCAATACTCGGACAGTGCTTCAACCTTAAAATGATTTAACTGACATTGAAATCTCACAATGTGATTCTAACAAAGAGAATGTATGTACTTGAGCAATTGTCTGCCCTGTCTTTTAGGTGGTCATAAATGTAATGGTTTGTTCTTGCTGCCTCTCAGCACGCACGGGTTTACACAGACAGCAAAGAATAAATTAGTCCAAAGGGTTCTACTGGCATCAGTATTGCAAAACATTGTAAATCATCACCAAAAAGCTTTACAATTTGTTGTTGTAAAGGGAAAACATGATGGTTGACCAAAATGTAAATCAATTGTTTCTGTAATTTTGCTGTTTCTGTAAAAATTCCATAAACACAGGGATTTGGTCTATTTTGTCTGTGACTGTATCCTGAGCGTCCATAACAATTCATGGCCCCTTGTTTGACCCCATGATTTAGAGATAATGTTTACATCATCTTACTCAAAGACTTTTGTACATTAACAAGGTTCAAGAAAATGTGCTTGGACTCTTCCATTTTTAGATTGCAGGGTTTGAAGATGTTCTTGCCAGGGACAAAGTACCTCCTTGGCAAAAACATAACTTCACTGAACTTTAAAATAGGAAGGCATTTCAAACTTCACTCAATCAATTATTTTTAGTGTAGCAATGAGGAAAAAAAAAACCCACCTACATCTGGAGAAAAAGGCAACATGAGAGTTGGCTGGGAAGAATGAGTGATGAAGTCAACACTAAAATCTAATACCTTTGTTCTCTAGTCTATGACCGCAAAGAATGGCAATGACATTGCTGGACTTTGAAATCACAGAAGGACGATCTCTAACCTTTACACCTATGTGGTTGAACAAAGCTACTGAAGACCTCCACAAATGTATCTAGACGGCATTATCCTTCCCTCACTTTTCTCTTACTTCCAACCCTACTTTTTCTTCTCTTTGATAACATTGGCATTCAGATTCTTATCTTTTCCCCCCTCTTTTTTCCCATTTTTCTTTCTTCCTTCTTATAATTTTAACATTCTTGGCTAAAAGATTCACACTGTTCTGAATTTTATCCTGCTGACCTCATAAAAATTTCTCATCTTTTTCAAGAGGACCTTTGGGAGTGAAAATGCCTTGCCAAAATGTTATAAACAATGATTGGCAGATTGGGGACTGGAACCCAGGTTTTCTGTGTCCTAGTCAAAGTTCTTTCAGTTATGAGACTGTAAGGGAGAAGTAGCAATGCTCTCCTTAATGATAAGATCCCAAGGATGAATAGAAGTGACACTTCCAAATTTCATTCCTCTACTTGAAAATTGACCATCTTCCTCCCCAGCCACACACACCTAGGACCCTAGCTACTTCTCTGTTAATAAGAAAAATCCCCAGGTCTTTTTTGCCTATCTTTTGTTGATATCTACCCTCAGCGGCCTTCTCTACTTCTCATTTAGTAACCAACTTGTTTTATTTACCATGCCCACAACTCTCTCATTCTTGCTTATACCCAACTTCTCTGAGATGGTTCAGTTTATTTTTTACGGATCTTTCTCCTTCTCTCTCCGTAGTAATATATTAGTTGTGTAAAATATATGACAAAAATTTATTACCTCCGGAATTGTGAACCAATCATTGTTTTACTGAGAGGGAAGCTAGAGATAATCTAGCAACATTTCCTCTTTGGAGGAAAAGAAAACAAAATTCTGGAAGAGCAAAATGACATTACCAAGATTTCCAGATGCTGGGGGAAATGCTGAGTAGAGGGAAGAAAAAGAAGGGAGTGAAAGTTTTTTTCATATGGCCAGGAACTTTATAGCTAGTATGTAGTTATATTCATATTTTACTTATAAAGTCATGGAAGATATGATAGTTATATAAACTATATGATATATAAATTTCAGGATTGGAAGTTGGTTCCCATGTCCCAGACCCAAGTTCTTAGTCATTAAACTATTCCTTAATTTGAAGAGTGATAGGAAGCTAAAGCTAAAGTCAGAATTTTAATATACCAATTAAAATATCTCTGTGCCAGGGCAAAGAAGATGTCAACTTTATCTAAACTAGCAAGGATATTAAGCATAGGTAGAATTTTTCTGGACTGACCTTTTTTGAAATAGAGGGAGTTCTGTATTGGCAAAAATTACATACAATGCTATTATAGAAATATTTACTCTTAACTTAAAAATAATTCTCTTCAAAAATAATAAAACCTGCTTAGTTTAAGAAAACGTGGCTTCTGGCTTCCGTGGTAATGGAAGAATTTAAAAAATAACGCAGAGTATGAGAAAAAGTAATGCACAGATAGATAGATACATAACTGCATCAGGCTTCTAGATAAATAAAACTGCCATAAACATTACAATGGCTGACAGCTGCAAAAATAACTGAAAGTGACAGTAGCCAACACTACACAAAGCTAAAGCATGTAATTTACATCTTAGTGAAATTAAACATACTATAATAGCTTAGCTTCCAGGCAACAATACTATTAAATTTGCAATAGTAAATTATGACATCATCCAAACCCCAGGATACACATTTAGAGCTGGCTGTTATGGTTTGTAATCTGTATTGCTGTTCTGGTTAGTTTTTCATTTAATTCATTGCAGGCTTCTATTAAAAAAGACAAATAACATAAGTTGAGGATGCTGCTTTTTGCAAAAGCTGTTAAGCCTCAGGTTCCAGTGATGTCACATTTTGGAATTAGTAATGATAGCTTCTATCTGATATGCATTTAGAGTCAGAATTATATTGGATAATATCATAATTTAAGAATTTTTATGGTAAGCAAGTATAATCTTGGGAGGTTTCCATGGTGGAAAAACAATAAAAATTGCTGTTTTTATTATAGGGTTTGTATTATACAGTAGCAATCTCAATCTAATAAATTGTATTAGACCACTAGATGTTCAAATTTTCACAGGGTGTTGGGAGGAGGGAAAGGTAAGTATCCACGAACTCCTAAAAAATATTTTCAGAATTTTGTGTGTAAATGAATTTCTCTGGAGAAGAAGTTAATAACTGAAATCTAATTTTCAAAAATGCCCATTTTCCAAAAGTTGTGTGGACCTTGACCATGATTCCCAAGGGTTAAGGAAACTAATTAGAATATCTTGCCATGGCATAAAAATAGATCATGTAGCTTGAAAAAATCTCCTCTCCCTTTACCATATGATTTGAACTTTCTTATTTAAAGAATTCACAGCCTTCTTACCTAATCTCAAGCACTGAACTAATAAAAATTCCTTATTTATTCCAAGAGGACACTTCAGGATCAGCGAGATAAATATGGCTTGGAAAAAACATTTACCAATGATTGCTAAATAAGAAACTTTAACTTCGGCCTTTTGTCTTTGGACCAGTGTTCTTTATGAGAAGTTGTGTGAGGAAGGGAAAGACCCACGTAGGCAGTTCAATTACATGTAACAGGGAAGACATCTGCTACATAAAAATACAGGGCAGAGGGACTATACGATTATGGCTAGAAGTGATTTAGACATGGGCTTACAGGGTATCTTTCTGGAGATTTTGTCCACTTGATAAGTCCAGTCCTCCATCCCCCCTCCACCCCCAGTTAATGTATCTACATGAAAATATATGAAGCCTTAGAAAACTGGAAATTCAAGTAGAGGCACTTGAACCACATGTTCAGAGTCAATCTGAAATAAAACTGTCCTAAATTTTCCCTCATGCAAAATATGAAAGAAGTTGTATTCCTAGAGGTAAAAATAGGTAATTTTAACAAACATGATTTTATTTTTCTGTTTGAATCATGACTTTTAATATATTACCTTCTGTGCAGTTGCTAGAGTCAGGATCACATGCCTCAATCTGATGGTCTTAATGTTTCCACATTTCAAATTTAGGGCTTTAGCTGAAAGAGTCTGCTTTTATTTAGCCAATGTTCTGGGTTCAGTTGCTGATTTCTTTTTACCCTTTTTTACTTTTGAAAGTCAAAAGTGAAAAAGGTGGACCATTACATGGCCAAATTAAAGGTAGTCCACTTGACCCAAAGTATATCATTGAACAACACACAAGCCCTAAAGCCCTTAGAAAGGATCGCCTTCATTAGTCTTCCAGGAGGATTAATGATTCTCCAATCAGTGCATTCCTCTTTGAGTTAAGGTATAAACTTGAGGTGACTATTAATAATAAGCATCCAGTAATAATAAATTTAGATCAGGTGGAGAAGAGAATAAAGGTCTGCAGAACTGTATACTAACTAGCTTACATGGAGTTTTAGGGGATAGAGCTCTGATCTCCATGTCCCAAAGAAGGGCAACCAATTAGAGACCACTGAGCACCTAGGGAAGATGGATTTATGACAAGTGATGTAAAGAGAGTTTAAGGAAAAACATCATCAACCTTACGGACTGATGTAGACCATGCCTTAGTGAGTTTTGATGGATAAAGAGGCCTCAAATCACAAATGGTCCCCAGTTATTTGCCCTAAATCTTCAGAAGTTAATAGATTATAGAGGAGATGCCAGAAAAGCCTGCAAAAAACAATTTTGTGAGCTTGAGATGACATTGTAAAATGTATTTTCTAGAAATGTTACACATGCAAATTAGGTGAGTACATAAAATTGTGTCTCTTGATTTTCAAAAGTAAAAGAGGGTAAAAGAAATCAGCAATTGAATCCAGAACATTGGGCTGAATAAAAGCAGACTCAGCTAAAGCTCTAAATTTGAAATATGGAAACATTAAGACCATGAGAGTGAGGCATGTGATCCTGACTCTAGCAACTGCACATAAGGGAATATATTAAAAGTCATGATTCAAACAGAAGGATAAAATCATGTTTGTTAAAAGTATCTATTTTTACCTCTAGGAATACAACTTCTTTCATATTTCACATGAGGGAAAATTTAGGACAGTTTTAGCCATACATGTATGGCTGGAGAAAAGCCTTCTCATTTTAACTTTTTTCTTTCTAAGCTAGTTTCTCTCTCTTCCTTCCTATGACCTTTTTTTCCTCATTCGATTTTCTTATTTCCTTACTTAGAATGGAATTGTAAAGTGCTGACCTTAAATATTAGAGTTTTGAAAGATGATAGACAAAGGAAAACTTGGTAGAAACTTCAATGAATAGACTATAATGAGTGAAATTGGGTAGTATGTTACATTGTTCATGCACTTATGACAACAACTCCCCCAACCTTCAATTCTGTCGTACAAACAGTGCAGAAATACTGGATACTGGGGAGGATGGTCATAAGTCTTTCTTCAAGGTATCCAAAGCCCCATTTTACAATCAATAGAAACTCAAAAGTACTTAGCAAATTCTTTGGTATTTCCTCACACTTCTCTTTTTCATTGCTGAATTTATTTTTTAATAGCCATTGGTACTGAAACTTACGTTTACAAAAGCAAGATTAATAGGTATTTTATACATCTGGTATTTTCTCATAAAAGACTAGAAAACTTATTTCAATTATCATACCACCAACAAGGATGCAATCTGTTCACAAGGCCTGTTTACGAGCGGCTGCTTTGGGTAATGGCTGTTTTCCTAGCATGGGAAATGAAATATAATATTATTAAGCAGAGATATGCAGAAAGAGGTGTCAACTTATCCATCTTCCTGATGTTTATAGGCTTCATTTTTTAGAATGTTTATTTTATTTTATGGGACCACACGTTAAAATATCTCCTCTTTGAAAGGATCTAATTTCTTTTATTCTGGTTTTAATGTCCTTGAATATTAACATTTTCAAACTTATAAGCAATCGGCTAAGAAAACCTGTGGTAGGTACTTTATTAATTCCATTCAGATAAATATGCCATAATAAGAGAGACAATTAAAGTGAACACTTTATCTTTGCATGAGGAAAAGAACTGGTTTTTGCCAGAAGGATAGGATAATGATTTTCATTTTTAGAGGCCACCTGTGATAAAATGGGGATGGTCTGGTGGTTGATGAAACACAAAGCTCACACAATGAGTTAGTGTGTGTGCGTGTATGTCTAGGAGGGAGAGGAGGCCTCAATCAACATACTATAATAGAAATAATACTGTTTTAAAGAGCTTTAGTGAAATCATTAGAAAAGTCCAGCTAAATCCGATTTTGGCTAAGTGTGGCTACTTCACTGTTTTACTAACATTCATTATCTCTTTGAGGGGTGGAATGAGAAAAAATATACCTTGTAATGGGCAAATATCACTGCTACATTGTGATAAATAAAAATATTTTTATTATTTTCCCAGGAATGCATGCTACTAATGAATAGATCTACTTGTAGATAAAGGAATCATATACTACAGGAAAAAAACAACATTAAACAGTACAGATTAGAGAAATATATAAAGTATATACATGAAGAAAAGGAATATTAAACCTTGGCAAGCTATGTACCAAGGTGTTCTCTATAATGATTCCCTTATGATTTAATATATATGTAAACAATGAGTAACCCATGAAAATATTTGGATAAAAAATATTGCACTTAATACATTTTTAGATTAGTGTTGTCCAGTAAAAACATGAGTCATGAATACACTTTAAAATTTTCCAGTAGACACGTTAGAAAAAAATAAAAAGACAAGAAAAATAAATTTTTTTTACATATACATGTGTTTATTAGGTTTCCATTTTATTGCCTTCACAAAATTAAAAAGGCTTAAAATTTAATAACAATAACAATGTTTAAGATAAGGACTAGAAACAAAAACCTCGTAAAGAACAAATGAACATAAATACATTCAGAAAAAGAATCAGACAATTGCTACATCGAAATTTTAAGCAATAACAATAATAGTAATAATGCAAAGAAAGTAATATTCACATTGTCAAAGAACAGTGTGTCTATTATAGAATGTTTGACTCTGAGATTCAGTATGAAGTCATCAGTTAACTTATTATTTTTTTAAGTATCAAAAAATAGACAATTAATATTTATAAATAAAAGTAAAAGATAATTTCAAAAAAACAGATCATGCCAAATCATATAGACAATAGAAAAAGAAGAAATACTTCAAAATCATTCTATTTGATCTGGGTACACCTGATATTAAAATTGGACAAAATATATTATAAAAGGGAAATGACAAATATACGTCACTTATAAATAAGAATGCAATATCCTAAACAACATATTAACAAGTTGAATTAAAAATTAATGTTTAAGTAATGTAATTTGTAATGTAATGTAATGTTTAAGTAATGTAATGTAATTTTGGTCAAAATTAAATCCAATTTATGTGAGAATTAGTCACTATTTTCTTTTATTTTCTTGTTTTTTTTCTTCTTTTCCCTTCCCTCACTCCTTCTCTGTCTGCTCTCCCCTTCCCTCATGCCCCACCATGTCATTAATTGTCTTCATATCAAAATTGAATACATAGGATTCTTACTTCTCCATTCCTGTGATGCTTCACTAAGAATAATGTATTCCACCTCCATCCAGGTTAGTACAAATGCTGAAAAAAATCTCCATTTTTTATGGCTGAATAATATTCCATGGTATACATATACCACAGCTTACTGATCCATTCCTGGGTTGAAGGACATTTAGGTTGTTTCCACATTTTGGAAATTGTAATTGGGCTGCGATAAACAGCCTAGTACAAGTGTCTTTATAATAATTTTTTTTTTTTTCCTTCTGGATAGATGCCCAGTAATGGGATTTCAGGATCAAAAGGGAGGTCTAGGTTGAGTTCTTTCATACTTCCTTCCAAAAAGGTTGTATTAGTTTGTAGTCCCACCAGAAGTGGAAAAGTGTTCCTTTCTCTCCACATCCACTCCAGCATCTGCAGTTTTGAGATTTTGTGATATAGGCCATACTTACTGGGGTTAGGTGATATCTCAGGGTGGTTTTAATTTGCATTTCTCTAATAATTAGGGATGATGAGCATTTTTCCATATTTTTGGTAGCCATTCGTCTGTCGTTTTTAGAGAAGATTCTATTCATCTCTCTTCCCCATTGATATATGGGATTGTTGGTTTTTTTCTTGTGGATTAATTGAAGTTCTATATAGATTCTGGTTATTAAGTTTTTGTTTGATTCAAAATATGCAAATATCCTTTCCCATTGGGTAGGTTATCTATTTGCTTTGGTTGTTGTCTCCTTGGCTATACAGAAGCTTTTCAGTTTAATTAAATCCCATTTGCTTATTATTGCTGTTGTTGTTATTGCCATAGCAGTCTTCCTCATAAAGTCTTTCATCAGGCCGATATCTTCCAGTGTTTTCCCTATTCTTTCTTTGAGGATTTTTATTTTTTCATGTCTTAAATTTAAGTCCTTTATCTATCTTGAATCAATTTTTGTGAGTGGAGAAAGGTACGGGTTCAGTTTTAGTCTTTTACATGTGGATATCCAATTCTCCCACCACCATAGGGAATCTTTCTCCCAGTGGACACTCTTGTTTGGTTTATCAAAGATTAAGTGGCTTTAAGTTGTTGGTTTCATTTCCTGATTTTCTATTTGATTCCAAATGTCTATGTCTCTCTTTTTGTGCCAGTACCATGCTGTCTTGACCACTATGGATTTGTAATATAGCCTAAAATCTGGTATGGTGATACCCTCGGCTTTGTTTTTATTACTAAGAACTGCCTTAGCTATACAGGTTTTTTTATGGTTCCATACAAGATGTAGAATCATTTTTTCCAAGACTTGAAAGTAGGATGTTGTTATTTTAATAGGGATGGCAATGAATTGGTAAATTGCTCTGGAAAATATAGACATTTTAACAATGTTGATTCTTCCCAACCATGAGCATGGTATGTTCTTCCGTTTGTTAATGTTCTCTGCTATATCCTTTCTTATGGTTTCATGATTTCCTTTACAGAGGCCCTTCACCTCTTTTGTTAGGTATATTCCTAAGTATTTCATTTTCATGATCAAGTAGGTTTCATCGCAGGGATGTAAGGCTGGTTTAATATATGCAAGTCTATAAACGTTATTCACCATATCAACAGAAGCAAAACCAAAGACAATATGATCCTCTGAATAAATGCAGAAAAGCATTTAATAAAATCCAGCATCCTTCTCTAATTAGAACACTAAGGAGTATAGGCACAGGTGGCATATTTCTTAAACTGATCGAAGCTATCTATGACAAACCCACAGCTAATATTTTACTGATTGGAGTAAAACTGAAAGCTTTTCCTCTTAGAACTGGAACCAGACAAGTGCTTTTCCAGTGTTTTTCCCTGTCAAGGTTATCCCCTGTCACCATTACTATTCAACTTAGTCCTGGAATTTCTAGCCAATACAATTAGACAAGAAAATAAAAGGGCATCCGAATGGGAGCAGAGGAGGTCAAACTCTCCCTTTTTGCTGATGTTATGATCTTATACTTAGAGAACACTAAAGACTCAACCACAAGACTCTTAGAAGTCATCGAAAAATACAGTAATGTCTCAGGATATGAAATCAATGTCCACAAGTCAGTTGCCTTTGTATATGCCAACAACAGCCAAGATAAAAGGTTAATTAAGGACTCAACTCCCTTTACCATAGCCCCAAAGGAAAAAGAAATTTTAATAGTTATTTAACTTACTATATACTACTAAAAAATGGTATGATTTCTATATGTAAATAATATAAAACTTATTAAGGTAATATTTTACATGTTTTTTTCCATGCCATATCTTCAAAATCTAGTGTCTATTTTACTCACTCTTTAGCATATCCTAATTTGGGTAAGTCATATTTCAATTCTTCATAGTCACATACGGATAAGGACTATTATACTGGACAGCGTAGTTCATGATTGTTCAAAATATGCCTTTTTGTAGAGAAATGAACTGTAAAATGGGCCTCAATGTAACTGAACAAAAAGTTGCCACAGTGTAGAAAGCAACAAATCCTTGATATTATCATTTACTTAGTCAACATTTCTAGAGCTAAGATATATACAGAAAAATTGAAGTACTTTTATAACATAATTTATAAAATTATTATTTTTTAAAAGTATATCTCTTATTGTAATCACACAAAACTTCTGTTTTTAGCATTAACTCAGATACCTCTTAACTTCCTAAAATGAAATCTACCCATTGATTAATTTGTTTCTTGCATTGTGACACCTTTGCTTTAAAAATTATCTAGGTTAATTAGCATTCTTAACAATTCTGGAGTCATAAACATAAAACATTTATCTTTTCCCTAGAAAAATGCAAATGCTTGTGATACGTATAAAAATTTATTTGGGGTGGTGCCTGTGGCTCAAGGAGTAGGGCACCAGCCCCATATACCAGGTTCAAACCTGGTCCCGGCCAAAAATTGCAAAGAAAAAAAAGAACAAAAAAATATTTATTTGCAAATTCACTTTCACATAATTCTAGGGGGTTCACAGAATCTCTAGTAGGTTAATAAAAACCTGATTTATTATGCAATATGTGTGGAAGAACAAAACAAATAGTTGTCTGTTGATGTCTCAACTTAGATAAAATATAGCCAAAAGTTCTGGCACATTGTTATATTTAGACAGAATTGTAAAATTTTCTTATCTTACATGACCCCATTAAATAATTCTAATTAGTTATTGTTATAATTTCATTCCTGTTCATTGTATACTTCAATTTTATTTTACAAGTACTTCTTTTTGTCTTTTTATCTTGATCAATTTGTATATATGTATTTTCTATAGAAGACTTGAGGGAAGAGATCATGTCATTTTTTTCTTCCTCTTATCTAAATTGCCTAGAAAGTAACTCCTTAATTTAGGTCAACTGAATGAATATACATGAACAATTATAGTATACTTCTCTGATTTCAGTCATAGTATAATATAATCTTCTTTCTTTTTTTTTACTTTTTATTCATGTCTCTTTAGTTACAAATAAAGGAGAATATATATATATACACACACACACACATACACACACACACACACACACACACACACACACACACACACACACACATATATATATATATATTGCTGGACTCAGACAATAGGGGAAATCCTGATCTTCGGGTATTGGGTGGCTGGGTCTGAGAGTGGCTAAAACACCAGAATTAGAACTTCTCACCAGCTTTCCAGTAGATAACTAAATCTTCCATTTACAAGTACATTTGAGAAGGCTTGTGTAATAAATTTTTGTCTACTGTAATTTCATGAAAGCATTACATTCTTCGTACCCAGTATAGTGACAGGCTCATAGAAAATATCTAATTTTCCTGAACTAATTAATTATGCATCTCCCTTCAAATGATGCACATTTTTACTTAAAACCATTGTATTCAACTTTCCATCTGTTAGCTACAATTCTATACTTTGTGGATTATTTGCACCAAGGACCCTACATTTTATTTTCCAATAATTCATTCAACAAATATTAACTCATTAACTACCACTTTTCAATCTTTGTTTACATACTGAAGATACTATGGTAAACTCATCAGCCAAGGTTTCAGTGTTAAAAATATTTCTATTGTAGGAAAGGAGAAAGTAATAAATAAGTAAATGGGGTCAAAGAGAAGGGAGAGGGTCATGAGCTATAGTGTTTCAACTAGATCCTAGAGGGCCTTGTAGGCCAAGGTAAGGGGCTTCAATTTTATCCTACTTGAAATGAGAATCTATTGAAATAGTTTTGACAGGAAAGAAGTTTATAAACTATTGTATAAAAGGTTACCCTGGAGCAATTTGGTAGAACAGAAGCTTTCTATTGTCATTTCCCAGAATTGCATAGATTTTGAGAACTACCTGTGCATCATAGTACATTTGTGGGAGTCTGTAACTCCATTGGAGAAATTCCAGCATGTCCTCAGAGCAAAATAATCTGACTCAAGAGAGCAAGAAAAACAGTTTCACTTTACTATGTTTCTTCTCCTTCAAGGCAGCATAGTTCAGTGCCACAAAAAGCCCTCTTGGCCTATAATTTCTTCTCTAGAGTTAAGTGACAGTATAATGAAGGAGAAACTGGCACCCACAGCCATGTTGAATGTGTACAAGAGCTTATTTCTTTCTCACTCCAACCAGAATGCATGACTAAGATGTTGAGAGAGGCTAGGAGCAGAGAACAGAGACCACAGATTCTACTAATTGCTATATGGACTCCATCAGAAAGCCTGCTGATGAGCCACTCAGGATACCATAACTACGGGATCCCTCAATTGGCCCTTGGGCACTCTAAACACTTTGTATGCCTCCCCCTCTCTTAGGCTGCCTCCCAGAACATTAACATGCTGACAGAAAGTCCAAGTGTCTTAAGATGACATGTAGTTTGACTCTGCAGGATTAGGAGAAGACATACAAACCTGAGCATTCCGAGCACTTAGGACTTGGCCTAGTTTTTCAAAATTAGAGAAAGCATGCACCTTTAAGATTAATCACTCAAGAAAAACAAAATATACAGACCATGGTCATCCATAAAAAAGGTCTGAGATAGAATTAGAAACCATACTGAGTCCCTTTGGTGAAGGTGTTTCTGTCCTAAAGTAAATCAATAAAAATGAAAGAAGTGATTGCTTCTGCAAATGCAAAGACAACCATATGAAACTTCAAAGAAACTATGAAAAGACTTCAAGGAAAAATCAAGGAAACATAAAACCACTAAAGGACTGCAATAGTATTTCAACAAGTAACCCCCAATAATTGGAGATATATGAATTACCTAACAAATCAAAATAATCATTTTAAGAAGCTCTTTTGAGTTACAAGACAATATTGATAACTTGGCAAAACTGAAGCTTCATAAACAGAAACCATAAAAGACTAAACAGAAAGCTATAACCCAGTTATAACCTAAGAATAGGGGGAAGAGGGGAAAGGGAGGGGGGGAGGTGGGTGGAGGGAGGATAATTGGTGGGATTATACCTGCGGTGCATCTTACAAAGGTATATGTGAAACTTAGTAAATGTAGAATGTAAATGTCTTAACACAATAACTAAGAAAATGCCAGGAAGGCTATGTTAACCAGTGTGATAAAAATGTGTCAAATGGTCTATAAAACCAGTGTATGGTGCCCCATGATCGCATTAATGTATCCAGCTATGATTTAATGATTAAAAATAAATAAATAAATAAAATAAATTGTGGTATATGTACACCATGGAATATTATGCAGTCTTAAAGAAAGATGGAGACTTTACCTTTTTCATGTTTACATGGAGGGGGGCTGGAACATCTTCTTAGTAAAGTATCTCAAGAATGGAAGAAAAAGTATCCAATGTACTCAGCCCTACTATGAAACCAATTTACGGCTTTCATATGAAAGCTATAACCCAGTTGTAACCTAAGAATATGGGAAAGGGGAGATGGAGAGAGAGAGGACAAAGGAGGGAGGATGGGTGGAGGGAGGGTGATTGGTGGGATTACACCTGCAGTGCATCTTAAAAAGGTACATGTGAAACTTAGTAAATGTAGAATATAAATGTCTTAACACAATAACTAAGAAAATGCCAGGAAGGCTATGTTAACCAGTGTGATGAAAATGTGTCAAACCGTCTATAAAACCAGTGTATGGTGCCCCATGATCGCATTAATGTACACAGCTATGATTTAATAAAAAAAGAAAAGACTAAACAGAAATAATTCTGAAGCTGAAAATTACAATGATCTCTACAATACTGTAGAGATTACAGTAGAAATACTGTACAATACTGTAGAGATTACAGAGAAAATTACAATGATCTCTACAATACTGTAGAGATTACAGTAGAAATACTGTACGATACTGTAGAGATTCCAGAGAAAATTACAATGATCTCTACAATACTGTAGAGATGTCAACAGCAGACTTAATCAAGCAGCAGAAAAAATCTTAGAACTCAGAGGCAAGCCATTTGAGAATATCCAGTCAGAAGAGAAAAACAGGTGACAGAGAATGAAGAAAGCCTATAGAATTCATGGTATATCAAGAGAGCTCTTTCACGTCATAGGAGCCAAGAGAAGAGAAGAAAGAGTTTATTTAAGAAAAAATTGCTGAAATCATAACAAATCTAGGGAGAAATATGAACAACCAGCTACATGAATTTCAAAGATCTCCAATCAAGTTTAACGCGAAGTCTTTACCAAGACAGATTATAATCAGACTGTCAAAAATCAGAAAGAGATAATTTTGAAAGTAGCAGAAGAAAAGTGCATATTTAGTACAAGGGAAATTTCATAAGGTTATTAGCATATTTCTCAGTGAAAATGTAAGTGTATAGTCAAATATGAAAAATTCTAATACTGTAATGATGGTACATAAAACAAATTTAACTTTAGTGCAAAAGTTAAAAGATAAAAATATCAAAAATGTTATAGCTACTACACATTAAATTGATAATGGATACATGATATAAAAAGATATAACTTAATAAAATTAAAAAATAATGTCTGATATGGAGTGAAAGTGTAGAAGTGTATGCAAGTGAAGATGTGATCAGCTTAAAATATACTGGTATAACCATAAAATATTATACATAAGCCTCATTATAATCACAAAGCAAAAACCTATAGTATATACATAAAAGAAAAGAGACAATGTTCAGAGCAAACATGAAAGAAAGTCATTCATTTGCAAGGGAAGACAGAAAAAAAAATAATAGAAAAAAAACTAAAGTTCATTAAAACACTCAAGAAACTATGAAAAAAATGGAAATAGTAAGTTGTTACTATCAGTAATGACTATAAAATGTAGATAGATTAAGTTATCTAATAAAAAGACCTAGAATGATAGAATGGCTTAATGGTTAGATAAACAAAACTCAATTATATGCTGTTTATAAGAAACTCATCTTTGCTTTAAGGCTATACATAAAGTGAAATTGAATGGATTGAAAAAGATATTCCGTGCAAACAGAAATTTAAAAAAAGAGCAGTGCAGACAAAATAAACTTTAAGTAAAATCTGTAAAAAGGGACACAGATAATAAGTATATAAGGAAAAAGGGGTCAATTCATCAAGAAAACGTAACCATTTTAAATATATATAACAAACATCAGAGCACCTATATCTATAAAGCAAATATTAACAGATCTGAAATACAGAAATAGAAAGCAATAGAATATTAGTAAGAGACTTCAATAACTCACTTTGAATAATTAATAAATCATCCAGACAGAAAGTTAAGAAAAAAATACCTGTATTAGAATTTACTCTTAGGCAAGTAAACCTAATGAATATACAGAACATTTTACCCAACAGCAGTAGAACATACATTCTTCTCAAGCATACGTGGTACACGCTCTAGAATAAGTCATTATGTTAGGCCACAAAACCAGTCTTAAAAATTTTAAACAAATTGAAATCATATCAGGTATCTTCTCCAACCACAATGGTATAAAATAGAAATAAATGATAGAAAAAGATTATAAAATTCACAAATAAGTGGAAATTAAATAACATGCTACTTGACAACCAGTGTGACAAAAAAGATATCAAAAGGGAAATTTTAAATGAAAATAAAAATGCATCAGACCTAAATTTATGGGATATAGCAAAAGCGATTCTATGAGGAAAGTTTATAGTGACAATCAGGGTCCTCCAACTACGGCCCGCGGGCCACATGCTGTGGTGTGATTGTATTTGTTCCTGTTTTGTTTTTCTACTTCAAAATAAGATATGTGCAGTGTACATGGGAATTTGTTCATAGTTTTTTTTTTTTTTTTAAACTATAGTCTGACCCTCCAATGGTCTGAGGGACAGTGAACTGGCCCCCTGTTTAAAAAGTTTGAGGACCCCTGGAAGAAAACACAAATAAACAACTTAACTTAAAGTCTCAAGAAATAAGGGTGAATAAAAAAACAAGGTGAAAGGTGGAGGGAAGTAACAAATTTCAGAGCAAAAATAAATGAAATAGTTACTAGAAAAACTATAGAAAAAAATCAACAGAACTAAGATCATTTTTGTAAATGTAAACAAAATTAAAAATGTTTTAGTTAGGTTAAGGAAGAAGAAAAGAGAGAAAACTCAAATTTTAATGAAATCAGAAGTAAAAGAGGAAACAGTGCAATTGACACCACAGAAACATAAAGATTCATAATGTCATTAATGACTAATTAATGACAACGAGTTGGATAATTTAGAAGAAATAGGTAAGTTCCTTAGAAATATACAACCTACCTAGATTTAATTATAAAGAACTAGAACATATGAATAGACTAATGATGAGTAAAGAGATTGAATCAGTAACAAAAAAATTATTCTTTAAAGAACAGCAAAAATTTTAGGCCCTCCCTGGTGAATTCAACCAATAAAGTAAAGAAGAATTAATACCAAGCTTTCTCAAACTAATCAAAAACTTGAAGACATGAAACACTTTTGTTATGAATGAAGTCAGCGTGATTCTCATACCAAACCAGACAAGGACATAGCAAGTAAAAAAAAAAATTGTTTACAAATTTCTCTGATCATAGATACAAAAATCCTCAAAAAATGCTAGTAAACTGAATTTAATAGTTTTGTAAAAGAATTATGTACCATGATCAAATGAAATGTGATTGGGGAAATGGGGAAATGATGTTCAAAGAATACAAACTTTCAGTTATAAGACGAATAAAATCTAGGGGCCTAATATATAACATAGTGATTGCAATCATTAATAATGTATCGTACACTCAAAATTTGCCAAGAGATTAGATCTAATGGATTCTCATCACTCACACACAAAAGATATCTATGTGAGGTGACGTAAGTGTTGAGTAGCTTAATAGTGATAATTATTCGACAAGTAATATGTATATTAAAACATCATCTTGTGTACTTTACATATAAGTGACTTTGGCTGGGAGGGGAAGTGAAGAAATAAACAAGAGAATCAAAATTTGTGATAACTGCTGTGAGTAGAATAATCATTACAGAGAAAGGGAGATATGAGGGGAAGGAATGTGAAGATATTTAGAAAAGTTTGTCAAGGAAAGCTTTCTGGAGTTGTGGTATTTTAGCTGATGATACAGAGACAAGAACAAGCCAACATTGGGGGAGGGGAACGTTAGAGTGTTCTAGGCAATGAGAAGTATTATCTACCAAAGATCTGAAGAATTGAAGAGCTTCAGGCATCCAAGAAACAAAGGGTGATTTGTGGCTGGAGAATAGAGAGTGAACGAGGTCTGACAATTAAGTTCGCAAACTTGTCCTAGAAAAACATACAACATCCTTTATTGCTGAATATCACTATGTCACTTCGAAATATTCCCCTTGGCCATCTGGTGACTGATATAAGGAAGACTGTGAGATAAAGGCTTTGGAGTAGGGAGAAAAAGAATCCATTTGACTTGTTAAGTGCCCATGAGACTTCTGAGTGGAGATACAAAGAGGAAAGTAATGTGATATTAAGCCTAGAACTGTAAATTACTGAGCATTATAAATACATCAGAACTAAGAAAAGACAGGCCATCTTTAAGGATTAATTACATTTATATATGTATCAATCTATAGTAATTCCCTCACTGAAAATTTAAGAAAGCAACTTTCAAAACTTTATTACAAAGCACAATAAAGGAGTATTTTTTCATTACATTTATTTATTTTTTTAATCTTAAAAACAAAAAACCCCATCTGTGAAATTTCTCATTTTTCTGAACATGGTATAATTTGGAAAAGCATGTCCATCCTCTCCAAATTTCTAATTAACTCTTTCTTTTTCAGATCATAAGATCAGTCATATCTAAAAGGAAAATGTTTCCTGTGTTACATCTGAATAGCAGATAAATATGGTTCATATTCTGAGTTGCACAGCTACATGAGGGAAAAAAACCTTTTAAAACATGCTATGAATTGAATTCATTAAATCTATTGAGTGTAGCAATTTAATGAAGCAAAAATACTAATTAAATTATTAAAATCTGGATAGCAAGTAGTAATTAAAAAGACTGTTGCTATGCAACTCAGAGAATTTCTATAAACAATCTGCAAAATGTATCAGTTAAATATGTTGGTATTTTGCCTTGACCTTTTGTAATCAAAAACCTTCTCAATCTGTAAAAATATGTTTCTGAGAGTAATATCAAATAGAATTAATGGATTAGAAAAAAATAGAGTTTGATTGGGTTATTCTCTTTTTATTGTCTTGAAGTGTTAGATGTAAGGAGTTCAAAATTCTAAAAATAAAAATTATGGAATATACATTAAGAACCAGAAATGGTTACCTAAATGATTGTAACCTATGTACAATCATAGGTACAATGATTGTACCTATGATTAAGTAACTTTGTGATTTATAAAGGCACACATCATTCTTTTGCTTTATTATCTCATCATTGGTGTAGCACTTTATGGGACACATTAATATGAGTGAATTCTTTTGTACAGGTAAATAATGTAGTTTTTCTAACTCAGAAGTTCTCTTGGCAGTAAAAATTTTCCCCTGAATTGCCAGAGAATTAAAAGTTGACTGCAGATTCTAAAAGTCTGCAATGTACCCAGAAAAAAAAAATGTACTTGAAACTATACATACCCCAGAGGGTCATTTTTGCAAATGGAAGAAATTGCACTAACATGTGGGTTTGTAAAAATCACTTTCAGGCCATCACTGTTATGCAGGCACACTTTAATTCCAATTGTCTAGTAAGGACTAAAAGAAAATTAACCTCTCATAGAAAAAATAAGGTCAAGAGTTAGAATCATCTCTTGCAAAATCCAAAATATTTCTAAAATTTCAAAACTTCTATTTAACTATAAGCAGTTTTATTGTTGGGTGTTGACTTAATATTAGTGGCAATCTACAAAGGCCTCTTAATCAAAACACCCTAATCCTGGTTACACAACTGAGCCAGACTTGGTGGAGTAAGACAATTATTTAAAGGCAAACTTAAGTGGGAAGGGTGGTTGCCTGATGCCACTCGCTTTGGTATAGTGATCAGAGGGAAGACAATATTACTTGCGAGTATATGAGTCTTACTGCCTCCTTTTAGGACTTCCTGCTCAGAAGTAATTTTCTTATATTTGATATACATTTATTCCTTTTAACATCAGCCATCACCTACCACTCTCCTGTCCTTGGCCAGGTGTTCACAAGTCAGCACAATGTTCCTGATTCCTGAACTCTGTACAAAGACTCCCTGAGGTGCTGCAGTGCGTTCACAGTGGTGCCCTGAATTACTTTCTATTTTCCAGGGAAACACAGCAGCGTTGCACAAACAAGCTTGAGGTAATTAATAGTTTCAACGTTAAATAGTGCTATTATGCCTTTCTATAATACCAACATTTTTTGTGAAGCTGAGTCTTTTGTGATTGCCATAATAAAAAGAAACACTGCATGGTAATCAATGTGGAGCAGGAAATAGGAGTAGCAGGGCCAAATTTGAATCCGAATTTTGTGTATTCCAAGATTTACAATGTCCAACAGGTGCACACAGCCCATTGTTAAGTCATTGTGCTTATTTAAGACTGAAATAGAAATGTTATTCTTTCAATATATGGGGTTTTGTTCAAACGATTTATAAGTTGTCAGTAAGTAAATACTGAGTTGTTGAGACAAATACAACTACTAGGTATTTCTTTTGGTCTAGCAGCACTGTGCAACCATCACTGAGCTGCTAAGCAGTGGAGATTGAGATCTTCTGCACTATGCTATGGCAAAAGAATTATTAAAATTGTGTAACAACTTTCTAAGATACCTTTGTGTGTAGTTAGGAAAGTACATATTTATCAAATGTATGTGCACATTTAGCAAAATGTTAAAATATATGAACTGCCTTTTACATTTCTTACATAATGTCTGTTGGATATAAGAGAAAAAAGTTGGGGTTTATTTACTACACAAATGGAATTTTCTTTGAAAACAGTTGTGAAAACACTGTTTTCATCAGTGCATGTGTCTTCATACTGTGTAGCCTGTAGGCAAGACCGTCTTCTACCCATGCTGACTCTATTCCACAAAAATAGAACGTTTCTGCATAATCCAGTGGTTTGACCTCCCAGTGATCCCACAGATTGACCCTTGAGCTGTTTACTAACCACTCAGGTAGGTAGAAGTAAGAGATTGTAATGTGGTCTCATCTTACAATTTAAATCTTATCAGGAGGCTTGAATCATTCCTGCTTACCACCAAAGTTCCCATTATTTTATTCCTTACAAGAACATTCCCCAAATCTTCAGAAGTTTGTCAGTACCTATAAAGGAAATTGCATAGTCTTCCATATGGTATGAAAGATCTTCTGTGATCTGACACCAACATATGTTCCTACCTCACACCTATCCACATCCGCCCTATGGTCCCATAGTCCAATAAAATGAAACTGCCTCTTTTCTGAAAAGGTGCTGCACCCCATTCTTTACATACTTTTTTTTTAAGAATTGTCTCTTTCTCCTAGGATGTTTTTCTACTATTAATATATGTACTTCTGCTTTTTCAGAGCTTTGCTCAAATCCTACCTCTTTCACAAAGCCATCACACTTTCTCTCTGCTGTAAATAAATCTTTTATTTCTCTTACTTTCCACATGGAATAGCATATGCACAGTCTGATTTTTATGTTTTCTTTGCCATGTGGCTTTTTCTATACTATTCCATTGACACTTTATCTTTTCAACCTTCCCGCAACTAGTATAGCATGAATTCATACTCCCTCCATCCACAACCTCATATGATTTCTAGTAATTGTCTGCATAAGTAGCTGCTCAACTAATTCTACTGGATTAAATTGCACCACATTATGCTATAATTAAGATGGTAAATTATAAAGATTTAAGGTGTTATATCTCCATGGATAATTCTCATTTAACAGGAACGCTTACAGACCTTATCTCTTTATCTCAGTTTTTCCTCCACTATTTGGAGGATCCCTAGGAAAGTCCTTACCAAGGGATCACTTTTCATCCTCAGCTCATAACTTGAAACAATATGAATAAATTATTTGGTCAGAGAGGTTTTCTTGGTTTGTATCTGTAATTTGTGTAAACAGAATAACCAGTGAGTATCGTAAAAATACATATTTTGGGGGCTTTCTCAAGATATACCGAACTCAAATCTTGTGAATAACTATTAGCTATTAGTACCGTAGTTAATAAACCAGTATTTCTCAGTCCACAGACCCCCTACTTCAGTACAGGTTCCTAGACAGAAATGACTTCATACAGATTCCTAGACGGAAATGACTTCATGTGTAAATAATTTGGGAAATATTCATTATTACATAACTTTCTCAGTATTTACAGAAACCTATGAAAAAAGTCCTTCAGAAATCCTGTAATTTAGCTTATTTAACTCAAATTTTCTTCATACTGACTTGACCATCAAAATCTCTGTTTCTTTAGATGTAACTATGAACATTTCCGTTCTCTTCAAGTTTGAATGTGGAAAGTATGTCCATGACCCTTCTTAATCATCCATTTTGACAATTTCAAATAACGAGTGAAGGCTAATTAAAAGTTATTTTCAGAAAAACACTTCTATTGTAAAATGTGCTCTCTGTAGGTATGTGGAGTTCCCTTAAAGATGGCTCGGAGCCAGGTGCATTCAGCACAGAAGGGTCATGGGATTGAAGATATCTCTGGACCCAGTCTACAGAGGGTAAAACTGTTCTCTCCTATCTTACCTGTCTCAGTCTTAGGAGCCACGTCTGTCTGTTCTATACCAGGTTCCATTAGCCAACACAGGCTGAAGAGCCAATGGGTTCATCTTGACCACTGGCCCTGAATGAATTTGGTCTCTAAGACAAGAGATACTGCCCCTGGGAATACTGTCTTCCTACCTCATAGTATGCCGCCATTGAAGGTGAATCCTAATATGTAATCAAATGACCCATCTGGGTGCTCTTTAAAGTGTGAATTAGCACGGGCCCTCATTACTCACCTCCCTCCCTTCATAACAAATTGCATCTGACAACAGTCAGTAAAACAGCTGTGTGTGTGTTCCTATAAAAGAAGGATTCTTCTACTACACCAGAATGTCCTCAGGCCGTGAAGGAGATTGAGGAGTGTAAACCAACCGTGCCTTATGCTCTATGGGCAAGAAAAGAAACGGGGAAGAGAACACCTCAACTGAATTTATTATAACTAATTTCTTGGGATAATAAAAGACATCAGCTCGGCCCTACAGGGAAAGTAGGTTATAGCTCAGCTAAATGTCCTTGTCTAATGTTGCTTGACCCTAGCTAACATTTCAAGCCTAAGTAAAATCCTGGCAGTGGCACATTTTGGTCTGTTTAGTAATTTTATTACAGACATTGACTTAAATGTATTTTTGAACTTATGTGATGAATACTTACAGCAGTCATTTTTAGATCACATACCCCTAATGTGCAGATATCTCTCCTCTCTCTCTCTGTCTCAGATTCTTCATCTAAGACTGCAAAAGAGATGATTTATTGTGATATTTATTATTTATTGTGACTAGGTCTGGGTTAAAAACTCCAGGGGCTATTTTGGTTTAAGCAAGGTGGTTCTCTCAGAGGTGTATTTGGTGATTAGATGGTGGCAAAAGTTTTCCAAATATCAAGAAACAAGTTTCAGATAGTAGTTTGCAGTCCAATAACTCACGCCAGTTTCCCCAGTGTCTATAATACCATGTCAGCTCTTGTGGCCCTCATCGGGGTGAGGGCTTTTGGATTTCTGTTCCATTTCTGCTCTTCATTTTCTCAGCACTTTTGCCTATGCATTCTACATTCACTTCTTCCTCTTGGCTCTAATGGAGTGGAGATTTCTGGGGAAATGGTGCTAAGGTGGAAAAAAACCTGATCTCTGCTTTTGGACATTCTTTTTTCCATGGAGATATGATGTATTCTTTATGTATCCCTAATTCTATATTTCATTAACTAGATGGGGGGAAATCAATATTTTATTGTCATTATAAAGAAAAAGAAACCATGTGCAAGTTTCTGGATGTGCTGCACTTATGCAGTTCTTTTCTTTCCTAGAATGTTCTTTCCTTCCTATATGCCAGAAAAATTATGTTCAGCATCTCTTTACCTGTGTAGCATTTTATAATATGCACACACACAAAAATGAGCACTCCTGCTTTGGCTACCACTGTACCAAATATATGCTTATTTTATCTCACTTATCCAACTATAATTCAATGCCTTGTCTGAATTTTTATCTTCCCTCCTAAATTACTATTTATATTTTACATATTTTATATTTATTTTTGTACCTATAACAATGCTTGGCTTAAAATAAAGATTCAGAAATATTTGTTTAATTTAATAGAATAAATATTCAAATAGGTGATTCTATATGTTTCTGGGGGGTTTCTTTCTCTACCAGTTAATTTAACATGGCTATGTCTCAAAATGTCAATCTGTAAGAATTTTAACAGTTTCAGGAAGATTTATATATTCTGGAGGCTTCAACTCATAATTTAGTATTAATGGAGCCACCAAAGTAAAAGAAGAGATTACATAGTTTTTGAAAATGAATACGTTTCTTATGGGCTGAAATTTTAAAATTTCTAGATCACACAAAAGAAAAAAGTCTGTTAACTCTGACTTATCAGAAATATATGTTTTATTAACTTTTTATCTATGGTTATTCTGAAAGAGCTCTTGAATGAATATCAAGCAATGTGTTGCTTTATTTATTGTACACATTTCTTTGCAACCCTCCCAAAATAAACTATAATAAACCATGAAAAATGATGGGTGGTAATGAAAGTTTCCCATCTGGAAAAGACCCTGGTCCAGATGGATTTTCTAATGAATTTTATAAGATGTTTAACCAACCTTTGAAGAATATCCAAGACATGTTTGAATACTTAAATGATAAACTTTTAGAATTACCACTGTGGGTTCTGATACTAAACTTTATAAACTGCTAGGAAATGGTAAAATCTAGAAATTCGTGTTTGATAAGAGCTTATGTTTTTAATAAAAATGCTAATAACACATCACTTCCATCCTTGAGCCAGATGACGAAATTTTTTTTTTGTTTGTTTGTTTTTTCATTGATAGGGTGTTTTAGGTGAATGAGGCGAATATCTGGGGCTAAATTCCTAAAATCAATGTACATTCACTTTCACTAAAATGTTAATAAATAACAGTTTTTAACATGTTGTTCTACAATATATGTTAATAAAGGTGGTTTTATGCTTTCTACAAGTTGCTACAGAATTAGACATTTTGTACAAGTAAGTAAACAATAATAATAGTGATCAATATCCCGTGATTCAAGTGTAGTCAAGGAGACCACGTCCACATGGTCTGTTCAACCTGTTTGCTCTGATGTCAGAAATCATGCAATTTATTCCTTTCAATGGGCTTTGCTGTCTTTAGAATTTTATTATTATCACTATTAAATTGAAAGGAAAATTAATTTTAGGAAGACAGCTGACTGCACTCTTATATTGAATGGGAACTTCGCTAACCTTCCTTCAAATTTTAAGGTTTAGCATAAGAAAGATATATTATTTGTAAACCACTTAACAGAAGTTTGTCTTATTAAAATTTAGTACCCAGTAGGATATTATACTAAATAAAGGGTATGCATATTTTAATATAGGATGATGAATTGGGGAAAGTCAAGCACTAGGGTGTAGAAAAGTAAGATTCCACCTCGTAGCCAGGTGGGGACTTGAGCAGACAGCAGGCAGCACCACATGCTTGCTTGCTCTGCAGAAGATAACACAAAATCTATAAAAAGTTCTGGACATTTTAGGGCCAATTGGACCTGGGGATTCTCTGAGTTTTCATTTCTTCATCTATAACATGAAGATGATAATGTTTATTTTAAAGTGTTATTGCGAGGATTAAATAACTTCATAGGATATAATAGGCACATCTTTTCCTCTCTCACTACACACACACACCCCGAGTTTCCATTAAAGCAGAGAAGAAGTTTTGCACAATGATCTGTCAGGTTGCTCTTTGTTACATCTCTTTTCCCCGTTCATTGTTTGTATGCTGCAAGATAAATTCTAGTTTGTATTTGAACAAGAACATGGCATTAAAAAATAAGCATTCCTTCATTTACAAATATATCAAGGGGATAAATCACACTAAATTGCTATCTAAGAAGTTAGTGTTTAATGAGAAATTTTACTTTTTGAAGGGGGTAAGTGGAGGTACCCAGAGCTGAGGCCACAGGTGAGGTGTTTATGCCAGGTTTATTGAAAAGGGAGGGTAATGCACCTGGGCAGTGCAAAAGACGTGTCTGCACTGGGGGCAATTAGAGACCCCCTTTATATGGGGCTATAGCTGGTGGGCAAATTTCACAGCTTGCCTGAAAGGCGAACTTCTCAGAGGGCTGCACTCTCAGATCCTTTGTATCTTTGTCTTAGGAGGAGAAGGGGAGGAAGAGGAGGGCCTGTGTGTGTGTCTGCATAGGCCCCCCAACACCTTTGGCCATAGTTTTGGGCCATGCTCTAAAGGGCAGCTAGAGATTACATTTTTAAATAGGCTGGCGTTAAGATCATTTTGTGTGTACATTCACACATATTGAGTGTGCAAAATAACGTATACACGTTTAGAGATGTTATCTAAGTATTAGATGGTGTTAATCAAATGAACGTGAGTGTCAGCATGCAAGTGGCAGGACGGTCGAAGAAAATGGCAGAAACACAGTTGTCAGTTGTCATTTTAGAAGCACAAGACCTTTTTAAAATGGTATTTGAAATTCAAGAATATTGTATAAGTATAATGACAACAAAGGTGTGAGTGGGCAACAGGTGAAGCATAAAGGGCTTTTTGGTTAGTGACACTACTCTATATGATGCTGTAACGGTGGACACATGTCATTACAAATTTTTCATAACCGATGGAATGCATGACTAAGAGTCAACACTAAAATAAACCATGAACTTTGTGTATTAATGATGTTGTAATGCCGGTTCATTGATACTGCCAAATGTACCACTGCGGTGGGATATATTGATAATGGAAGAGGCTATATATCTCTGAGCATAGATTTTTGGGCAATCTCTGCACATTCTTCTAAATATTGCTATGAACTTAAAATTGCTCTAATAAGGGCAGTGCCCATGGTTCAGTGGGTAGGGCGCCAGCCTCATACACCAAGGGTGGTGGATTCGAACCTGGCCTGGGCCAGCTAAAACAACAATGACAACTGCAACAACAACAAAAATACCTGGGTGTGGTGGCAGGTACATTTAGTCCCAGCTACTTGGGAGGCTGAGGCAAGAGAATCGCTTAAGCCCAAGAGCTTGAGGTTGCTATGAGCAGTGATGCCACAGCACTCTACCAAGGGCGACACAGTGAGACCCTGTCTCAAAAAAAAAAAAAAAAAAAAAAAGAAATTGCTCTAAGAAATAAATTCCAATAATAGATGACTAAAAATATTTAAAATTGTTTAATTCCAAAATTAGATACTAAATCTTGAGTATTAGCAAACATTTCCATAAAGTACATTTTTCTGCTTTTACCCAAGTGTTTAAATTTGTGTAAATTCAGTCCCTGGACTTGATTCTGACTATGTAGGCGAGACTCCATAATTTGTTTTCCTGAATAGATGGTATTGATTACCTTATAGCTTTCTCTTTAAGCCCACTAAGTCTAGCAGTTTGGACTAAACTAACTTACCAACTAATAGTTCAAAGTGGGACTAAAATGGCCAATTAGTTGTTTGTTTTCCTTTTGAATAGCTGAAGTTTAAATGTTCAGGCTGAGCTTTGTAGTTTTGATATAATCAATAATTATGGTTAAAGCACAAACATTTCAAGCAAAGTGGCTCCCACATTTCTGTTAGGAACATAGTCAGATGATTTTTCATTTAAATAGAGGTAGTTACGTGCACCTGTCAATATTTCTATTGTAAATCTGTATATGAAGAAATGTTCTTCCATGAGGGACTATATCTAAATGTCAACTGATGCTTGTCCTGAGGTCAGAATTAATGGAGTGAAGATATCTAATCTTCTCCTAAACTTGGTATGATAACCCAAAAATTCATGTCATGGAAGAATACATAGGAAATCTGTTCCTTCTTTGCTTCATTTCCTTTTTATAATTGGACCTCTGGGCACTGAAAAGAGACAGGATGGCTGGATCTATGCTTTTAATGTGAAGATGAGATACAAAACTTCACTTTCTGTTAAGGTTATGTTAATTTTACTTCTAAGACCCTGATAATTCAGTTGTACAATTCATCTTCTATAGAGAGCAATGTGGTAGATAACCCATACTCAGAATTAATTACCATAAATCAGAAGTATATTCATTGTATTACTATGAGATCTTTCATTTCCCAGGAGGAAATGTCCCATCTACAAATGAACCCTTTACAGGTTCAATTATATCTTCTAATTTCTTTTCTCTCTGAGCCTTGGTATAATGTCTATAATTTAGTTTTATTTTTTTTTTATACAGAAAGTATCCAACTGCTAGGAAGTAAGTCCAATTATCACTAGTGACAAAACAAATAGAAAAATGACAGTGTTCCTCAAAACTATCTGCTTCATCTAAGTCTGCAGCTGCCTTTTCCTCATGACCGTTTGGTTCAACTAAGTGAATTCCATTTGAAATTTGTTATTGAATAAAGAAAAGAGTTAGAGTGAGGCTGAAAAAAATAATAGTTTCTCTTTACCATGAAATGAGTCTTGCCTCTGTCTACGTATCTCTTTCTAATTGTACTGCATTAATCATAGCGAATATGCTTGACGTATATTGACCCTGTGTGATAAATGGCCCACGCTGAAGAATTCTGAATAACTCATGTTTCCTTGTTCAATATACTCACATAGAGGGAAACTAATAATCAAGAAATAATTATAATTTCCTCTACTATATTCAATCTTTCTTAGGTTTTGTGACTTTTCATAAACAACTAGGTTTTGCATCAGAAAAAATAACTCAACCATTATATAATCTTACTGACACAATTACTACCAGTTTCCCCAGTATATTAAAAATAAATACAGTGTCTCTAACACTAACCAAATATTATTGCTGTTTTTAGTTTTTCAAGCAATGTTCATGATTAATCAGACGAACTAAATATTTAATATAGTTAATTCTAAAATAATCATGGGGTTCCACCCTAATGTTCAGGTCTTATTTCCTTCTGTTCCCTATAGCTCGTTCTACACTTGGCACATATGTTCAGTTTATCCATAGCATGATAGTTGAGGTAATAATATATATACATTATATTTTTACTTCATATATATATATATATATATATTTTTTTTTTTTTTAAAGACAGAACCCCACTTTGTTGCCCTGGGTAGAGTGCTATGGCATCACAGCTCACAGCAACCTCAAACTCTTGGGATCAAGTCATCCTCTTGCCTCAGTCTCTCAAGTAGCTGGGACTACAGGTGACTGCCACAATGCTTGGCTATTTTTTTTTTTTTTTGTAGTTTTTTTTGGGCTGGGGACAGATTTGAACCCGCCACCTCTAGTACATGGGGCCGGCACCCTACTCCTTTGAGCCACAGGCACCCCCCCCATGCCTGGCTATTTTTAAAGATGGTGTCCCCCTCAGCTCTAGTCTCCAATTCCTGAGCTCAGGCAATTCACCCATCTCAGCCTCCCAGAGTGCTAGGGTTACAGGCCACTGCACCTGGCTGAGGTAATAATACTTATGGATTTTCATCCTCTCATCATCTGAACTGCAAGGCATTATAAAAAATTTTTGATCCTAACATGATTCTGGAGTCATAAATAGTCTCCTGCCATGGTTATAAGTTTTATTCTTACTCTTCATCCCGTTAATGTCTTGCTTGTTTTATACTCAGATGTCTTTAGAATGGATCAATTTAAGAGGGCAAAGATAACAATATTGACATAAGCTATCTAACTGTGCTACCCTGTCACTTCCACTGGTAAAAAAAGGTCTCAAATACATTCCTCTGACATCTTCTTCAATCATTTCTCCATCAGTCCTACAGACAAGTTTTTGAGGATAAAAGCCTTGATGTGATGCTATTAATCATCCCTCATGAAGATATTTTCTAGAAGTTTAATTTAAAAGTGATATTGAAAATGAAGACAGCCTTGGAGAGAAAGGTGTCCTGGCACAATGGAAAAGCTCATAGACTTTAGTGCGAGGATCCTGGTTCCATTATTAACTATTTAGTTAACTACTTACCCTTAACCTCCTTGAACTTGATTTCATTTTCTACCAAATGTGGATAATTACACTTTTATCAAAGTGCTTTTGGAAAATATGATAAACACTGTCTGGCATAGAATAAATGCTTATTTAGTTACCAGTTCTTTGCCAGTTGTTTAAGTATTGTAAAATGTCGAGCTAATATAAAACAATATCTGCCAAACATGATTGCTATCATCCTTGGGTAGATGAGAAAATCAAATATTCATCTAAAGGCATACAAATAACATTCCACCTTCATTTTTCACACAACCTCACACAAAACCTCATATAATCACCATGAACAGTTGTGAATTTGCTTAAAAATAACCTACGTCATTGTCAACTTGTATTTTACAATTGAAAATGTCCAACTTTTTCAAGACATTCTTTCTCTATACATCCTGAAAATAGTACCTGTCTTGTCACTTTTTCTCCATTCCTTGAGGAAGACATGTTGTCCTCAAAGTTAAATTTTACCCAACTTTCCCAGTTTTCTCTGACTTCTCTTCAGTTTATAAAGAATGATGAAAATTCATCTATTCTAAAATAATTTTTTCTTAAACTATCACTTAACCATTCTTGATGGCTCCACTTTCTTGCTATCTTGATACATTTCTAAGTCCAATATTTCTGCCCCACCCCCTCTATTTCACCTATTCTTGATAAGTCATTGGTAATTGTGCAAATGCTAAATCCACTGGTTGCTCTTACTCAGACCATACCCCTTTATCTCTGAAGCACATGACCCTGTTGACTGTTCTTTAGTTCTGTCTGCTCTTGTCTTGCAGGAAAGCTCAATTTGTTGAATCCCCTCCAGTGGTCATTACCCTTCTGTCTAGACCACAGTCTTCTCCTTTTATGGAGCTCTACTAAATGTTAGTGTTTCTTTCCTTCTTCTTTTTTAATTGTTTCAAGTTCATTGAGGGTACAAAGAATTATGTTATACAGTTTACATTCGTTAGGTAAAGTCCCTCTTATAATTGAATCCCTCTCCAAAAGGAATGCCATATACCATGACCCCCATCCCCCTCCCTCTCCTCCTCTCCCCACTCCCCTGTCCCCTACCTTGATTTGATTTGAGTCTTTCCCTTATGTCAGTATGTAGTAGATCATCTACTGGCTTCATATTAGAATTGAGAATTGGATTCATGCTTCTCCATTCGTGTGATGCTTTACTAAGAAGAATGTGTGCCAACTCAATCTAGGTTAATACAAAAGATGTAAAGTCTCCATATTTTTAATGGCTGAATAGTATTCCATGGTATACATATACTATAGCTTGTTAATCCATTCCTGGGTTGGTGGGCATTTAGGTTGTTTCTACAATTTGGTAATTGTAAATTGAGCTGCAATAAATAGTCTTGTGCAAATGTTCTTACAATAAAATATTTTTCCCCACTTTGGGTAGATGCTTACTAATGGGATTGCAGGATCACATGGGAGGTCTAATTTGAGTTCTTTGAGGATTCTCCTTACTTTCTTTCAAAAAGGCTGCATTAGTTTGCAGTCCCACTAGCAGTGTAAAAGTGTTCCCTTCTCTCCACATCCACGCCAGCATGCACAGCTTTGAAACTTTGCGAAGTGGCCTGTTCTCACTTAGGTTATGTGATATCTCAGGGTGGTTTTGATTTGCATTTCTCTGATGATCAGGGACAATGAGCATTTTTTTCAAATGTTTGTTGGTCATTCGTCTGTCTTCATCAAAGACAGTTCTCTTCATATCTGTTACCCAGTGGTAGATGGTATTGTTAGCTCTTTTTCATTAATTAATTTGAGCTGTGTAGATTCTAGTTATCAACGCTTCATCAAATTCATACCCAATGTTAATATTTCTCATGACAATGATTTTGGCCTTTTTTTCTCTCTACATCTCAGCAGATGATATGAAGAATCTCATATACTTTCACAGTAACTACTCCTTGTGGATAGCATACGATATATGCTAGATAAATTCAATACAGATAGACATATTACTATACATCTGTAAATTAATTTATCTTCTCAGTCTACAAGTAGCTTTTCAATTTACTGTTCTGGCATAAGTATTTCAGACTTTAACATGCTCAAAACTGAACTTATTACTTAGTCTCTTTCCATCACCATTACCCGTCTGATACTTCTACAGAGTTCTCTGTCCTAAATAGGGTTTGCAGCATACACACATTTTCTAGATTCTCTCCCCCTTTCTCTCATCATAAAGACCTATCATTCTGCTTCAGACATATATCCTGATTCTCTGCTTCCTTTCTTCCTCATTGCTATTGATTTACTTTATTTTTATTTTTTATTTTTTTATTAAATCATAGCTGTGTACATTGATATGATCACGGGGCATCATACACTAGCTTCATAGACCATTTGACACATTTTCATCACACTGGTTAACACAGCCTTTCTGGCATTTTCTCAGTTATTGTGCAAAGACATTTATATTCTACATTTACTAAGTTTCACATATACCCTTGTAAGATGCACCGCAGGTGTAATCCCACCAATCACCCTCCCTCTACTCCCCTCCCCCCTCCCTCCTCTCCCTTTCCTCCTTCCCCCATTCTTAGGTTGTAACTGGGTTATAGCTTTCATGTGAAAGCCCTAAATTAGTTTCATAGTAGGGCTGAGTACATTGGGTACTTTTTCTTCCAGTCTTGAGATACTTTACTAAGAAGAATAAGTTCCAGCTCCATCCATGTAAACATGAAAGAGGTAAAGTCTCCATCTTTCTTTAAGGCTGCATAATATTCCATGGTGTACATATACCACAATTTATTAATCCATTCGTGGCCCTATTCATAATTGCTAAGTCGTGGAAAAAGCCCAAGTGCCTATTGATTTACTTTATTATTACAACTATCATCATAGGCTCCAAAAGAGTTTTCTTTTATGTAAATTTTCCCTCTACTACTATGAAAATTTATTTTTTTCTTTTTGAGACATAGTCTCACTCTGTCATTTTGGGTGGAGTACTCTGGCATCATAGCTCACAGCAACTTCCATCTCTTAGGTTTAAGAGCTCCTCTTGCTTCAGCCTCTCAAGTAGCTGGGACTATGGACCACCCCACGATGCCCAGCTAGTTTTTCTGTTTTTAGTAGAGATGGGGTCATGCTCTTGCTCAGCTGGTCTCAAACTCCTGAGCTCAGGCAGTCCACTTGCCTCTGGTTCTCAGGTCAGTACCAACTGGGCTGTAAGTTATACCACCAACAATAGGTTAAACACTAAATCTCTCAGTACTATCTGCATAACCTCCCTTCATAATTTCACCCCTACCTGGATTTAAATATCATCTCCGTCTCTTTTTACTATATATACTAATTTTAATTCTATTGGAATTTTCACAGAATTCATAATACCTAGTCACAACTGTGAGTCTTTGTACTCCCTTCGATGGCATGTACTTTTCTAATTACTTTTTCATTTTAAAATTTTTACCCATTTCTTGATATCATTCACATAAAAGAAGCTCCAGAAAGCCTTTTCAGATGCCCCCAAGATAATTAGTTGTTCCTCTCTTTGTGATCTGTTGGCTCCTTGTTCATTCTCTTACTTTAATCCAAACCACATTTTACTGTAGTTAGCATTCTGCTCATCATTTGCACCCCTGACTGAAACATAAGATCCTTACAGGTACAGACGGTATCTTATTTTTCTTTGATCTCACTGTGCCTAGCCTAATAAAATAATACTCAAAAAAATTCTGAATGAATGTGTGAACCAAAGAGCTTGACAGTCTTGAAGCTATTAAATATTTTCTTATATTTAAAGGCTTCCTAGTATAGAAATTTGGTAGAAATGTTTATGTTCCAGGTCCACTTAGAAATGATCTAGTTGCAATGTGTCTAATTAGTATTTCATCACCACCTTTTGCTCCCCAGTAATTGCTATAATATTTATAATCAGTACTATAAAATTTTAGTGCTAAAGTATATAATGTATCCCAAGTTTGAAGCTTGCCAGACTGTAGCTCCTTGATAATTTCTCCATGCAGGCAGACTCCATGAGGATTAGTTCCTGTGGCCACATAGAAGGAAATTATTTTGCACATTATCAGATGTGTAAGAATTATGTTTACAATTTATGGCCTTGCGGTTTTCTCAGTAAATTTATAAGTCTAAATGATCATGGATAGGTATGGTGGCTATGAATAAATCACGTTAACAAAGTGGTTAACTAAAGGGTTTACTGCTAAACAAATTTTTATTTTAAAAGATTATTATTTGTAGTACTTTTGAGACAAACCAATAGAATGGCATATGTAGGAGACACTTCTGAAAAACCTATTTGTATAATCTGATTTTCACATCAAGATGTGTCTAAAATAAGTGTTTCATAATCAGCCAGTAAACTATATAGAAAACGACCTTGACACTTCTCTCTAGTAAGAAAGTGTTAGTGAACCAGTGAAAATGAGAGCATTTTTGTCTTCAGATGCTTTGGAAAGAATGCCTTTTTTAAAAAAACAAAATTAATCTTCCCATATGCTTTCCAAACTCAGAAGCAAAATATTAGAATGAAAAATGAGGTTGCTTAGTGGGGATCTCTAATGATTAAATGTAGTACAAGGTTTTCTATTAAGATTTTAATAGAAGAAATAAGAAAGGAAATCATTAACTTCCTTGAATATAACAACAATGAAGACACAAGTTACCAAAACCTGTGGGATACAGCAAAAGCAGTCCTGAGAGGAAAATTTATCTCTTTAGAAGCCTACAATTGAAAAACAGAAAGAGAGCACATCAACAAACTCACAAGCCATCTGATGGAATTGGAAAAAGAAGAACAATCTAAGCCTAAACCCAGCAGAAGAAAAGAAATATCCAAAATTAAATCAGAGATTAATGAAATTGAAAACAAAAGAATCATTCAGAAAATTAATGAAACAAGGAGTTGGTTTTTTAAAAAAATAAATAAAATAGATAAACCTTTGGCTAGACTAACTAGAAATAAAAAAGTAAAATCTCTGGTAACCTCAATCAGAAATGACTGAGGGATTGATCCCTGTGAATCGAATAGTGACTAATTCTCACATAAATTGGATTTAATTTTGACCAAAGTACATTATTTAAACATTAATTTTTAATTATTTTAATTTTAATTAATTTTTAATTAACAACTTGTTAATATGTTGTTAATATGTTAGAATATTGCATCCTCATTTATAAGTGACATATGTTTGTAATTTCCCCTTTATAATAATATGTTTTCTTCAATTTTAATATGAGGTGTACCCAAATCAAGTAGAATGATTTTGAAGCATTTATTCTTTTTCTATTGTCTATAAGATTTGGCATGATCTGTTTTTTGAAATTATCTGTTACTTTTATTTATAAATATTAGTTGTCTATTTTTTGAGACTTAAAAAAATAAGAAGTTAACTGATGAGTCCATACTGAACCTCAGAGTCAAAGCATTCTATAATAGACATACACTTATTTGACAATGTGAATGTTACTTTCTTTGCATTATTATTATTATTGCTTAATATTTCAATGTAGCAATTGTCTTATTCCTTTTCTGAATGTATTTATGTTTGTTCATTCTTTACGAGGTTTTTGTCTCTAGTTCTTATTTTAAACATTGTTATTGTTATTAAAATTTAAGGCTTTTTAATTTTGTGAAGGCAAAAAAATGGAAACCTAATAAACATACGTGTATGTAAAAATAAAAAAAAAGAGTTTAATACGTCTAGCACTCTTGGCTTTATATAAGCAAATAGGAGAAACAAAGCACAGTTAGACCAATTTGTTACTTCCATCCTTGGATTCTGTCTTACAGAAACTTTTATGAAATTATTTTCTTCACTGTACCTTAAAAGATTATCCTTCTACTCTAAACTTTGATTTTCCTAAGTGACTTCTAAATATACTTTGAACTTGTTTATTTTCTGTTATTCTATTTTGCTATGCTGTGTATATAAGGTATAAAACCACTCAATCCTTCTCTATTTTGATCTTCTGTAGTGAAATATCTCTATCTATGCTTTGTTAAATATTTTGATATAAACTCATTTCAACTACCATAATAAATACTTAGAAATTTACAAATTAGAGTATCTTCACAGCCATGAACTGACACTTGATTTTTTTATATGTCTCTCTGTATGTCAGATAAAATCAGAGAAAATATTTAACAAGGAAATTATTAAACAACATGATATTTATACTTTCATTGTTAATTGTAATTGAATTAAGTTGTCTTTAGTCTTTAGTTACAAAAATTGTTGTCTGTTGGTAATACATGATGTGATTGAAGTTCATAGTTAGTGCACACTTCATATATCTTTGCAGTTGTGTCATGGAAGTAAAGTTCACTAAAAAGTAAGGTGAGCTAGCCAATAGTTACCGTCTAAAATACAAACACAAATGGAATTTTAATTTTCTTCTTTATTTATTTATTTGTTTTTGGCAGTTTTGGCCAGAGCTGGGCTTGAACCTGCCACCCCCAGTATAGGGAGCCAGCACCCTACTCCTTGAGCCACAGGCACTGCCCAGGATTTAAATTTTCAAGTGGTAAGTAGTTCATGTATTGATTAGACTAACACCTCCCTTTAGGAACTTACAAAATTGTTATGCAAATATATACCCATATACATGTGCATGCAACAAGTAACTTGGTTGACAATCCAAGTTGGATAGTCAGCAACTTATTTTTATGTGTCAAGCAGCAAAACTGTTAGATTTTTTTTTCCTCAGGTACACTGAGGCACGATTGAAAAATATTTTACCTATCCAAGGTATACAACCTGATTTTATATACATATACATTGTCTCATGATTACCATAATCAAATTAATTAACACGTCCATCATCATCCACAGTTATTATTTGTGTGTATGGTAAGGACAGTTAAAATTTTGTTCTCTTATCATATTTCAAGTAATATAGCATAATTTGCTATAGTCCTCAGGCTATACATTAGATCTCTTATTCATCTTATAACCAAAAGTTTGTACCCTTTGAGAAACATCTCCCCATTTTCTCTCCCCTCTCCCCTCGCAACTACCCCTGTATTCTCTGCATTTTGACTTTTAGATTCCGCATATGGGATCACATAGCATTTGTTTTTCTGTGTCTGGCTTATTTCGCTTAGTATAATGTCCTCCAGGTTTGTTCATGTTGTTACAAATGGCAGAATTTCCTTCTTTTTAAAGGCTGAATAGCATCTCAATGTGTATATTAATCTCATTGATCTGCCAATAGACACGTAGGTTGTTTTCCTGTCTTCGCTACTGTGAATAATGCTGCAACAAACACCGGGGTACAGACATCTCAGGATCTGGATTTATTTCCTTTGGACATGTGCCCAGAAATGTGATTGTAGATCATGTGATAGTTCTATTTTTAACTTTCTGAGGGCTCCCTTGTACTATTTTCTATAATGCTGTACCAGTTTACATTTCTATCAACAATGTACAAGGATTTCCTTTTCTCTACACCTTCACCAACACCACCCCTTGTCTTTTTGATTATAACCATCCTAACATATGAGTGAGGTAATATTTCACTGTGTTTTTGGTTTTCCTGGCCCTAGTTCTTCGTGATGTTGAGCACCTTTTCTATGTGCCTGCTGGTCATATGTGTCTTCTTTAAAAAAAATAAAATGATGATTTGGATCTTTTGCTCATTTTTAAATTAAATCCATTTTTTCTTTGCTATTTAGTTGTATTAATTTCTTATATATTATAGATACTAATTCCTAATTAAATACATGGTTTGCAGATTTTTTTTCCTGTACTGTAGGTTGTTTTTTTCATTTTGTTGGTTGCTGACTTTGCTACATAAAAGCTTTTTAGTTTGATCTAACACCACTTATTTATTTCCATAAAGACCACTGTGAATGGATTTTTCTCCTATGTTTTCTTCCAGATTTTTAAAGTTTCAGATCTTAAATTTACATCTTTAATCCAAACTACTGGATCTTTAACAGCCATTTATTAATGACTTACATTTTATAATTAAGCTTATCCATTTTTCAGTCTTTATTTTCACATTAGGGAGTCAAATTTAGTTATTGATTTTGTATAAAAACACCCTAAATCAGAGCATAATTACTATCATGAACAATAAATGTTAAGATCTGAAAGTAATTTATAAACACAAGAGATGAACATGGTATCATTCATTCATTAAAGTTAGTCATGAAATGTTTATTTGGTGTTCCACAAATTTCTTTGTTCTCTGGGTATCATAAGACATAGTCTTTGTCATCAGTAAGATTACCTCATAAAATTTTAAAACACGAAGTGGTCATAGAAATCACCTAATATATTTAATGTGTTTCACAGAGAAATTTGCAAACCAAGATCTTGATTAGTTAAGATCACACAAATAATAGCAGAGATGATTCAATAGCATGTGATAATGTTCTCTTCACCTACAAAATATGTATAAGGTCTGCCAATTAGGTTTGAGAACTGGTCCCCATGTGCTTAAGTTGGCAGCACTATACAAGGAGCTTGGTAAGGTTTCCTAACCTTGGTATGTCAGTGTCTCCAGTGTGTTCGCAGCAATGTGCAGTGGTGTCTTGCTGAGTGGCATTCATTATTGTTGCTGTTGCAAGAATGTCAGAGCTTGAATTAGAACAATGAACAAACATTAAATTTCTTATTAAACTTGGCAAGAGTGGAAGGGGAATCAGGGACATGGTAGTCCCAGTTTATGGGGATTATGCCATGAAAAAAATGACAGTGTACAAATGGATTACATGTTTGTCTGAGGGGAGAAACAGCACTGATGAAGAGAGGTCGGGGGGGGCAGTAACAAGCAGAACTGACAAAAATATTGCAGGAATTCAGAGAATTATGTGTCAAAATCATCGGCTGACTGTGAGAAACACAGCATACCAACTAAACATTGATAGAGAAACAGTTAGGAAAATATTAACCTAAAATCTTGACATGAGACAGGTGTGCATAGAAATGGTTCAAAGCAGCTTACTGATGCAAAAGCAAAAAGCTTGCATGGCCCTGTCTGTAAGGGAATTCTGACCAGCAAACAAATAACTTCATTGGAACACCCTCCCTTTTCACCTTATCTGGCCCCCAAAGACTTTTTTGTTTACCTGAAGGTAAAGGAAATATTGAAAGGGAGACATTTTGATGGCATTCAGGACATCAAGCATAATATGATGACGGCTTTGATGGCCATTCCAGAAAGAGAGACAAAACTGCTTTGAAGAGTGGACTAGACACTGGCATTGGTGCACGGCTTCCCAAGGGGAGTACTCAGAAGGTGACCACAGTGATATTCACTGGGAGGCAGGTAGCACCTTTTCTAGGATGAGTTTCAAGCCAACTAGATTGTCAGACCTTCTGTGTATCTTCTTTTTTTTTTATTTATTTTTTATTTTTTTGTAGAGACACAGTCTCACTGTACCGCCCTCAGGTAGAGTACCGTGGCGTCACACGGCTCACAGCAACCTCTAACTCTTGGGCTTACGTGATTCTCTTGTCTCAGCCTCCCAAGCAGCTGGGACTACAGGCGCCCGCCACAACGCCCGGCTATTTTTCTGTTGCAGTTTGGCCGGGGCTGGGTCTGAACCCGCCACCCTCGGCATATGGGGCCGGCGCCCTACTCACTGAGCCACAGGCGCCGCCCTCTGTGTATCTTCTTAAAATTTGGTTGTTACCAATTTCTTAAGAAATTTAACACATCATCTAAAAAGATATTATATACTTCCAATAACGTTTCTGACATAGTGCATTAACTTTTGAATATAAATATTCACTGGTTATTACAATATTACCAATACACTGAATCAACAGTAGTGATGAGTTTTCATTATACAGATTTTGTCTTTGGGAGAAAAATCTTACACTTTTCTTCAAAATGTGGAACCACTTCTAAGATGGTCCTTTTAAATTGGAAATTTGAGTAATTGCTTTACTTACAATTAAATGCAGACATAAAGAAATGCAGGATTTCATGTCCTTGAAGAAGGTGCCCCCAACAGAGGTGCAAATAACTTGATTCCTTGAATAATTACTGCAAAACATCTTAACCTTTAGCTCTGGAAAATCATTAGAGATTTTGATTAGAGTTTAACATACCAATAACATAAGATAGGATTTCCCAAGCAGGGTTCTCTGAAATACCTCTTTTTGCAATATGTTATTAATTTATGAATATTATTGTGATACACTGTAGTATGGACCCATAATTTGTATATTGCTTACATTGTTCATCAAAACTCTCTCTTCCATTGGTTTTCTATTTAAAGGGTAATTTGTAGACAAAATTTATTTACTATAATTACTTTTTCCGAATGTCATGACATGTTTCTTCCTTGGGAAAGCGTATGAATTTATAGAATCTTTTAATCATGTATTTTGCTGTAACATGAATGGAACCAGAGGTTGCCATCCAAAGTGAAGCAAGCCAGGCACTGAAAGACGAACATCACATGTTCTCATTCATAAGTGGGTGCTAAAAAGTATAGTCACATGGAGGGAGACAGTAGAGTGACAGATAGTGGAGACTCAAGGGTGAGGAGGTGGGATGGAGGAGGACTGTGAAAAATTGGTTAAGGGAGCTAACGTACCTTATTTGAGAGATAGATACCCTAAAAGCCACGACCTGACCAATAGGCAATCTATGCACGTAACAATTATACTAATAAAATTAAAATGTATTGTACATGTACATATACAATGAATAGTCATGTATCATAAATTGCGTGATTTTAAATTCATTTACTTAATTTAATGTATGCTCTGTGATTTCTTTCCCTGATAAAGGCAATAAAGGGAAACATGTCAGTGTATCCCTCCTCCATTCCATAGTAGACTCACGTAGCTTTGCTACTCTGTATTATTTATTAGATGAAGGGCCTATCCTGAAGAAGATAATGAAATTGAAGAGACTTTGAAAAACATTTCATTCACTTACATGCTCTATAATGAACACATACTATATTTTCTCTCTTTCTTCTGTATTTCTCAGTTTCACTTCATTCACTCAGAATCCTTCCAAATTAACTGAGGTATAATTTGTTCTTTGATCTATAGTCAAAAACTTCAAAGTCAAGATCTTTTGTCCATGGTTAACTTTGCTACTTTTCCCAAGAGTAGGAAGACTTATGATTTACCATTAGGTGGCTAAGAAAACAGATAACAGGTTTTCTTTTCTTTACTTTACCAAGGGGGTATTTTTTAAAAATATACTTTATATTTTAGAGCAATTTTATTCACAGAAAAATTATGAAAGAGCACAAAGAGTTCCCATACATTCCATATCCATTTTCTTAACTAACATTTTACATTGGTATGGTACATTTGTTTCAATTAATGAACCTATATTGATAAATTATTATTAACTAAAATCCACACATTATTCAAATTACCTTGGTTATTACTGAATGTACTTTTTTTGTTCCAGGATTCCATCCAAGATACCACATTATATTTATTACTTGTATCTCCTTAGACTCTACTTGGCTGAGGAAGTTTCTTAGACTAACTTTGTTTCTGAAGACCTTGGCAGTTTTGAGGAGTACTGATTTGGTATAATGTATCTGTTTGATTTTTTTTTTAATGATTAGATGAGATTATGGGTTTTGAGAAAGATGACATCAGAGGTAAAATACCATTCTCATCATATTCTACCTGCATGACTTAACTCTGTTGATTTTAATCTTGAATTACCTGGTTGAGGTAGTGTTTGTCACCTTTTTCCACAATAGAGTTAGTTTTCCCCCTGCTTTCCTTAATGTACACTTGGAAAGAAGTCACTACACAACATCCCTGAGGGAAGAACTAGGTAAATACGATTTAAACATTTGTGAGTGGAATAGCCACATGAATGATCTAGAATTCTTTTCATGGGAGATTTGCCTATTCTTTATTTAATCTTTCATACAAGTCAGTATGGATTTGAGATTATTATTTTATACTTTGGGTTACAATTTAATAATATTTTTTATTTTGTTGAAAAAAATCATTTTGGCTTTGGCCATTAGGAGCTCTTCAGCTGTCTCCTGTGCTCCTTTGACATATCCTTATCATTGTGGCTTTGTGGTTTATATGTGTATTATTTTTTTCCATAATTTTTCGCACTACCAGATGTTCCAGGCTAATTGTTACTGGGGGTGGTTGTTTTTAATCCCTCTCAGCTGCTAGAGAAAATAAATATGTGTGTACACACTAGGTTCCTTATTCTTCAGGGATATGATCCAAGACTCCAGTGGATACTTTAAATCCAAATTGTTTAAGCACGGTTTTTATCAATCAGAACATGTTTCTGCATATTTCTTTCACTCACAAACTTAATGCCTTTTTCAACTTAAGTAAGCACTTATGCATTTGGCTGTGACTTTTGCAGTTTGAGGGGCAATGGTAAAAGTAGCATGAATTTCCTTGTTCTTCTTCAAAATTTCATGATGGAAGATTTGTTCCTGCCATAGATCTTAGCAACCACAACATTCAATTTTTTTTTTCTCCTTTCCACTTAATGGGAGCCATTTATGGCTTCTTTTTGGAATATCCCAATTTGCTAGCATCACTACTCCTGTACTTCGAGGCCAGAAGGATTTCTTGAACCAAGCACGGTGATACCACACTAGTAGATTTGCCAACCCACAAGGCTGCTAAGTGACCAACAGGTGGCAGTGTGTATAGAGTGGATTCACCGGAGAAAGGGAAAACTCAAATCTTTGACACGATGACTCCAGATTTCATCACACTACTCAGAACAGTGTGCAATTTGAAAGCTATAAATTATTTAATTCTGGAATTTTCCATTTAATATTTTGGACCGCAGTTAACCAAAGGTAGCAGAAATCATAGAATGCAAAACTGGGGATAAATGGGAATTACTGTGTACATATGTCTATAAATATTTCCCTATGTAAGCATTTACCTGTATTAAGCTAATATGAGTTCATACATGAGGAAGTAATTTTTAGTGGCTCCCTGGTATGGACCGAATGTTTACCCTCAAAATTCATGTCTTGAAGCTCTAATGGCCAGCATGGCTGTGTGTGAGCATGAGACTTCTAAAAACATACAGCAATTAAGGTTAAATGAGATCGTGCCCTCATCTGAAGGAATTAGTGTTTTTATAAGTAGAGATACCAAGCGCTTGTGCATGTGTTAAAGTTGTTCTTTTTCTAACTAATACATTCTGTTGAACACATGCATACCTCATTTATATGTATAAACCTAATTCTGAAATTATATCTGAAGTACAGTGTATATTTTAAAACCAGAATACCAGGTGAAATGAGGGACTAATTAAAGCTTACTCCATTGTTTTCTTCCTGTATGTGTACTACTTTTCCCTGAAAATAAAATCTGTCAGTTCTCTCACACAAGAATTTATGCTATTATTTCTACATAAATATATGATAGAATTCTAGGTATTTTTAAAAATGCCATTTGAGGAAAAAAGAACAGTTTTTCTGAAACAATATGAACAACAGAATAACCGTGTGAAATACATACTTTATTGTAAGAGTAGCGATGCCTGAACAACAAAAGTAGGTTTTAAGAGGCTACTGAGGAGAAAAGAAAAATGACTTTTCTCTCATGCATAGTGATATTTTATTACATAACTACAGGGTAGCAGTTGTCATAACATAAAATGTAGAAAAACACTGGGTTTACTTCAGATAGAGGCTTATTTCATGAATCATTCACGGCCAGGATCTGGGGCACCCAAGTTTGTCTGAGGCCCTGATGCATCTTAGAACTCTGATCATGAATCCTGAGCATGATTTGAAGGCAACATTTCTTTTTGTAAATTATTATTTTTCTGAAAATATTTACTATAAAGAACGATTTAATCAGGTATTAACAGACTGAAAAGGCAAAAATACACCATACATTGTACATTTATGTAAGCATTTATATAAAAGATTACCCAGAATTTCTGAAATTTGATCAGTTACATATTAACCATGTCTTAGTTCCAAAAGCTCATAATGTTAGAAAATTATAATTTGGTGTATTGAAACACACACACACTTACATATCCATACACATAAACATACTCATTCATTTTTTTGTAATTCGTATATATATATATATATATATATTTTTTTTTTTGGAGACAAAGTCTAACTATGTCACCCTGGGTAGAGTGCTGTGGCATCACAGCTCACAGCAGTCTCCAACTCTTGGGCTTCAACAATTCTCTTGCCTTAGCCTACCAAGTAGCTAGGACTACAGGTGCCTGCCACAATGCCCGGCTATGTTTTGGTTTCAGGTGTCATTGTTGTTTACCAGACCTGGGCCGGGCTCAAACCACCCAGCCTCAGTGTATGTGGCTGACACCCTACTCACTGAGCTATGGGCACCAAGCCTGTAATTCAATTTTTAAAAACAATTTTGTTAAAGTATATGAACAACAGAACAACTCTTTGAAATACATACTTTATTTAAAAGTAGCGATTTCTAGAACCTGACTACTACAATAATAACAAACAATAATATAAGACTGTTTTCATGTTATGAAGCCTTTCTTATTAGTATATTGACATTTATGGTTTTACTACTCAGAGTAAGTAAGTCAAGTAAAGAATCTGGAAATTAAATTAAAAAGAAAACTTCCTAAAATTATATGGCACCTCAGGTTTTTGTTTGTTTGTTTGGTTTTGGTAATGAGAATATGGATTCATATGATCTCATTTGGCACATTCTCATCTTTGAGTTCAATACCCAGATTATTAAACTACCAATCATGGCCAGTTAATGGGGTTTAGAGTTATGAAACAGAATAAATTCTATGATTAACACAGGGCTATAAAATCTCTAGACTGCTGGTTCTGCACCATGAACCTGTACTCACATTAGACTTCAGGTTTATATTCTGGGTTTACCATTTTGACTTTACATCTCCTTGGAACAAATGTTCTCAGATGACCTTTAATTATTGTACTGTCAGTAGAACCTAGGAAAAGGACATCATTAGCAGTCTTGCTTGGATAATTAAGAAATAAGTTCAGAGGGATAATTGCTACATCATTATTTCTCTTTACCTTCTGACAAATTAGATTTTTTTAATAATTGAGTTGACCATATGTTCAAATCTATCCAATTAACAATGCATTATTTTAATTTAGAAATTTATACACACATATAAACTATGGTCATTTTCTCCCTCTCCTCCTCCACTTTTACCCTGGGCAGGAGATGGATAAAATTATGGTGTAATTCTGATTATTTCAGTCAGTTTCAGATCAATGTTATGCATCCATTTTGGATTAGTCTCCTGGGATTTGGGCCTATGTCAGTGAATAGACAGAATTTAGCATGGAGAAGACTGAAGCTTTGCAAATATGGTTCTGATTACATTTGACATTTTAAATAAGGATGTTTTGTGTCATCCTATTGATCTCTAATAGACTTACATAGATGGGTCAAAACAATGCAGAAATGGATTTAAACAAATTTTACATTACATTTGATTGTCCTAGGGGGGTCTTAAAGCACAGCCTAAACTAGGTAATACAGGAAGTTCTTGAAGATATAAAAAGGTAGCATAAGACAGCTCCATGTAAAGCAATTAGTGTTAAGATCTGAAATCAGTGATAGTTTGTAAAACTTTCGTAACAGTTCATACTTCTGTACCTGTAAGCAGACTGATTTTGAGAATGTATTTTCTTCCTAAAATAGTTCCATAACTATTAAAGTGCACTGAGTATTAATAGTTCCTTTTGGCTTCTGACTATAATGACATGGACAAGAGTCAACTACCAAAGTCTTCCCACATTTCTCCAGAAGTTGCACCTTCATATCCAGAGCCTGCTGGTTTCTTATTCGAGATTCATAAATTTGCCATTAATTGCAACCCTAGGGTCAGACTAGCATCTGTGTTTGAAAAAAATAATTATAAATTATTTCATATGTTTGCACTCTATATACATAGCAGAAGAGAAAATGATGAGGTAAGCACATGGTGTGGATGTTACAAGCAAGATAAAGTAGAACAAGGTGAGTGAAAAATCAGAAGACTGGCAATATCTTGCCTTCTTCCATAATCTCAGCATGGTCCTTTTTAGTCAATGACATGGGTTAAAAGGCTGAAACAAAAGATGTAGAAAAAGTTTTGCCAAAACTACTCAAGTATTTGCACTTACTGTTCTTGAGTGTCTACTGAAAAGGCTTACAGACTGGGATGGGGAATTATTTGGGGTAGTTTTCCAAGAAATATATAAAAAATAGTTAATCCTAGTAATAAAAATTTTTATGTAAAAATTAGATACTTATTATTGCTAACTACAAATCACTATAATTCTTATTAATAAATAAAAGATAATAAAACACAACATTGATGACTGGGCAGAAAATTTTAGAAGTTTCTTCATATTAGTAAGCAGAACAGGAAAAATTTTAGTAAATTAAAGGTAGAGAGATGAGAGTAAGATATTAATATAAGAGTTATTAATTGATGATTGAATTTCACTTAGGGTGTTGGCAGCAGGAACTTTTATAGAGCTAACTCTGTGTCATCTACAGTTTTAAGTTTACATATAGTAGGTAAGTCATAAATGCTGGCACAGCCGGTAAAATAAGTACTCTTCCATTTCACAGAATTCAAAAACTGTTTTCAGTTTGGTATGGATACTTCCTAGCTTAATGGTCAGCACGTAGGAGGTGCTCAGTAAATAAAGCTAAATAAATTAGTGACTTAGAATGTAAGAGACAAAGGATGAGCAACAGACAACTCCAAGATTTTAATCTTGGGGAGCAGAGAGCATATTGGTGCTACTGATAAAAAGACTGAAGTCAGAAAAGGCAGAAAGTTTGAAATTGGACAATTGACAAATTTAGTATTAAACATATGTTATTAGCCTAAGGGTGCAGAAATAGAATATAATGAAAAACAATTGCTAGCATGACTTTATCATTTAATTTTTTTGGTTTTCCATGGCATCTCATAAAATGTTACTCATCCTTTGTAGATGAAGAGATGTGGCTATATGCTGATTCCCAGCATTTCTTCTTTTTGATTCCCCAAAACATATTTTTGATTCTTAACCTTTTCTTTTAAAACTAAATTTAATTTCTTCTGTGAATTTTAACTTTCATGTAGATAGAATATACTTGAGTCTAAAGTTGCAATAGGGCAAGATATTGGCTTAAATGAAACAGGAAAATGAAAAGAATATTTAATTACCAGATGTCTAATAGCCATTTTCATTGACTTTTTTGGAAGCTGCAGAGGGAACTTGAAATGTTTTGCAATGCTGCAAAGATTATGATAACCAAATCAGTGGAGGAGCAATAAAGAAGCTGAAGCAGGAGGGAAAAGATAAGGATTATTGAAGGGAAGAAAAGAGCATGCAGAAGAAAATTCCCTTACCAATGGGCTGGTTATATTTAATTCCTCTTCTTCTCTTCCAATTTGCCCTGAATTATTTACATATTAAATAATTGGAAGCCAAACCATTAGCTGTTCAATGGAAGTTCATTATAAATTTGTATATAATAAAAACTTAAAAAGTATGACTATGCCAGAAGGCAGTTATTAATCCTGTCAGCAATACCAGCTTTAAAAAAAAGTTTCCATTATAATGAGCATGAAATAAAAGGGGTCTATTTTTCTTAATATGAAAGACTGAAATGTGTTTTCTAATTAATATACTTTGACTGAACTGTACAGGTTCTTTGCCAATTTCATTATTACCCTAATCATTTCAGGTTCTACTATAATTATACTATAGATCCTAACTATTGGCAGATGAAGATTATGGATGGTAAGAAAAACTAATTGTGTCTTCAGAAAATATAGGGAGGCATGCAGTAAGTCCAATAGAATAATATATTGATTGATCATTATATAGTGTATTAATTTTGGTAATGGATGAAGAATTTATTATTTCAGTATTAATTAAGGAAAAAACAAATATGCAGAAAAGTAGATTTAAAGCAGGTCCCTAAATCGTCTGGCCCTGTTTCTCTCGCATCATGTTGTGTCTCAAGCTCCTCTTTCCACGTCCATGTGTTCTAATGACACCAACTTGACTCTTCCTGCCTTGGAGGATTTGAATATGCTGAATTATCTTTCAAGGTAGTACCTTGTTAATCATTATGATTTCTGTCTAGACGTCATTTCATTATACAAGCTTTTTCTGACTTTAATGAACTGAATGTTTGTGTCCCTCCAAAATTCATTTTTTGAAATTGTAACTCCCAATGTGATGGTGGTAGGAGGTAGGACCTTTGGGAGGTACTTATGTCATGAGGGTAAAGCCCTACTGAATTGGATTAGTGCCCTTCTCCAAGAGACATCAGAGAGCTCTCTCACCGTCTCCTTCCTCTATTTGCGGATACAATGAGAAGTCAGCAATCTGATAGGTACCCTGTTTCCCCAAAAAATAAGACAGTGTCTTATTTTAAGGTATGCTCCCAAAGATGCGCTAGGTCTTATTTTCAGGGGACGTCTTATCTTTCCTGTGAGTAGGTCTTATTTTCAGAGGATGTCTTATTTTCGGGAAAACAGGGTAGAAGACGCTGGGCTTTCTATAGGACCCAATCATGCTGCATCCTGATCTCAAATTTCCAACTTCCAGAACTGTGAGAAATAAATTTACCTTGTTTATAAGCTACTGAATTTATGGTATTTTGTTATATCTATTTATGCTAAACCACTGACTTTGCTAATTTAAAATTAGGGGCCTCTATTCAAATCTCTTTAGGCACTTTGCTATTCGTAGCCTTAGTCATAATACATAATTATCCATCAATTTGTGAGTGTTTGAATAATCATACACCTTTCTCATTTGACTGTGAATTCACCAAGGCACCAGCATTGTGTGGATATTATTCATCTATTTCTCAGCAGAGCCTAACATAGTATCTAGCACAAAGCAGGCATTTAATAACACAAAAGAAGTTTTGGGTATAATTTATAATTGTTGTGATTAACCTTTTATCAGCATAAGAACTAATACAATCTTTAATCTTATCATATGACTAATTTTACAAATATGTTTAGAGCTATGTTTAAGAACAAATTTCTTCAGATCACATAAGACATAATTTTTAAGGATGTCTTAAATTTAGAAAAGATAATCAGGAGCTATCAAAGTAGATACCATATAATTTTTAGCTAGAGACTATGACGATTGAGATGCATTCCATCTCAAATAATCATAAGGCAATTTACTTAAAGCATTAAGACAGTGAGAAAATGTGCCCTCTGATTCTATTCTAACATGGACCATTATAAAGAGGGTGGACCCAAACAAACTATTTCAATCAATGGGAGGTATAACAGTGGGGATGCATTTTGTTATCTGGAGACATTTTGTGGGACTATCTCAAACCATTTGTTCACATTTCCTAAAGTTGCTGTTTTGTATTTACAAAACTCATCACTTTGAATCTTAAGTTCATCGTTTTACTTTATCCCTTGAATTTTGCCTTTACCAAGTCTTACTTTTGAAAGAGCACTAATCTGATTTGTCTAAATTGCTTAATGCATAGATAAATGGGCTTGCTATAGATAGAACTTTCATCTACTATAAAATTGTAAGGCACTACCCAAGAGTTTAATAGGGGAGACTGTTGCAATGGGTCGAAGAGATTCTTTTTGTTTGTAAGAAATAGGCCTCTAGAACTTTTCCAACTCCTTAAATTTGTGAACCCAGGGAAATTTCATCAATATCCAGGCAACATCTAGGAGGAAACTATAAAAAGAGCAGAGGCTGAATTTAAAATATGCATTTGTTGATTTGCTATGTTGATTAGTTCCATATATAAATTCTAGCTATTTTACATCAACTTGCTATGACTATAACTCAAAACCCCTATTAGCAAATTAATAAATCATTAAACATCATAGCTCATTTATATTGCTCATGCATAAATTATGAATGCCAAAATCATCTGGATGGCTAGTTAGAACAATGCTGTGGGTTACAGAAGTCATTAAGTGGAAGAAAAGGGCTTTCATGGCAATTGCTGAGAATTTTTTTTATTCCTATTATTTTTTCCTGCAAATATGCCATAGGGTTTTCTTTTGGCCCTATCTGCCAGGAATTATCTCCTATGACTTTCTGCAAAGTCCTTGAAGAAAGAAGTATATCCCATTGTATCCCTCTCTCCTATACATGGCTATCATTGAGAAGAAGCTCTTTTAACAGAGATGATCTTACATTTGCCCTTTCCCAGTTACTCATGCAAGTACCATGATGAGTGAAAGTGGATGAGGTGTTCATGGTAAAGTTTATACATTTTAGCTTATATCTAAGGCCCATTGAAAACCAATTCCTGCATGTTTTTCAGTGTTCATCCTTCCCTACTCTCTTACCTTCCATTTTATCTTCTACTAATATTGACCCCATCATGCTTTGTAGTCTGATATCTTTCCTTGTGTTCTCTGCTTTAAGCTTTTTCCCACTAACCACCCCCCACCCCACCAATGGCTAACATCTATGCATCCTGCATTACTTTGGCATTGCCTTCTTCTCCTAAAAGCATCCATAATTCTGCATTTCAGAGTGAAGTAAGTCCTTCACAAATTGCTAGCTATACTTGTAGCTACACTTCCTGAACTTGTACACTGAATTGGTGTTTTTAGTTTACACAGCTGCTCCTGTCTTTAGATTATATGCGATTCAAGGGCATGTCATACTATACTGCTTAATGGTAAATATTCGATGCCTTGATAAAAGCAAAACTTATCTATCTTATTTTTTAAATTTAATTTGCAAAGGCATTATTGCAAAAGTTACCCTTGAAACAATGAAGAATTTAATATGGAAATAAACTCTAAAAAAGCCGACTGCAACCCATTTACAGAAGAAATAGTTGCTCCTTGTCATAAATCCAGGGCCCTTTTTTCCCATTTTTGTATACCAATTTATATGACTAATGATAACAATAAAAATATTTTTTATTTGACATTCTCAAATCCTCAAAAAACACATAACTTGTTTTATATAAGATATAAAGTTTTGAGGATTGCATTATTCTATGATAATTAAAATAGTTTATATGTATATTACATGTGTATTTTTTATATTTCTCATTTTTACAACTCTTAACAAATTATGCTGCTATAATAATCACTCTTCAGTATCTCCCTCAATACATTACTGTTTTAAAAAGCTATCCATAAGATGAAGAAAGCCTACTGTGTTATGATTATTTGAATTTTACTGAGTATTTTGAATAAGTCTACCATTTGCAATTAGATTTGAGAAAAATGAGAACAGTCAATGTGTGGACAGAAACATAAGAGTGGGCATTTGGAAGTATATATCCATGTTTCTTTAGTACATGATACTTGAGGGAATCTTAAAGTAAACCAAAGACACAGGAACCATTTACATGGTCTCAGGGGAAAAGGTAGAATGATGTCTACAATAGAACAAGCAAACAAACCACTCCATAACTCTTATTTTCAGATTATCTAGTAAATATAAAGTTCACATTTTTTTCTGTTGTAATGATTTAACTTTTCTATAATGAACACTTGTAAACAGTTTAAAAGACAGATAGTTCTAATTGGCTTCTAGCACTAACATCTGGTTCCATTTCTTTCCACCCCAATTTGGCTCTAGGAAGTGACCCTTTTCAACTCTTTTAGCTTTTGCTACTACTTTTTATCTCCATGATTCAAAATTAAAGCAACTAGTTTATCCAACTAATACGTATTTAATATCTTCAGTTTGCAGGCAAATTCCTTCAATTTGCAGGCAGTTAGGATAGATCATCAAATAAAGACTCTTGCCTTCATGGACCTTATCATCTAAAGGGAAGGCCCATAAACAATAAAGATGATAAATGAGTAGATCATCATTAGTGAGTTCTATAGAATGCAGAGAATGAATGTTATGTCAAAAGAAAAAGAACAGGGTGACATGGATGGAAAGTACTCAAGAAAAAAAGCAGTTCACAATTTTGAGTAAAGCAATTGTAGTGATGTTTCAAAGAACACATTTGAGCAATGACTTAAACAAACGTGACTTAAACACATTTGAGAAGGTATTTGGATGTTTCCTCAGAGTTCTTCTGGTACTCTTTGTGCGTTGCTATGTTTATTTTCTGCTTTTCAGTTTTAGATTTTCCTTAAATATCTATAGATCCTTGATTACTCAAATCCTTGATTTTAGAGTTAGGAAGCTAAAGCATTTCAGATGTCTGTATACATGGGCAGGGCTTGTTGATGGGTAGAAGTCATTTTAGGGCAAAAAATGGCAAAATTAATTCCTGTTGGAAAGCCACAAATACTAGGATCTTATTTCTTTTCTCTAAGATGGTTCAGTTTCTCCAGATTTTTTATGTATATTCCTTTGCTTTGGAGAATAAGCATAGCTAATAGCCTTCTAATGGATGGAGCAACAGAACTGAGGGTCTTATTATTCACTTAAAAACTTCCATTTAATCTCCACCTTTTGAAGTTCCTAGTGTCCTTGCATCCAGGGACATTCTCAGTAATTTTTCCATGGGAAAGGAGGGTAGAATGTACTATTGCTTTAGGATCTATGGTGGGATAGTCACTTGGTACATAGATTTGGAATATATATCCCGGGAGTCTAATTGTGCCTGAAAGAGATTTGTCCACTGGCTTTCTTTTTTTTTTTTTGTAGAGACAGAGTCTCACTCTACGGCCCTCAGTAGAGTGCCGTGGCCTCACACAGCTCACAGCAACCTCCAACTCCTGGGCCCAAGCGATTCTCTTGCCTCAGCCTCCCGAGTAGCTGGGACTACAGGCGCCCACCACAACGCCCGGCTATTTTTTGGTTGCAGTTTGGCCGGGGTCGGGTTTGAACCCGCCACCCTCGGTATATGGGGCCGGCGCCTTACCGACTGAGCCACAGGCGCCGCCCGTCCACTGGCTTTCTTAATTTCAGGCCCCTACTTTACTTCTACCCCTTAAGATCTCTCATCCTTTTATTCTCTGAGCCTTTCTGGGAATTTGCTTACAGCTTCTTTTGTTTCAAAAATTCAGTTAACATGTCTCAGACTAATTTTCACTTCTCAAATCAGGTTCATTTCTCTTGTTCAGCTGAAGTTTTATTTTCTGTCCTGTCATTATAGATTTTTCCTTCTTTTAGGTTTCTTTATAGTAACGTTAGTAGAGTTGCCCAAGAAAGTAGCAATAGACATGTGTTTGCTGGCTTTGTTTAAACAGAAATCAGTACAATTCAATTAAGTAAACATGTATTCAGGCTCTATTTAGTGTGAGGCACTATGCAAGTTCTTATTGGGAATCTAAAAAGTATTGAAACGTACGCTGCAAAGACTCAGTTTAGTGTGGAAGAAAAATTCATCTTCACCCAATTCTAACAGAAACCAGACTGATAAATGCCATGCCATGTACTGAGTTCAGTACTGTCTCCTTCATCTCTCTGCCTCCCTCCCCACAAAATTAGGTCCACTTAGAACATCAGAGTATGGCCTTATTTGGAAATAGATTCCTCGTACATGTAATTAAGTTAAAATTTGGTCATAGTGGGTTAGCGTAGGCCCTAAATCCACTGGCTAGTGTCTTTAAAACCGAAATGAAAGACAGAGATGGATATAGAAACCCAGGGAAAGGGTCATAGGATAACAAAGCCAGAGATTGATAAAATAATGTATCTGTAAGAGAAAATACTCTTGAGGCCACCAGAAGCTAGAAGCAGCAAGTGTGGCCCTGATGAAACCTTGACTGTAACTACTATCTTCCACAATGGGAGAAAATACATTTCTGTTGTTTTAAAACACCCAAGTTGTAGGGGCTCCAACCTTTTGGCTTCTTTGCATCACATTGGAAGAAGAATGTTGGGCCACATATTAAGTCCACAAACACCAAGGAAAGCTGATAAGCAAAAAAATGGTCTGTGAATATTTTTCATTATACCCGTCACCACAGATGAGGAAAATAATCCTCATATAATCATCATGTGGCCCACGGGATGCAGGTTGGATGCTTCTGTGAGTATTTTGGAATGATAACTCTGGAAAACAAAATATATGTCATAACACCAGTACAGAGTGGCCAAACAGAACATGAGTAGGATGGAGCCCAGGACATGGAAGATAGGAAACATTAAAGCATTGGTAGTTCTCCTTGGTCAAATAGAAACTTTACAAGTAAAAATGTGTTTGGCATTATTAAACTATATGACAGAGACAATTATTTCAGGGCTGATTTTCCAGTGATAATTACTAAAATGATGATTTGACCCCATGTACACATTTATATTTTAAAATCACATCTTTTCTCCAAAATCATCTCTAATACTTTCTGAATATGTTTGAGAAAATAAAGGCACACATCTTAAGCAGCATGTAATCATTGTTTCTGAAAGAGAATCAGATGCATTTTGGGATCATGAATTTTATTCGTATCAATAGATATGCCATCATTATTTTGAAGTAGACTTTCCAGCTTCATAAGCATTGAGAGTAACTTTTAAAGAAGTACTCCATTTTACTATTATAGTCTAAATCATTTCCAAGATTATCACAACTAAAGCAAGAGTAATGTCTTTTGGCATATATATTTGAATGTCTTGAAAGTAGAAATTAAACGTTTAAGAAATTGAAGTCTAGGAAGAAAAACATCTTACCTGACAAATGCTAATGACATTCTCAAAAAAACAAAAAGTGCTGGTGATGTAAGATCCAAATTGTTAACATTCATTCAGCTATCATATCTGAATTAACCAGCTTATTAATTTAGAATCGATGATTCTGAGACTTTTTAAGCTTTGTAATCTAATTTTTTAAAGTTTACCAAAGGCTTTAGGGAACCTAAACTGGTGAAACCAGTTATGGCTGCAAACACATGGCAGTTAGCTGAAAATTGTTTGGACAAAGAGGAAAATGACTTCATTTATCACTTGTAAGAACAAACATTTCCACTTGAGTAGCTCACAATATATAATAAAAGTTTGTTTCAGTTTTTCTCTTGGATGCTAGGCTTATCCTAGGAATGATTTTTCTCAAGCCTAGAAAGTGAAGAATCCTCCTTTATTTTTTTCTAAAATCCTATAGCCTCACCTAGGAGTAAATTTAAGCTTACCACAGGCCCATGCCACCTCCTATCCTCCCTTTATTAGCAAAACGAAAGACGCAATTGCCAAGACAGAATACTGAATTTCTTCCTTAGCAATCTTTCATCCCCAACATCCAATCAGTTGCTGAGACCTTAAATCACTAGTCTCATGTCTTTGACATTTTTATCTTTATTCTAGCTACTGTTTCTGTAGAAGGATCCCATTATTTCTTGACTAAATGATTGCAGTGGTGTCTCCTAAACAATTCTGTATCCTGGTGCCAGGGTGAACCTTCTAAATTACAAATCTGATCAAGTTAAGCCTTGTTTAAAGACCTCAGTGGTTCCCCACAACTTTGAGAATTAAAGTCAAAATCCGTGGTCTACCACAGAAAGCCCTTTATGATCTGTCATTGTTAATTACCCAGCATCGTCTCCCCAGATCCCAGCACACTTCATGTTTGCTCTAGTTGCACTAAAGCCACTAATCTAAACCTGGGGCACATTCTGTTTCTCTCTACTGTGTCTTTGTCCATGCTTCCTCCTTAAACTGGGGATGCCCCTCCCTACCATTCCCAGTAGTAGACATTAAGATATCCTGCACAGTTTCATTCCAAAGTCATTCTTTCAGTGGATTTGTCAGCTGTCTAGTTTTAGTTAAGCCCCTAGGCCAGATTATTATTTGGGCTTTTATCCTGGGAAAATCTGGGCAAATAGGGAATGTCTGACTGTGGAATTTTAAAATAAACTTTACTCTTAACTATATACAGGTAGCCATAAAGTTTGTGTGCAATTTTAAATTGCACACTGTTGTAATCTAACACACAAACTTTATGCCCACCCTGTTTAACCAAATTTGCATTAGATTATTTTTAGTGAGACCCCTAATGCATAAGAGCTAAGTATTTAAGAGCATGGCCTCTGGAGTCAGGTATTCTATGTTCAAATCCCAGCACTGCCATTGTCTAGCTGTGTAATTTTGGGCAAATACTTCTCTAAGACTGAGATTGTAATCAAGCAACACTACCCATTGGTGACATAGAACTCATAAAATTTTCATACCATTCATGATGTCATGATACAAATGCTAGAATTACATTTTAAAGGGAATGAATATGGGCTGGTCATGGTGGTCCACTTTTATAAACCTAGCACATTGGGAGTCCAAGGTGTGAAGATTGTTTGAGGTCAGGAGTTTGAGACCAGTCTGAGCAATAGGGAGACTCTGACTCTACAAAAACATAGAAAAATTAGCTGAGCATGGTGGCATGCATCTGTAGTTCCAGCTACTTGGGAGGCTGAAGCAGAAGGATCCCTTGATTTCAGGAGTTCAAGGTTGCAGTGAGCTATGATGATACCACTGCACTCTACTCTGGGTTGACAGCATGAAACCCTGTCACAGATATACACACATATATACCAAACAAAAAACAAAAACAAAAAAAATGAAATCCCTTTTTTTTTTAAAAAAAAAAGGAAAAAGGTTTATGTTTATGTACACTTACAATGTAGATTATAGTAATGCCAATTGAGATAATGTTACTACTGTAACATATTAAAAATGTACTATAGTAATTTGGGGATGGCCAAAACACTAAGAGGACTCAACATCGTCTAATGTTGAGTTGCTTATTGAGTCACCATTTCTTGAGGAAAAAAAACTCATTAGGAAGAGAAGCATGAGATAAGCTTTGTACCGAGATTCACTTTTTGTGATTCCTCATCTGCTCTCACCAGGAGCAGAGCCAATCTATTAGACTTGCATTTGCTACCTACGGTTGCTATTTACTGTCTTAGCTTTACCAATGGAAAGGATCCAAAGAATGGATTGAGAGTATATTTATCTTCTATTTACTTGCACCCGATAAAAATACACATATAATTAGAAGTTTATTTTTGTAGATCAAAATTTTGTTAATGAACATTTTGATGCAATTCGAAACATATTCTACAGATAAAATAATATTTTGGTGTTGAATTTTTTCACATGAATTTTTTGAAACTGAAAAATTCTCGAACACTGTGCAGCATGCTGGGTTAATTAGCTTTGGAGAGCCAAAATATCAGTACATGTTATTTATTTTCTAAATTTTTTGAGACAGCATCTTGCTCTGTTGCCCAAATTGGAGTGCAATGGCATAATCATAGATCACTATTTCCTTGAAGTCTTGGATTCAAGTGATTCTACTGCTTTGGTTTCCCAAATGGCTGAGACTATCAGCATGCACCACCATGTGTGGCTAATTGTTTTCTTTTGTTGTTTTGCTTTTACTTTTTGTAGAGACTAAGTCTTGCTATGTTGCCCTAGCTGGTCTCGAACTCTTGGCCTCAGGTAGTCCTCCCACCTTGGCCTCCCAAAGCTCTGGGATTACAGGTAACAGCCATTGTGCTCAGCCAGCTCATTGCATGTTATTTAAAGTACAATCTTCAAATTATTATAGTGATATTTATGTACTAACGCACTTTTCAGAAATATTTAATATCACATTATTAGTGAAACAAGTTACTAATAAACCAAATCATGATATAAGGCATTTATGTTTCCCCAGTGTTTTTTGAAATGCATTAATATAATTCAAAAGAAAAAACAGCAATTTATTTGAAATCTTTGCTTTCTTTTTTTAAGGTATTATTTTATCTTGAAGTTCATGGTTTGTAGGATGTAGCCATAGGAAGACTGGATGCCCTGTTCCTGCCTGAACTTTGTTTTGTGTCTCTGCTGTATTTTTCCTCCCTCTCTCTATATCCAACCCTAAGTCAAATAATACTCCAGTTTTTTAAAAGGTGTAGGTGAACTCTTAACAAACTATTGTTTTTTTTTTTTCACATTCTGTTTTTTAAATTTCTTTATTTTTATTGTTAAATCGTAGCTGTGTACTTTAGTGCAATCAAGGGTACAAACTATTGTTAACATTGCTTCAAAAACCTTGAAGCAGAATATCAGCTTTCAGGAAAATGCCACAAGCCAAGACAGGTGCTAGAATGAAGCAAACACTATCTAGCTGCTAGAGTCATCTACTTTACTTCATCTCACATAGGTTCCCATGCCTGCCTCAAATATGCATATCCCATGCATATTCTAATGCTGATAGTTGTTGAGTCCTCACACCTCAGACTTCCTTTTTATGGGTCTCATACAGCCAGGACACATTTCTTTGAGGCTACAGAATTAATGAAAACGCTCTCCTTCTTAGCAGATCAAAGAGAACCTTTAAAAGAATACTACTCTGACATGTAGAGTAGAATCTGTGACTCTCCGTGTTTTCCACAATGTTTCATAAGATTTTTACAGAGTATAGTGAGGAAAAAATATGGTGCAATGTTATGTAGTTTATCTACCATCTCATCTGTACTGCCACATCATCTTAGGGAGGAAGAATTTCAATGGCGTATTTGTGAAAAGTAGAATTTTTAAACTTACTCTCATTTTCCAGTCTGGGAATAGTGGAATTCTTACTTCAGCTCAATTTCAATGAAGAATAACTTAAACTTAAATATGGAGCACTCTTTTTTGCGATGGATCTTAGATTTCCCCCTACAATGATATGAAGACTTTTTTTCCCTACATGTCATTTAGTTTAGAATCACGCTAAGGGGCTTGCAAGGTTATCTGAAAACACTCTACTACCTCAGCACTCTGCAAATTGATTGGAAACATATAATATTATTTTCAAAAGAACTATTCACAGAAGAGTCCCTGTGAGTCTTATTTCTTTCCGACTCTACTCCAAGGCAGCAAGGTTGCCCAGGTGGTTAATGTTTTGGATCTGCTGTTGTTTGTGAAGCGGTGCCTGAAGAGGCAGGTAGGAGGACAGAGAGAGCAGTTGGGGATTTAATGAAGATGCATAGTAGGAAGTGCCCGAGTGAGGCGAGCTGCAAACCAGCATGACCTCAGACACACACCTTGCTGCGCTGAGACTTTTATCTCATTTCCACACCTGCCCTATCACAATCTGCAGAGTAGCAGCCCGAAGCCTTGCCTGTGGCCTTCTCTCCTTGCTCTTTATACATTCTTCCTTCGTGGGCTGGTGCTATCGACAAAGGAGATGTGCTAAAGGAAGCTGATCCTCTGTAGAATACAGAGGGTGGGCATAAAGTTAAAATGGACTGCTATATTAAATTGCACACGAATGGTATGGTCATCCTGTAAAATATATAATCAGGGCCTGCTTTCTTTAAAAAAAAAAAATCAAAACCCCTGATTTGACAATCATATCTTTGGCAGGAAAGTCAGAAAGAAATACCTTAATTTGATGTCTATTTAATAAGCAGTTATGGGCACCTGCATGTTAACATGTGGGATCACATTCTGGCAGCAGGCTCATGTTTTCACTATGAAAATGAATACTTTACGAGACTGGATCATTTACTAATCTCAGCAAATAAATGTGAGTACTGGAATTCAAACCCTTGTCTATAAAGTTTGTACAGGGCTAAACAGAAACAGGTAAAGGACAGCAATGACTAGCATTTATTGTAAATATTAATTGTTGTCATTGAATTATCTCAAAAGGACAGAGTGAAGTAGTTGTTTTCATGTTTAGTTGCATAGAGAAACTAAGGCTTCAGCAAGATAAAAGCATTTGTGTGAGATTCAAAACCAGAAAGTGTTTGAGCAGGAATTTAATCCACGTCAAACATCAAATCATTATATTATGTTGTCAAATAATAAAAGTTGTTTAGACTCTCAAGAGAGGTCTGATATCATGTACTATACAGCTACCAGCACATTAAAAATAAAATAAAACAGAAATAAATGTTTAAAAAAATTGGAAAAAAATCACTTTCAGAGATTTTGGAAACAAGAGTCTCACTCCCGTATCTTTCTACTTTTTTAGTTCTGGAAGTTTCTAAATCCTGAATTATATTACTAAGATAATCCAAAAAAACCTCAGTTGCAGAGAAAATAAGCAAAGGTGATTATCATTTTACTTAAGGAGAATTTAGCAGGATGCTCTTTCTTGCATGTGATTTTCTAAACTTACCCCATAATTACCTGTAAAAATGAAATTAGAAACTCCTATCTCTGACAACCTAATCGTTCCTTAATCTAAGCTGTAATCATTAAAGAAATTAAAGTCTTCCAGATCCACCATTGTCTTAAATAGAATATGGAATCAAAACTCTCATTCTCCATTTGAAAAATCACTGAAACCAATTGACCCATACTTTGCAAGCAATTGTGTTTATTGACTGTATCCTAGGTAGATAAAAATAGAATGTATTAAGCAATTAATTAAACTACAATCAGTAAACAATATTCTTAACTCTGCATATTAACTTTCTATACCAGTTTCAATAATAGGTTTAAGGCAAATTATGATTTACAGCTGAATGTAGTAAAATAAATTATAATTTTAACTTGCTAGCTCTGTTTATTATCAACAAAAGAAGAGTAAGTGAAATGCCCTGAATCTGAATTTTCAAATTCAAACTTTTAAAATCCTCTACATTTTATCGCTTCTCGGCCTTTTGGCTAAGATCAAGTATAAAATCCTTTACATTTAATTAGCACCTCACAAATATTAAATGTGTGTCATTAAATCAAAATATTTCGTTTGATTCTTAAAACAGCTAAATGAGATGTAAAGTATCAGCTTTACTTTACCCATTTAAAAATTATAGGAACTGAGGTTCCGAGAGATTAAATAACTGAGCTAGAATGTTGGCCTATCTGGGATTACAACTGGATTCAACATGTAAAGTCAATAAAATACTGGATTATGGAGGATTTACAAAGTTTCCTATTAGCATAGAGACTGGTCTCTGTGTTGTACAGCAGCTTCCCCGGTAACTGTCATTTTGTTCAACATCATTCTCTTATAAGACTGACAAAAAAATCAATTCCTGGCCAGGGTCAGTGTGTGTGGTGTTTGCACATTTTCCTCATGGCTGTGCAGATTTGCTTAGGGCAGTTTTGTCTCCTCCATCATCCCCAAGCTGTGCCTGTTAGGTGAACTGCTGTGTCTGCATGGCCAGAGTATGAGAGTGTGTGTGTATGTGTGAGTGTTTGTGTGTGTAAGTGTGAGTGCACCCTGTAAGGCATGACATCTCCCCGGGGCACCCTGAGCTTCCAGGTCAGGCTCTAGCTACCTGTAACCCTGACCTGGAATGAATGGGTAGAAGATGAATGAATGAATGCAAGTTACTGTCAAATAAAAATTTGTAAAGGATATGGTAATCATACAAATGCATCACAATAAATAACATGGTACACTATCTCTCAGCGCCCAGATGGGTTTTTCTATTAACCACATGGTGGGGGGAGGAGCTCCTTATAGTTTAGCTTTGTGAACATTTATCTCTTGATTGAAGATTGAACACACAGCCGCAGTGACCACAGTCACTCTCTGATTGACGAAAAATGGCTAAATAATTATTTTACTTGCTTTTATTAATGTTTTAAAAATGTATGCATAGCTCACATCTATTTCCATGCTTAATATTTGAAGGGCTTTGGATCTTTATTTAGAAGTTTGTTGATTTTTTGTGACTAGAAATATGCAGTAGAAATTGATTTCTTTTTTTTTTAAGGATATAAAAGCATACATTTATTTTCTATTAGAGAAAGGGAAGACAGTGGGGAGAAGAGATGAGAAACAGAACAGAGAGCAGGGAGTGAGAGAGGAGAAAGATGAGGGAGAGAGAAAAGGAGCAAAGGAATTCAATTAATTTTTATTTATCTCAGTCTATGATAAAATTGGTCTTGTTAATTGCTATTTCACTTAAAGTCGTAGTTTCCAAAACCTACTGATAATGTTACGTGAGGACTTAGTATATTTGAGAGGAGTACAACAAGTTTCTTTAATACAAATGTGTTGAAATGTGTATAGGTGATCTCCATGTTTGAACACTTTGGAGTTAGGAGAGAGAAAATTCAGAAGAAAACTTCTTAGTAGTTGATACAATTTCACCTAAAACTAGGTGGTTCCGTATTGTCTTGACTTTTCCCGGAAATTAATGCTATTAGTGTAAGTAAGTAATAGACACAGTACAGGAAACCTGACCTTGGAATTCAACCAACAAAGAGCTGAGAGATCCTGGTAGGAATGGTCCCACGATGCATTCCAGCTTGCAGCTGCTTCTGCTTCCAGCTACATTAGAGAAACTTAAATCTAGCTGCTAATGTACAATGCAGCCCATCTCTATTAAGGAGAGGAGAGCTAGAGACCTAGCCAGTGTGGCAATCAGGGAGAATACTCTGCTGTGAGCAGGGCAGCCCTTGGAGGTGTTAAGATTACTTATCTCTGAAAGGGCCTCCAAAACTTTTTAAAATCAAACTAGTGCCTCAAACCACAGGCAAACAGCAACAATAGTTCTTTAGCTGCTTAATCAATTCAAATGGTGCTTATGACACTCCAAGAATATTTCTGTATGTCTTTAATCCTCATAAAATGTATTAAAATTAGGTTTTGTGTGTGAGATCTTTATGTATGCCGGCACACAGTATACATGTGTGGAAACAAGACAACTATTAATATCTTCATCTCTGGACTCCTTCCACATAATTTGTATATTTGAATGTGTAAAATCTAGATGTATTTTCGCTAGATAAATGGGCAAAGAAGTTGTTTTACTGTTACAAACAAGAGGAAGATAGTTTATTTCTCAATAACATTTCCTGGCTATTGTCAGTACTAGCATAATTTTCACCATTATTTGTTTGTTTGAAGGTGGTGGAGATATTGGCATGTATATTATTAAGATAGTCTGCATATGGTAATTTTCATAATGAGATTTCTTGTATATGCCTACTAGAATAAAAAGAGGACTGTTCTATTCTAAAGCATTTAAATGGCTGTAGGATACTGAGATTCCATTATTTTTAATGGAACAAAATTTGTATTCTGTGAATGAAGAAACAAGTTCTGTTCTTACATCACTCATGTAATGAGGTAGGATATAAAAAATTCAGATTTGTGGTGTCAAGCACATGGGTGGAATTTAAATAAATATAAATTAATAGTAAATGCCCCCCCCAACAAAGAATGCAGGTGATTTTTTTTTTTTTTTGCAGTTGTTGGTAGTTTATGATTTCATGGCACACAGCCCAGCTTACAAAATGTTATCAAATGAATACAGAGCAGCAGCTTAACATTTGAGAGATTTAAAAGGCTCACTATTTTTCACTCACTTCTCCAGTGCCTACAGTAGTGTGTTGCTTATGGTAGAAATGTAATAAATGTCTTTTCAATTAAAGTAAAATAATTTAAAATGCGATGGATTGAGTTGCAATGTGAGCAGACAATTTGTCCATAAACTCTGAATCAGTGTCAGAATAAATGGTTTTTATTTTCATTCTCTAATTTAGCACAATGAATCTAAAATATCTCCAGAGCCTTTTACTCTGTTTTATTTATTTTTATATGTTTGAAATAGACTGGTGAGATGCAATAAGCACAAAGAACCATGACAATCGTCCATTTTATTCTCTGGTTCTTCAGATACCGATCAGATTTATTACAGTAATTTACTTTGTCAATCTCAGCTTCCCGATCTTTCGTTTTTTCCTCACTCCAGCTCTGCAGAGAATGTAATCACTAAATATTTATAATACAACTCATCGGGATGTTACTTATCTACTTTTATATCTAAATTTGAACAAAAGCCAACTAAACAACTTTGATCATGTTCACTAACCTTATATCACATCATTCTGTAGCCAACATGACCTTTTCCCTTTCTTCTTCTTTGCAGTTGTTTTTGCAGAAAAGATTAGGGAAGCTGGACCACACCAAGCTTGCTGTGTTGTAAAATATGACTCCCAATAGTTCTTGTACTTCAACCCAAAGCATTTTCTCATTTTAGATATACAGCTAAATTTGAAGGGAGCTACAATTTAGTTACTGTTTCAATAGCACAGTAATTTTATATAGAGGGTTTATATATAAAATTTATTATTCCCAATATCTCTACAAAGTAGATATTACTATCTTAGAAAATTAAACTAGATTAAACCTTTATCTAAGATCATCTGATTAAAAAAAAAAGTAGAAATGGAATTTAGGACCCTGCCCAGACAATTCCAAAATTTATTTTCTTTCTACCATATCGTGCAGTAATTTCCAAATGTAATTTTGAAGTATGGCTGAGCGAAAACCTCATCTGGTGAAATCTGTTCATTTTTGGCCCATAGATTTTTGATTCCCCATATAGACTGATTGTGCTGACTTGGAGGCAGTGTTAGATATATTTACGTCAAATTATCGTAATCATAAACATATTTACTTCTAAGGATATTCTTTTTTTCTTTTTCAGTTTTTGGCAGAGGCTGGGTTTGAACCCACCACCTACGTTATATGGGGACGGAGCCCTATTCCTTGAGCCACAGGCGCCACCCTACTAACTGTCTAAGACAGTCTATAACTGTCTAAGAAACAATAAAAGAGGAAAACTTCTGTGACTACAAATTGAACCTTGGGTTAATTTCGTAGCTTTTTCTTGTTCCTTCACACGATTTTTATATTATGGTAACAGACAACTTTTCTTGCTATATGTGAGTTACTAAAAGTCACCAAAAGAACTTCAGATACAGAAAGTTTCTCTTGTGAATTTTCTCAATAGATAATAGAAATAGAATTAAGAGAAATCAATGTCTATCTGTGCCCGTGTGAATGTTACGTATGTTCACATAAGCAATACAGGTTTACCACTATGTGGTATACACCACAAAGCTTTATGTCTGGTGCACACTGATAGCCAATTAGGATGTGTTCTCTTGGAATTACCCTTCATTTTTCATTTTGTACCACTATGAAACACAATTTTGCATGAAATACCCCCTCATTTCCTATCTGTATTATACTCTCTGCTTGTATTCTAGAGAAGCATAACATCTGACAAGCACACTCTTTCCTAAATATCAACTAAACTGTAGAAATATATTTTTTAGGTTAGAAAGTTTTCAAACTCTGGTATCAGAAAAATCTCTTATATGCACGGCTTTTGGAGTGAGATTTACCTCATGTTAAAAACAAGATGTTTATGAAGGTGATCTACAGATAATTTAATCAACCTTGACTCGTTTGCTTTACCATTATAAAAAAAATGGAAGACATTATTGGTCAAATAACTTGTTAGTGAGATGTACACATGGGGCCTTACCCTTTCATGCACCTTCCGGAAGAGTTTGTAGAGAAAGACTGGGTTAAATAGCAAAACAGCCAAATCAACCTCACTAGCTACTTTCCAAGAACTGTAGCTTGAAATTGTGAGCAAAACTGAATGCATTGAAAGCACTCCCGGTACCTATACAGCTTAGCTTTGGTTCTATACAAACTTTATGGCCACTCCGTATAATATAATATTAAGTAATTTACTAAATAACATTAAAAAAAAATCAGGTGAATTGACCAAATGAGAGTAACTACATGGTCAAAACTTTCCCCAGAGATCTAAGGGACCTCACAGTAATCCTCTTTAGAGTCTTTGGTAAGTGTTCTGTGATTTGCAAATATTTTTGTCTCTTATTTTATTGAGAATATTGAAGTCATCAAGAATGAGTTCTGTCTCTGAAACTCCAAAGTCACTTAGATCAGAATCTGCCTTCTTCTCTTCTTCTACAGAGTTAATGAAACATGGCTCTTCTCTCTTTTAAGGAATATCTTTCGACTGTCCTTGGTTTCTTCCCATTTTCATATATTAATCTAGAACTTTGTTCCATTGTTTATTTTTTGTCACAATGATAATTTCAATGTCTCACTTTCTACTCGTCCATTTTCCTCTTAAATGTCTTAAGATTTCTTTTACTTATTCTTTCAAAATTGGTCATCTTTCAGGTTTTGTCCTCTGCTCACTCTATCCATGTTCGTGCTTCAATGTATTCCTGTGTAATAATAACTTCCAGTCCGCTAGCTTAGGCTAAAAACTCAGTCAACCACCTGCTGAATATCACCTTCTCTTAGAAGGTTCACAGGCATGTCAAATTCAATAGTTCTAAAACACAACTTAATATCCTGCCTTAAAACTTTTCTTTTCAGCCAGACATGGTAGCTCATACCTATAATCCTAGCACTCTGGAAGTCCAAGGTCAGGGGATTCCTTGAGCTCACCAGTTTGAAAGCACCCTGAGCAAGAGTGACACCCTGTCTCCACTAAAAGCAGAAAACTTAGCAGGGTTTTGTTGTGGGTGCCTATAGTCCCAGTTACTTGGAAGGCTGAGGCAGGAGGATCCCTGGAGCCCAGGATTTTGAGGTTATCGTGAGGTAGGCTGATACCACGGCACTCTAGCCCAGGCAATAGAGTGAGACTATCTCAAACAAACAAACAAAAAATCCAACCCACAACAGTTTGCTTTTCCTTCTGAATTTCATATGTTGGTAAATGCCAGTCCTCTAGGCTTTCAATAAGGAAGTAATTTTCTATGTGTCTCTACTTTAACTCCCTTTTACAATTAGGAATGAAGCTCTCACTACTCTACCTCCTAAGCATCCCATCTGCTTTCCCCTCACAATCCATTGCTATTATATCATTTTTACTAATTAGTCTTCTAAACGGTCTCCCTACCTTCAGTCCTGACTCCCTGGAGTTTGTGTTCCACATTGTTCCCGATGCTATATTAGGAAAAATTGCAATTTTGATTTTGTTATTCCCCATCTTTAAATCTTTGAATACCTTCTCATTTTCTACAGTATAGAGTACAAACTTATTCACCTGTAAGTCTCTATACAATTTGGCTTCTGCCTTAGTATCTAGCTTATTTTTCAAGTATGACTTGTAGACCTCTACTGAACTGAGCTATTTCATGCTTTCATACTATTTTCTCAAAAGTCCTTTGAAAGAAATTCACTCAAATAACATTCATAAAGCCAGGCACCATGATGAAGGAAAACATGCCAGAAACAGCTAATTGTTTACCAAAGTACATGCTTTCCCTCCCCCATTATAGAGTCATCACTAGAAAATCAATCATCTTGCTTCTTGTGTGACCATGTCATAGTTATCACCAATGGATTGAAAGTGAAATTGGCATGTCTCTGCTTTGAGTTAAGTTATTAAAGAATCATTTGTGCCCTTTCTAAATGGTTTCTCTTTCTGCTGTCTAGATGTAGAGAACAAAGGGTTCCTAGGGAAGACAAAGCCATAAGATGAAAGAATCTTGAATTCATGAAACATTGCGTGAAGTAAATCTGTCTGCCAATTGGATCACTCCACATTGGATTGTTAATTGAAGACATAAACTTCTATAGTGGTAGACTACTGATATTTTGGGGAGTATGTTTATTATAGCTAGTATAATATTAATTAATACAAGAGATAAAATGAGTCATGCAAAGCAGAATCTCCATCATTTAGAAACCTTTGCTTTAGTTGTGTGATAAAGATTTTTCCAAAATATTAGTTTTAATAGCTGCATAATATGATCTGTATTGGACATCATTTACTCATTCTATAAGATATTTTAACTTTTCATGATGATACAATATAATGATTAATAGCTTAGTCATATAATTTGTTTCTTTTTCTGCATTCTTTCTATAGTTTTACTTGCTTAAATAGGATTGTTGATAAAACGTGAAAGGATTTAGATAAATCTTGATACTCAGGTGTGATCATTATAAAAACCTATTTTATAAACATATCAGAGCAGGAAGGTCAATTGATCCCAGGAGATTGGATTTTAATGATTATGACATTGATATACAGCATTGCAGACATCTTTTTTTTAATTAAAAAATGTATGGCATCTTTTTTTTCCATAAAAACTATGATATTTGATAAATATCTTCTAATTGTTGAAACAAACATGATTCACTTCAATAATAATTTTCTAACAGAAAGAAAAAAGAATTACTAAACTCAGTAATCTTGATTAGGTCCACATTATAACTAAGGCAATCTATGGTTTGAGGTTGCAAACAAAAGGGAGATTTTGACTCCATTCTTGTTAAAAAAGTTTTGGCAATCAAAATACATAAATAAGTAATAGTTTCCAAATGTGATATTTAGAAGCAAGAGAGTAGTAAAATTCTTTTATTATTATTATTATTAAATCATAGCTGTGTACATTAATGTGATCATGGGGCACCATACACTGGTTTTATAGACCGTTTGACACATTTTCATCACACTGGTTAACATAGCCTTCCAGGCATTTTCTTAGTTATTGTGTTAAGACATTTATATTCTACATTTACTAAGTTTCCCATGTACCCTTATAAGATGCACTGCAGGTGTAATCCCACCAATCACCCTCTCTCTGCCCATCCTTCTCCCTCCCTCCCCACCCTCCGTTCCCTCTCTCCCTTCCCCCTATTCTTAGGTTATAACTGGGTTATAGCTTTCATGTGAAAGCCATAAATTAGTTTCATAGTAGGGCTGAGTACATTGGATACTTTTTCTTCCATTCTTGAGATACTTTACTAAGAAAAATATGTTCCAGCTCCATCCATGAAAACATGAAAGAGGTACAGTCTCCATCTTTCTTTATGGCTGCATAATATTCCATGGTGTACATATACCACAGTTTATGAATCCATTCGTGGATTGATGGGCACTCCATCTTTTTCCATGGTTTAGCGATTATGAATTGGGCTTCAGTAAACATTCTGGTACAAGTATCTTTGTTATAATGTGATTTTTGGTCTTCTGGGTATATACCTAGTAGAGGAACCATTGGATTGAATGGCAGGTCTATTTTTAGATCTCTAAGTGTTCTCCAAACATCTTTCCAAAAGGAATGTATTAATTTGCATTCCCACCAGCAGTGTAGAAGTGTTCCCTTTGCTCCACATCCATGCCAACATCTCTGGTCTTGGGATTTTGTGATATGGGCTAATCTTACTGGAGTTAGATGATATCTCAAAGTAGTTTTGATTTGCATTTCTCTGATGAGTAAAGACGATGAGCATTTATTCATATGTCTGTAGGCCGTCAGCCTGTCTTCTTCAGAGAAGTTTCTCTTCAAGTCCCTTTCCCAGCCTGTGATGGGATCACTTCTTCTTTTCTTGTTTATATATTTGAGTTCTCTGTGGATTCTGGTTATTAAACCTTTGTTGGAGACATAACCTGCAAATATCTTCTCCCATTCTGAGGGCTGTTTGTGTGCTTTACTTACTGTGTTCTTGGCTGTGCAGAAGCTTTTTAGTTTGATCAGGTCCCAGAAGTGTACTTTTGAAGCTGCTTCAATTGCCCAGGGGGTCCTCCCATAAAATACTCTCCCAGACCAATTTCTTCAAGGGTTTTTCCCTGTACTCTCCTCTAGTATTTCTATATTTCTTCAAGAGTTTTCCCTGCACTCTCTTCTAGTATTTTTATAGTTTCATGTCTTAAGTTTAAATCTTTAATCCAGTGAGAGTCTATCTCAGTTAATGGTGAAAGGTGTTGGTTCAGTTTCAGTCTTCTACAGGTTGCCAGCCAGTTCACCGAGCACCATTTGTTAAATAGGGAATCTTTTTCCCCACTGAATGTTTTTAATTGGCTTGTCGAAAATGAAATAACGGTAAGTAGCTGGATTCATCCCTTGGTTCTCTATTCTGTTTCAGACATCTACTTCTCTGTTTTTGTGCCAGTACCATGCTGTTTTGATCACTATCGATTTATAGTATAGTCTGAGGCTGGTAGGGTGATTCCTCCTGCTTTGTTTTTATTTCTGAGTAATGTCTTGGCTGTTCGAGGTTTTTTTCCTGATTCCATATAAAATGAAGTATTATTTTTTCAAAATCTTTAAAGTATGACAGTGGAGCTTTAATAGGGATTTCATTAAAATTGTATATTGCTTTGGGTAGTATTGACATGTTAACAATGTTGATTCTTCCCAGCCATGAGCATGGTATGTTTTTCCATTTGTTAACATTTTCAGCTATTTCTTTTCTTAGAGTTTCATAGTTCTCTTTATAGAGATCTTTCATGTCCTTTGTTCGATAAACTCCCAAATATTTCATCTTCTTTGGCACTACCGTGAATGGAATAGAGTCCTTAACTGTTTTTTCAGTTTGACTATTGTTGGTATATACAAAGGCTACCAATTTATGAATGTTGATTTTGTACCCTGAGACACTGCTGTATTCCTTGATCACTTGTAAGTGTTTTGTAGTAGAATCCCTGGTGTTTTCCAGATATACAATCATATGATCTGGGAAGAGCAAAGGTTTGATCTTTTCTAAGCCTATATGGATACCTTGATCACCTTTTCTCCCAAATTGCGATGGCTAAAACTTCCATACAATGTTAAAGAGCAGTGGAGACAATGGGCAGCCTTGTCTGGTTCCTTATCTGAGTGGAAATGATTTCAATTTAACTCCATTCATAGGATATTGGCTGTGTATTTGCTGTAGATGGCCACAGATGTTCTCCTGCCAGTCATAAAACTGTATAAAACTGTATACATTCTCTACCTGCAATTCTGAGCTCCCAGCACTCCCCAACACTCTTACTCTGAGGTCTGGAGGCCTCTCCCCCAGGAGTCCAAATTCTTGAGTGAATTTTCAAGGGGTACGGACAGGGCCTAGACTGCAGCTGGTTAGTGCTGGTTCTGTGGCACAGGAGTGAGGAGAGGACGGTTGACTGAGAGAGACCACACCGGAGCGGCGGTGCCCTGAGTTGCAGAACAACAGCTATTTTTGGCAACAAAAACGGCTCACTCCTGGATATTCCAAAGCCACACCCCCTATCTCAGAGGAGGCCAGGCATCTTCTCAGGTGGCAACCACCACGGAACAGATCTGGGATGGAAATGCAGGCCTCATGAGTAAAGAGTTTGCCTGAGGTGGTACCAGCCTGGGTGGAGCGTAGGGAGTAGAAAACACATATGCAGAGCCAGGAAATTCTCAGGGCAGGGCTGATCCAGAGGACCGCTTTACTGAGCCTAAGATACACCCAGCCCTCAGGGGTTCGTCAGCCTATAGACAAAGGAAGGCAGGAGGCTAGAACTGACAGCTAACCAAATACAAACCTGCAGAAGCAAAGACAGGGCCTGAGGCGCAGGCTCTGGGAACTCAAAACAGCTTCTCCTCTGCAGGGGAATTTAGCAGGGACAGAAACAAATTCCTGCAAAGTTGTTCTGTTCTGTTCTGTCAGTAATATCAATCAGTATAAAACTCTGGTAACGTGAACTGAGTGAACTCCCCCCAGCCTCCATCAAGCGCCCGAGGTTATTAGGTGTCACCTTCCCCTGCTGGATAGAGGCAGAGTGCAGCAGCCTTGCTAAGCAGAAATAGATTTCCTTGTGATTCAGGCAAATGCAAACTCCTGGGGTATCTGTTCACTAGAGGCAGCCCTGCGGGGCTATCAGTGACTGGGTTTGACAGAGGTACAAGGTGGGGAAGGAGGATTCAACCTTCCCAGACTAATCTATCTGCTGGGTGGCTCCTCCTGACTTCACAAAGCACCAGAGCAAGTCATATCTGAGTTGTCACCAGACCCCTGCGATCCAGTTGCCAGAAACCTTTTAAACTCTCCCACCTGAGATAGGTGCTGACTGAGACAATTAATTTGGACCTTTTGAACTGAGCCAATCACCCGAGGACTATTCAAGTGGTGCCCTGGGTGTGTGGTTGTAGGAAGGTTTGATTTTCCTTTTCCAATTGTTGCCTGTGGGGGGCAGGATGACTCAATTGATGGTATTTCTCCCCAGCTGAAACTTCAACCCAAAGTAACTGTTTCACTAGGGTGGAACAGAGACCAGCTGAAAACAAGACAAACCACTTAGCTCCACCCCACCAAACAGGTCCCCAGTTTCTCAGCCCATAGCACTGTACTGGTCTTCAACAAAGCTCCAGGGGAAAAATCAAATGGTGTAAAATAATCATGGGGTGGAATCAGTGGAAAAACTCTGGTAACATGAATAACCAGAATAGATCAACCCCCCCACCCCAAGGAAAGATATGGCAGATGTAACTGAAGATCCCATTCATAAACAGCTGGCCGCGATGTCAGAAATCGAATTCAGAATTTGGATTGCAAACAAGATTAATAGAATGGAGGACAATTTGGAATTAGAAATTCGAGGAGCAATTCAAAAGTTGAAATTAGAAATTTGAGGGGAAATTCAAAAGTTGTCTCAAGAATTTTAACGAATTTAAAGACAAAACCACAAAAGATTTTGATTCACTGAAGGAAGAATTTGCAGCCCTCAAAGATCTGAAATAACAGTAGAATCCCTCAGTAACATAGTGGAGCAAGCAGAAGAAAGGATTTCTGACATTGAAGACAAAGCCCTTGAATGCTCGCAAACTCTCAAAGAGGAAGAGAAATGGAGAGCAAAAATGGAACATTCTCTCAGAGAGCTCTGGGATAATTCGAAGAAGCCTAATATCTGCCTCACTAGAATCCCTGAAAGTGTTGAAGTGGCCACACAAGGCACAGAGGCCCTTCTCCATGAAATTATGAAAGAGAATTTTCCAGACATGCCAAGAGATTCTGAAATTCATATAGCAGACAGTTTCAGAACCCCAGCATGACTCAATCTGAATAAGACATCCCCCAGGTATATCATAATTAACTTCACTAAAGAGAAGTGAAGAGATGAAGTTAACAACTTAATGAGACATCTCAAGCAACTGGAAAAGGAAGAACATTCCAACCCCAAACCCAGTAGAAAAAAAGAAATAACCAAAATTAGAGCAGAATTAAATGAAATTGAAAACAACAGAATTATACAAGAGACCAATAAATCAAAAGTTAGTTTATTGAAAAGGTCAATAAAATAGATAAAATGTTGGTTAACCTAACCAGGAAAAAAAAAAAAAAAGAGTAAAATCTCTAATCTCATCAATCAGAAATGACAAAGATGAATAACAATAGACGCCTCAGAAATTCAAAAAATCCTTAATGTATATTAACTTTATTCTCAGAAATATGACAATCTGAAGGAAATTGACCAATACTAGAAGCACATCACCCTCCAAGACTTAGCCAGAATCAAGTGGAAATGTTGAACAGGCCAACAAGCTGAAATAGCATCAACCATACAAAATCTCCCTAAAAAGAAAAGCCCGGGACCCGATGGCTTCATGTCAGAATTCTACCAAACCTTTAAAGAGGAACTAGTACCTATATTACTCAACCTGTTCCAAAATGTAGAAAAAGAAGGAAGACTACCTAACACGTTCTATGAAGCAAACATCACCCTGATCCCCAAACCAGGAAAAGACCCAAAAACAAAAGAAAATTATAGACCAATAATACTAATGAATATAGATGCAAAAATATTCAACAAGATCTTAACAAACAGAATCCAGCAACACATCAAACAAATTATATATCATGACCAAGTCAGTTTTATCCCAGTTTCTCAAGGCTGGTTCAATATACGTAAATCTATAAGTATAATTCAGCACATAAACAAATTAAAAGACAAAGATCATATGATTTTCTCAATTGATTCAGAAAAAGCTTTTGATAATATCCAGCATCCCTTCATGATCAGAACACTTAAGAAAACTGGTATAGAAGGGCATTTCTTAAACTGATAGAGGCCATCTAAATTTCTTTGTAATATGTGAATTTGTGATATTTATTAAAGTAAAATAAAGCTGATTATAGAGTGAGATTCTAAAAGCCCAAGAAATATGTAGTTATCTGCTTTGTCAATGATCAGTTGGCTGTAGGTAGACAGTTTTTTTTTTTATTGTTTTTCTTTCCTTTTATTTTTTGTTTTTATTAAATCATAACTGGGTACATTGATGCATTTTTGGGGTTCAGTGTACTGATTGGATATATAATGTAAAATACTTACATTGAACTGATTCTTTGTTGATATTCTGAATGGTATTGAGTCTTTGATTTGGCTTTCAGCTTGGCTCTTACAGGTGTACATGAATGCTACTGATTTGTGTACACCGATTTTGTAACCTAAGACTTTGGCGAATTTATTTAGCAGTTCTAGGAGTCTCTTAGTGGAGTCTTTTGGGTTTTCTAGGTATAAGAGCATATCATCATCAAAAAGTGATAGTTTGACCTCCTCTTTTCCTACTTTGATACCCTTTATGTCTTTATTTTGCCCATTGCTCTGGTTAAGATTTCTAGCATTATGTTGAATAGAAGTGGTAACAGTGGGTACCCTTGTTTTGCTCTAGGTCTTAGGGGTAATGATTTTAACCTTTCATTCAGTATGCTGTGGGTATGTCATATAATTTTAAGGTATGTTCTTTCTGTACCTAGTGTGTTGAAGGTTCTTATGATGAAAAGGTTCTGAATTTTGTCAAATACTTTTTCTGCATCTATTAAGATGACCATATGGTCTTTGTTTATGCTTCTGTTTATGCGGTGAATCACATTTATACATTTGTGTATGCTGAACCATCCTTGCATCCATCACATGATCATAGTGGATGATTTTTTTTTCCACGTGCTGTTGAACATCAAAATATACTAGGTTTGCTAGTATATTATTGAAAATGTTTTGCATTTAGATTTATATGGAGTGTTGGTCTGTACTTTTCTTTTTTTGACAAGCACACAACAATATACACTGAGGAAGAGAAGCCCTAAGTGCAATAAATTTTGCTGGGAAAACTGGATCGTCACATGTAGAAGAATGAAACAGGATCCATCTCTCTCTCCACCCAAAAAAATTAATTCCAGATGGATAAAAGACTTAAATGTGAGGCATGAAACCATAAGAATTCTAGAATAAAATGAAGGAAAAACTCTTCTAGATTCTGGTCTTGGCAAAGGACTAAAACTCCAAATGCAATTACAGAAAAAAAAAGTACATGGTACCTGAGCGATTAAAAAGCTTTTGCAAAGCTAAGGTAATAATGAACAGAGCAAATGAACAACCTACAGCTTGGGAGAAGATGTTCACAAATTATACACCTAATGAAGGGTTATATCCAGAATCTACAAAGAACTGAAAAAAAATCAGCAAGAAAATAAATAAACAAAAATAAATATAAATAAATTGTACTTGATTAAATTAAACTGCTTCTGCATGGCTAGGAAATATTCAACAGAGTAAATGGACAATCTGTAGAATGGGAGAAAGTATTTGCAAACTATATATCCAATAAAGCAGGGATCCTCAAACTGCGGCCCGCGGGCCACATGAGGCGGTGTGATTGTATTTGTTCCCATTTTGTTTTTTTACTTCAAAATAAGATATGTGCGGGTGCATAGGAATTTGTTCATAGTTTTTTTTTTTTTTTAAACTATAGTCTGGCCCTCCAACAGTCTGAGGGACAGTGAATTGGCCCCCTGTTTAAAAAGTTTGAGGATGCCTGCTAAAGGATTATATCCAGAATCTACAAAGAGCTGAAACAAATCAGCAGGAAAAAAAAAATGAAAAGTGGGCAAAAGACATGAATATAAACTAATTAAAAGATGATAGACAAATTTCCCCAAAACATGAAAAATTCTCAACATGACTAATCAGCAGGGAAATGCATATCAAATCTACAATGAGATACCACTTAACTGCAGTGAGAATGGTTTTTATAAAAAAGTCCCAAAACAACAAATTCTGGCATGGATGTGGAGAGACAGGAACACTCTTACACTGTTGGTGGGACTGTAAACTAGTACAACCTCCATGAAATGTGGTATGGAGATATCTCAAAGAACTAAAAGTTGGCTTCAATTCAATTCAGCAATCCCTTTACTAGGTATCTACTCAAACAATTACAAAGACATGGAATAAATGCATGAGCCCATCAATTCATGATGGGATTAAAAATACACACACACACACACACACACACACATATACATACCATGGAATACTACTCAGCCATAAAAAGGATGAATTAATGCCTTTTGCAGCAATTTGTATACAACTGGGACCATTATCCTGAGTGGAGTATCTCAAGAATGGAAAAACAAACACCACGTTCTCTCTAATAAATTGAAACTAACTGGACAGTATACAAAGAGGCAAGTAAAAGTCTTTGGAAATCAAGTAGGGAGAAGGAGAAGGATGGGAAGGGCAAAACCTACCTAATGCGTAGAATGAACACTACTTGCATGATGGTCAAAATGTATTCCTCACTCAATCAAGCATTGCAAAAGCTATTCATATAAAAATAAAAAATATATAAAATATATATTTTATAAATAACTAAAAATAGTTGTATTCAATGTTTTGTATTAATAATACAAAATATAAAATAAATTCTAAGAAATAATCATAGCTTGGTTAAGTAATAGTACTTTATCTCTTTTCTCACCACTAAGCTTTAGTTTGTTCAAAGAGTCCAAAGTATTATAGAAATATAACACTAGCATCTAAATATTTTAGACCTTTCTTAGGAGCATTGTGTACAAATTTAAACTCAGAAGTAGAATTACCTTTCCCTTTATAAAGACAGAGGCAAATTTCAAGATTTGATAAAAATACCTAATCTCTCATTATGATATATTTTAATACAACACACTATCCAGATAGCTCTTTACTTTTAATCTCATCCACTTTTTGTCATTATCTAGATAACATTGTAAACAACAGTTACATGTGTGCAGAAAGGCGCAGAGGGTGAGCTCCTTTTTGATTTGCAAATGCATTGATAATCAGCATGGATAAACTCTGCTCTTCATCCCACCTGCAGGTTTCTGGATTCATGCATTGATTTATGCCAGCTCAATCTTCTGACTTTTCATCAAGATGTTCAATACACGGTGCCTTCATTATGAACTATAGTTTTCTCTGTCATTATAAGAAACACAAGTTAAGTAAGCTTCCCTCAAATGGCAGTGATTGCTTTCAGGTTCCTGAACATGCTGCAGTGGGCTTGACGAGGAGGATTGATTTATCACTTTTTAAATAGATTCTTAATCTGCAAATCAATAAAAATGTTACACTTCACCAGTGGCACAGGGTGAATGACTCACCCTTGAAAGCAGAATGAACAAGTGCAGTTTGCTTCCTTTCTTTAATATACTCAGATTGCAATTGTGCATTTTCTTTGCTTGGATTACTTGCTAAACTCTAGCTACTGGGAGTGCCTGAGATTTCAGCTTGGTTTCTTCCTAAATCAAGTGAGGGGCTGAATGCTAATCTGTTATTTTACCACTGCCATTCTCCTTGTTATGTAATGTGAAAGTTAAAAATCAAACATCCCCTAGCTGGCCAGAGATAAAATGAAAGACAAAAACACACAGATGTGAAGAACATTTTGTATGGAAGTGTCACACAGCATTTGTTAGGTGCAAGTTTAGTAGACATTTTGTGAATTTAAGTATTGTACAATTAGCTTGGGAAAGTCTACCATAGAATTAAATTAAAACACATAAGCTCAATTTTCCATATATCATCTACTCTATATCCCAAATACCTCATCTTTGGGGTAGCTATTGGGCAGTTCAGAAGTCTGTCCTAAATATTCAAGAATTCTAGAAAGAAAGCACTTTAGCTCATAGTCATCAAATGTTTCTTCCAAATTTTCTAGCATTAGTCCTTAAAACATGAAAAGTTGTAGAAATCTGCTGGATTGATGTAAACATTTTTGCATAGTTTACATTTATTTTAACAAAGTCTCAACAACAAATTTTATCCCCAAACAATTTGAACTGCATCACTGCATGGTTTGGTTTTGCCAAGTCCGTTTTCAGAAAAAGTTAAGCTAAGTAGTAGTAACATGTCCCTTTAAATCTATCATTGATTGCAAAAAAGGACATGTTAGCTAAGAAATTCAACTCTAATGTTTGAAAACTTTTGAGAAAGTAACCTCAGTTTTTATTTAACCAAACAATAAAATTTTATTCAAAATATAATAGAATAGGCAAGACATGATTGCAAGAGGGACTTTACCTAACAATTGCAATCAGTATAACCTGGCTTATTGTACCCTCAATGAATCCCCAACAATAAAAATAAAATAAAATAAAAAAATATAATAGAATAAAAATCAGGCAAATAAGACTTACTTTTTTAACCTTAGAAATGTTTTATTTATTCTTGATTTAGATACACCATATTTTATTTTCCTTTATTCTCCATTTAATTCTTATTTTTCACAGTTTTAATACAAATGGTACATCCTCCTGACCTACATTTCTTTACTCACATATCAACATCCATGGACAATGTGGTGAGTATTGGATTCTATTTGAAAGCTATGTTTGAAGGGGAACCCCATCCACTGGGAATAAAACTTACATTTAAAAAGTTAAATCTATTCCTGAAAATTCCCATTTTAAAATGTACCACCAATCTAGTTATTAAAGTAGAGACAAAAGTAGGAGAGAAAAGTAAATACTGCTGCACTGGTTGATGAGTCTCCCTGACTCCTGCTCTCACTTCACTGGCACCTGAACATACCCGCATTTTGCACTTGCTCTCTGAGGGACGTTACCTGCCATCATCACGCCTCTGGTATGCCCTTCCTGATCTTACCACACTGCACCACTGGGCAGACCTTTCCAGTAGCCAGTGAGTAAGTGTAACTCGACCATATGTGATCTTGTGCTTATGTGCCCAGGTAGCAATAGGGTGGTGGTATGTGGGGTTATAATCACAAGATTTTAAAATAAACTCAAAGAAAAAAAAAAAACTCATTAACACTACTTGCAAGATATATGAGAGCAAATACACATAACACACGGATTGAAGAGATACCAAAAAGAATTTACTGTAGGACTTTCGAAGGAAAAGTGTATACAAGGTGTTGACCATAGAAGACAGCCAAACATCGACCCCAAACCCCTTATTTTATCATTTATCTTTTTACTCCAATCAACATCTCAGGTGAACATTTCCATGGGATGCCACAGGTTTTGCTTCTAAGTTTTTGACTTTTATGTTACCTTCACTTCGGATGCATTAGAAGGAGGCCTGGGAGGACTCTGATTTCTCTTCAACTACTCAGCTCTTAATTAGTTTTATTTTGTTCAAAAGCCAGAAACATTATGAATAAGACTTTTGTCCTGTAAATCACCTAAAGAGGCTTCTCCCATAACCAAGAAAGTGAACAGACCTTGCCTTCAATAACTGTTAAAAAATATAGGTCAATGAGTGTTTACAAAATTAAAGCTAATAATTATAATACCAGTGAAAGGACTTAATAATTCCTAAGTCTGACACCGAGTCACAAACAGACATCACTTCATTTACTAAACATCTTTTATAAAATCTAGGTATGAAATAAAAGTATAAAATTTAAACTGTATTTTCTTCTTTGCTTTTTCTCATGGTTCTGACTTACATTGCCCATACACTATTTTTCCCCTGAAGAAATTTAAAACTTACATCCAAAGCATAGAATTCATTAAAGGAGGATTCTTTTTTTGTTGAAATGCAGTCTGTGAAACTGATTCTTCCATGCAAAACACTGTAAGAAAATATAGTGAAGTATCTAGCTCTGGAGATTCATCATTTACATTTACATATTTCTGGTATTTAGTTACTATGTGATATTAGCAAGGATATTTATTTTCTCTCTTTCTTGATTTATACATTTGGACAATGAGAATTACAGTAGGGTCTGTATTATAAGATTATTGAGAGGATTAAATGAGATAATTCACGTAAGGTGCTTAGCGCACAGCAAATGCAAATTATATGCTATCTATTTTATTAACTTTATGGTGATAGCTAATTAATTTGATTTTGATAGAAGCGCTTTATTGCCCTCATTAAAATATACATTAATCTGTCATCTATTATTTATTGACAAGGCACTCTGGAAAGTGTTACAGTCTTAAAAGTATTTGCCATAAATAATTACCAAATCACTGGAAGTTCTGACTTCTCAAGGCCTGAATAGTTAAGCAGTTATCCTAATTATGCAAAGCTCTAAGTTTACAGGTGAACTCATGACCTAGAAAATGGACGCACTTCAGAGTTCAGTTAACAAAATGTTATGAAAATACTATAATTTAAAGATGTTTTTAAACACTGCATACCAGCGGAATCCTATGATTCTCATCAGTAAAATCTGTTCTCATTTGCTACTAAAATTTGAAATGATAAAAGCTACTACTGTTTACTGTAAGCCAGAAATTGTGTTCATGCTTTATGTACATTGATGCATTTAATTCACAATTTTCCCGGGAGAAGTATATGATCATTACTGTACAACAAAGAATGCTGAAGTCCAGAGACTTTAAATAATGTGTTTCCAAGTCACATGGCTGGTGGCAAAGATGGCATTTGATCCTAGTTACCCCTTAGATTTGTCACTCTACCAAGCGAACTCTCAAATATCTAGGCCACATTTAAGAGACCATTTTAGTGTTCTCTTACATGTCTGGCACATGCTCACAAACGTCTCAGCGTAACACACGTGAGTGGCAGGATCTCAGTCACATGTCTCGGGTAGTTTTCCTGTGTTATTAAATAAGTCAGTGAAATGCTAAATGAACACCCTTGGCCCTTGATTAATTTTGTTTCAACTCTTATGTAGATACTTCAAGCATCTCATAATCTGTTCTGCTGAGGTAAAAATTTGCACATGTATTGCCAAACTGGCATATACGAGTCAGTAATTTATGTGTGGAGAGCTAGCTACAACCACCATTTGCATCTTGATATCCTCCACAGGATACATGCACAGTTACTTGGATCAATATATTTTTTAAAATTTCTATTATGTTAGGTTTTCTTTTTTTAATACAAAACAAACCTGACAAGAAAATAAATTATTATGTTCTAAAAAAAAAATAACTCAAAATTTTCAGTTACTCTTTACTCTTTGTTAATGTTTTCTGAACATTAGCTAGTACTTTTGGATATTTTAACTATATCTGAATGATACATTTGTGAAGGGGCTTTTGCATTGTAGAGCAAAGTTTGAATAAGGTTTTCCTACTTATACTAACTAAGCAGTTATTCTGTCTATTAACAGAATGAGAAAAGATTATTTTACAGAAGAAAAAGAGCAAGAGAAAAGCTCATATGATTATTCAAACCTATGATGATAATAATTCATACAAAGCCCACTGAGATTTATATAGTTTACTATCAACCACATTGACACATATAATTATCCTAATTATAAAATTAGGGAAATGGAGGCTTTGAGGAGTTAAATAAACATGCTCGAGGCTAATCAATAACATTTTATTTGGATCAGGTCATTTAACTCCAAATTCTGTGCCTCTGTTTTCAAGGCTACTTTGTTAATAATTGTTTGAACATTTTTAACCAGTATTGGATATTTAATACCATTTCAGGAATCAGTGTACTGATCTAATCCTACCCAAATCAGCCTGTTTTCTGTTACTTATAATGGTGACCATGAGGACATCTGATTTTACTTTGGTAATGCCACACACAGGGTCTTAAGTGATCTCCACCTTAACTCTACTGTAACTATCTGGGTTGGGAAACATGAGGCGCAGAGAGACTTGGACTTGATGAAGGCAAATAGAGAAAACCCTCCAGAAATCCTTATCTTTTATCTTTGGATGCTATATCTTTCATAGTATCTCTTTGATGACACAAGTAGGATATATTAATAATAATTCATGTGTATAACTAAAAATAAACACGGTTATGTAACTCTGAAATTATCTATGGATTGAGAGAATTTTTTTAAGAGGGCATTGAATGAAAAAACAACATAAAATACAATGAAATCTTTGAAATAACAAAAACTGGCATGCATATCATTCTACTTTATGCTCATTTCATCAATTAAGAAACAGAGATTTAAGCGATCAGAAGATTTTCCTGAGATTGCAAAATTAATAAGTGAGGGGGAAAAAGTCAGATTAAAAACCAGAAATTCGAGCTCTTAATCTTCTGAACATAAAGTTAAAGGGGAAAATAAAATTATAGAAGTTACAGTAGAAGTAAAGTTTAAATAAAAAGAAAAAGTATGAAAGCTTGTAGGCATTAAAAAAATAAGTGAGGAAGTAAGATAAAGACAAATGAGTCCTAAATAAAGTAACTTGGTAAGTAAACATCAGGGTACGAAAGTTGAAGAGTCTAAAGCACAAATGGGATGGTGTCCCTAAAGATGAAGAACAAAAATGTTTTGTTATAAATGACTTGGTAAAAAAAAAACCTGTGTCATCTTATAAAAGACTCACAAACCCATTTGAGCTTTTGGGGGTAGGAGTTTAAAACCATGAGCTGCCACCTCTCTTATTCCAGATGCAACTTACCTTTGCATCAAGGCAAAGTTATATTTTGCACCAAGAAACCGTAGCTTAGTCGATGTGAAGTAGAGAGGGCTACACGGCTTCAAGAAAAAGCCACAAAGCTAAAGGTACAAAGTGAAAGGAACTGGGCCTGTGTTTACTGAAGAGTTCAACTGATTTCAAAGTGCGCAGGTGCTCCACAGTTTATAGCACTATAGCACGAGCAATCTTACATATAGTCACTATGTATGGAGAAAATGCTACTGTTACTGAAATTCCTGGTAAATTATTAAACACTTGGCACAGATTCATTTATATTGAGTCAAAGAGAAAAAGATTAAAAAAGAAGTCCCACATGTAAACAGCAAGAATGTAAATTAAATCTGCCTTTAGCAGACTTCTTCAATGATGCTTCTTCTTTTGGAATATTCCCTGTTCAGGTCTATTTTTTCATGATAAGCAATCAAAATATTAAATATGCTTGCCGTAGTATCTCAAGTAATCAAAATGGAAATAGTATTTGACTTCTGCTCCAGTAATTTTATTCTCATCTTATTTTTTTTCCATTAAAAATTTACATTTGAGAAAAAAAGCATGTCAGTAGCATAATCCAAGACACTAAATGGTAAATCTATAAATGTTTTTGGAGAAATTTGAAAGAAGTATATGAAATATAGATATTAAAGCCCATAATATAAAAGGAAACACTTTAGCCATCTTTGTGATCAATAGTAACATCTTACATGTACCCTGTATTTCCACTTATTCTAAAACAAGGTAGAAAATGTGAAACATGAGTAATGATAATACACTTTCCAAGGGTTTTCTAATTCAAGAATAGAATTTGGGTGGTGCCTGTGGCTCAAAGGAGTAGGGCACTGGCCCCATATACCGGAGGTGGTGGGTTCAAACCCAGCCCCAGCCAAAAAAAAAAAAAAAAAAGAAAAGAAATATGTAAAAAAAAAAAAATAAGAATAAGAATAGAATTTAAGGCTTCTATTTTTTCAGAAGATCTTTTCAGTTAAGTGCATTTACAGCATAGAATGTGTGCTTGTATATACATTGTGGTTTATGGAGAGTCAAAATAGTGCTGCTTTTTGATAATTTCATTTAATATTACCCTAAATTCTGTGAGTTTTATATTAAGTGGATGTAATTCCAATATGACCAATCAAAAATGAAGAAGAAAGGATGAATTTTTAAAACTTAAATTTTGTATTCTATTTATTCATGCTAATAATAAATAGGTTGAATGTTAAAATTTTGAGAACGAGAGGTGTCCTCAAAGAGTAGGATATGGGAACATACATTCTAAGGTGTTCTTTATAAAGAGAAGTAGAAAGATATTTCACTATATGATTCATTTTTGGATATTGTTTTATGACTGATGCTTTGTATCAGGCCATTAAAGGTAGACTCAGTTTAATAGATTTTAAAGTGAAGAGAAAAAATTTCCATTTCATCTTCTAATTATATTTCTTTAAATTTCTGTTCTGTGTTGAAGATGCTTCAACATGGTTATATCTTTAAGTCTGTCAGTTTAGCATATATGCTCATATTAAAATATCAGAGTAATTATGAATAAAACTTAACTATACACATATATATACATATATATCACTTTGGATAATGAGTGAGGCTTAAAGATGGGGTAGAAATTGATACTTTAAAGACACATTTTTTTTTATTTTTCTTTTTGATTTGGAGACCTGGATCCAGACAATAATAAACAATAGATCAGGGAAAATTCACCTATTCTCTTCTCAAAACCTCTCCCGAGTCGTACAAAAAAATCGTTCAGCGAACTCAGATAATAACAGGAAGACTTCTCCAAGTTTTGAATCAGAGGCAGTATGGCTCCTTAACTTTTTGTTTGTAAGTTCATGTCAAGAAAAAAAAAGTGAAATATTTATTCTCAAGAGAAAGATATTCACCCATTGACTACTCTCTAGAGCCATCTTTTCATAATGATGATTTGTTTATTTTTTTTTATTTTTTTTTTTTTTTGGTAGAGACAGAGTCTCACTGTACCGCCCTCGGGTAGAGTGCCGTGGCGTCACACGGCTCACAGCAACCTCTAACTCTTGGGCTTACGCGATTCTCTTGCCTCAGCCTCCCGAGCAGCTGGGACTACAGGCGCCCGCCACAACGCCGGGCTATTTTTTTTTTTGTTGCAGTTTGGCCGGGGCTGGGTTTGAACCCGCCACCCTCGGCATATGGGGCCGGTGCCCTACTCACTGAGCCACAGGCGCCGCCCGATTTGTTTATTTTTTTTAAACTTTATTAATGCAAAGAGAACACAGATTTCATGTCCTTTACTATGAGAAGACAGTGGGTGGTAGATTACGTCTTTAAAAGAACATTCTGGATAATGACATTGGGTTTTAACTAAAATAAGCTTAATACAGTTACAGTGCACATTACTGTAACTGTATTAAACTATAACTGCACTGTAATTATAGTGCAGTTGTTGATATTTTCTAGCTGGATATAGATAAGCCAAGAAGTAGGGGTAATTACCAACAACCCCTTTCAGCCCAGCCCCATAGACTGCTATGGAGCTTTAAAAAATCCCCTTCTGGTTTTTGGTAGAGAATGAGCAAAGAGGGGGCAAGTGGGAGGATGCCAGGATGATATTGATTATATGATTTTTATAACAAACTGAATGTCCACTTTCCCATTGTGATTTAGAGGCTTGGTAGCTATTAGCTTCATCTTCAGACTGTAATTCATATTTAAGGCTAAAGCCAGATTAATCCAAATGGGTCATGAAGTTAAGTTTCCTTAGGCCTCTGAGATACAATCAAATTTTTGAACCCAGTCATTCATGTTCTCTATCAGCCAATTCCCTACTCAGAAATTCCTAGGGCCCTACCTGCTCAGAGTTACTTTTAGGCACTAATTCCTGTGATGGGTAAAAGGAAGGTGGCCTTTCCTTGATGTCCCTACCACTTCTCACAAAGAGCATTTGAGTACGAAGCAGACTTTACTGAAACTTGAGGATGATGGAATGGGTTGACATTACAGAAACACAACCCACAACGGAACATTAGATACCCACGTCACTGAAAACCCGTCAGCCATGATGCTATTTATAATCACTCACTGGCCAACTTCTGCCTCAAGCTGCAACCCCGCCAGGCTGGCTGACCTCTTGTTTCCATTCCTCCCTCTCTCCCTTGATCTCCTGACACCCAGATGCATCCTCATTCTTTCTGTAGAACAGTTTACTCATTGTCTTCTGCAAAACTACTTGATCAATGTCTACCTTCTATTCTCAAACTACTTTCCCTAAAAACGTTCAAATTATAAGGGAAGCCTTTGATCAGAGCTATACAAAGAGACACATATATATATGTATATGTATATTTTTTTCTCCTCACATGCACTCTTTCAAAAAGATTTCCCTCAATTAAATCCAGTAATCATTTGTGGTTTATATTGTATATGTGGTAATTAGAATTATGAATTCACATTAAGCAATTTTAATGTGTTGCCATATTAAGGAGACGTATATTCTGCGTGAAAGCTAATAGACACATAGTAAATACAATATGTAATATTATTAAAAGTCTGTGCAGTACATCTTTAATCTTTAATTGTATAAATGTAAGATGAGGCAATTAATAACATATATTGGCCTGCTTTTATGAAATTTTGACAAAGAATTAATTTAACCCTAGAATAATCAATACCCTTAAATGGAACCAAACTCACATATGATATTGATTTGTAGAGAAAGTCATTAAGTTTTTGCTTAGAGGAATAAGTAAAATTATCTATAACATGAATATTGAAAAATGTTAATTCACTTTTCTGTGGAAAGAGACATGGGAAATTTCTGGGAATATTGATTCATAGAAAATATTTTACAGGAGCATATTAGGAGGAGAAAGTAGTTGTTTTGTTTTGTTTTTCCAGGTTAATATGAGGATCCATATGATTAGGTTACATTATTTACATTTGACAAAGGAGTTTTCAAAACCTCTACTCTACTAAATATTGAATATATTTAATACCTTTATAGCAATTAACAGAAAACGTTTACCTCTACTAAATATTAAATAAATGTTATTTAGGTCATTTGGTTGCCTGAAATTAAAAATCCTAGCCAACTCAGTTCAGACAACAGTCTAAGCAAACATGAAGACCTGGAGGTGAGCTGGACTCTGCGCATCAGGGAGGAGACAGCTCAAGAACGTTTGATTCATCTTTCCCACAGGGCACACGATGTTTCTTCACATGTGCTCTGTTCTCATCTCTCTGAAAGCAGCTTCCAAATACTTTTTTTCTCCCTTATCAGTTTCGCATGCAAATGCTTTAGGCTTGCTCCCGTCCCTCTGGCTCTACATCTAGGGCCATCTTGAAGTATCCCTAGTCTTTTTTCTACTGCTGCTTCCAACGGATTGGGATTTCTGTTTTATAATTTAAAGTTTCTTAAATAGTAATAAGAAGAGTGCCTGGGATAATTTATAGTTTACAGGTCACTGACAGGACTATGCATAGATTGACTTTAGAGTTAGATGCCCATCTAACACAGTTGAAACTGGTGTACAACACATTTGTCACCAGAGTGTTGCCAGAACAGGCAGGGTGACATCTCTCAGGAGAGAAAATAATGATGGATTGGTCTCTGGCCAATAAAAGCAGTCTATTTTACAGAACAGACCAGATAATACCATCTTGCTCAGATTCTTAAACTGTACTGAATAACCGTGGCTATCGAACACATGGAGATGCTATTTTCAGAATAAAATTTCTCTACTTGTTCCCTTACCTCCCACCATTTCACACTGACTGCCAGTCCATGAATCAAATCGTCTCCAATAAGTGGGTGCAGGGACACAGCAGAAGACCAGCAAGCACAACAAGGACCGTGCAGGCGCTGGGGGGCATCCCCATCGCTCAGGTTAGACGCGTATAGTAATTAGTTCACACTGATACCACGGACATCGCTGCAACTTGGGGGAAAACTGGAGGGGAAGTTGGGGAAAAGTAATATGACCTTTAGTGTTGCTTGGAGAACACCCTCCTTTTTCTTTATCAATGGAAGGGGGAAGGCATAAAAAGGTCATGCTAATGACATATTTGTTCCCTCTCCCTAGAGTTTGCAGGAACAGATAGTCTGCCCACAAGCAGCAGTGAGGAGACATACTAAAGAAAATGAGAAAGATCAGTACACCTAGGACAATTTCATGGTAAAAAACTGGATGATAAGAATGTGGATATCTCAAATATCTATTTGTATTAGTTATTTATTTGCTTTTCTCTCTGTGGGGAAAGCAAATTTGCAGGTGGAGAGGGGGTCAGAAAATTAACTACAGAAAACCAGATAAAACATGCATTTTTTTTTTTTTTTTAGCATTCACAGACGTACATTCACGATGCAGATGGACTGAGAAAATGCTTATTCCTCAGATAAACAAATGGATCTGTAGACCACAGTGTATGTCCTTTCTACACATTTCTATTACTAACTAAAATATAACCACATAATATATTCAAATTACTATTATCACTCGTTCCAAATATAGAAAAGAAATGTGATAAGAGAGGTAAGAAAGTGTGTCCCATTTGTGCTGGATATTAAACAAAAATAAGAAAATGGAAGAAAAAAAATGTCTTTGTACTGAGCCTAGGAGTTTCTCCCCAGGATTACGTTCAACATTTTCTAGTGATGCTAAGGATAGAAACAGCCAGCTCTTGAACTTTGAAGTAATTGGTTCACAGCTGTGCTTATACTGAGATAGAAATATGAAAATACATTTGTACAGAGGAAGGGTTTTTTTTTGGTAGTTGTAATGAGAGAGTTGTCAAATTAAATGCAAACTGCTGTAAGTAAAATAAATTATGTGTGGAAATTCAATTCCTGATACCTTCATTGGGTGGATACATGTGTTGTATTTCTAGAAAGAACTTTTATGTTAATTGCAAAAAAAAAAAAAACAAAACTTTTATGTAGTGTTATTCTTTTACATAGTGTTAAAGGAAGCAAAAGTGACCTAAAGTCATTTTTACATGTTTTTGAATCACAAAAACATGAGTAAAACACAGAATTTATGAAACACAGTATACTTCAAGCATCTACAAACATCTGAGCTCTTGGGGAGTGACACAAATACCACATTTTTGGCTGCACAGATAATTAAAATGTACTTTGGAAGGCAAGATTAGCACATTTGAAAGAAAGATAATAGAACATACTGATAATCCGAAGAAAAACACCATTGGGGGGTGAGATCATAAGAAAAGGCTTTGAGGAGAGACAGAATAATGGCTTGTCACAATGGCTGCAGAGGAGCAGGAAGGAAGGCAGAAGGCATTTTGGGGGGGCAAATGTGTTTAAGGTGGATGCCACAGGAAGGTAAAGAGGTACACGAGGAGAGAAGACAGAGTAAAGACGGACAGAGTGTGGGAGTCCCATTGGATGGTGCTTCCGGAGAAAGCCGCAGAGAGAGTTTTGAGCTTTCTATAATTGAAAACATATATGCAGAGGGTGCCAAAAAATGTGCATACATTTTAAGAAAGGAAAAAATTATATGAAAATATGATACTCAGATAACACCTGACTGCTACGATTATGAGAGATACAAGATACAATATATAACAAATATTGTCATTATATATTGAGTATTACAATTTTAATATAGTTTTTTCTTGCTTAAAATATGTATACATTTTATTGGCACCATCCTATATATAGTCCGTAATGCAGTTACAAGTAGTCATGTGATAAGGGGTGAGTCTTATCGCAGAATTGATTAAAAAAGGACTGGGATCACATTAGAAATGTGAAGAAGACCTGGAATGTATTCTGGCTACATGACTAACATGCCATATCATCTCGAACATGCCACTTGGTTTCTTGACTATCAGTAGAAACGTCCAGCTCTAATAGTTTCTACTGTGTTATAGAACATTCATTGGAAATCAAAACTTAAACTAAAGAAAAAACAGCAACTGTTGATATGGTTGAAAATGGTTACTGTAAATAAAATATTTAGTAATTTTTAATCAATTTTCTATCTGTATCTTTTACAAGAAATGGTAGATATCATTGAGTTTGACCATCTAACGGTGAACAGTATTGATGAAATCAAATGTTCCATAGTTCTTTCAATCCTCAAAGTTATTCATTTTATCAGATAGAACCTTTGTGGCGCAAATATTTGTGACTAAAATAGTCTGTGCTTTCAATAGCACCTGGCCCATAGAAAATGCTTAACTTTGTCAATGTCGAAAGATACTACCTAAGGATACGCCTATGCTATGTACTTCAATTTATGTTTCATCAAAAAATAAACAAAGACACAGTCCTCTGCCAATTAAGGAAAATTAACTTAACGCCTACCCATAGATGATAATTCACTCACAGTAGCTTAAAAATAAAAGACATGGGGCAGTGCCTGTGGCTCAGGGAGTAGGGCACGGGCCCCATATGCCAAGGTTGGCAGGTTCAAGCCCCAGCCCCAGCCAAAACACAACAAATAAAAATAAAATAAAAAAAGTTAAAATAAAATAAAAGGTATGATCTCACTTGTTGCTGTATTTCACAAACCTACAAGTAAGACAACTCATTTGCAAATTAGCTAAGGAACACCAGGAACATTGATAGAACTGATAAAATATTTATGTTTAGGTGCAAATGATGATCTTCGGTACCTGCAAACGTCAAGGACCATCAGGTTAATATTCTAAAACTTCTATCTTAATGTGAAATAATCTGTTAATTGCCTAGTTGATTTACATACAGGGATTTAACAATATTTTTCCTTACTTTTCCCTTTAAAGAAATTATTGCCAAGCTCAAAAGGGGCATAGAATGAAAGACTCTATGGGCTTGTGGGGCAGAGAAGGATAAAATCAAAGCTGCAGGACCTGAAGGGCTGCGCTGCTTTCACTTTGTGGGATATAGATATGTTTCTTTATCTCTCTATGTCTCTGTCAACTCTGTCTGTAAAAGTGGATCTAATCATGGTACCATTCTTATGGGTAGACGTAAGAGATAATAAATATTCACATATTACCGAGCACACTGCCCGGCACACAGAAAGCATTCAACACCCGTCAGTGGCTATTATCATTATTCTCATCTCAATCACGGTGCTTTGTTCAAAATTGCAGAGGAAATACAGATCTTCCAAAGTACCTTGAGGACAAGTACAAGATAATATTTGTTAAAACTTTTGCAAAGGCAAATTAATCGGAAATGTGATCTTATGTTTCAGTTTACATAATGCAAAAAGCACCAGTTTCCAAAAGCAAAGATTGAACTAATCTATATATATTTAATATATGCTCATTTTGTAGGCAACTGCAGCTCAAACTAATATTAATATTCCCCAAATGACAAAATTGCATCCACTGAAAATTTGGTTTCTGCCTGATAGTCTGTGTTAGCTTTGCTATTTTAGACTCAAATAAGCAGTTTGAAAAAGCCTTAAAAAGTCATTGTCATTCCTGATCGCTGTTCATATTACATTACCTGTAGAATTTCATCCCCAGTTGAATTACTCATCGCCAATCTGATCATTCTTCCATAATTAGACTCTTTTGGTGAAGGATAAACTCTGAATATTAATACCAGAAAACTAGATTTAGAACAAAGAACAGGACTGAAGGCAATTTTTAATCCTTTTGTTAAAATTTTTAGCTTTATTGTCATAGAAATTATTCCTCACTGTGTCTTTTTAATGGGTAACTTAGAATAGTCATAAACAAACTCATCTTTTCACTTGTTATATTAAGATAATTTCCTACAAAATCTCCCTGAATTAGTCTTCTTTGGAATAGCCTTTTGAACCTGACATTTATTTTAAATTAAATAATCAAATTAAAGGCCCTAGGAATTTAACAGTTAAAGTAAAACAATAAATTATTTTGATAAAATGTTATCCACATCAACAATATGCTTATTATTTCTCTTTTTACTTTTTTATCTCTTCTTTATTCATTTTTAGCCTAAGAAAACAGAGGTGAATTGGACCTTGGAGACAGCTTAATTCAATCCTCTCTCTTACAAATGAGGCTCAAGACACTTGAGAAAAGTACATCCTTAAACGTCAAGGCAATTTGGATTTTCAACTTTTGTTATAAAACATATAACTGTGCATCTAAGGGTATCTAACACATTCAAATCCACATTGAGAAGGGAGTGCGATAATACGTTCATTTACAATAATAGGGAGCCTATAAACTAGGGAAATCCCTTTCATAAAAAAAGAAAAAAAAATCAAAGAATTTGAAACTTTAGGAAGAAAAAAATGAAAAACTTAAAAACAAGTTGTAAAAGACTATAACACATATACAGATTTACATCTTATCTTTATATATATAAAGATATAACACACAAATGTTTTGTGATTCTCATTATCACAGGAGAAATGTAAAGATATAATCTCTATAACCTCCTTATAAGAGAAACCAAGTTAGGATTTTTCATGTGTCTTCTAAAACTTCTTTCTTATATATCTTCTTCCAGAGAGAGTTACAAATGTTTAGCATTGCTACTTTCTCTAGAAAAAATATTAGGGTGTTGATCACAGAGATATGAAAATGACACGCATCTCAAAGGCACAATCCCTTGTCCATGTTATCTGGAACCCAGGGAAAAATGTTTCTATAACTTTGAATTCCTAAATGGAAAGTGTGAATCATAAACTTTTTTTTTTTTTTTTTTTTTAAATAAATCTCTTTTTATTTATTTTTTCTTTTTTTGGCCAGGGCTGGGTTTGAACCCACCACCTCCGGCATGTGGGACCAGCGCCCTACTCCTTGAGCCACAGGCAATAGGGCATATGGCCTGACCAAGGCCTGACCATTACACCATTGACCTTGAGGGGCAATCAAGTGATAATGGAGGGTAGGCTGGCTATTGCTCTTTATTTCAGCACCAATTTCCACACCTTTCCCATAGCCCTAAAGAATAAAGTTCATTGTTTCAGCTCCTGTTAGGTAAGGTACTATACTATATATAGTCTTCATGGATAGGCAGTTAATAATTGTGAGTGGATGAGGATAATAAAGCTGTGTACAAAGAAAATACAAGCATATTGGTTCAGGTAGAAAAATGCCAATATTTTTGAAATAATAAATAGCTGTGAGATATAATAATTGCTTTACATTACATATGACTGTTAGGTTTTTTATAAGTAAGCTCCATTGTAAAATGATCCTGAAATGTATACTTTAATAACTGTGGCATAAATTATGATTGTTAAATTACTTGAGTTCAAACCTCATTTTCATGATAGTTCATATTAGTGAAACATTTTTCAGAGATAGCTCCCTGGTGGGAACTACTATAGCTATTATCATACTGTTCATTTGACATTTAGAATATGTTACATACTTATTCTTTTATACCAAATATCTTTACAAAACTAACAATTCTTTGACAGGAAGGTATACAAAGGGTGTCTGGAAAGTATCCGGCCACATATGGCTCTATTTTTCATATTATGTGGCCAGATACTTTCCAGACAACCCTGATATGTAAGAGTTATTTTTGATGGGTTTTTTTAAAACAAAATATTGTCAAAAATCAATCTATTAAATACAACAGAGTATAAGTAGCCCTGAAGGTCACTGGGAGGTACATTGTCCTTGCCTCTTTTTCAAACTGAGAAATAGGGAAGGAGAAAAGTTTTCTGCAAATGAAACTATGAAATTAAAAGGAATGGGCTCTGAATAAGTGATACCATCATTGGGAGACAAAAATACAACACAATTCCCAACCAATATATCTACTGAAGTTTGGTCTTGAATGAAAGCAGAGGACAGGGAAAATCCCAGAGGCAGGTGTTGGCATCTTCCCCTCCTACAAGGAGGGGGTGCCTTTTTCAGGTTCTCTTCGGAAAGGTGGCAACAAAAGAAGCCACACAGATCTAATCAACTAATTCTTCTTTTCTGATTGCATGCATACCCAGAAAACTCCCCATTCCAATTTTTTTTTCCCATGAGGCTAGGGGATGTTTTTCCTTAAAGTTACACTTCTAATTTTGAATTAATAAATGGAAGTGTTGGTTTTATACTTTAGCCTCTGTGAATTTTCTTAATATGAGTATACTCATATGTGATGGATCCCCTAACACATCAAATGTCTGACCCTGCAAATTTGAAAGCCAAGACTTTTCCTATAGTGATTTTGCCAAGAAAACGTCACTCTCTGGGGAACTCTCTGGGTAGTCAATTGGCTTTCTTCAAGGACAAGTGACTTTCTGGACAATGTCCCTTTTTTTTTTTTCAAATTGTTCAATATAAAACATCCCTTGCCAATTTTATTATGCAGTTAGAAGCTTTGCTAGCGAAGGTAAAGATTGCCTCATACTTTGTATTTCTGCCCAAACATGTACTAAAAATATTAATATGATGTAATAAAATGCAACCTTAAAAATACTAAAATTACAAATTTTACTTTCATCATGTATTTTTTCTTGCCAATAACAAGATTCATTAAAAAGAAATAACTTTGATCCAAACAGCATCCTGTATATTTATTCAGAAGACTATTTTGTTTTGTGCACAAATTGCTCCATTGAAATGAAAAAGTACATCAGAAAAATACCCTAATACAATAACAAAGAGTTATTTTTAAAAAGCCACTAATTTTCTGTTTAGTTAGTGCTCATGAAAGCCTCCAGAACAAGGCTCAGCCAGTGCAATGAAATACTTTTATGTTCAGTTCCCTGCTGCATTATATTTAGAAGACCAAGTTCAGCAGCATATAAGTTTAACAGTCTGTGTTCCATGTTAGAATTCCATTCTCAAGAATATGTTTTCCCTCTGGCATTATGTTCCACTCAGATTGTAGGGAGATGAATATTTAAAATGGATAATAGAAAAGTATATTTTAGACAATGAGTCCATTTGCATATTAATGGCCAAACACTAAATGAAACTCTTTTGGAATTTTAAGGAAAAAAAGATTTATTTTTTTCTAGTTTAGAAAAAAAAATGCTTTAGTTTCTTTTTTTAATTCTTAATATTTCATTAATTTTAGAAAATATTCTTTTCAGAAGAAACTGGCAGAATGTGATAGAAAAGTAACGTTACCTAAAGATTCCCAGCAACATCATAGGTCTATAATTAAATGTCCTGGCTTCACAGTATTTATGTCAATTTTTTTTTAATTTCAAGCCTCTTTATTATTAGAATACTTGTTATCAAGACTTCCTTTTCAAGGGTATTTGGTCAAAGATGTTAGAAGAGAAAATGGCAAATTTCCTTTCACTTTAAGGGTGACACATTGTGCTGAAAAGCTAATGACAAATGGACTTCTCTGTTGAAGTGCAAATGGAAAATTCACTTTAATTTTGCTAATTGCCTTTGCCATTAGGAGTGCCTCTGCACAGGCACAGACAGTACAAGGACCTGTAGCTGAAAATCAATGGAAAAAAAAAGTGTTTTTTGTAAACGGAGGCAACATGTAAAAAGCTAGATGAGATATCAGTGGTTGAGTATGCAAGAACATACTAAAAGTTTATACACATTAAGGAGTCTTCACTTGATAATTTCTAATTAAACATTTTTCTACACTTAAAGGACCATTGTTTGTGATGTTTAATATTTCCTATTACAAAAGAGGAAAAGGTATTCAGGGTAGGAACTGGCCACAGAATCTCCCTTGCCCTCAGAATGCTCACTGGACAGAATGCCAAATGAGAAAAAGTTAATGCTGTGGTTTATTGCTTCAGCGATTAGTGAAAGATATAGTTGCATTTTCTCTCAGGCATTCTTCAATTTTTTCCACACTATCTTTTATTTTAATGATGCCTTAGCTTTTGCTAAAAAAAAAAAAAAAAAAAACAACTAAAGGAATGCACAAAGTATATTATTTTAAAACAGCGGTTCTCTACCTGTGGGTCACGACCTATAGGAACTGTATATTAAAGGAAGGTTGAGAACCACTGTAATTTAAACAATTGTGGTTTTGGCTTTGAAATTATAGCTTATAGAATATAGGATTATATAAACCCATTTAATTTGTTAGAAACTAATAACCATTGCAAGCATATACTGGTCTACCAAGAAAAACGTAATTTAACAGGCCGGGTCCAATTCTACTAAGCAAAATATTTTTCAGAATTTCTTCTGTATTATCTAATAAGTTCATTCGTTTTCCTTTTCCTTTTCTCCTCTTCTTTTCCTCATTCTTCTTATTTTGAATACATACTGTTTGATTATTTAAGTCGGAGTTAACTTGAGGAATAGCGCTATGTTTTATCCATTGTATAGTCCTGGCATATAGTTGTTGCTTAATACATGTTTGTTGAATTAAATGTAGGCATCAATAGTCTAGCAGCTTCATTTAATTATTTACCTCAACTGAATTGGTAGGAAGCCGTTGAAACATGTAATGAATATTTGCTTACTTAAATAATTACATGGTTGGTTCCCAAAAATCTTAAGATCATTGTTTATCATACCAATTGATGACTTCAGAATGAAAAATGCTAACCACTTTGAGGCCATAGCGATGGATTATCATGAAAGCTTTTAATAGCAACATAAAATGCAGTGGATATAATAGTACCATTTGTTTTCAGCCAGTTTATTCCAAAGTATATAATCATAAATATGAAATTAAAAAACAAAAGCCCATCTACTCCGGAAGTTCTTTATCATTCAGCACCAAACACACTTTAATTGGTTAGGCTGTATGTAAATTTATTTCAAGATGGGAATTAACTGTGAGAAGTCATTAGCAATACAAAGTCTCAGTAAGAGACAGAGAGAGATATAAATGGCACTCAGATAGGAGTGAAACATAACAGATTCAATTTAAACTAAGGCACTCTAGAAGCCACTAAAGATAGTAAAGTGGTACTGGTGAGGATGACTAATAGAGTTGGAAGAAAATTAACAGTCAATAATCAATATACGGATAAATGCCTCTCATTCAAGAGAGGAAAACAGATGTTGCATGGGAAAGTCCATGATACTACATGAAATTAAGAAAACAAATGAAAACCAAGACTATACTATAAAGAAGCCAAATTCTTTTCTCAAAACATTAAGGATTGCTTTAGAAGGGGATTATTTTGTGACTATTTAATTTTTTTTTATTTTTTACTTTTTTAAATCTCTTTTTTAACCTTTTGTTATACTTATTATATATTATAGATAACAGACCATTAAAAATGGTTCAAATGTAGAAAAGGCACAGAATACTGCAAGTAGTAGTTAACCTGAAATACATAATCCAAAGTTGTTCAGTTAATGGGATCTATCCCCATGTAATATTTTAATTACTACTGTAGACGTGGTGGGTGTCTGATCACACTGTGAGTGAATGCATAGCATAGAATTCAATATCTGTTAGGACCAAAGAGCTATGAATTAAATAGTGTTGCCTCAGCTGGATAGCTGTTAGAAATACTGTGGGAAACCATTATATTTCCTTACTAATGGGAATTACTACCACCAGAATAAACAAATGTCTATTGTAGATATTCAAAGTAACGAGATAATACTTGCTTACAAGTAAATATTAGTTTTATTTATAAATAAAGAATTTTTCTTGAGCTAGTAGATTTCTGGATAAGAAATATCACTCCTCTACCTAGCTAATCATGAGAGCGAATCACTAGTGAACAAAATGGTAATATTAGCAACCATTTTTGAGGCTAAATACATACAACTCTTCTAACAATAGTTTACAGGTTTCATTCTGTTCAATAGAGAATGAGGCATGTCTATAAAATCTTATTAATGGATGCATGTGCCCCTATTTTTGAAGAAGTCTATAGAATGTTTTTCCCATTGTTTTTTAACTTAAGAAAGGGACAATAAAATTGTAGTAAATTAATATGTGTATCACGAAATATATATCACCCTTGTAGATTGTGACCACTTAAAACATGAAGGGTGTTTTTGGCTTTCTTCTTGGCCCCACTGGCAGCTGTTCTGTTTAACCTCCATCCTTGGGCTCAGCTAGACCTAGGCCCCTGTGATGAGCATTGCTTTAGGCAGAGGCTCTCAGAGAGGCCCTAGGTCAGTAACTCTCCATCTGGGTTCTACTCCACCACTCCGCTGTGATTCATTATCCTCCCAGGACCCCACTATCACTCAGGAACAGCCCTTAGTAGCCTGGTTTTCTGGCACTTGTTCTGCCGACGACAGGTGGGCATCTACCAACTCTAGGGTTTTGTATTTCCACTGACTGCACTACTGATCCAATGAATTGAGTGGGTTGAGTATAGATCTTGGATAATAGTGTTTGTGTTCCATCTGATCTTGGACTAATTTTTGGCTTTGAAACCAGATTCCAAAATCTGGAACCAATTCCATACCTAATGCACTTGCATAGAGAAAATAATGTACGTAGGTTGAAAAAATTTTCAAGGAAACACTTCAAGATTTTTTTTTAAGTTTTTATGGTAGCATATAGATGACATGGATATTGGAAAATACAGTTTTTAATAATGAAAGGCTGGGAGATTTTGTGGTCAATTTTGAAAGAAGGAATATTACACTGCCCTATAGAACTCTCACGTTTGTTTATTGGAACGTATTTCTGAGGACTGTCTTCCTGAATCCCTGATAATTTTATGCTATTTTACTTGAACCTTAGAAAGGAGCTGAATGATGGTAAAAGGAAATTTGTATATTGTTATTTTTTAAGAATATGATATACAGTTGAAAGGAAAGAGAAAAAATAATAACAGGAGGAATGTTAGTGAATAAAATATATTTGGGGAGCACTTTAACATATGTTTGGCTCTGTGTTTTGTATTTAGTCAAGAAATAAAAGACACTTGATTAGTTACATGTTTACAGGAAGAAAATGTGATCTTGTTGCTTATAAAACTGTAGCATTTGGGGGCATACTGAGTCCTGAGAACAAAACTTCCCAGGAATCTTGACATAATGTTGCTGTTTAACAAAATTTGGTTACCTGAGTATCCTCCAAGGAAGTCTCACAAATTGCACATCTCTGAGTTTCCTTCAGTGATATTTCAGTGTACATAACCTAACAATTTAAGTCATCTCAAATATCAGAGTTTGAAGGTTACAAGGGAGAAACTATTTTGTGTGTGTCAAAAAATTCAGATAAAACTTTATATCAAACAGGCAGTAATCTGAAAAAAAGCTCCACTGGAAAATCAAGGACCAAATAGCAATGTTTTGGGGGTTTTTTTGGATGAAAGTCCATTTACATAGTGAAATGAAGTGGAAAAAAAATATTCTCTTTAAAAATAGAGATGAAATGAAAGCAGAAAGGATTTTTTTCTTTTATTCACAGTTTCGACTAAATATTTTCTGTGTTAAGGTCTTTACAGCGCAATACCAACGAGAAGAGACAGGTTATCTAAATTCCTAGACGAGCACTCCAACATTCTCTGGGAAATTAACCCCCTTACTTATTTTTCTTCCTAATTGAGTTTGTACACATCAATAATATGTATCTTAGGTGCTGTAAATATTTTCCAGATAGCCAAGTATAATGAAATGTTCATCTCATGCTTAAGCAAATACATTAATTCTATGAATAATATTTTGTTACATTGGCAGCAATATGAGCAATTTATGTAAAGAAAGTTAACTCACTGTTTTAATGAAGTCTCTATATACAGAGGGTGCAAAAATAGTATACACATTTCAGGAAAGGAAAAACTGTATTAAAATTGTAATATTCAAGTCAGGTTTGATTTCTGTAGAGATATAAGATACAATATATAAGTTAATAAATATTATTGGTATATATTGAATATTACAATTTTAATTTAGTGTTTTTCTTTCTGAAAACATATATACATTTTTAGCACCCTCTGTATAGGGATGTATACATACACAAACACATACATATTTCTGAAGCTTGTGCTCAGTTTATGCCCAAGCCTAAAATTCATAAATATATGTAGAGGGAGATAATCAATAAGCTTCGTAAGAATTAGCTAGAAAACCAGAGGATTCTGAAAAAAAAAAAAAATTATTTGGTGTGTAATTACAGGACTTGGGGACCGAGTGGAGAAAACATGGTGAAGAAAACTTAATTAGGAACAAAATAATATCATAGGAGTCACGTCTTTGGAGTTGGGAAACTAAACAACAACCTGGTAGGAAGTGTAAGCAACTACTGGTTTTCCAGACAGGAAAGTTTTCAAGAAAGTCTCTTGATGACGCAAGAGAATGCTAAAAACAAATAAACAAGCAAACAAATAAAGTCTCTTGACACTTTCTGACTACCTAAGTGAGATGTTTATGAAAGCTAATTTCAGGACAAATTGCCATATGTAATAGCTTATACTTAAAAATATACTCTTTCTTAAAAAATTAAATAGGCAGATAATTTAATTCTGTAAAACTTACTATCTAATTCATGAGATATCTCCCTTTCTTCTGGACATGTCTACCTTTGAAGTGAATGTTTGCTGCACTAGGTCTTTGTTAAGCTTATCAGATGAGACCTGGGCAGAGAAGGCTTAGAGGCAAAGGCTACGGTCTCAGTGATAACTGGAAGGTTACATAACAAGAGTGGACATTGGGCTATAATTTTGACTTCCAAATCTACTTACTCTTGTTTTCTTGAACATTTTCATCACATAGTACTATCTAACATTGCTTCCTTAGAAGCTACTGCTCTATCACAGAACTTGCACCATTACTTATAATCCCTCCTTCAGCACCTTCCCTCAACTACCATCCCGCCACATGCATAAGATAATCCCATCAGGCTAGAATAGCACCGAGGCTAAAATAATCATGAATTCTGGAGGCACGTTATCTAGATGAAAATCCTGATTCTGGTACCTTCCAGTTGTATGATCTTGGGTTTTTTAAACTCCCTGTTTCTGAATTTGCTCCCCTTTAAAATGAGAACAATAATAGTAATACCAACTTCAGAGGATATGATAAAGATTAGATTAAATTAACACACATAAAATTACTGGTACCTATAACAGTGGCTCTATAATATTTCAATGTATTTCTTTATCCACGAACCTATTATTTTGTTAACAGTGGAACTCTTTCATGTGAAAGTACAATGTGGAAAAGCTTATCTGTTCTTTTTTTTTTTGTAGAGACAGAGTCTCACTTTATGGCCCTCGGTAGAGTGCCGTGGCCTCACACAGCTCACAGCAACCTCCAACTCCTGGGCTTACGCAATTCTCTTGCCTCAGCCTCCCGAGTAGCTGGGACTACAGGCGCCCGCCACAATGCCCGGCTATTTTTTTTGTTGTTGCAGTTTTGGCCGGGGCCAGGTTTGAACCCGCCACCCTCGGCATATGGGGCTGGCGCCCTACTCACTGAGCCACAGGCGCCGCCCAGCTTATCTGTTCTTAACGTGGGTAGAAAGGGAACCACGTCCTAGAAACTTCCTCATAGACTTCTGTGGAATTCTCTGGCACCCCAGAGCAAAAATGGAAGATAAATTCCTTACAAAAAATCCAAACTATAGGGTGGCACCTGTGGCTCAAGGAGTAGGGCGCCGGTCCCATATGCCAGAGGTGGCGGGTTCAAACCTAGCCCAGGCCAAAAAACAAAAAAACAAACAAAAAAAAATAGTTAAAAAATCCAAACTATAGAGTATACATGTATAACCGTAGTGATAATCTCCTACAGTGGCTAAAGGACTTCAACGTTCAACTAGCATCATGTTTATAAAGATGACATCTTTAACGGAAGAAAAGTTTCTTCCAGATATTTAAGAAAGAACATTGCATTGCATAAACAAGTTTATAATAAATTAGTAACATGAGAGAGGCAATAGTCACATGACTCATGTATTACAATGTTCGATCTTGAGAAGAAATAATGTGATGAAAAGCAACCAAAAATTAGTTAATGAGAGGGATGTATAAAAACTGTGCAAAGTTACTGTCATCATAATTACAAAAACATTAATGCTATCAAATAAGTCTATACTATAATCATACATACTTAGTAGTGATATTTATTTCTATAATTTGAAAAGATGGAAGACTTCTTTAAAGCAACTTCCAAATACCCCATGCTAATGTGTAACATTTTTGTTCTTAAGCATAGTCAGAGGGTGTTGATAAAAGTATACATATTTCAGAAAGGAAAAAAAACTTTATTAAAATTGTGATACACAAGCCAGGTTTGCTTTCTGCAATTACAAGAGATACAGGATACAATATACAAGATAACAGATGTTATCAGTGTATATTGCGTATTACAATTTAATAGTTTTCTCCTTTCTTAACATGTGCATACATTTTTTGGTACCCGCTATGTACCATGTATATACATGTCAGTAACCATCCCTACCTCTATACTATGCTTTTTTTCTATGTAATATGAAAAAAAGTATTAATCAAGGGCTCTTTCTTGTAATACATGATATATATATATACTTTATTCTGTAACAATACCTTTCAACTTTTTTATGCCTTTTGATTATAAGATTTTATTAGGTACATATTATCCTTTAATTTTAACATAAGCTCTCTTTAAAAGTTTCCAAAAAATGGGGGCGGCACCTGTGGCTCAGTGAGCAGGGCACCGGCCCCATATGCTGAGGGTGGCGGGTTCAAACCCAGCCCCGGCCAAACTGCAACAAAAAAATAGCCGGGTGTTGTGGCGGGCGCGTGTAGTCCCAGCTACTCGGGAGGCTGAGGCAGGAGAATCGCCTAAGCCCAGGAGTTGGAGGTTGCTGTGAGCTGTGTGACGCCACGGCACTCTACCGAGGCCAATAAAGTGAAACTCTGTCTCTACAAAAAAAAAAAAAAAAAAGTTTCCATAAAATGGTGAGATTTTATTTAATAAATGAACTCTTGACGGATATATTGTTTATGCATCTATCTAGAAACCTTATACTTCCTATGTTTCAGCAGAATTTCTCTCCATGCACAGTAGAACCTCTATAAGTTGACCACTCAAGGGACTGTAACAAACTGCTCAACATATGGAAGTGGTCACCATAAGGAGCTAAACCTATTGTTCTGATAACTACATGTGATGCACATATGTAGGGGGTTAGCCAGCTATGAAGGTTCTGCTGTGTATACATACATACACATACGTACACATATATACACATACACACACATACATGTGTTTATCTTAGAGATGATGTTCTCATAACATAATCTTCAAAATGAAAAATAATAAATTTCTGTTCATTTCAACATTATATTGTTGTGTTTTTATTTCCTTTTGAGCCCTCAGGGTAAAACTATTTACTGATTGGCCCTTATTATATATAGGTAATACCGAATGGGAATTTCTGTTTTGCTTATAAATTTTCATTATTATTTAGCTGTTACTGAGAGGCATGGGGAAAGAGGCAACATCCATGGAGTTACTTTATATCCCTAGAAGAATACAGCTCTGAGTTAAATATGTAGTAGCGGATATTGGGGGAAGGATGAGAATGTGTTTCATGGAGCTTCTATATTCCCCTAATAACTAGTCACGTTACAATGATTCTATGAATTACAACAGAGGAAAAGTGTGAGTAGTGTTTCTTGAAATTCACTTATAGTGACCTCACTTTCACAATGATCAGAAGAATAAAAATTATCACTACTTAGGAACATAGTGCGTTACCACTGCTATTGAAAGCGTCCTTGGGCGGCGCCTGTGGCTGTCAGTAAGGCGCCGGCCCCATATACTGAGGGTGGCGGGTTCCAACCCGGCCCCAGCTGAACTGCAACCAAAAAATAGCTGGGCGTTGTGGCGGGCGCCTGTAGTCCCAGCTGCTCGGGAGGCTGAGGCAAGGGAATCACTTAAGCCCAGGAGTTGGAGGTTGCTGTGAGCTGTGTGATGCCATGGCACTATACTGAGGGCCATAAAGTGAGACTCTGTCTCTACAAAAAAAAAAAAGAAAGCGTCCTCAATAGATGCCTAGGGATCTCATGGAATGTCTATTTTTAGCTCTTTAAGGATACTCCATTAAAAAAAAATCATTTTGCCTGAAGCACACATGCACTTAAATGTTTACAGCAGCTCAATTCATAATCATAAATATGTGGAAACCACAATAGTGCCCATCAACCCATGAATGGATTAATAAACTGTGGTATATGTACACCATGGAATACTATTCAGCCATAAAAATTATGGAGACTTGATGTCTTTTGTATTTATCTCGATGGAGCTGAAGAACATTCTCTTTAGTAAGGTAACTCAAGAGAGAAAAAATAAGCATCCCAGGTACTCAGTACTAATTTGAAACTGGCAAACTCCAGACCCACAGGAGAGGAAGAACATAATTAAATCCAAGAGGGGGGAGGGGAAAGGGAATGGGCTTCATAAGCCCTCATCTAATGAGAGCAAGGAACGTGTATGTGGCACATCTCCTGGGTGAAGGACTAAAGTACAACTCAGACTTTCCCTAATATGTACAAGCAATGCAATTTAATCCTAGGTACCCTTGCATTAATCCAATATACATATATACACACATACACACAAAAACAAAAAAACTTCCTTGATAACTGCTTATGTGTTTTCTAGTCACATCACAAAATAATGTTGGTAACTATTACTGCCTATAAAATTACTAAAAAAAAAAAAAGCAAAACCAAAAATTCACCACTGAAACTTCTGTTTTTGCATGCATATTTAAATCCATTTTGTTAAAAAAAGGAAAAAAAACCTCAAACCCAATTCTGTACAATCAAGCTAGAGAGTTGATAGAATATGTTGTTAATTTATTCTTTCAATGTTCCCTGTGTGGGGGGGAAACATTTGAATTTGATTTGGTATCTGTAGAAAAGATACAAGAATGTTCCTTTCATGTAGGTAACAAATTAGTTATTCTGTTGCTGTCTTTGGGCGATCTCAATTTACTTAAAAAATCCTTTGGTTAGATAGCTATAATGTCTCTGGCATTGAAAGTTGTGACTAGAAAATAGTTCTCTACTTTTAAAATGTCTTGGCTTTCCTCCAACATTTATTTTCAATAAATGCCTAAGCATTTATCTTGCAGCAGGAGACCATTATCCAGTCACAACGCTCAATTCCTTTGACATTATCTCTTAAGTAAAACAGTAATGTTAAGAATAAAGGACTCGCTGATTGAAAGAGCGTGTTAGTATGCTGAATGGGTGAACAAATAATGTGGGTGAAAAGCACTCCTTTAATCATCATTTGAAGTGGAAAAAGCACATATTTTATTCTCTTCATATGCACTGTGTAATGGGACTTGAGGGAAGAGAGTTGGGACAAAGTGCTTGACCAGGTAGGAGGCCTAGAATGTACAGATTCCAGCCTTTTTTTTTTTTTTTTTCATTAAATGACATCTTTGTCTACACTCATTTAATCTCTGACATTATTCTGTGCTTTATATGGCTTCTCTTAAACATTTTTGTGTAATGGAGGTTTCACATGTATCCTATGAGCTCTGAAGATCTTTACCTTCATTAAGGTACTCTCTTCATGAAGTTCCCTTTGCAATAGGGCAATCTGTGTGCTGCTTCTCTGCTTCCAATAGTTAGTGGAGATTTTGGTCTCCCTGAATTATTATCAATTCCATACACTAAACCTATTTTGATAGGAAGTGGTATTTGAGATTATTGGTATCAAAGAACAGATGTTTGTTATTAAATTTATTATCTATATTTTGTGGAAAATTACTATTACTCTGAGAAGGCATCACAATACCATCACAAAGAGGGGATTCATTCTGAAAAATTGATGTCAGTGGGAACAAAAATATGTTTAGGAAAAATACATCAGTAGACAAAGATCTGGTCATATCACTTCTTTACTTAAATATTTCACTTTAAAAATCTTGCCATGTGCTGAATGTTTTCCATCCCCCTTAATATAGGCTGGCAAGAATCTTCTTAACATAGAATATTTAGACATGCCAAGGGCTAGCTTAAATATACCAGTCTACAACATCTTTGGTAAAGCACTAACAGAGTAAGAGCCACTTCATCTTCACATCCAATGTGGATAGAAACCAAAAGCTGATATTTTCTTTATTTACTATAGGAACTTGCATACAAGCTTTTAAGACAAGTCCCCTTGCCCCCCAACAAGACTGCTGTCATAGTTAGACTAACAAGGAAGTATTATCTAGCTTGTTTCGATTCAAGACTTTGGATCCTCACTTAAAATGTAGTAAATTCAAATTTCTATTGGTTGAGCCCTATTTTTTTTTTTTTTTAATTCTTCACTTGAAAAAGGAATCAGGGAAGATAGCAACTACAGACATCTCTTTGTCAGTCACTTGTGGTAAGACAGGGGAGAGAGGACTTCAGCTCCCTCTGACTGAGATATCTACCAGGAAACATTACTCGGGGGTGCAGTGAAGCAGCAGGGGACTCCAGGAGCTTACGGGGAGATCTGGAGCTGATGAAGACCAACTCAGAAGACAAGTGCCTGGGTGTGGGGAGAGGCTGGCTGGCTAGCCCTCCATGGAGGACTGGAGATGGGAAGGGGCTGTCCTGTAATTATTTTTTTTTTGTTTCTGGACTGGCCTGCTAACTGGAGCTGCCTTGGAAGGGTGTGAACAAGTGAGTAAACTTGAACAGTATCCAGCAGCCAGGACAGAACACCAGGCAGGATGGAACTCCCATCAGCTTGGCTATTAGCGGGGCCCTGGCATCATGGGAAGGCCACCTAGAAGGAACAGTTCACAGGGTCCTGGTGCAAACTGGCTCAGTTGCACCTGCTGAACTCAAGCAGTCATCCTTGGGGTGAACTGAATGGCCCCTGCACCCTGGGAAGGTCACTTTCTTGTCAGAAGGCATCATTTGGAAAGTCAAGATGTGCCTCCTAAGAAGTCTGGCGAGAGGTTTAGGATCCTAATTCTGTGGGGACTGAATGCTGGTGAGGCAACCAGGCACTGATTGGGGCAGATAGGTCGGGAAGACTGAATTTGGTCTCATTAGCAACTAGATAGTGGCTTCTAGCCCCCATCCTATATAGTAAAACCTGCTTGTGTTCTCCATCTCCTAACAACACAGTGCTACCTGGTGGCCAGGCAGTACATTGCAATATATTTGTAAATACACACATACATATTTTTATTCTTTTTTTTGCTTCGTTTCTCTTTCATTTCTTTTTTTGCTTTCTTTTTTTTGTTCCATAGTTTTTTGTTTTGTTTTGTTTTGTGTTTAGTAGTTTTTTGTTTTGTTTTGTTTTGTTTGGGTGCATTTTTATATTTTTTCACTTTTACTTTCTTTAATAGCAAAGGCTCTTTCATTTATATTCTTTCTTTTTATTTCTCTCATTTTTTCTATCTTTTGGTAAAGGGTTTTCTACTTTAATCATATTTTCCACAAATTCATCATACAACTTAGATATCCCTTTTTTTCTTCATTTATATGATTGTATATATAATTATATTTTTAATTTTCCTTATCTATTTTTTTTTTGTTTTCTCTGAGGGCGACAGAATTAGTCTAGATTGAGGGTCATAACATTTGTCTGGCTAAAGGAGGCCATGAGCTCATGGTATAGTATGTCCTTTTAGACTGGCATTTGGAAAGATGGTATTCACAGGTAATCACTGCAAAATATTATTTATTTCCCCCCTATATTTAAACAAAATAATTTTCAGCCCAGAATTCTGTGTCCTACTAAACTAAACTTCAAAATTGATGGAGAAATCAAATATTTTGCTGATAGGAAAACATTGAGGAAATTTGCCAAACATGACCAGCTCTACAGGGAACATTTAGACCGATTCTCCACACTGACCATCACAATGGACTACCAGCAAAATAAATACTCAGAAACTAAAAGACAAAATCTAGTTTCCCCAATGTTACAAAGGATAAAACTAAGCAATAAACTGTCACAAAATAAAAGTTAAAAAGAACTCTACCACACTTATCAGTTCTCTCAATAAATGTTAATGGCTTGAATTCCCCACTAAAGAGACATAGGCTGGCTGATTGGATGAAAAAGCTCAAGCCATCCATATGCTACCTCTAGGAAACACATCTGACTCAGGGTGAAGAGGTGGAAAACAGTATTTCAGGCAAATGGAAATCAGAAGAAAGGAGGGGTCACAGTCTTATTCTCAGATACAAGTGGATTAAAGGAACTAAAGTTAAAACCAAGATGATTGCTTCATACTGGTCAAGGGAACAACACAACAAGAGGACATTTCAATGTTAAATATTTATGCTCCCAGATATATGAAATAGACCTTAATTGATCTGAGAAATATGATAACCTTTATCACCATAAGAGCTGCAGACTTTAATACCCCTGTAACAGAACTGGACAATTACGGTAAACTGACACTAAACAAAAATACAAAGACTTAAATAGGACCCTAGAACTACTGAGCTTAATAGACATATACAGAATAAACCATCCCAAAGCTAAGGAATATATGTGCTTCTTGTCAGTTCATGAAATATACTCCAAAATAGACCATATCCCAGGATACAAATCAAACCTGAACAAAATTAAAAGAATTGAAATTATACCATGTATATCTTCAGACCACAAGGCAATAAAGGTGGAACTCAACTCCAACAAAAAATTTCATCTCACACAAAGGCATGGGGATTAAACAACTTATGCTGAATGAGAGAGGATCAAGGAAGAGATAAAAAAGAAATCATTAACTTCCTGGAGCATAACAACAATGAAGGAACAAGCTATCAAGACATGTAGGACACTGCAAGAGCAGTCCTAAGAGGTAAATTTATTGCATTAGATGCCTACATCTGAAAAACAGAAGGAAAGCACATCAACAGTCTAATGAATCTAATGAAACCAATAGCTAAAATAATATTGAATGGAGTAAAACTGAAAAATTTCCACTTAGAACTGGAACCAGGCAAGGATGTCCTCTACTGCCACTGCTATTCAACATAGTTCTGGAAGTTCTAGCCAAAGCAATCAAGCAAGTGGAATATATAAAGGGCATCCAAGTGGGGACAGAGGAGGTCAAACTCTCACTCTTTGTTGATGACATAATCTTATACATAGAAAACCCAAGAGACTTAACCATAAGATCCTGGAAGTGATCAAGAAATACAGTAATGTATCAGAGTATAATATCAATGTCCACAAATCAGTAGCCAATAACAGCCAAGTTGAGAAGCTAATCAAGGACACAATTTCCTTCACAGTAGCTTCAAAAAAAAAAAAAAATGAAATGCTTAGGAACATACCTAACAAAGGAGGTAAAGGACCTCTACAAAGAGAATTATGAAACCCTAAGAAAAAAAATAGCAGAAGACAAACAAATGGAAGAACATAATATGCCTTTGGCTATGAACAATTAACATTGTTAAATGTCTATACTACCTGAAGCAATCTATAGATTAAATACAATCTCCATTAAAGTACCAACATCATACTTTGAACAACTGTAAAAAATAGTTTTTTATTTTGTATGGAATCGGAGAAAACCCATAAACTTAAAGCAATTTTTAGTAATAAAAAGAAAGCTAGAAACATCAACTATACAAGATTTTAGATTATAATACAAGTCCACATTGATCAAAACAGCATGGTATTGGGACAAATACAGAGACATAGACATATGGAACTAAACAGAAATCAAGAGATGAAACCAGTCTCTTCTAGCCATCTGATCTTTGGTAAACCAAATAAAATCATACACTTGGGAAAAGAATCACTACTCAATGAATGGTGCTAGGAGAATTGGATAACCACATGTTAAAGACTGAAAGTAGACGGGCACCTTTTACCACTGACAAAAATTGATTCGAGATGAATAAAATATTTAAATCTAAGACATGAAATGATGATAATCCTAGAAGAATATATGGGAAAAACTCTTGAGGATGTTGGCCTAGAGAAAAATTTTATGAAGAAGACTTCAGTGGCAAGTACACCACCAACAAAAATTAACAAATGGGACTTATTAAGCTGCAAAGCTTCTGCACAGCTAAGGACACAACAATTAAAGCAAATGGACAACCTTCAAAATGGAAAGGATGTTTACATGTTTTGAATCTGACAAAGGCTTGATAACTAGAATATACAGAGAGCTCAAATTAATCAGCAAAACAAAGGAAACAATCCTATCTATCAATGGGCAAGAGACATGAACAGAACTTTCTCTGAGGAATATAGATGAATGGCTAACAAATACTTGAAAAATAGGTCATTTCCCCTAATTTTCAGAAAACTGCACATCAAAACCACCCTGAGATAGCACCTAACCCCAGTGAGAATAGCCCACATCACAAAGTCCCAAAGTTGCAGGTGTTGGCACGAATGTATATAGAGAGGAACACTTTTACACTGTTGGTGGGACTGCAAACTAATACAGCCTCTTTGGAAAGAAATGTGGAGAATCCTCAAAGAGCCCAATTTAGATCTCCCATTTGACCCCCACAATGCATTACCATAAATCTACTCAGAAGGAAAAAAATCATTTGATCATAAGGACATTTGCACTAGATTGTTTATCACAGCTCAATTTATAATTGCCAAGACATGGAAACAACCTAAGTGCCCATCAACCCAGAAATGGATCATCAAACTGTGGAATATGTATACCATGGAGTACTATTCAGCCATAAAAAATGGAGACTTTACATCTTTTGTATTAACCTGGATGGAGCTGAACACATTCTTCTTAGCAAAGTATCACAATAATAGAAAAGCAAATATCCAATATACTCAATACTAATATGAAGCCAGTAGATGATCTAATACATGCCACAAAAGAGAAAAACTCAATTCAATTCAAGTTGGGGGGAATGGACTGAGAGAAGAGGAGAAAGGTGAGGAGGGAAGAAGGGAGGGATTGGTGTTCTCTAATTTAATGGGCACAATGTAAGGGTATATGGCTTTACCAACAAATGCATTGTAACCTAGCTGTTTGCACCCTCACATTAACCTGAAATAATAAAAAACATTCTCCAAGTGGTTGTATTTGCAAACTAAAATTTGAGACTCACTTCTTCATGGCTCTGTTCATTTTCCTTCATGGAGACTACACTCATCACCCTCAGTGATAGTGAGTTTTCTCTTTCCTAATTTCTGCATCAACTTGTTTAATCTGCTTAAGTGACACCTATCATATACTTCCTTGTGTTACAATTATTTGCAAATAAGTCTCATTGCCTTTGAAGACAGAATCCGCACTTCTTATGCATTAGCATTCCTGAAGAACTTAGCTCAGACACTCATATGGTGCAGGAAAACAATAGATGATCACAGAAAATTTTCAATAGACAGAACTGCCTGTATTTAACATTCATTCAAACTAAAGGGGTGCCCTGAGGTTTAGGCTTTCCAACATCAGTAAAGATATAACCTTGGTCTTTTCAACCCCTTTTTTCAGATGTCTCCTTTCAGTCATACAAGTTTGAAATAGTATGAATGAAAAGGGGCCCAGGAGCTATGCTGCCAAGTGTCAGGAATCCTGTGTTGATCTGCAACATCTGTATTTATCCTAATGGAGTCTCTTTCCAATCTTTAATTTTTGGCATATGGAAATAATAAATCTTAGCCTGGATTCTATGGAATTCTGATCTTTGTACAAGTAGTGATTCTAGAAGCAAATGAGCAGCCTAACCCTTACATGCACAGAGGTATACGATATGGATTTCTGGCTTTCTTTGTAGACTTAATACCCCTTCCTCTGACTTCTGCAATAGTTTCCTTTTGTACTGTATAAACTCTTATAAGAGTCTCCGAATCTCTTGTGTAATTAGCTGGGATATAAGTGAGCATAATTTAAAATTATTTGCATTCCTCTTTGTGTCAACATTCTAACGTCTTCTGAGTGCTAGAAAAGGTGTCATGGTCATCATTCTTCAATTTCAATTCTAATAAAAGTTGGTCATAACTATCTTTGGTAACAAATCACCTCATATATTTTCCACAGTTCATTCTCTTCAGAGAAGGACCAGAAAGGCATTTACCTTGCCCTTCACTCTGATCACTACGCTTTTACTTTAAATGTAGAATTGAAGGTATCAGATTTACAAAGGAACTTCAAATGAAATACTGTTCTACAATCTAAATTGAATGGAAATCATCAATTTTAAATAACTAGAAATGTCATGCTACGTTAGTAAAAGAAAACATCCCCTCACATGGCTAGGTCAGCTAGTCTCAATATTTCAAGATCCTCATTTTTTTTTTTTTTTTTAACTGAGAGTATACAGCTGTCATCCAAAGTGAACTCTGGGGACCTTTTGATGTCAGTGTTCTGGGTAAGTTGTTTGCTTGTTTTAATTTAGACTGCAAAGTCGTTTGTGTGAAAGCTCTCAGGAAAACTGGCAGCCCCAAGTCAATTCTCAGTCACTTTTGGCACGACAGATAGGGTTACCTGGCATTTGCTGGCCATTTCCAGACATCCCTTAGTCAATTCTCTCAATATCTCCCATCACCAAGTTTTTCTCTAAAAGGGCTGTTAACATGAAGCAAGATACAAATAAAGATTTGATTTGTGTCACATTTGACTTCTGTCAACTTACAGAAGGAAGCTTAGATTTCCAAAGAGACCTCGTAGAAAACAGAACATAAAAAGAGGAGAAAAAGTGAACTGAACACAGAATATGTGGCAGCTGCATCTGAGTGTGCCTGCGCTGGGACATCACTGGAAGAGTCCCAGCCATTAGTGTCCCTTTACTGAGCTTTCCTAGAGAGAAGAGGAGGAAAAGGAGAAGGCACTTGGGAATAAGAACAATAACTCTATGCATTTGATGTATTGCAGTGCTTCAGATCACAAAGAACGTACCATCTGAACCTCTGCTCGGGTGTTCAAATGAAATTACTAGGTGATTAACAACATTTTTCACATTATAAGTTTTAGAATACTAACCTGATACTTCCTTGGAATCTGTGCATATACCCACAGACTATCATTTGCATCTTACCATAAACATTTTATTGGTTCCATTAGGGAGCGAAACATAAAGCCTAGGTATGCTGATACAGAAAATATAACTGAGTCGGTGGAGAGTTACACATTAGCTGAAGAATAAAGAACACTAAAGAACTTGTCTTCATTTCTCTTTTTAATTTAAAAAGAATTTTTGGCTTATTAATGTCTCAAAAATTCATTCTACTGTGCGTATTTTAGATTGTATGCAACAGATGATAAAAGTTACGTGTAAAGCCTATCATGTTGGTCAACTAGGACATGATACGTTTCTACTTATATTTTGGACTAGTTACTTAAACTTTCTGTGTCTCCATTTCCATATCTGTCAAAAGGGAATAATATAAATATCTATTTTAATGGGTGAGGCAAGGATAAATGAATTAGTCTGGTACATAGTAAAAGCTTAATAAATGAGAACCATGTTGTTCATATCACAATGCTGTCTTCATTCTGATACATGAAGAAGAGAACGTATCCCAAAATTCCACAGACAAGATAATCTTTGATGATAAAAAAAATCCCTCTAAAACAATAAAACCCCCAATAAATGTACTAGATATAAAACACAAACATTTCTATAAGGTAAAAATGAAGTAAAACGTATCTTTTCATTTATTCCTCTTTTTTGTCTTCTTATTGACAGTTTTTAGTGAGGTATTTCAGAAAAATATATGAATAGCTATTACAAAATCTTTCTACTATGTACGTAAAAGTAATCACAGCATTTTACACAGTTTTTTAAACCTTTATTTTTGTTCCTCATGTATCTTTGGGAGTACTTCCTATCAGTTATATAGTATTCCTACACTTATATAGTATTTTCCTAATATAAATATAAAATAATTTAACCAGCTTTGTAACGTAAGAAGTTTAAGTTGTTTGATAGCTCGCAAACACAAATAATATACCCCCCAAACATTTATCTAACACTCTCAACACTATAAAAGGAGTTTTGCACTGGGAATTATCACATTTTATATTTTGCCAATTTGGATATGTGGAAGTTGGATTAACATGCAACCTGGATTTTTCTATGCTGCTTATGAGAAAATAGCATCATGATACAAAGTATCATCTGTTTTTGTCATTCTTGCAAAAATATAAACATGGTAAAACAGTAGTCATTATAAAACTGGCTAGGTTTTTCTTCCAATGGAAAGACTTTCAAATATCTTTCTTCTATCTTATGATACGTTTAGGATCAAGAGAAGTTGACATCTGGAATGCAGAAACTTTGCTTTCACTTTCAAAGTATTTCCTTTATTTCTGAGGTTAAAAAAAATATATATATATATGCATGTATCTGTACACAGTTGTACCTCTTTGTATAGTTGTTCCTCTTATACACAGAGGTAAACTGCAGAAACATGCACACACAGACTGCAAAGCTCCCTGCTATTAAGACATTAAGACAAGCATACTAGTGTGCTTATTTCCCAAAGAGCTACTATTTAAGGAAGAGAATAGATTAAGGATTCGGTGATGTTAAATTCCAGATTTTATTTGATATTACGAATGTACAATAAAAGTCGGTATGTGTACAAGTAATATTTTACGTGATTTTATTTCAACGAATCAAGCCAACTCGTTAGATCTGAGGTTATCTATGAAGTTTCCCTACCAATATGTATTCAATACCTAAGACCAATTTATTGTAGGTTTTCTCCTGGAAAAATTTTTTTAAGTGCCTCATTTGTTTTCATGAAAATTTGTAATTTTTTTTGAGTTCTGCAATCGGTCCAGAGACAAACTTTTCACTCTGTTGTCTTTATACAAAATGACTGATTAGTTTTTATTCATCAATATCATCAGGTCTCTAACACTCAGAGAAAAATATAGCCAATTTGGAATCACTCACCAAATATGAGCATAGAAACTTTCTTAAAAGCATGGTCAATTAAGGATAGCTATGAATCAGGCCTATACATTTCACATTGGAGTACTACAGTCTATAGAGCTATGTTGACTCTTACCAGTGTTTAAACAGTACATGTCCAGAAGATGATTCTCTTCTTACATTTATAAGCAAGTGGTTGAGAACTACACAAAGGGGAAGAAGCACTTCTCTGTTGCTTTGGATTTGAATGTTTACTCAATTGTTTTATAAAATAAGAAATTTATAATAATTCTAATAGACCAAAAGAGAAAAAAAGCCTCTCATTATTTGTATTTTTAGTGATATTTTATTGTATCTTTATCACTCTCATTTACAACGATAAAATCTGAATAATAACTTCAAAATTGTAATCCAAGAAGAAATCGTGTGGGAGCCCTCTGGTGGCCAAAATCATGCTATTACATTTTCGCTAGGGAAGTTCAGGCTTATGCCCACTTTCATTGAAATTCTAAAACTTTATTTGCCATCTATTTCACTTTAATATATTTATAGTATCTTCATTCAAGGTTATACAGTGCCAAAATATTTTAATTTCTGTTGCCAAACTCATAAAGTAATATTTTCCAGGCAGAATTCAATATTTAAATAGCATGAAAAATGTTTTTATATGTATGTGGGAAGAATCATAGATGATTTTAAAGGCACAGAATTATTGAATCATAGATTTTTATAGCATGAATAGATACTAGAAGTTTCTGTTCAAACACTCTTATTTAAAGAATAAGGAAAATAAAGTCAGGTTAGATTAAATCCTTTGCATATGTTCATAGAGTAATTATTGGGAGCTCTAGGGTCTACAGTGTCAAGTGATCTGAAAAAAATGTAGCTATTTAACTCTGCCTTAATTTATTTTTTTATTCATTTTACATGGGATTTATACTTACGTTTATTTTAGTCTTGGTTTTATGCCTTATTTTTTTAAGGCTTCTTGCTTCCGAAACTACTTCTAGGCTGAGTTAAGACCTGAGCATCAAGTGATTTACAGGCTAAAGTAAATAAAAAGCAGAGCAAAACAACAAGAAATATACTAGTTTTCTATTGTTTTAGATTACCACAAAATTAGTAGCTAAAACAACTCGCAATGTGGTAGGTGAGAAGCTCAGACCTGGTGTGGCTGGGTTCTCTTCTCAAGGTACCACAAGACAGAAATCAAGGGGCTGGCCTGCAGCTCTGGGTGAGCTTCCAAGTTTGTTCACATTGCTGATGGAATTCAGGTCCTTGTGCTGGAATGACTGAGGTAACTCTTTCTCTCTGGCTTTTGTCTAGGGGTCACTCTCAGTGCCTAGAGTCTGCTCTTAGCATCTTATCACATGGTCTCCTCTATCTATCAACCTAGCAATAAGAATCCCCTTTTGTCAAATCTTGCTCACACTTAAACTCCTTTCCAGGAAATACCTTTCTTGATGACTTTGGAGAAACTTACACATTTACAAGAGCTGTTTATAGGTCAGTTTGAGCCAGAATAGTTTCTTTTTCTCTAGTGAACCATGCCATGTGATAACCATGACAGTGATCATGATCCCAAATCTGGAATTGCATGGCATGTGCATGTATGGATCCTGGGGGTCATACTAGAATTCTGCCTACCACAGTACAGTAAAGTTTTTTCACTAAAATTGTTTCAGTGTAAAGGAAGATTTTACTCACTATTGCAGTTTTTATAATTCTATATTATCTTAATGTATCTTTTACCATCCCAACAGAGATTAAACACTAAGAAACTTATAATATCCAGGCAGAGTAAGAGCAAGAACCTATCTCTGGAAAAAATAGAAAAATGAGTTGGACCTGGTGGCCTGCACCTGTCCTACCTGCTATATGCAAAGCTGAGGCAAGAGAATGTGTTTGTAGTTACAGTGAACTATGATGATGCCATTATACTCTAACTATGGCAACCAAGCGAGACCCTGTCTCTTAATATCTCAACACTTGTAATATAAAAAATATATGCTTTAAAATTCACTAACTCTTCCAATGAATTTAAATACACACACACATATATACACATATATTCTTATATGAGTGTTAGCCAATTTTCAGCCTAGAATTCATCAGTGGATGAAACAAAGTTTCCTGCCCCTGTGGAACTTACATTAGTAGGAAGGATAAATAACAAATGATAGCCATGACCACTGAGTAATTTATGTACTATTTTAGGAGGCGGAAAGTTCTATGAAATAAAAGAGACATCATGGTGAGAAGGATTTGGAGTAGCAGGGAGGAATTAGCTAAACAAGCTAGCATGAGAGAACCATGAGTGTTTCTTAGGGAGAAGTTGAGATTGAGCAAAGAGAGGAAGTAATGTAGTTGGCCCTGAAGATGTCTGGGGGGAAACACAATCAAGGAAGAGGTAACAGCCAGTACAAGGGGCCAAAGGCAAGACCATAACTAGTATTTTCAATGAACTGCAAAGGAGGAAATGAGACTGAAAGTGAGGACAAAAAAGAAAACGAGGGGCATGAAGCCAGATGATTAGGAGCCATTGCAGAGTCTGGATGGAATGGAGAGCCAGTGCAAGATGGCAACATGTATAGCTTTAGTTTTAGAAGGGCCACTCTTGCAGCTTTATTAAGACAGTCTGGTACTCAATTTGGTGAGTTTGAACAAATGTATACGAGGGCTGTTCGGATAGTAACTAGCCAGGTATGTCTCTTTACATGGCTCCCAGAAGCCATGTAATGGCTTCTGTTAACTTTTAGCACAATCCAAATAATAAACATAGCTATCATCTCCAAACGTTTCCTGGTGTCTTCCGTTTTTTCAGTTTTTATATCAATTTTACCTTAAAAACCTGGAAAAATAAATTTGCATTATTAAACATGAAAAACAAGGAAGGATTGTAAAAAAAGCATAACTAGAAATAGAGCGATCCATGGAGAGGCTATTCTTAAAATTTAGACTGCTGATGATGACGATTTATCCCAGAGTTTTAAGAGAGTAGGTGATGAGAACTGGCTGGATTCTGAAAATATGTTGAGGGAGAGCTAGTAGCATTTCTAGTGTGTTGAATTATCATCTATGCAATAAAGGCAGGATTTTAGAACAATTTCAAGGTTTGGGGTTTAAGTAGTTTAATATAGGAGTTGCTATCATCTGAAATGGAGAAGGCAAGGAAAGTCAGGGATTTACTTTTTGGGTGAGGTTCCCTTTTTTTCTTTGTAGAGACAGAGTCTCACTTTACCGCCCTCGGTAGAGTACCATGATGTCACAGGACTCACAGCAACCTCCAGCTCTTGGGCTTCCGCGATTCTCCTGCCTCAGCCTCCCGAGCAGCTAGGACTACAGGCGCCCGCCACAGCACCCGGCTATTTTTTGGTTGCAGTTTAGCTGGGGCTGGGTTTGAACCCACCACCCTCAGTATATGGGGCCGGCGCCCTACTCACTGAGCCACAGGCACCACTCTGGGTGAGTTTCATTTGACACATCTTTTAACTATTCAAGCATAAAAGAGGTCAAGCAAATAAGTTTGTAAACTCATCCTAGAAAAGTGTTACATATCTCATTGCTGAGCAGGACTGTCACCTTCAAAAGACTTCTCTTGGGAAGCTATGCATTGACACCACTGCCTAGTCCACTCTTCCAAGCAATTTTGGAACTCTTTATTTGGAATGCCCATCAGAGCTATCATCATACAAGATCTAATAAGTTCATGAGCTCATCTTTGAAAAAGTGCTATACACTTTATTGTTGAATGTCACTATGGTCAGCAGATGGCCCAAAAGGAGTACTTTGAAGGTGACCACAGGGATATTCGGCAATGAAGTATGTAGCGCTTTTTCTAGAATGAGTTCACAAACATAATTGTTTAACCGTACACATCAAGCAGACAGTTGGACATATAAGGCTGAAGTTCATGAGAGAGACACGGCTTGCAGATGTAAGATTGAAATTGATCAGCATATAGAATGTATTTTAAAGCTTGGGTCCGGGTAAAAACACAAGGGAAAGAGTTAAGGTAGAAATTGCAGAGAGCAAAGGATTGAGACCTGGAACACCCCAGCATTAAGAAGTGAGAAGGATAATGAAAAAGGAATAAAGATATCAAAGGAGAAACCAGTGAAACAAGTAAGACCAAGTATGTGGTACCATTGAAGCCAAAAGAAAATGTGTAGTAAGGAGGGAAAAGTATCAAGTGTGTCAAATGTCCCTGATAAGATGCAATCAAATAGGTCCTGAGCCTGGACCACTAGATTTAGCAATTTTGAGAGCACTGGTGACAGTGACAAGTTTTGGTAGAATGATAGTGGTAATAAGAGACAGTGTTAGGAAAGGAATCACAGAAAATGGTAAAGACAACAATTTCAGGGAATTTTGCCCCCAAAATGAGCCAAGCACTAGGGAGGCTTCAGCTGGCAGAAAAGATGGGGTCAAGGGCAGTTTTGTATTGTTTTTATAATATCTTGGAGAAATAACAGCATGTTTGCATGGCAATAGAAATGATCTGGTAGAAAAGAAAAACTGATGTAGAAGAGAGAGGGGAATTGCTAGAGTGAGCGAAGTCTTTGACTTTGTAGTCAAAGGGCATTTAATGCAGACTATTCTTGTTGGACAATAATACTGGACATTTTTCTTCATGTCTAAAAAAAAAAACCGTCAGAGTCTATGTTATAATAAACAAACCAACTGAAATACAAACATACACTTAAAATCATCAGAGCATATTCATTATGAATCACATGGGTGCTTGTCACCTTTTGCATACAGATTTTACTAAATATGATCGACTTCAAGATGTCATTTTCTCTGTTTCAATCGTATTTAGAGAAAACAAGAGTTGGGAAGAGTAGTGAGGGGGAGACCTGTGGATGTACAGGAGAGCTAATTATGTTAATCAGAACACACATCTCACAAAAACAGTTTTAGAGACGGAAGACCCAGGCTTGGGTTTCAAGTACTGTTGACTAGCTTTTCTATATTTGCAAAGAAAATACTCCCTCCAGGTTTCATTTTCATTATGAAAACAAAATATATTGTCCTGAAGATCTCCAAGGTCCATTCTAATAAACTCAGTGTAAAATCACTCCCTGAATTCCTATCACATGTAAGAGATGAGAAGCTGGCTACTCGCTGCTGGAGAGGAAGCAGAATTACAGCCAACCAGGAGAAAATGAGAGGGAAAGAAAGCAATGAAGTAGGGTCATGCATGCAACCTGGCTTAATGCATCCAAAAGAGATTTGGTCCTCAGACGCAGTACGTACCCTCCTGTTCTCCTTCACTTCTTCCCCTCACTCTTACTCCCCATTTAACTAAACTGTAAGTAGACTTTAATTCTCTCAGGTCTAAATTCCACTCTGCTTATCCGTTAGACAGATTTAGACTTAGGAAGTCTCTTATTTTATTAGATTCCCAATAAATGGCTGATTTTTGACACCAGTAGAATCTGGTTCCTTAATACTACATATAGAGAATATATAGATTCCTAGAATAGAGCATGATGTGTATTTTCCTTCAGTGGGGACTTTTACGATGTCAAATGCTACTCTGTTGAAGTGTTAGTGCTTGCTTGCTCATGCACCTTTGAATTTAAAACCAGATACAATTCATTTCAGTGTACTCATTTTTTTTAAACTTCAGATTATTCTGAGGGTACAAATGATTAGGTTACAATGTTCATGTTTGTTAGGTAGAGTCCCTCTTGTGTCCCACTCCCAGGAGCTGTGTATATACCCTTACATTGTGCCCAGTAGCTGAGAGCACAATGCTCCCATCCTTCTCCCTCTTTCCTCCCTCCTCCCCACAACTTGAATTGAACTGAGTTTTTCTCTTGTGTGGGCCTGTATTAGTTCCTCTACTGATTTCATGTTAGTACTGAATACATTAGATACTTGCCTTTCCATTGTTGTGATACTTTGCTAAAGAAAATGTTCTCCAACTCTATCCAGGTTAATACTAAAGATGTAAAGTCTCCATCTTTTTATGGCTGAATAGTATTCCGTGTTATACATATATCACAGTTTATTAATCCATTCATGGGTTGATGGGCACTTGAGTTGACTCCACATTTTGGCATTGTAAATTGAGCTGCACTAAAAATTTAATACAAATGTCGTTATGATAAAATGACTTTTTTTTTCTTTTTTCCTTTTGGGAGTCTACCCATTTTTATTCCTAAAGGTTTGTGGACTTCCATGACCTTATAATGTGCATTATACAGGAAATGACCTCGAATGGTATCTTTGGGTCTCAAATGAGAAAAGCTTGATCAACGTTTCAAATGGTTTTAGTTACTATGCCTGGAAAATACTATATGCATCATTTGTAGCTTCCAGAATACTTGAAATGTGGCAAATAACTTTAAAAGACAGAGTAGAAAAATCAGAATACAGTTAGAAGTAGTAAGTGAACAAGCAAAAGAAGCAAAGCAATTAAGCAAATTAATTATTCTTTTGGCCATAGGTATTGCAATATTATTATTAAATCAGAGAATGTGCTCCTCAATAGTTTTTAAAATAAAAAACTCGTGACACAGTTAAGAGGGCAATAGTGCAGATTATTTCAGGTTGACCTTGTCTCAAGCAATTGAAATATATTTGACATTATAAAGGTATTATAAATATGTTTATTGATTATACTGAGCTTTATGTCTTTCTCATTTTTATATTTTTAGGGAATATCTTTATCTACCATATCCACTGCCCTCTTAAATTTCTATTCTGTAATTCTTTGGGATTTCAACTATTTATCTTATGCTCTACTAAACTGACTCTTTCCATCTTCTTGTGAACAGACTACAAAGGAAAAAAAAGAAGAGATTTTTCTATAAGGATTTATTTTTTGCCCTTTTACAAACAAAAAATTAAAACCTGTTTCTGACCCAACCATTAGAAGATCTATTATCCAAAGAGCTTTCTGAAAGAGCTTATTCCCCTATTCTTTGCATTGCTCTTCAAAGGTATTTGTAACATTTAAAAATAGTACAAAATAATATGTCAGCTTGTTTTCTCATTTACTTCTGAACTGATTATTTAGTCTGCTGTCTATTTAAAAAATATATACCAAAATTATTTATATTATGCTATTTGTTCATTACTTCTCCAGGTACTAAAATGATTTGGTTTTAAGCAGTGTGTGTTATTTTTGAATGATAATACTTGTATGATTACAAGTATAATTGCTTAATATAATGAAATCACAGAAATGAATATGCACAGATGTTTATATACCTATTCATATCTATGTTCATAAGGTTCTAATAAATATTTCTAGAAACATTTTAGCCTTGGTTAATTAAGGAAGAATTTGGAAAAGTTGCCTCTAAATATTATAGAGTGCAGAGCTAAAAAGAATATCAACTTCTTGTGTTTTCCCATAAAACCTTTTCAGTTGCAACCTTGAGTATACATTTTCTAACCATGTCAATAGTCACAAAAAAACTGATTGGCTCCCATTCTCCAGAAAATTGCTTTGTCCGTAAACTTAGCCATTTCACATCTTAGGAGTTATGGCAAAGACCCAGAGAGACTGGTAGAAATAAAAAGTACATGTTGAGAAGGCCTGCACCTCAGACTTTGTGATGAATGCAACACCTTTGCATTCTGAGTACCAATCATTAACATCATTAAGCTGCTTGTTTCTTAATTGCATTCTTGTGTAGGAAACTCAAGGCAAAATGAACCAACTCTGAGAAGCCCACAATCAAAGTTGATTGCATCCAACCTTACTGTTGCAACTCTATTAACCTACAAGCCGTGTGGGCAGGACTTGTAAAAAGCATTTCAGGAGAAAAACTGTTTCCTTCAGATTTTGCTGCACTTGCATTTATTATGAATTTTCTGGAAATTATGAGGTAGAGTGGCTAATGACCCCATTATAGACAGCCATTATCTCAAACTGTGAATACTGGTTGTCATTCTCAGAGTCAACAGATGTTGACCTTAGGGTGGCAACTTTTCCTTCATTGTATGAACCTAATCAACATTATCTCCTTCAGTTTTCTATAAAATGCATATCCAATTTAGAAAGTAAGCTTTTAAAAACAGAGGTCTGGGGTTAAAATCTCATTTAAGCTGCATTTGTCTAAACGTGGCTTTAGGCTATTTTTATTAGCTGAAGTTATTTATGATTTTTCTAAAGGAGAGAAAGGACACTTTGGGGACTATAAAGACATTGATTTAATGGTATGCATGACTTTACAATTTCTATAAAAGTATCCCTCAATAAGAGCTTGAAGATTTTTTGACAATATCTCCTTTTCATCTCTGTCCTGATCTTCATAGAACACTGTAAGGATGTGGCTAAATTGGCAAAGACTTAGCTAATGCAGAGTTCTGCAGCATCATTGGGATGCAACAATTATTCCCCAGCAAATTTAATTGAACTGGAAACCTGCTAAATCCAGCCATTATTCACATGGAAATGTAGTATAAATTGCTGACTTCAGTCTACTGTTTGTGGGATTATAATTCCTAATTGCAGCTTGGCTCTGAGTTGATTTTCTTTAGATGACTTTCCCAGTCAAACTCCACTGGAGGCTGATAATGATGTTATTGGCCTCTGGTTCAGTCTGGATTTCAGGTACCTATTCCCCCATTTCTTGGGCAGGTGTGCTGAGTGCCTATCACGTATAGGTAATGTGCTAGGCTCTGGAGAAAAAGGGAAAGCATCACAGACCCTTACTTTCAAAACTCTTATAAGATAAGGGAAATGTAGAAAGAATTCCATTTTGACATAACGTACTTTTCAAAAACATTTTTACGTATCTTTGCAGGTAGTCTCCAGTAAGGATGCTTCAGTGATCTGGTTACAGTTCATTTTATGAACTAAAAATTCTGTGTGTTTTCATTTTGGGAGTCAGGTTCCACGATAAAAAATATTATGTTTTTAAATTTAATATTTATGGTAAGTATATTGTGTTTAGATTTTAAATTTCCCGTCAATGTGAATGATTCTAAAATTCTGACAGTTTGATGTTTTTCATTTTAGGCATTGGACAGCTAAAGAAGACTCCTGCAGACTGACAGTTGTATGATAGATGAAAAAGAAAAAAAAGGAAAGATGATTGGCAAAGCCATAAGTGAGACAGAGTAAAAGCAAGGCAATCCTTTACCTCAATTTTATTATAAATAAAAAGAAAAAAAAATCTGGATCTATGGAAATTTTTTACCCTAGCCTTAGGCACAATTAAGCATGTAAAATCCTAATTATCAATGGGATTTTTTTAGACAATTTATACTAAACAGTTTTTTCTGAGAATAACTTTTTTTTTTTTGCAGTTTTTGGCCGGGCTGGGTTTGAATCCGCCACCTCCGGTACTTGGGGACGGCGCCCTACTCCTTTGAGTCACAGGTGCCACCCCGACAATAACTATTTGAAGGACGTACCATTGTTTTGAATAGGCCAAGATGGGGCCAGTGGGAGTGTGAGTGCACATTTGTTTGCTTCTCTGAAATAGATAAACTGGGAAATTATCTTAGAGTAAAACAGATAATGGGGAACAAGTAAAAATAAAATCCTCAGCAATCTGCTTATATAAGATGTGGATTAAGCATAGAGGCAAAGTTAGTGTGTACCAAACATAAATATCTAGTCAAAGTATCAAATTAATGTAAAAAGGTGAAATGTTATTTAGCAATTATAAGTTATTTTCATTATTGCTTATATTTCCATAATATCAGTAGATTACTACTTAATTATGGATAGATTTATAATTGTTAATAATAGATATACTAATAGGAAAAGATTCCTAATGGTGTTATGTGAGGAAGTAGGTATGATAAATTAATAGTACTATTATTTATAAATACCTTTTACTTGGTGATAGAGAAATATAGATCAAGGTACAAGAATATAGTGAGATGTGTAAATCATTGCCAGAAATTTCCTTAAATTCTACGCAAATGATTTAACCAGAAAGAATTTCAATACCAAATAGAGGAAGAATAGATAATTTGCAGAGCATTATGGGTAAAATGCCTAAAACTAAACCATCGTAAGGGCTTAATGTTTATAGCATTGTTTCTTCATGTAATCCTTACGGTTGAACATGCCCAGTGTTCTCTCCCTTCTATTAATTTGCCACCTTACCACCAGGAGTATCTTTCAAAAATATTCATTTGATCATGTCATATTGCTGTTCATTAATATTCAGTACTTTATCATAATATTTAAAGCACTTCTATTTATTTATTTACTTATTTTTACTATGTCTCCAAACTGGGATTTTATTTAGAGTTTTCCTAATTATTAAAGAAGTTGATCATCCTTTTTTAGGTCTCAATAGCCATTTGCATTTCTTTTTCTGTGAATTGCTTGTCTATATCCCTTGTACATTTTTCCATCAGGCTTTATTTTTTATTAAATCATAGCTGTGTACATTAATGTATTTCAGGGGTACATTGTGGTTTTATATATAATTTGAAATACTTACAACAAACTGGTTAACATAGCCTTCACCGTACTTTAATTATTATGTTATGACATTTATACCCTACACTTAGTAGATTTGACATGTACCCTTGTAAAATGCACCATAATTGTGATCCAACCAATTACTTCCCTCCACTCATCCACCACTCTCTCCTCCCTTCCCTCTCCTCTCCCCGCTTCATCTTGGGCTGTGGTTGGCTTATAGCTTTCGTATGGAAGTGTGGCCGATTATAAATTGGTTTCATATAGAGCTTAGTACATTGGATACTTTTCCTTCCATTCTTGAGATACTTTACTAAGAAGAGTATGTTCCAGCTCCATCCATGTAAACATGAAAGAGGTAAAGTCTCCATCTTTTTAAAGCTCCATAATATTCTACATATACCACAATTTGTTAATCCATTCATGGGTCAATGGGCACTTGGGCTTCTTCCATGACTTATCAATTACGAATTGGGCTGCAATAAACATTCTGCTACAAATATCTTTATTATAAAGTAATTTCTGTTCTTCTGAATATGTACCTAGTAGTGGAATTGCAGGATCAAATGACAGGTCTATTTTTAGATCCCTAAGTGATCTCCAAACAATTGAGGTCTAGAATATACATTTACAAGTCTACTATTTCAGCCTTTCCTGATATTCCTTAATCTTACAACTGATTACTTTTATTCATGTTGCTTTCTAAAATGCCCCCTTTTCTCTTAACTGATAAAATTAATCCTAGTATTGATCTTTTAAAATATATTTTTATTAATAACCTAATAGGTGTACATGTTTTCAGGGTACATGTAATAATTTAATGTAGTCATATATGTATAAAGGTCAAATCAACATAATTAGGATATTTATCACCTTAATTATTTGTTTCTTTCTCAATGCTACTAACATTTGAACTATTGTAGCTATTTTGAAATATATAATAATTGTAAACTATAGTCACCCTAGTGTGTCATGATCTTTAATGTCAACATTAAGTTTAAGTGTCTGTTTGACTCATATGTGCATGAAATATTTGATTACCACATTGTTACTCTTTTTGGTACTTAAAACTGCTATGTCAACTTATATATTATACAATAATTTATCAGTACCTACCATGTGTGAGAAATCTTGTAGAAATAAGTATAAAGAAATGAATAAGAATCAAAACCTTTTACCTTCTCAGATTTTCTTTATATATTTTAGATGCTTACACATATATAATAATAATTCATAAACTCCATTTGGAAGAGACAATGTCAGTCAATGTTGAGACCAATCGGAGAGAGTTTAGCGAAGACCATGGCACATGTTTGTATGTTGGCTCTTTTTAAAGAGTGGAATTTAATGTCTATTTTGTTATTGGTTGCAGATTTTAATTTTTTAAAGGCTATTAAAAATCATACGACATGTAAAGTCAGGCAATTAAGTTATTTAGAACATCGTTTCCCTTTTATATCACAAGTAGATAAGGGGGGCAAATATATAATTGCAAAGTAAAGATCTATTAAAAATCTCTATAGTATTTCTATAGTTTTCCTCAAAGTCTTCTTTATTTATGACTCTTAAAGAAATAGTATAAGATTCTCTTTTTATTATAAATATACATATTGGCATATAAAACACAGATAAGTAAACATTGGGATCCTAGAAAACATATTTATGCTTTTACCCCATGCTTTAAAAAGAATAAAGAGTATGCTTACAAATATCAACTGAATAAAAGCAACAGCACAGTGTGATAGCTACAGTTGCAGGGTAACACCATTCAAGGATAACATGTAGGAGAGCAAGAATGGGGTCCCTGTGGTACTTCATTGTCAACATTGTCAGAAAAACAGCAAGTAATGTGTGTTGTATAACTATATTTCTAAAAGATGTATCTGTTTCAGATATATAAAAGAGGAATGTTCTCAGTTCTCCAAATTCACTTACCCCTAGGAATAATTTTTAGCTGACTCCCAAAGGGCTAGTATGTGCTCACAGCTTGTGAACAGTGTAACAATTCATGATTTTTTTTTAAATCATTAATACTTTAAAAATATATAAATTAGAATTTTATTGATAGAATAACAAATATGTTTTTATCATCAGGTTTAACCTATTGCTTTTTGAAGGTTATAGTATAAATCGACTATAAATTTCTATGGAGGATTCAATTTAAAATAAAGGAATAGGTAGAATAACTAAGTACAAAAAACTTTTCTTAATGGAGGTAGAGTGGTCCAGTGGTGGAAAGTACACATTCTTGTAAGCCCTTTTATCAAATGTTTAAGAAATATTCAAATTAAGAAGAGACGGCTCTATTTTATTAAATGCTATTCAAGCTCCCAGTTTATACCCATTTTCCTTGGGAGTTCTAGAGTTATAGTAATAAAGAGAAAAATAACTATTAGAATTTAGTCTTAATTTTATTCTTTTGTTACAGTGCCTGTGGCCTTGCTAGAACTGGATATGCAACATCTCTATTATTTGTTTATTTTTTTCATTCAGAATGGGGAGTTACAAGGCCACAACCATAATTACTGATCACCAACTTCAAAAGGTATGTAAATGCCTCTGAGAATCATAACAAGTATAAGCTCTGTAGATAAGATAAAGAATCTGGACTTAAAAATGCTTATGTATAAGCTGGCATTGTACCACTCGTACTCAAAGAACGGAATCCCAAAGTAGGAGATGTGAAACAAATTGTCCTTTAGAAAGTTTCTATTTGATTCTATTTTACTTAGGAAATAACCGTATTTTGTTATTGGTTGCAGATTTTAATTTTTTAAAGGTTATTAAAAATCATATGGCATGTAAAGTTAGGCAATTAAGTGAGCGAACTTGTCCTAGAAAAAGTGTTACATATCTCACTGCTGAATATTGCTATGGTCACGTCTGGGGTTATGCAACCTTCCAGCAACTAGTCCACACTTTTAAGCAGTATTAGAACTCGTTTTCTAGAATGGCCATCAGAGAGCTGTCATTATAAGAGGTATGAGAAATGAGTTCATGAAATCATTGTAAATGGTGTGCTTTGAAGGGTGGACTAGGCACTGCATTGGTGCACAGCTTCCCAAGGGGAGTACTTGGAAGGTGACCAGTATGATATTCAGCAATGAGGTAGGTAGCACTTTTTCTAGGATGAGTTTGGCAACTTAGTTTCAATCTCTATGATTACATCAATTACAAATGGATAGAACATTGACGGAGTTTCAAGTTTTAGGAGGCTGGAATTGGCTGTCTCTCTTCAAACAGTATCTGAAATGACAGTGCAATTGGTAAAACTCATAGATGAAAAGATTTTCCATTTGAAGGAGGGTAGTCTTGACACACTGACACAGTTTGGGGCCTGAAGCCCAGATATTCAGCTGACTTTTCCTTGGTGGATTACATTTGATTCTCTAAGGGAGCTTTATGGGCCTGGAAAATCTCCACAAGCAAAATCTGAAAAAAATATCATGAAATCCATTTGACAGCTGAGGGAACTAAGGTTCAGTGATAGTAAATAACTTGCTTCGTGCTTATAATTATTTATTATACATCATAGTTTTAGGTACTCTTTATCTTAGTAACTAAATTATAAAGAGAGATCATTCTTTGTAGTTCATTAAGTCACCATGCTGTCTAACATTGGCCCTTCTACGGTAAGTATCCATAGGAGGCTCATTTCATTTTTTATGTGTTAACTTACATTATTAATATGGTTTATCAACATTTTAACTTGCTGAACTTCAGATTAAGGCCTATATATTCTCTTAAACTGACATGAAATTAGGTTTGACAAGAGAACTATAGATGCTAAACTAATAGGATGATTGTTTTTCCTTGTTGTGGGATTAGCTGCCTGCACAGTTCTACTCACACATAACGTCTATGTAGAAGTATATTTGTTCACAATTCATATACCAGGCATAGTTTTATATCTTAGACTACAACAGAAAATAAAACTGTCAAGAGAATTTTTTACCCAAAAATTTTTATACTTCAATAGAAGAAGTAAAATATATTCGTGCCTGTCAAAGAGAAAGTATGTCAGATGTTGACAAGCGTTTTGGGTCATGAGCTATTGTGCTTTTAAAGAAAGTAGTTGGAAAGGCCCCATTAGAAGGTGAAAATTAAGCAAATTCCTGAAAAAGATGAGAGCCTTCCATGCAGATATATAAGGATAGAATGTCCTAGGCTGATGGATGAGGAAGAGCTCTGGGTTAGGAGACCATCAGTGTGGCAGAGGCACAGAGAGGCTACAGCTGGAGAAGAAAGAAAGAATGGTGTCACAGGACTGAGGGAGAGAGAAAAGGAGGCTGAAAAAGAGGGAGTCACACTTACTTAAAGACCTTTAGGTTGCTATAAGAATTTGGTTTTGCTTTAGTGAGACATAAAGTAGAGTGCTTTGAGATGAGGAGCGATGTCATCTGAGTTTATTTTAAAGGGTTCAGACTGTGTTGGAATGAAGGATTGGATTAGGGAGGAGGCTCTTTGAATAATCCAAATGAAACCTGATGGTTAGACCAGACAGTAGCAGAGAAGGAAGTAGGAAGAGGTTGAATTCCAGGTATATTTTGATTGTGAAACTCACAGAATTCACTGAGGGACTGGATACGAGTGTCAATGAGGGGTGTCAAGGCACACTCCTATCTGGCCCGAGAGACTGGAAGAATGCTGTTGTCATATACTCTACTGGATAACACTGAATAGCACATACTAAAGTGAAGACAGAGGTGAAGTGGTGTCAGAAGAAGGATCTCTGGAGCCCAGAAGTTCAAGTAGCTATGCACATGCTACTGGACTCCAGCCTGGGCAACTGAATGATCCTGTCTTAAAGAAAAAGAACGTAGTAAATATCTCTACCCCCAAAATCAGCTTTTGTTTTACCTTAATTTATGATAGCCACATAAAGTTTTATTATGTATGTATTAAAGGACTTTATTTTACTTGCCTTTGTTGTAATCTATGACAAATAAATATTGAATCATAGCTTTTTTAATAGTTCTATGCTATAGTACAGTTGTCACTCAGCTTAAGATCACGTGTCTATTACATGCCTGAAGATACTGACTGAGCATCATATCCAGTAGTGACATTTAAAATATGGCATAAAGATACAAATCCTAATATATAATCCTTCACGTATAGTTGGTATTAAACTTAAGAGTGAAGATTTAGTTTATACAGCCAAAGAAATAAAGTCTTTATTCACTTACCCCTGAGAATACTTTTTTAAAATAATATTATGAAAATACAAATATAGCAGGACATCCATAGTTGACCATTTCCCTACACTGACCACCTTTCACAGATGGGACACGTACCCCATGTCGTATCAGTGTAGTAGGCCTAGTTCCATGTGTCGGCCACCTCCGCATGTTAACCAGTTTGTTGCAGTTCTTTGAGTGGTCAACTTACAAAGCTTATCTAAAATTCTACTGTAGTTATCTAAAGTTCCCAAATCCCCAAATTGTCATTCCTCATGAGGATGTGTGCCTGCTTTCTACCATTAGCTGAGGTAATTCTGTAAAATTCCATTTATTAAATTGCATCATGACCAATGCAATCAAAAGGACAGCTGTTCATGCTAGGTTAAAAGACAAAAAGCTTTTCATAGATGTCTATGTTTTTTCAAAGCAAAGATTATAAACTATTAAATGAGCTTAAATAGACAGGTCAGGAAAGGATCAGCCAAAGGTTTTGCCTCCTGGTATGCTGTTGAACTATAGCTTAACCTCATCTCTTTCTGGGTCTCTCAAACAGACATCTGTACAACTAAAGGACTCAGCCCCAAATCTATGACCCTTAGATTGACTTAGGGTCTAAACTTTAGAGACATACATTAGAGCATTCTGAAGGTAAAGAATATAAAGAAACCCTAATTAGAATTATGGTAACTGGATATAGTTACAATAGTAAGATATTGTGTGTGTGTGTGTGTGTGTGTGTGTGTGTGTGTATTATATACTGGACAGTATTATATATACACACACACACACCATGTGTGTTTGAAGGTTTTGGAATTTAATATTGTAAATCTTTAAAATAATTTTCTAATTAAGATTCTACCATCAAAGTTATCATAAACCTGAAGCAAAAATAATCCCTGGGAATAACCCCATTGCATGATAATTCAAATAGATATCTTATCTGTTAATATATAATAACCACCAAATTATTTATTTATTTCTTTTTTTTTATTAAATCGTAGCTGTGTACATTGATATGATCATGGGGCATCATTCACTAGCTTCACAGACTGTTTACCAAGTTTCACATATACCCTTGTAAAATGCACCGCTGGTGTAATCCCACCAATCCCCTTCCCTCTACCCTCCTCCCTCCTCCCTCCCCTCCCTTTCCCCCTTCCCCCTATTCTTAGGTTGTAACTGGGTTATAGCTTTCATGTGAAAACCCTAAATTAGTTTCATAGTAGGGCTGAGTACATTGGGTACTTTTACTTCCATTCTTGAGATACTCGGCCTTTTGGCTAAGATCAAGTGCAAATTATTTATGAAATGAAATTCTATAAAATAATTAGCAACTGGACAGTTTTATTAAAAGATAAACATAATTTAGATTTTAGTGGTTGTGTAAGTGACTATATATAGCTTGAATCTGAAGTGTGGGGTTTTGTTAAAAAAAGGGAGATGCCTTTTGGTGAGGATTTATGAGATGTTTTATTTTGTCGTTGAGAACTATTGATTTTGAAAGCCTTATAAATAAATAGCACTGACCTATCCATTCTTGAATCATTGAGAGTAGGTCACCTGTGGACAGCAAATGATTTTCATTTCCTAGAGGTAAATTTTATTGAATAGAAAGCAAAAGAAAAAGAAAGCTTAATTTACAACGCCAAGTAGGATTACTGAAAATTCAGCATTTTAAAAACTTATGCTGTATAGAGTTTGAAAAGCACTACTTCCTGAACTGAAACCAATAATAGCCTAATACTATGTTAATCAGAGAGAAATTTTACAAAATGAACCACGAACAATACAAATTATGTGAAATAGAAACATTTTACCGCTGGTCATATTAACTACACTTCTTATTTGATTTTGATTTTAATAAATAAAAATATACAATTTAAAATATTTACTAAGGATATGGAAAAATTTATTCTGTATAAACATAGATTACAACAAAGGCAAGTAAAATAAAGTCCTTTAATACATACATAATAAAACTTTATATGGCTACATAAATTAAGGTAAAACAAAAGCTGATTTTGGGGGTAGAGATATTTACTATGTTCTTTTTCTTTAAGACAGGATCATTCAATTGCCCAGGCTGGAGTCCAGTAGCATGTGCATAGCTACTTGAACTTCTGGGCTCCAGAGATCTTTCTTCTTCAGGTTCCCGTGTAGCTGGGATTACAAGTATGTGACACAGTGCCTGGCTGAGCTATTTACCTCTTTTTTTTTTTTTTTTTAATGGTTTATATTTCCTAAGTTTATCTCTTGACCAAATATAATTGATTTTGAAAAATAAAAATTATAAATTTATAATGATAATTTTAAAATAAAGACGAGATCCTAGCCAGTTGTGGTGGCTCATGTCTATAATGTTAGTAGTCTGGGAGGCCAAAGCAGGTGGATGTTTAAGGGCAGGAGTTTGAAAACAGCCTGAGGAAGAGCTCTACTAAAAATAATAACAATAATTAGCTGAGGGCACTGGTGGGTGCCTCCAGTCCCAGGCTGAGGAAGGATAGTCGCTTGAACATTCGAGAATAATAAATTTTCAGGGAACTTTAAAAAATAGAGTGCTTTATCCCACAGAAAATTATTTTTGGTTCATAAATGAAAAGATGTACAACCAATGTTAGTATGGGATTATTTCTATTTATGTGACCTTATGTAAAGTTTTTTATTATGATGAAATATCTTTTAGAGTTTCAATGAGAGAGAACTGGAAATAGTCTGTATAAATTGTAGTCTATATGTGGGGCATTAACCAGAAGGAAAACAAGAGTACAGGCAAAGAAAAAAAAATATTATGGATACTATATATTAAAATTTTCCAATAAATAAAAGAAAAAATTGGAAAATATAAACGATTCCTAAGGGGCAAATGGAATAGAATCATATTTAACCTCTTCATACTATGGCTTAAACCAGGTGTCCTCAAACTTTTTAAATAGGAGGCCAGTTAAGTGTTCCTCAGACCATTTGAGGGCCGGACTATAGTTAAAAAAACAAAACAAAACTATGAACAAATTGCTATGCACACTGCACATATCTTATTTTGAAGTAAATAAAAAACGGGAACAAATACAATCACACTGCCTCATGTGGCCCGTGGGCCGCAGTTTGAGGACCCCTGGCTTAAACGTATATTATCTCTGGTGCAAGAAACTATCTCTTAATTACAGGTTACCAAGGAAATATGTAATTTTGAAAACAATTTTGGAAAATTTTCCAAATTTTATTACTTGGTATAGGCTCTGTATTGTTCAACAAAAATCCAAAATTTAATGCTTGAATGAGTAACTACCATTCAAAGTTTGGCATTAGGAAGACATAGGAGCTAGAAGGTAAATCCTAAGACTGTCAATGGGAGCTTTTGTCTGCCGGGAAAGTGTGCAGACAAAAAAAATAAAAATAAAAAATAGCTCCCATTTCTCAGGTGCTGAGAGGATACCACAAGCTTCCATGTTATAAACTAACTCTGATGCCCAGAGCAATCATAGAAGCACCAAATTGAGGTAATAAGGAAAGGTGACATTTGCACCATCTCACAATCTTTTTATACAATCTGTTTTCAGAACAGGATAACAGCAATATATTTTCTGTCTCTTTCAAACTCTGTCATAAGGGAAAGCTACAAATATACTTGAATGCTGGTAAGCTGTGTGAGGAACAGCTGTGTGGTAATAATCTAAGAAGAGCTCAGCCTGGCATGTTTGAACCCCTGAACATGTATTAGTGATCATCAGTTAGGACCTGACACATACTCAATATGGACTACTTTTCTTTTTTTTTTTTTCTTTTATTAAATCATAGCTGTGTACATTAATGTGATCATGGGGCACCATACACTAGTTTCGTAGACCGTTTGACACATTCATCACACTGGTTAACATAGCCTTCCTGCCATTTTCTTAGTTATTGTGCTAAGACATTTACTTTTTCACTTTGTGCATTTTATTTACAAAACCCTGCCAAAATTGACTTTAGTATGTCAAAAGCTGATGAAGGTGCATGGAGTGAAAAGTTAGATTTGCAGTTACATCCTAATTCTCCCATTTTGCTAAGTACATTGACTTAGCATTATTGAGCCTTACCTCCTTCAACTTTGTAAGTTATGTCTTAAATGTCACAGGAGTTTATGAGGTTCGCATGAGCTAACATATGAAACATACCAGCACAAATCTATCCCCGAAAAGCGTCAGATAACATTAGTCCTTTTCTTCCCTGTTGATTTGCATACTTTCATTTACCGTCATAATTTGAGGAATGCAGCATATTCCCTTTAGACTGAGCCTCTTACACAGTAGTGATTCTCACAATGAGAGTCAGGGACTCATGTCCCTAGTGAAAAATGTTAGAGTCTTAGGAGGGTACACTGAAGCAATAAAATGATACTTTGAAAAAGCCCTCCAAATTATTCTTAACTGTTCTACATTTGGGAGGGGGTTGGCGATAACTAGAAATCATCGTGGTGGGTCTAACTTAAGTGCAAGGTAATAATACTACAACTATAAATAAGTAAAATTAAAGAAGGGTTGGAGAATAATTATTATATTTAAGGTGTTACAAACAATGTTGCAATGGCTATCTTGGTAAGTGGAATCATTTGGCTAAAGAGTAATGCTTGTTCTACATTTAGATAAATGTTTTAAAATCCCCCCCCCCCCCCACAAAGGAATACCAGTTTACAATCTCACCCACACATTTTTCTTCTTCTACATCATGGCAAACCCTCCATCTTTAATTGTCACCCCCCCATATTCTACTATCAAATCTGACACTTTATGTTACTTAGCCATCAACTTTTATTTCTGAAACTACACTTCTCAGATAGGCTGTATAGTACAAAAGTTAAAGTGATGAACTCAAGACCAAGAATGCCTTGATTCAAATGCCTGGTATAAACAACTTACGAAGTGCGTGACCTTGGGCAAACCACTTAAACTCCTAGTACCTCAGAATCCTTCTAATATGGATGTGATAGTTCAATGAATTGAAGTAAATTTATATGACTTGTATGTATAGAAGAATGTCTAACACCAAGGAACCCTTACAGGAACATTTATCATTAGCACTGTATTCGTTTCTTATTGCTGCAATAAATGATTACTATACAATTAGTGGCTTAAAGCAACAAATTAATTGTTACAGTTTGGAGGTCAGCAGTCTGAAATGAGTCTTATGGGGCTGAAATCAAATAGCAAAGTGGGACTGGTTCCTTTTGGACGCTCCAGGGGAGAACTGATTTCTCATGTCTTCCAACCTGAGATGGCTGTCAGCACTTCTTGGCTTATGCCTGCGTCACTCCAGTCACTGATTTTGCCTGCACACTGCCTTCTCCTCTTCTCCAGTCTAATCTCCCCCACCTTTCTCTAATAAGAAAGGTATGATTTCATGTAGGGCCCACATGGATAATGCAGAATAATCGCTGCATCTCAATATCTTTAAGTTAGATCTGCAAAGACTCTCACCCTCTAGGGTAAAAATCACAGATGCCATGAATTAGAACTTCAATGCCTTGCGGGCTTTATTCAGCCTGCCATAGGGCTCTTTCAAACTTTATATCAGAATGCTTACAAATATCTCATTGATTTGTTGATTCTTTATATTTACAAACATTATATTTTATCAGTTACACATAATGTATTTTCTCCTAAATATGTCATCATTTAATTTTGTCCATAGAAGGATTCCTAATACAGGCATTTTAATGAGTATATCATTTATGACTATTAACATCTCTATTAATGGGAAATAAAGAAAAACGGAACAACCATACTACCGAATAGTATGTAACCATTAAAAAAATAAAGTAGGCTCGATGCCTGTGGCTCAGCAGCTTGGGTGCCATCCATGTACACCAGAGTTGGCAGGTTTAAAACCAGCCCAGTCCTTCCAAACAACAATGACAACTACAACCAAATAATAGCTGGGTGCTGTGATGGGTGCCTGTAATCCCAGCTACTTGGGAGGCTGAAGCAAGAGAATCACTTAAGCCCAAGAGTTTGAGGTTGCTGAGAGCTACCCAGAGTGACAGCTTGAGACTCTGTCTCAAAAGTAGATCTATATATTAACCTAGAAAGTCTCAGATATAAAGTCACAGATATTTTGTAATGTATACTTGCATCATACATATGAAATAATAGACATCAAACTTCTTCATAGTTGCTAAATGGGACAGAATTAGAAGGTAAGAGAAATAAACTATTACTTTTTAATCTATATTACTTCTGATTAAATTCTCAACACTGAATATAGTCATATGACATTTCTATAATTAAATTCAAAAACAGGAATATTAAAGTCAAAAGAAAAGTATTTTTAATGTGCTTTTGAATTTCAGATGAAGAAGATAATTACTTATGCCTGGAAAAATTGCAAGGGGCAAAATTTGAAAAGGAAAAACAAATTTAACCCTACAACATAGTTTCAAAGCATATTCTAGAAAGATAATTTAGTTTAATGGGAATAAAGCTGAATGAGAGTAATAAGATGTATAAAGGGAAATAAAGCTGGAGTGTTTCAATTGTATTAAATCTTAGAAATCTTAGAGTTGACATTCACTACTCCAAGATTATGACCCTCAAAACATAGTAACTAATGGACAAACACTGACTGTTTTGTGTTTGTCCATTTAGATAAACTGTTGCCGGGTTTATCTAAATCAGCGGTTCTCAACCTGTGGGTTGTGACCCCTTTGGGGGTCAAACAACCCTTTCACAGGGGTCACCTAAATACATCCTGCATATCAGATATTAACATTACAATTTATAACAGTAGCAAAATTACAGTGATGAAGCAGCAATGAAAATACTTTTATGGTAGGGGGTCACTACAACATGAGAGACCGTATTAAAGGGTTGTGGTATTAGGAAGGTTGAGAATCACTGACTAAACCTTTTTTAAAGTAATTCATACGCATGAGGGTTCCCTGAGAAATCTTCATCTTACACAGGGTATGGTCTGGGACAACATTATTATCATCTTTCAAATCTCCTAAATGCTCTCAATAAACAAAGGTGGACGTGACCTAAATACCTACTGAGGGATGAATGGCTAAACCAGATGTAACATACACATCCAGCAAAATATTATTCAGCCTTAAGAAGGAATGAACGTATGATCCAGGCTACAACACGGATGAACCTTCAAAACATTATGGTTTATGAAATAAGCCAGAAAATAAAGAACAAATATATCATACGATTCTACTTACATGAGGTGTCTAGAATAGTCAAATTTGTTAGAGACAGAAAGCAGGATGGTGGTTTCCAGTGTCTGGACAGAGGAGTTATTGTTTATTCAGTATGAAGTTTCTAATGACGGAAAAGTCTGGAGATAAACAGTGATCGTGGTGGCACAACAATGTTAAATTACTTAACACCACTGAATTGTTCTCTTAAAAATGGCTAGGACGGTAAATTTCATGTTAGGTATATTTTACCACCATAAAAATAAAAACAGGTGATTTAAAGATTTTCTATTTATGAAGACTGTGGTGTTAAAGCATCTTCGTAAGAAAGCACAAGGAAGGAGAAATTGTTCATAGAAGACCTTCCTATCATTAGTCCTAACATTTGATTACAAGTGCAACTGTTCCTTTTGATTACACTGCAAATTTTAGTGTTATAAAACCCTTGAATAAAATAATCTCTATGCAGTACAGAGACTTTCAAAGTGTCCATATTCAAAATCATGGATTTATTTTTTTATTTTTTTATTTTTTGAGTTTTTGGCCAGGGCTGGGTTTGAACCTGCCACCTCCGGCATATGGGCCCAGTGCCCTACTCCTTTGAGCCACAGGCACTGCCCCAAAATCATGTTTTTATACTCTAATTACGTAATGTATATTTTCTTCCTGGCAATATAATAGCTGGATGACGACCATCGCAGAACTATTTGCTCAGGTTTGAGTTGCCTCAGTTTCACCCTGCTGTCAATTTTGATTTCAGCTATAGACAACTTTATGTGTGATTACTAAAAACCAAGCCTTTTTTTTTTTTTTGAATTTTTTTTTTTATTGTTAAATCATAGCTGTGTACATTCGTGCAATCAAGGGGTACAATGTGCTAGTTTCATATACAATCTGAAATATTCTCATCAAACTGTTCAACATAGCCTTCATGGCATTTTCTTAGTTATTGTATGTAGACATTTGTATTTTGCCTTTAGTTAAGTTTCGCCTGTACCCCTTCTAAGATGCACTGTAGGTGTGGCCCCACCCATTACCCTCCCTCCACCTTAACCTCCCCCCTCCCTAATCAAATTATCTTCAAATTACAATAGGTAAGCAGTTATCTGTGAAATGTATTGACCTAAATAGTGTTGAGGATTGTGAATTAAATTTCACCTACAAGCCCAAATCCATTAACTTGGCTTAAAATAAATTTGGTGATAGGTATTTAATTACTGATGTCCTACAGAAATTGACATTTAATAAAGTGAAACATTTCCTAAACACTAAAGAGCTTTCAGATATGAAATGAAACAGTCTCTGCCTTGAAAATGAATCTAGTCTTCAAAGAAAGAAAACATTAATAGAGTCATGTTCAAAAGCCTTTAAGAAGACTGCGATACTGAAATAGAACCCCTCGGGTTTCTCATGATAAAGTAGTATAATATGTTGTGCACAGTCTTAGGGATAAGAAAAGAAGGCAGCCTACAATGAAACACCGATTTATACACAGAGCATAAAGTGGAGAATATACCTTCTTTAATATTTAGTGACCAGCTCAGTATTCCCATTTTAATAAAATCCCCCCAGATTGAGCAAGAAGACCAAATTTCAGATCTGTATTTAGGAAGCACTCAATAAAAATAAATAAATAAATAAATTTCTTGTATACAGGGACTGTGGGAAACTTTTTCAAATATCATCAAGTTAAAGAAAGAAATTGTCTGGAAAATTGAGGTTGGATACGGTGATTTGATTCTTTAATTTCCAAAGGAGATAAAGTGATTAACTTTAAAACATAAACATAGAGTACAGATCCAATTATAAGTTTTCATTGAGTAAACTAATCATGCATACAAGGGTACTTTCATACATAGATATATATGAATTCAGTGTCTTTATGTATGTAGACAGTGCAAATAGTATAACTCAATGAGTAAAAATGTAGTCATCTTCCATGAACAAAAAAATACTTCCTGCACTAAGCTTTCCTGTTATCAGAAATGCCATAAATAAGATGTTTTCCTGTGATTATCAGTGAGTTATTTTTAAGTACCTTATATTAAAATGTTAATATTTGTCAGCTATTGATAAAATGATAATATTAATTTGTTGAATACTTTGTGCTAAGAACTTGTATATATAATCATTACATATATACAACTCTACAAGTTTTGTACTGCTGTTGACCCTATTAATTAACAAGGGAAATTAGAATATTTGCTTAAGTTCACATGATCAGCATAGCTGGAATCCATCTATTAGTTTTGTATGACGTTAGAACCTCTGGTATTGAAAACTATGAAAAATTTCTGCAGGGTGGCACCTGTGGCTCAGTGAGTAGGGCGCTGGCCCCATATACCAAGGGTGGCGAGTTCAAACTCTGTCCCAGCCAAACTGCAACAAAACAATAGCAGGGCGCTGTGGCGGGCTCCCATAGTCCCAGCTACTCAGGAGGCTGAGGCAAAAGAATCACCTAAGCCCAAGAGCCGGAGTTTGCTGTGAGCTGTGACATCACAGCACCCTACCGAGGGTGACAAAATGAGACTCTGTCTCAAAAAAACAAAACAAAACAAAACAAAAAAACAAATAAAGAAATAAACGAAAGAAAGAAAATAAAAAGAAAAATTTCTGCAGATATTACTTTAAAACAGCTTACTAGCAATTCAGTTAAATGGAAAGAATATTTGGCAGAGGAAACAGAAATTGGAGCAGGGGAGGTTAAAACTACATAAAGTAGGAGAAGTAACTACAGACTACAGTTGAGAGATGGCAGAATGATACATGCTTTTTTGTTTTTTTGAGACAGAGTCACTCTGTCATCCTGGGTACAGTGTTGTGGCATCATAGCTCACAGCAACCTTGACTCCTGGGCTCAAGCAATTCTCTTGCCTCAGCCCCTGGAGTAGCTAGGACACAGGTGCCCTTCACAACACCTGGCTATTTTTCATAGAGATGGAGTCTTTCTCTTGATTATGCTGGTCCTGAACTGGTGAAATCAAGCAATTCACCTGCATAGGTGCCCTACACAACACCTGGCTATTTTTCATAGAGATGGAGTCTTTCTCTTGATTATGCTGGTCCTGAACTGGTGAAATCAAGCAATTCACCTGCATAGGTGCCCTACACAACACCTGGCTATTTTTCGTAGAGATGGAATCTTGCTCTTGATCATGCTGGTCCTGAACTGGTGAAATCAAGCAATCCACCTGCACTGGCCTCCCAGAGTACTAGGATTACAGGTGTGAGCCATTGCACCTGGCCTATGATACATGCTTTTGAAAATAATTTGACTTTAATGGAAAAAGAACCCCTTTGATTGCTTCTAAGTTTTGACAATTATAAACCTTGCAATGCTGCTATAAAAAATATCTGTGTGCAGGCGTTTCTGCAAACAAAAGTTTTCAACTCATTTGGGTAAATATCATGGAGTGTGATTGATGTTGCATGTTTGGTTTTGTAAGAACCTGCCAAACTTTCTTTCTAAGTTACTATATCATTTTGCATCCCCACCAGTAATAAATGAGAATCTTGTTGCTCCACATCCTCACTAGGATTTGGTGTTGTCAATGTTCTTGATTTTATACATTCTAATATGTGTGTGGTGGCATCTTGCTGTTGTAATTTACATTTCCCTAATAACATGTGATGTGAAACATCTTTCCCTATGCTTATAGGCCATCTGTATATCTACTTTGCTCAGGTATTTCTTAAGCTCTTGTCATATTTTTCTTTCATGGACTGTACCTTTGGTGTTGTATTTAAAAAGCCATCACCATACACAAGGTCATCTAGGATATCATCTATTTTACCTTCTATGAATTTTATGGTTTTCTATTTTACATTTAGGTCTGAGTGAATTTTGTAAAGGCTCTAAGGTCTACGTAGAGTTTCTTCTTTTTTTTTTTGCATATGGATATTCAGTTATGGCACTCTTTGTTGAAAAGATTAACTTTGCTCCATTGACTAGTCTCGGTCTTGTGTTAAGAATCATTTGACTCTATTTAGGGTCTTTCTGGGCTTTTTATTCTCTGATTATTTGTCTCGACTACAGTAGCATTATAGTAAGTCTTGAAGTTGGGTAGTGTCAGTCTTCCAACTTTGTTCTTCCATCCTCAATGTTGTGTTGGATATTCTGGACCTTTTTCCTCTCTCTAAAAACTTTGTTTAGAATTAGTTTATCAATACCCACAAAATAACATGCTGGGATTTTGATTGTCATTGCTTTGAATCTACAGATCAAGTTGGGATGAACTGACATCCTGATGATGTATCTTTTGATCTACGGACATGGACTATCTTTCCATTTATTTAGTTCTTTTCTGGTTTTCATTATAGTTTTATAGTTTTCCTCATCTAGATCTTGCAGTTTTTAAATATTTCTACCTAAGTATTTTATTTCTTGGGGGTGCAATGTAAATGTTATTTTGTGTTTAGTTTCAAATTCTAATTCTTCACTGTTGGTACACAGGAAGGCAATTAACTTCCGCATCTTTACTTTGTATTCTGAAACTTGCCTTAACTGCTTATTAGTTTTTTGTTGAGTCTTTTTTATTTTTAACGTAGAAAATCATGTTATCTGCACATAAAGATAGTTTCACTTCTTTCTTCCCATTCTGTATACCTTTTAAGGCAAAGTCCTGTTGCATTAACTAGAAGTTGTCAAAAGGAAAATCCTTTGGTTGTTCCTAAGCTTAATTGGACAGCTTTGATTGTCCATAGATTTTTTTTTATAGATACTCTTTATCAAGGTGAGGAAGTTCTAAATTCCTAATTTACTGGGAATGATTTCTTAATCATGAATGGATACTGGACTTTGTCAAGTGTTTATCTGTATCTTTTAATAGGATCAGGTGATCTCATTTTTAGCCTGTTGCTATGATGGATTACAAATTAATTGATTTCAAATGTTAAACTAGCCTGGCATTTATGGGATAAATATCATTTCTGGTAGCATATGATTTTTTAATATGTGGTTGGATTCAATTTAGCCACTTTTTGAGCCTTTAGCACCTATGTTTATGAAAGATACTCGTCTATAGTTTTTTTTTTTCCTATAATATTTTTGTCTGGTGTGGTAGTAGGGTAACACTGGTCTCAAATGATGAGACAGAAAGTATTCCCTTTTCTTCTATCTCTAAAAGAGAGTGTACAGAATTAGTATAGTTTTTTAAATATTTAGAAATCTCCAGTGAACCCACATGGTATTGTTGTTTTCTTTTGTGAAAGGTTATTAAGTATAGATTCAATTTTTTTATTAGTAATAGGCCTATAAAACTATCTTCTTTTAGTTTAGTTTTCTTTCTAGAAAAGAAAATTAGTTCTTTTTGTTCAGGAGTTTCTGACCTTTTCTTTCCCTGCCACGCATTGGAAGCGTTGTCTTCGCCTACACATTAAAATACACAAACACTAATGAAAGCTGATTAACAATCATAACAACAACAACAAAAGGTCTGTGCATACTTTTGAGATATCTGACACCACAGATGAGAAAAAAAAGTCCTCACAAAGTCAGCAGGCAGTCCATGGGACACGCGTGATAGGTTACAGCATTTGCAGACATATAGTTGTTAGGTACTCCTTTATTATCCTTTTAATGATCATGGATTTGTACTGGTATCCTTTCTTTTATTTCTTATATTAGTAATTTGTGCCCCTCTTTTTTTTTTTTTTTTTTCAGTTTTTGGCTGGGGCTGGGTTTAAACCTGCCACCTCCGGCATATGGGGCCGGTGCCCTACTCCTTTGAGCCACAGGTGCCGTCCGTGTCCCTCTCTTATTTTTCTTACTTAGAGTCTTATAAATTATATTAATTTTTTAAAAGAAACAGCTTTTTATTTCATTGATTTTTTCTATTATTTATTGCTTTCAATTTCATTGTTTTCTGATCTAATTTTTATTATTTCTTTTCTTCTGCTTGCTGTGGATTTAATGTGCTCTTCTTTTTCTAGTTTCTTAAGGTTGGAAACTTAGATGATTGATTTTAGATCTTTCTTCTTTTGCAATATATGCATTTGATGTCATAAATTTCCTTCTAGGAACTACTTTTGCTGCATATCACAAATTTTGATAAAGTTGTGTTTTTAATTTAGTTAATTTTTTTTTTTATTGTTGGGGATTCATTGAGGGTACAATAAGCCAGGTTACACTGATTGCAATTGTTAGGTAAAGTCCCTCTTGCAATCATGTCTTGCCCCCATAAAGTGTGACACACACCAAGGCCCCACGCCCCTCCCTCCATCCCTCTTTCTGCTTCCCCCCCATAACCTTAATTGTCATTAATTGTCCTCATATCAAAATTGAGTGCATAGGATTCATGCTTCTCCATTCTTGTGATGCTTTACTAAGAATAATGTCTTCCACTTCCATCCAGGTTAATACGAAGGATGTAAAGTCACCATTTTTTTTAATGGCTGAATAGTATCCCATGGTATACATATACCACAGCTTGTTAATCCATTCCTGGGTTGGTGGGCATTTAGGCTGTTTCCACATTTTGGCGATTGTAAATTGAGCTGCAATAGAATATTTTAAAAATTATCTCGAGATTTCTTTTTTTGATCCATGTATTATTAGAAATATTTAATCTCCTCATATTTTTGCAGACATAGAGTTGTTAAGTAGTCCTTTATTATCCTTTTAATGATCATGGAATTTGTATTGGTATCCCATTTCTAGTTATCTTTCAGTGATTGATTTCTAATTAAATTCCATTGTGGTGTAAGAACAGACATTGCATGATCTCTATTATTGTTTTTTTTTATTTGGTAAGTTATGTTTTATGGTCTAGAATGTTCTATCTTCATAAATGTTCCCTGAGTGAGTTTGAGAAAACAATTTTGGCTACTGTTGGATAAAGTTGTCTATACAGATGTCATTATATTCAATTGATTGATCATGTTATGGATTTCAACCATGTCCTTACTGATTTTCTGCCTGATAAAGCTGTTTTTTTCCCCATGAAGTATGATTTTATTTTTAATTATTTTAGTTGTTTGTTTGGTTCCCCAGAGTATTAAAATTTGAGTATATCTTCTCTATTTAATCCTGCTAATGAGTTGGTGAAAGTGCCATTGCCAATCACACGGTAGTTCCACAGTTTTATGTGTTTTTGAAGAGCTGTTTAAAAAACAATCTAAATTATAACTTATCTGATTTAGGTAGTAAATAATTCAAAAGTTTAATTTGTTATTTCTAGTCACTTTGACTTTTAAAAGCATCTAACCTTATAGATTGTCTACAAAATGTGAGAAGTGTTATTTATTTGATACTACACATAAACCACACTAAAATGCCTTTCCATAAATAAATAAAAGGGAGCGTGTTAGTAGACACAGGGAATCAGATTGGCATAACGAAGACCAAAAATGTAAATTAAAAATTGTTACTTTATCATCAGCCCTGGTCATTTGCAAGATAATAAATATAAATTTAAAAAGCAGAATGTCTTACTTGGTTTTAAGACAGTGAATGGATTTTCCTGATACTTAGATATATTCACATAACCAGTTATATAAACCTTAATATAAAATATATTTAATAGATTTTGAGATGGCAATTTACCATCTTTGTGAAAACTTGAACATTACTAATTAAATCTAATCATATCTTTTTTTTTTAATTTTTTTTTTTTATTAAATCATAGCTGTGTACATTGATATGATCATGGGGCATCATTCACTAGCTTTACAGACAGTTTACCAAGTTTCACATATACCCTTGCAAGATGCACCGCTGGTGTAATCCCACCAATCGCCTTCCCTCCACCCACCTCCCCCTCCTCCCCTCCCTTTCCCCCTTCCCCCTATTCTTAGGTTGTAACTGAGTTATAGCTTTCATGTGCAAACCCTAAATTAGTTTCATAGTAGGTCTGAGTGCATTGGGTACTTTTTCTTCCATTCTTGAGATACTTTACTAAGAAGAATATGTTCCAGCTCCAACCATGTAAACATGAAAGAGGTAAAGTCTCCATCTTTCTTTAAGGCTGCATAATATTCCATGGTGTACATGTACCACAATTTATTAATCCATTCATGGATTGATGGGCACTTGGGCTTCTTCCATGACTTAGCAATTATGAATTGAGCTGCAATAAACATCTGGTACAAATATCTTTGTTATGATGTGCTTTTTGGTCTTCTGGGTATATGCCCAGTAGAGGGATTACAGGATTCAATGGCAGATCTATTTTTAGAAGGAAAAAACAATGATAGCATTTACTGAATTGGAATTACTATCAAAATTAATAAAAAATATCATATTCATTAACCACAAGCCAGTCTTAGTTGAACCAGGACTGTCCAACAAAAAAAATTCTGTTGCTCATTCATAATCTAAATTCTGATGTATGAGACTCATTAAAATATGGTACACATAAATAGGACAGTGGCTAGTTATTACTCATTGGTAGCTTTTTTGAGATAAGCTATCAAACCTGTGTTTTCTGCCAGGGAAGATCATTTTTATTATAAGGATGTACTTCTTGGGAGTCTCCATATACCCCATCAGTATGACCTCTCCCCAGCTGATGCTTTTGTTCTTCTTGGCATTTGTGCAAAAGAATCCAGTGACCTGACCTGTCTTTCATCCAAAGAGCCCATAGATATTTGGCCCTGTCTTGTTCTTGCTTTCCTTTCCACAGTGTGGCACTGGGCACACTTCCGAACAAAAATCTTCTTGCCTTTCTCAACATCACTCGTAGGTAATTCTGTCCTTGTTTACTGATGATACACAGGTTCCCACTCTGAAACCAGGTGTCCTGCTTTCTATATCTATTTCTGCTGGAGGGCTATTGAAATCTCCTAACTATAATTGTGGATTCATCTACTTCTCCTTGTAGTTCTATCAGTTTTTGCCTGATGTAGTTTAATGCTGTGTGGTTAGGTGCATACATGTTAAGGATTGTTATATCTTTTTGGAGAATTAACTCTTTTGTTATTATGTAATGCTGTTCTTAAGGCATTACATAAACTCTGTTAACTTTTCTTACTTTGAAGTCTGTTCTCTCTGAAATTATTAGGACAATTCCTACTTTTCATTGTTTAATGTTGGCATGGGATACTTTTTGTCATCCATTTATATTTAATCTGTATATGTATTCATATTTAGAGTGTGTTTCTTTTATAGAACATACAGTTAGGCTTTACATTTTGATCTTGCAAAGCGCTCCACTCCTTTGAGCCACAGGCACCGCTCTGGTGTCTAATAAAGACATTGTTGGTCATTATTTTTCAAATATTGCTTACGTTTCTTGCTTGCTTGTCTGTCCTTCTGGATACATAGCAGTGGAAATAAATAAAGTGGCTAGAGTGGGCTGTTGTTGGAATTTTCCCTTCTCCAATGTGGAAGGCTAGAGCTGGCTGTCTCAAGTTAGTCTGGCTTTCATAAAGGCCCGCAGGGCACAGTTAAAATAGTGCAGACCTTGTTATAAAAGAACAGAGCAGCTAGGAGTAATTAAAAATTCTTGTTTTCTCCCCTCCCATTGCAGAAACATATGGGATTTTTCTCTAATATTACTATGAAAACCTGATTGAGCTCTTAAAGGTAAAAATCACAAAAGTATGGGGCCCTCCTCTGACTAAGTCCTCCTTTACTTATTTTTAACCCTCAAATTTGTTCACACTAAGCCTCCTGTAATTCATCAATTGCAGCTCAGACTCCTCTTTCCTGGCTCTGTAGCCCATGGCAGTTTCTACCTGTGACTCTGCTCCATTAAGCTCTGCCTCCCTGTGCTTTACTGCTTGTTTCTCCAATCTTGGGGGGCAGCTATTTGCTCTGTGTCCTCATCTCTCTTACAGACCTAACAGGAGTTGTGGATTTTTCTGTTCAGCTTTTTACTTATTGTTAGGATGGAGTATGACTTCCACACTCCTTAGAGGTGGAACTGGAATCCAGAGGTTTGCTTTTCCAGGACTTTAACAGTTCTGGATCTTATGAGTAAGCCTTTATTCCATTTAGAGTTGTGTGTGTGTGTGTGTGTGTGTGTGTGTGTGTGTGTAGCATAAGATAGGGGCTCACTTTCATTCCTTCACATGTGGATATCCAGTTGTCCCAGAACCATGTGTTGAAGAGATGATCTTTTCTCCATTATAATTTCTTAGCACCTTGTCAAAGATCAGTTGCTATGTATGTGTGGGTGGATATCTGGGCTCTTTATTCTGTTCCATTGGTCTGAATGTCTTTTTTTGTGCAAGTGCCGTACTGTTTTAATTACTACAGCTTTATAATATGCTTTGAAATCTTTGGGTATTTTGGGTCTTTTGTGGTTCCATGTGAATTATAGGGATATTTTCTCTTATTTCTGTAAACAATGCCATTGGCATTTTGATGGGCATATCATTAAATTTATAGATCACTTTGAGTAGTCTGGACAATTTAACAATATTAAGTCTTCCAATTCATGAACTAAAGAAATCTTTTCATTTATTTGTGGGCTTTTTTTTTTATTTCTATCCTCATTTTTCTAGTTTTCAGTTTAGAAGTCTTCCATCTCCTTGGTTAAGTTTGTTCATAAGTACTTTCCCCTTTTTGATACTATTGTAAATGGGATTGTTTTCTTAATTTCCTTTTCAATAATTTATATAACTATTAATATAGAGATTAACAATTCTATAATCATTGTTAGATTATAGAAACAGTTTTTTAATGCTGATATTGCATATTGCAACTTTACTAAATTCATTAATTAGTTCTAACAATTTAGGGAAAATTCTTCTTGACATTGATCTAGGCAATGACAAAAAGCAGAGGCAACAAAGTTTTTGCACAACAAAAGAAACCCTCAAATAAAAATGGAAAGGTGGTCTATGAAATGGGAGAAAATATTTTTAACTATATATATGATAAAAGGCTAATATCCAAAATGTGTAAGAAACTCCCATGACTCAATAGCTAAACCAGAAATAACCTAGGTAAAAATTGAGCAAAGGACTTAAACAGACATTCCTCCAAAACTTATGAATGGCTACAAGATGTATTAAAAAAGTGCTCAACATCACTAATCATCAAAGAAATCAAAATCAAAATGAGATATCATCTCCCATCTTTAGTGAGAAATAGAACAAGTGTTGGTGAAGATACAGAGAAATTGGAACACTTGTATACTGTAGGTGAGAACATAAACAATGCAGCTATTATGAGAATATTATGAATGTTTCTAAAAAGTTAAAAATAAAACTAGTATATGATTCATATATTTTACTTCTGGGTATCTATCTAAAAGTATTAAAATCAGGATCTTGAAGATATATCTGTCTCCCATGTTCCTTGCAGGAATATTCACATTAACAAAGACATGAAAACAACTAACTTAAATGTCTACCAAAAGATGAAAGTATAAAGAAAATGTGGTATAAAGACAATGTTGTATATTGATACAACAGAATATTATTTTGCTTTACAAATGAAATAAATCCTTTTTAGAAATAATGAATATGTCCATTAACTTGATTGTGGTGATGGTTTCAGGGGTATATTCATATATCCAAATAAGTCACACTGTATACAATAAATATGTGTAGTTTTCATATATTAGTTATACCTCGATAAATCTGAAAACTCCTTCTAATAGTTAGGTATATTCTTAAATTTTCCTAATAAGTCATTGTCAGACTGTGTTTCCATGTTTCTTAAATCTGTGAATTGTATTTTTAGATCATAATAACTTTTTCTGTAGCACTACCATTTTTCTTTTATAATTTATAATTTTTCAAATTTTGTGCTTTTATATAACTTTAATATATTTTAAAGTGATTCTCTAACTAAAATATACATTTCCTAATGACAAGGAAAATGCAGTAATTTTTCTTAAATTTTCTGATGAACTAAAAGAGGGCTTTAAATATATTAAGCCTTGAAAAATATCTAAGACTTTGAGTATAAGTAATTAAACATATCAGAAAGCACACCATGGTGATATAAGTTCCTCATATTATATCTTTATGAAAATTCAAATGACATGATTTTAAAAAAAATACTAACGAACTCAACTCACCATTCTAGGATAAAAAGAATAGAGAACTTTGCTAAATGCTCTTTATTACCCTGAGTATAATATTTGAATGAGACACTTCTATGTTTGATAATTTCTTAATGCTTAAGTAATACATTATTAAAGACAAATGATTTGGCCAAAGAAAATTGCAAATTCAGATACTGGCACTTGTTATATGTATGCTTACATTTATTTTTATGAAGAAATTTTATTTTATTATTTATTTATTTATTTAGAGACAGAGTCTCACTATGTCACCCTTGGTAGAATGCTGTGGGGTCACAGCAACCTCAAACTCTTAGGTGTAAGCAATTGTCTTGCCTAAGCCTCCCAAGTAGCTGGGACTATAGGCCCCCGCCACAACGCCTGGCTATTTATGAAGAAATTTTAGCAAGCTTTTAAGAGGTACTTTAATTGTATTCATTGGTCAGAATAGGCTAAGTTATGCTGCAATAACAATTAAGCTCAAATCTCAAATTTACACTTATTTTTCCCCCTATGCTACAATCTCAGCATCACTCAACAAATGTATCATGGTTACTCAGGGATAAAGACTGATAGAGTAGTCACTACTTTAAATCTTGACAATTATACCAGAAAGCAGAAAATATTGTCTGTTCCTGCAAGAGCAATTAAATGCTTATTCCAGAAGTGCTATCTCACTCTGCTTAGTGGATTTACTAGAACTATTCACAAGGTGCTGCTAACACACAAAATGTCTAATTAAGTATAAGCCTATACTGGATATATTTGTCAAATGACCTCATTATACTACTAAATTATATTGAATTCAAGCTATAAGGCAGGATTACAGACTTTTTACATACATTATATTTTGCTCGTAGACACATAATTTACATTTTACAGAAAAAAATTTAGTGTTTTACTTGTGCAAGGTCATTAATCTATTTGGTACAGATGAAGATAACTAAACCGAGGTTTTTTGTTTTGTTTTGTTTTTGTTTTTGAGACAGAGTTTCATTTAGTTGCCCTCAGTAGAATGCCATAGCGTCATAGTTCACAGCAACCTCAAACTCTTGGGCTCAAGAAATCCTCTTGCCTCACCCTCCCAAGTAGCTGGGATTACAGGTGCCCATCACAATGCCTGGCTATTTTTCAAAGACAGGGTCTCAGGTCTCGCTCTTGCTTAGGTTGGTCTCAAACTCATGAATTCAAGAGATTCTCCTGCCTCTGCCTCCCAGAGGGCTAGGATTACAGATATGAGCCACCATGCCCAGGCTGCTAAACTGAAGTTTATCTGTATTTTCAGTTTATTATGCTGCTATAGTAAGACTTTTGTCCAATTAACCATGGGTAAGAAAGTTTTTATGTTGAAGATGATGTTTAAACAAAAAAAAAAAAACAAAGGGGGGAGACAAGATGGCGGACTGAAGCCAGCTTTCAACAAAGGCTCCCGTCCAGAAGGAGAGTTAAGGGACAGGAATTTAGTAAGTATCCTGGTGGACTTGAGCCTCACCAAGAGAGAAGGCTGAAGAACGCACATCAACACCGCTGAGGCAAGTTGTGATCACAAGGACGCAAACAAAAGGTACAAAATCCACCACCAAGCGGACGGGAGTCCCCCTCCCCCATGAGACCGGCTCTAGAGCCCCACAATTGAACAAGCGGGCAGAAATTAAAGGCCCTCCCACTACACCCCCACGGGAGAGACCTTCTAAAAACTGGACCTACCTCCCCTACTGGGGTGCCGTGGCGTTCTCCTGCCGGACATAGGGCTGAATAAAACTTTGGGAATCCTTTGCCGGCAACCCTGAATCCCCAGCGCTCCCCTCCCGCCCACTGAGGTCTGGAGGCCTGTCCCCCAGGACTTCGGATCCTTGGGTGATTTCTCAAGGGGAGTGGACAGTCCCCGAGTTGCGACTGGTCAGCATTGACTCTGAGGCGCGCAAGTGAGGAGAGGGCACCGGGCTGAGGGGGAGTCACGCCTCGCGGCACTTCCCTGCGGTGCAGTGCACCAACCCTCCCCGGGCATACGGGGCCCAAGACTGAATCAGACTCTGGCCTCCCCGCTGAGAGCTGAGAACCCCTACTCTCACTCGGGGTCTGAGGGCCTATCCCCCAGGAGTTCGGCTCCTTGGGTGATTTCTCGAGGGGAGTGCACAGTGCCTGAGCTGCGTCAGGTCAGCGCTGACTCTGGGACACATGAGCGAGGAGAGGGCACTCTGCTGAGGGGAAATCAAGCCTTGGCGGCACTTCCCTGCGGTGCAGTGCAGGAGCCCTCCCCTGACCGCAGTATTGCGTAACACTGAATGAAACTCTAGCTTCCCCCCCCCACTCCCAATCGGGGTCTGGGGGCCCATCCCCCAAGAGTTCTGATTCTTGGGGGATCTCTTAAGGGGTGTGGACCCAGCACAAACTGCGGCCGCTCAGTGCTGACTCTGGGGCGCGGGACAGAGGAGAAAAGGGTCGCCTGAGTGCCCACACCAGAGCAGCAGTTCCCTGGAGGTAGATCAACAGCCGTTTTTTCTTTAACGGCAGAACGCTCACTTCTGGATATTCTGAGGCCACACCCCCTGTCTCCCTGGGCAACCAGAGGAGGCCACCGGTGACACGGCTCACAAACCCGGAAGCCTCCAGGGCAGGGCCAACCCAGAGAGGTGTTCAGACGCAATTCTCCAGCAGCAAAGACGTTTGAACTCAAAACAGCCCGTCTTCTGTAGGCGACGACAGGAACAGAGACAGAACCTCACAAAGTTGTCTGTTCTGTTCTGTTCTGTTAGCAGCATCCATCAGGGATGGGGCTAAGCCTGAGTGAACACCTCCTTCCCATCACCTGCATCAAACACTCAAAGATGTCAGGCCCCATCTCCTCCTGCTAGATAGCGGCAGTCTGCGGGGGCCTGGCAGACTTCCTTGCGATTCAGGCAGGTGCAAACCCCTGGAGTGTCTGTTCACTGCAGGCAACTGGGTTAGCCATCTGCAGAGATACCAGTGACTGGGTCCGACGGAGGGGCAAAGTGGGGAAGGAGACGTCAACCTTCCCAGACTGCTCTGTTTGCTGGGTGGCTCCTCCTGACTCCACGCTGCACTGGGGTGAGCTGTGTCAGAGGAGTCACCAGGCCCCTGTGATCCAGTTCCCAGAGACCTCTTGAACCCTTCCACCCGAGACAAGTGCCGATTGAGACAGTTGATTCGGACCTTTTGAACTGGGCTAATAGACTGAGGACTTTTCAGGCGGTGCCCTGGGTGTGCGATTGTAGGAAGGTTTGATTCTCCTTTTCCAACTGGGGCCAGAGGTGGGCAGGCGGGGTGACTTAATTGCTGATTTTTCCACACAGCTGAGACTTCAAGCCAGAGTAGAAGTTGCAATAGGATCGAACAGAAACCAGCTGAAAACAAGACAGAACCACTTTGCTCCACCACACCAGACAGGGCCCCAGTTTCTCAGGCCACAACACTTTACGGGCCCTCGATAAAACCCCAGGGGAAAAACCAAAGGGAGTAAACCATGGGGCGGAATCAGCGGAAAAACTCTGGTAACATGAATAACCAGAATAGATCAACCCCCCCAAGAAAAGATACGGCAGATGTGATTGAAGATCCCATTCATAAACAACTGGCTGAGATGTCAGATGTCGAATTCAGAATTTGGTTTGCAGACAAGATTAATAAAATGGAATTAGGAATTCGAGGAGAAATTCAAAAATTGTCTCAAGAATTTAACGAATTTAAAGACAAAACCACCAAAGACTTAGACACACTGAAACAAGAACTTACAGCCCTCAAAGATATGAAAAATACAGTAGAATCCCTCAGTAACAGAATGGAGCAAGCACAAGAAAGGATTTCTGACATTGAAGATAAAGTCTTTGAACGCTCCCAATCTCTCAAAGAGGAAGAGAAATGGAGAGCAAAAACGGATCACTCACTCAGAGAACTCTCAGATAATTCGAAAAAAAACAACATAAGGGTTATAGGAATTTCGGAGAACGATGAAGTAGCTGCCAAGGGCACAGAGGCCCTTCTACATGAAATTATGAAAGAAAATTTTCCAGACATGCCTACAGAATCTGAAATTCAGATAGCAGACAGCTTCAGAACCCCAGCACGATTCAACCCCAATAAGCCATCTCCCAGACATATCATAATTAGCTTCACTAAAGTTAACATGAAAGAGAAGATTCTCAAAGCAGCCCGGCGAAAGAAAACTATAACGTACAAAGGTAAGAATATTAGAATAACTGCAGATCTCTCTGCTGAAACTTTTCAAGCAAGAAGAGGCTGGTCATCAACTTTTAATCTCCTAAAGCAAAAAAACTTTCAACCCAGGATCTTGTATCCAGCTGAACTGAGTTTCATCTATGATGGAGAAATTAAATACTTCAATGACATTCATATGTTGAAAAAATTTGCCATAAGTAAACCAGCTCTTCAGGATGTTCTCAGACCTATCCTCCACAATGACCAACCCAATCCTATACCACAAAAGTAAACTCACTCAGAAACTTCGGATCAAACTCCAACTTCCACACTGGCAAAAGGATTAAAAATGTCCACTGGACCTTTGAAAAACTCGATACCCAAAATTCCACCAGACTTATCAATACTCTCCATCAATGTGAATGGCTTAAACTGTCCTCTAAAGAGGCATAGGTTAGCTGACTGGATACAAAAACTTAAGCCAGATATTTGTTGCATACAAGAGTCACATCTCAACTTAAAAGACAAATACAGACTCAGGGTGAAAGGATGGTCATCCATATTTCAGGCAAATGGTAATCAGAAAAAAGCAGGTGTTGCAATTTTATTTGCAGATACAGTAGGCTTTAAACCATCAAAAGTAAGGAAGGACAAGAATGGTCACTTCATATTTGTTAAGGGTAATACTCAATATGACGAGATCTCAATTATTAATATCTATGCACCCAACCAGAATGCACCTCAATTTATAAGAGAAACTCTAACAGACATGAGTAACTTGATTTCCTCCAGCTCCATAATCGTTGGAGATTTCAACACTCCCTTGCCAGTGTTGGATCGATCCTCCAGAAAGAAGCTGAGCAAAGAAATCTTAGATTTAAACCTAACCATCCAATATTTAGATTTAGCAGACATCTACAGAACATTTCATCCCAACAAAACTGAATACACATACTTCTCATCAGCCCACGGAACTTACTCCAAAATTGATCACATTTTAGGTCACAAGTCTAACCTCAGTAAATTTAAAGGAATAGAAATTATTCCATGCATCTTCTCGGACCATCATGGAATAAAACTTGAATTGAGTAACAACAGGAATCTGCATACCCATACAAAAACATGGAAGTTAAATAACCTTATGCTGAATGATAGCTGGGTCAGAAATGAGATTAAGAAAGAAATCACCAATTTTTTGGAACAAAATGACAATGAAGACACAAACTATCAGAACCTATGGGACACTGCAAAGGCAGTTCTAAGAGGGAAATTTATAGCACTGCAAGCCTTCCTCAAGAGAACGGAAAGAGAGGAAGTTAACAACTTAATGGGACATCTCACGCAACTGGAAAAGGAAGAACATTCCAACCCCAAACCCAGTAGAAGAAAAGAAATAACCAAAATTAGAGCAGAATTAAATGAAATTGAAAACAAAAGAATAATACAACAGATCAATAAATCAAAAAGCTGGTTTTTTGAAAAGGTCAATAAAATAGATAAACCTTTGGCCAACCTAATCAGGAAAAAAAGAGTAAAATCTCTAATATCATCAATCAGAAACAACAAAGACGAAATAACCACAGACTCATCAGAAATCCAAAAAATCCTTAATGAATATTACAAGAAACTTTATTCTCAGAAATATGAAAATCTGAAGGAAATAGACCGATACTTGGAAGCACGCCATCTTCCAAGACTTAACCAGAATCAAGTGGAAATGTTGAACAGACCCATATCAAGTTCAGAAATAGCATCAACTATACAAAACCTCCCTAAAAAGAAAAGCCCGGGACCAGATGGTTTCACGTCAGAATTCTACCAAACCTTTAAAGAGGAATTAGTACCTATATTACTCAACCTGTTCCAAAATGTAGAAAAAGAAGGAAGACTACCCAACACGTTCTATGAAGCAAACATCACCCTGATCCCCAAACCAGGAAAAGACCCAACAAGAAAAGAAAATTATAGACCAATATCACTAATGAATATAGATGCAAAAATATTCAACAAGATCCTAACAAACAGAATCCAGCAACACATCAAACAAATTATACATCATGACCAAGTTGGTTTTATCCCAGGGTCTCAAGGCTGGTTCAATATACGTAAATCTATAAATGTAATTCAGCACATAAACAAATTAAAAAACAAAGACCATATGATTCTCTCAATTGATGCAGAAAAAGCTTTTGATAATATCCAGCATCGCTTCATGATCAGAACACTCAAGAAAATTGGTCTAGAAGGGACTTTTCTTAAACTGATAGAGGCTATCTACAGCAAACCCACAGCCAATATCATATTGAATGGAGTTAAATTGGAATCATTTCCACTCAGATCAGGAACCAGACAAGGCTGCCCATTGTCTCCATTGCTTTTCAACATTGTAATGGAAGTTTTAGCCACCGCAATTAGGGAAGAAAAGGCGATCAAGGGTATCCATATAGGGTCAGAAGAGATCAAACTCTCGCTCTTCGCAGATGATATGATTGTGTATCTGGAAAACACTAGGGACTCTACTACAAAACTCCTAGAAGTGATCAAGGAATACAGCAGCGTCTCAGGTTACAAAATCAACATTCATAAATCGGTAGCCTTTATATACACCAACAACAGTCAAATTGAAAAAACAGTTAAGGACTCTATCCCATTCACAGTAGTGCCAAAGAAGATGAAATATTTGGGAATTTACCTAACAAAAGACGTGAAAGATCTCTATAAAGAGAACTATGAAACTCTAAGAAAAGAAATAGCTGAAAATGTTAACAAATGGAAAAACATACCATGCTCATGGCTAGGAAGAATCAACATTATCAAAATGTCCATACTACCCAAAGCAATATATAATTTCAACGCACTCCCTATTAAAGCCCCACTGTCATATTTTAAAGATCTTGAAAAAACATTACTTCGTTTTATATGGAATCAGAAAAAACCTCGAATAGCCAAGACATTACTCAGAAATAAAAACAAAACAGGAGGAATCACACTACCAGACCTCAGACTTTACTACAAATCGATAGTGATCAAAACAGCATGGTATTGGCACAAAAACAGAGAAGTAGATATCTGGAATAGAATAGAGAACCAAGAGATGAATCCAGCTACTTACCGCTATTTGATTTTTGACAAGCCAATTAAAAACATTCAGTGGGGAAAAGATTCCCTATTTAACAAATGGTGCTGGGTGAACTGGCTGGCCACCTGCAGAAGACTGAAATTGGACCCACACCTTTCACCATTAACTAAGATAGACTCTCATTGGATTAAAGATTTAAACTTAAGACATGAAACTATAAAAATACTAGAGGAGAATGCAGGGAAAACCCTTGAAGAAATTGGTCTGGGTGAGTATTTCATGAGGAGAACCCCCCGGGCAATTGAAGCAGCTTCAAAAATACACTACTGGGACTTGATCAAACTAAAAAGCTTCTGCACAGCTAAGAACACAGTAAGCAGAGCAAGCAGACAGCCCTCAGAATGGGAGAAGATATTTGCAGGGTATATCTCTGACAAAGGTTTAATAACCAGAATCCACAGAGAACTCAAACGCATCAGCAAGAAAAAAACAAGGGATCCCATCGCAGGCTGGGCAAGGGATTTGAAGAGAAACTTCTCTGAAGAAGACAGGCGCACGGCCTTCAGACATATGAAAAAATGCTCATCATCTTTAATCATCAGAGAAATGCAAATCAAAACTACTTTGAGATATCATCTAACTCCAATGAGACTAGCCTATATCACAAAATCTCAAGACCAGAGATGTTGGCGTGGATGTGGAGAAAAGGGAACACTTCTGCACTGCTGGTGGGAATGCAAATTAATACATTCCTTTTGGAAAGATATATGGAGAACACTCAGAGATCTAAAAATAGATCTGCCATTCAATCCTGTAATTCCTCTGCTGGGCATATACCCAGAAGACCAAAAATCACAACATAACAAAGATATTTGTACCAGAATGTTTATTGCAGCCCAATTCATAATAGCTAAGTCATGGAAAAAGCCCAATTGCCCATCGATCCACAAATGGATTAATAAATTGTGGTATATGTATACCATGGAATACTATGCAGCCTTAAAGAAAGATGGAGACTTTACCTCTTTCATGTTTACATGGATGGAGCTGGAACATATTCTTCTTAGTGAAGTATCCCAAGAATGGAAGAAAAAATACCCAATGTACACAGCCCTACTATGAAACTAATTTGGGACTCTCACATGAAAGCTATAACCCAGCTACAACTTAACAACAGGGGGAAGTGGGAAAGGGGAGGGGTGAGTAGAGGGAGGGGAATCGGTGGGATCACACCTGTGGTGCATATTACAGGGGTATTTGCGAAACTTGGTAAATGTAGAATGTAAATGTTTTGGCACAGTAACTGAGATAACGCCGGAAAGGCTATGCTAACCACTGTGATAAAAATGTGTCAAATGGTTTATGAAGTCAGTGTATGATGCCCCATAATCATATCATTGTATACAGTTATGATTTAATAAAAAAAAAAAAAACAAAAAAAAAAAACAAGCATTTCTAGGTCCCCACAGCTCTGTGCAAAGTAATTACTAAACAGAATCATCATGGGTGTATAAATCCAACGCTGATCACTTGGCATGCTTGGGTGGATACTTTGAGTTCTTACAGTAAGAATCTACTGTTTCCTTTTAACCTGTAAAATATGTTCCTTACATATCTGGACACTTGTAATAGCTTTTCTACTTAAGCTAAGTCCTACAAAAATAAATAAGTAGATTCCTTTACATTTTAAAACTGATTGCTTTTTCTTTACCTTAGTTGTTACTATTTCATATAACTTACAGGGGTCTATAGTTTGCTAATACTATACAATAAAATAAGCTCCTTTGATGACTAAATATGATTACTGAGGCTTTCCACTATGATGAGTTTTTTTCACTGCTACTTTTTTCATGCTGCACTATTTTCTTTCAGATTTTTAGTAGTATTTCTATTTGATGAATAAAGGAGAAAAATACACATTGGATGAGACATTTAAAAAGATTGTCCCTCTAAAACAATTGTGTATTCTGAGAATGCTCAAATTCTTTAAAAAGTTGTTCATAGCATCCCTCACTATCTATTGACCATACATGTTTTTAATATAACATTTTTCTAGATTCAGTGTTCAGATCTTGAGGTATTTATAATTGTTTCTCAAGTACTATCTGGGTGATAGGAACTTTATTTCCTTAGATTAAATAAACATAGGTCTTCCAACATAATGTCTTGTGTATATGATATAAACAGAAAAGAATAATTGAGCTATATATTCTGTCTTCGTTCAACAAGCATCTACTTGTCTGAATGCCTTTAAAATTGTGTGGCATTTTTACCCATTTCCTTTGGACTGATAAACTGTGAAGGCAGTGAGAGTTTTCAGTCAAATGTTTATTCTCCACAATGTTCCCCCAGGGCATAGATTTTTTTTTTTTCTCTCCATGATAAACCGCCTTCACACAAGGTCCCAAAGAGTGAGATAAATGAGAGGAAAGTGATTCAAACAAGGGGGAAGTGAAATTCTCGACAACCATACACAAGTGGCTCAAAATGCTTGTAGATTCTGCCTTTCCTTTAAGCCTAACCTGCATCAATAATCATAGCAAACCAATCCTTTCAGATATGTTCTCAGGAGCAGCATGTGGGATAAAGTACCGGGTCTTTCAGTGAGCACGTATTTCACCCACTAGAACTGCTATCTACTTGGCAGCATGGCTCTGTGCTATGTGGATGTGGTTGTCCAGATTTGACAAACCCTAGGTGACAGTGAATACAGGCAAGAAGAATGATTATGTCCAGTATGCTGAGCAGGGAAAAATTTATTAAGCTATGTACCTTTTTATGCATTTTATATACACATTTAATTTGCCTAACTTTGGGGTAAATATCACTTTGATTTCATTCTCCATTTGAGGACACAATCACATAAATGAAAGTGAATCATCCAAAGATACACAGAAGATAATGGCAGAGGGTAATCTGAGCCTACTGTGCCTCTAATCTTATGGGTCTTTTAAATATATGTTGTATCATAAGACAATTATGACTACCTTCTATGCTCTTCTTTTCATATATTATATTGGGACAGTTGTCTTGAGAGGTTTCAAAAATCCGATATGGCCTTTTCACATCATAAAAAAAGACTTGTCTTAAAGAAAATTTTAGACTTTCAGATTAAAAATAAATAAATAAAAAGGCAAGTATTTGTCCTGAGCTTAGATGAAGTTACATTATACTGATAACGTCCAGGTATGTTTGCAATGCCGGGTACCTTCTGTATTTCCCTTGCTATTGTGTGAGTGGCTGGTGTGAACAAGGTGAGCCCCTTCAGCGGGCACTTAGAGATTCAGGCACCAGTGGGGATTTATTGTGGAGGGTGGCTGACCAGCTGTCCCTCATCACACTGAAACAGAGAGGGTGGCACTGAGCCGATGTCCTCAATCTCTCCTGGTATATTTAGTAATAGAGTAGAGAAGAACTCAGCAAATGAAATAGGATGAAGAGTTAGAGTATGCCCTGGGAAAATGAAAAGCAGTTGCAACTGGAGGCTTCAAGAGGGCAGTGGTGAGATTCTTGGAGATGATCCATTCATCTGATCAGTCATTCATTCCGAAGACTAACAAGCATCGACTGGCAATGGTTTTAATTTTTGGAAAATTACCTTTGGAAATTTACCTTCCTGTGTACATAAAATTATGCAAGTTTTAAGATTTCTGGTGTGAATGCCTGGGATTTTTTTCTTTGTACTAGGCAGATGGCCAAAGACTTAAACTGACAAAAGCTACGTTGGAATGAATTTGGTGGAACAGTAAATAGAACGTAATATTTCAGCTGTGGCCTCTCCAATACTTGCAGTTTATGTTTATATGAAACCCAGAAGAGACCTAGAGAAATAAAATAAATACTTTATTCTTTCTAGCAAAGGATATTTTAATAATACAATTTGGATTTCCAGATTTCTTCAGGAATTGTCTATAAAGCAAGTGGAAACATCATGTAGGGTAGTTTCACTGGATGTTGGCTTTTTAGCTGAAAAAAGTCTTTCCTCTCCTACGTTGTTTCTTCAGACTTTTTATAAATATCACATCTGCTTTAAACAGGTGAATGTAAAATTTATTATCCCTGCTGGACACTTTAGAGACACTTTTAAAGGTGAAAATCCATGCTATTATTGGTAAGATATCTCCATATATACTAATAATTATACTGAGTAAACAACATGAACTAGGACTGTCTGAGTAAACTAGATATATGTTTTCTTAGTTTTAAGCATCAATCATGTTCTAAAGAGAAGGCATGGGAAAATTATTCCAAGGATTCATTCAATCACAGACTTTTCTTACATACAGCTTTATGAAAAAATATGACTCCAAAAACTGCATTTTAACGGGAAAGCCTTAAATATGCCAGGCTAAAACTGCCATAAAGGAAAAGTAAAATTAACATGTTTTATTCCTGTAATTATAGATATTAGTCTAAGGAAAGCATGTAACATGTGTACCCTAATGTATTTGTTAATTTCTCCAAGATAATTTCTCAGACGCTCAGAAATAAATTAAAAACAGGCTCTCTGGGCTAATGAGAGTAAAAGAATTCATTAATATTGTCATTCTTCTGGAAAAAATATTTAAAGTGGGAATCTTAATCAGGATCATTAGGGAGAGTTCGTATTGAAAAATAAATCAAAGTGGGGTAATATGTATACATACATCCATATGTAATATGGATATATATATATATTCAGTTTATAATATAGTAATACTTGCATAGTAATGCGAGTCTATGGTTTCTCGCAAGTAACTTCAATTTTCTATGTTTCCATTTTCTCATTTATGGGATATAATAACAGTTCCTCTATTACAAGGTAGTTGTGAGGATTAAATTTGACAATATATGTAAAGTCGAGATAATACATAGTAAGCAGCATAGTTGTTAACTATTGCTTTTGCTGTGTTCTCAAAAATGCTAAAACATTGAGTATACTTTTTAATAATTTATGTTTAATTATAATAACTTTTATCTCCACATCTTTTTACTTGCCCCTTGTAAAATGACATACAGCAACCATTAATACGTTAGTATATCCTTATATGTATTATTCTGTAAAGAAAACCATTGTGTACTGTATTAACATGTTATTTTAGCAACAGCTAAGCAGGGAGTCCCTGCGTAGAACCCTGGACAGGGGCTGGGAATAGAGCAGGGACTACATCAGTGTTACTTTAGACACTGACACTGACCAAGACACTGCACTGACCAAATAAGTTCCTACCCACCACACCTTTATAAATCTGTTAAAGTTCAGATTTATAAACAGTTTCAAATAACAGTTCAAATAAACAGATTTATAAAAGGTGTGGTGGGTAAGTACTCTGGAGACAAAAGAATGTATATTAAGAGAGTGAAGTGGGATAGGAAGAGGCAAGGGGGTGGGAAAAGAGCATTGTGGTAACATGGAATTTGAGCAGAGACTTGGAAGTGGCTAGGGAGAGCCACCTGCTCTTTATGCAGAAAGCACTCCAGAGAGAGAAAGCAGGTGCAAAAGCCCTAAAGTCTGAGGTTGCTTAGGAATTCCTGGGAGAGAAGAGGAGCCAGATTAGCTTTAGCAAGTGAAAGAGAGGGAAGGAGATGAGAGACCATGTCCAGAGGAAGCTGGATCACCAGCACTTCCAAGTCCATTGTGAAGACTCTGGCTTCAATACTGACTAAAATAAAGATCCATTGGAGGGGTTTGAGCACAGATCATGTGAGTTGAAATACTGAAGTAATGAAATTTTTGTTTTTAACACAGTCATTAAGAGAGATAGGAAAAAAATATTCCTGAGCTCCATGAAATACCTGTTGACTCCACCATTCAATGGCAGATTCTGTCCTTGGGTTTTCCAGGCTCCTTCATCAGTTTTCTAATGTCCCAAAGAATTCATAGAAACGATAAAAGATAAGAGAGTGAGAGAAAAGAAAGGAGGAAATGTTTTAAAGTTTTATTTTTTAAATTTATTATTATTGTCACTATTAATTGCCTTAGAATAGGTAGAAAAGAAAAGAGAAAGAGGAGGTAATTCTGGCACAAATAGCTCTCATTACCACTCTGCAGACAGTCACAGATGCCTGCTGAGAGCAAATGAAGCAGTCAGTGGTGACTTTACGGAAGACAGCGTCCACAGTCTTACCACAGTCTAAATTTCCTTGCTTCACTGAAAAGCTGCTCATGACCTTGGGAAAGTCATGTCATCTATGCCTCAGTTTTCTCATTTGTCAAATATAGCAAACTTACCACACTGGCTGGTTGTGAGAGGCACTTGCTTGGTGCACAGTAATCATATATGTTTGTTATTATTAATACAAGATTAGATGTATAATAAAACAGTATTGATTACAAGACTTATTTATCAAGATGGTCTTCATTGCAAGATGCACCATTAAGTTTAGGCTTGATTTAAGGATAAAAAAGTGATTATTTTAAGTGCACAAAAAGGTTTTAAATCTATTTTTACTGTAAGAAATGTGAAAATGTTCATGAAAATGAGAAATAGATGGAGGGTTTATGCACAGGGATATGCCATTTATTCTACTAATTTTCTGCCTTCCTATTTGGAATAAACATCAAAATTCAAAGTGATTGAGTCACCGTACATCACTAGTGTTTTCCAAAGAATTTGTGTAGCTAGTTTTCAAAGCAAGTTCAAAAATTACACTGATTTCAAGTGATATGGATAAAGAAGAAAAAAATATATTTTAAAAATGACAATGATTATTGAAAATAAAAAATGAAAAATATAAGGTTTGATTAATAGTTAAAACATGAGATCTACTAGGTAACACAATTTTGCCATGAAACCATTCTAAATTAGAAATCACTAATTATGTATACATGTGTCAAAATATGACTGCTGCAGCAAATGATAAATTTACATATACAATGATTTTAATCAGAGCACTGCTTTGATTGCACAATTATCCATTTTGCATACACAAAATTTGAATTTTGTACATGTGATTCTGCATTTGTACAGGCACTTAATTATTTTGTTGGTGCAACTTTAAAATCCCTATTTGGTATATTAGGGCATTATTTCTCCTCCATTTATAATAATATGGATTCAGTTTTTATTGACTCATAAAATGGAACTATTTGGAGGAGCAAGGGAAATGGGTCATGCCTCTTGTCACAGTAGAGGAGAATGTTACTATACTTTCATTCTCTGCTAAGAAGAAGCAAAACCACATTTTTCCACATACAATTTTATTTCTCTCTGCTTTCTTATTTGGAATTTATTTCAAAATGTAAAGAACACTTAAGGTTCACAGAAAGAACGCTTGAGTAGCAATCCTATTGAGTTCACACAATTTTCCACATTGTTGGTCCCTAAATGATGGGAGTAGGCTGTTGATCCCTACCACACTTAAGCAAAAGAGAAAATTTAGAGCTGGTAAAAAGTATCAGATTTATAGTCCTAGAGACAGATTTTCTCTGTGGAGTTCTTGAAAAAAGAAATAGCCTGAAAAGCAGTGAGGCAAAACTCTTTATTGCATTATGATCCTGCTGGACAATCCAGACCCTCCTTGACCCTCAGTGAGAGCAGTGTGTGTGGTATAAACAGGGTAAATTGATGGCCAAAGTGCTAAAGCTCTAGTAAGTGGGATGTTTATTTTCTAGACGTCATCCTGACACGCCCACTGGGACATAAGCCTCCTTAAAATCCAAAGGTATTCATAACCTCATAATGTGATTTTTGTGCATTAAAGATAGGTCACTAGTAACACCAGGAGTCTTTTGCCTTCTGAATCTTTCAGACAAAGGTCTTTTCTGCATATCTTTGGGATTGGTCTTAAGGATTCAATTGAGATACAATTTTCTAACCCAGGTTTACACAAAACTACTGCTGTACCTTCTGTTGTCTACCCGTGGGAATGGATCCTACATAATGTCAAGAGAGGAATTCCAGCTTATAAATATCCAAAATTTTGGCAACTTTGCCCTGACGCAGGCTAATTTCATAATCACACTATAAAGAAACGCTTCAAAGCCTTTGAATTCTTGAATTTTGAACCTCACCATTTATTTCAACATTGAATTTTCTATAACAAATTTGGGTACTTTGATAACCCATGGTTACTGGAATGAACACAAGTCCAATCTGCCTATGGTGTCTCGTCAACAATATTTCATAGCCTGCATTCTCCCAGCATTCACTTTCAATCTCCTCAGGGAGGGATGTATTACAGCCATTAGAATACACTATAGCAGTTAGAGTCAGCCATATTTGGTGTGGTATATCAGACCATGCCTCCAGATATGCTTGCCTTTGTTCTGTATTTTCTTACATTGACTCTGGGCTTGCCCATGTAACTTATTTTGACCAATGAGATTTTAGTAAACATGATATATACAAAGAGAGACTCTTGCAATGAAGCTTTATTTGCAACACTCCTTGGAACTAAGCTGCATGCTAAAGGAAAGTGTAAATTATTTTGCTAGAGAGAAAAGCCATGTGGAAAACCTCATGATGCTGACTCACCACATAGGAAAACAGATCACATGGCAGAGAACGGACACCACCGATGAAGCGTCTAGTTGGATGTAATTGCCTAAGTAACCCAAACCAACACCTATTAGAGCAGGATAACTGCCCCGTCAACCCACATAATCATGAAGAACAACACATGACTATTATAAACCACTAGGATTTGGGGGTCACTTGTTAGTAACAGATAATTAATAGATTTGGGGTCAAATTCCGACTTGGGTGAGTTGTTCAAGCTTTTTTAATCCTCAGATTATCCAGTTCTACAATATGGAAATAATTACATCACAAGGTTGTGGAATAGATTAAATACTAAATATAAAGAATTTAGCCCAGGCTTGGGCCATAGTAAGCGCTGAATGAGTAGCAGGAATTATCATTAATCCCATCATCTCAATCACCATCAACATTATGTCACAGATGGCCACTGCCAGCACCAATGCCATCACAAACACCACCAATGTCACCACTCACACCTTCCTGACAGCTAGTGCTTTCTCAGGGCCTTTTGTATCTACTGCTGTGGGAGAAAAAAAAAATCAATCTTTTTCACTAAGACATTTTTTAAAATCATAAACACAACACACCACTTCTTTCATCATGATAAATGACAATATCAAGTTAATAAAAACTCCATTTACATATTCCTTCACATGATTTCACTAGATTACTAAACAGGTGAAGAGATTTGACAAGATCACTCAGAAAGCCAACAGAATGTCTATCATTTGACTTTTTCAATGGATGCTAAAGTCTCTTGAAAAATTCTAGCCATTCCAAAAACAAGAGCCTTTATCTCCTACTAAAAAATGCACCTCAAGGAGACAAGATATTTTATTAGCCTCACCACTATGTTCCTGGTACCTTAAACGTTGCCTCATATACAGAAGTTGCTCTAGAAATGCTTGTGCAATACATGGATCAATTGATAGCTGACTGGTAGTTTAGAAGAGCATGTATTCTACAGCCAGAATGCTTGGGTTTTAATCCCATTTCTACTACTTACCAGCTATGTGAACTTGGGAAATTTAATACTTTGTGCCCCAGTTTCCTTATATATAAAGAGGATAATAATAGCCTTTATAATCTAGGAAAGTTTAGGGATATGAAACTCCTCAAACAGTGCCTGGTAAATAGTACCCACTATATATTAATAACTCTTAGTTAGCATTATTACTTTGTTGTTGTTATAGTGACCTTTGCTGATATACAGCGTATATATAAAATGTTGATTTAAATAAGGGGAATTAATAGGCGTACTGGATGAAGGTCAGGAAAAAATACCTGTGTGTAATATAAACCAATGACTTCTAAGCCCTATTCTGGATTAGAATAATATGGAATTATTTTTTTGTTATTAAAATTTAATTTTGCACTCAAAGTACTTTTATTGTTGGGGATTCATTGAGGGTACAATAAGCCAGGTTACACTGATTGCAATTGTTAGGCAAAGTCCCTCTTGCAATCATGTCTTGCCCCCATAAAGTGTGACACACACCAAAAAAAGAAAAAAAAAAGAATAATATGGAATTATTTTAAAGTTCAGATTCGTGCCCTCTCCTTCCCACTTTTCATCCCATATATTTGTAACAATTATGCCAAAAGATCATGTTTGCACAGTCAAATATGGAATGCAGTGACATTTAATCATGTAAACTCAGGTCCATATCATTTAATTAGATGAGATATTTTGGTACAGGGTTTGTCCATGGACTGAAACAATCCAATCATGTGGAGGTTGCATTTTCAGCTCCTTGTCCATACCATGTGCCAGTGGGATTTTCTTTGTTCCTTTCTACCTTTCCCTTTCCTGCTCTCTCTCTTAGAGAGAAGATAACTACTCCTTTGTGATAGTGACCCCCCCAGAACACGAGGAAAAACGTGTGGGGGCTGGTGGGTCCTGGCTACTCAAAGCGTATGCCAGAAAGAAGCAACATCATACTTGGGAGTTTGGTAAAAATACAGAATCCCTAATGTAAGGCACCGGTTCTCAACTCTGTTACCTCAATGAATCATCAGGAACCTGAAGCATCAAAGTTTGGAAGCCAGACTTCATTCACCTTGAGAAACTGTGATTTCACTGGTCTAGGTGGTACACAGCTACACATTCTTTTTCAACTGTGCAGGTGATTATGCTGTGCATCTAGTTTAAGAAACACTGTTCCAGAGGACAAAGTTTTGCCAGAACACTTCAAATTGATTTTGGAACTTCTGCATCTATGCCCTTCCTCAAGCTCATCCAAGACTTGGGTCTTAGAATGTCCTTCAAGTTTCCCTGAACCAAAGGACTCGGCCTCTTGGCTCCCTTCTACATATTTACTGATCTACTTTGCAAATTTGCCATCTGTGTTTTGTTGAAATCTCCGTGAGACCTGGCTAAGCCAAACAATTAGACCAGATAGCATTTATAATGTCAGTAGGCATGTGATATAAAAACAAAAGCATTTTATTATATGTTCAAGGGAAAAGTCAGATACTTTCAAGCACGGTAGTCATGATAATGTCTACTTGTTTTATGGTTAAGACTGCCTGAACCACATGACCATTGCTTTTATAATTGGTTTATAATTGGAGTATTAAAAGGTGATGATATGATTCTCTTTGGATTGGAAGAAGACATTTTAGTTTTGCACAATCTTAACTTCATTCACTTAAAAATTATTTGGCTTAGAGATTGACTTTCATGGATCCTTTAAAGTTTACCCTGGACTATTCAGGTAATGAGAGGGAAAGCAGGTATGAGGATCTAGTCCAGACCCAGTTCATTTTGTGTGTGGTGGAACCAAAACTGGGCATCTTTTCTCTAATCTTAAGATTGACCTTTACACAGTGAAATAAGAACCCTAAAAATCAAATCCAAGTCAAATGCTTGAAACCGAGTGTCTTAGTGGAAGTCTCTTGGAGAGAATATACAAGGGGAGAATTATTTTTTACTGACTGCTTTACTATTCAGTGTTGTCCTTAGACCAGAAGCTTGGGTATCATGTGGGAGTTTGCAGAAATACAGATCTTAGGCCCTATCTCAGGTCTATTGAATCAGAATCTGCATTTTAATAAGATAGCATAGGTATTCTAAGACTTATTAAAGCTTGAGAAACATTGATGGAAGATACGAGAAGACTCACAAAATATATTTTTTCTTCAATGTTTGTTTTTTCCTAAATCCACATCAAATATAGCCTTTTATACAGTTGTCTTAGTCTTTCTTACCCAAAATCTATGTAAATTTTTCTTACACCTTCGAACTTAATATTCTCCGTCCAACCAGCTCCCACTCCAGCCATCTCTTATTTTTCCAAGCAGGGTAGTGCGACAGAAAGGGAGGATGCAATGGAAAGGCACACTGTCATAAATTTGTTCCTTATTGCAATTGGATAAGAGAGAAAAATGCAACCCTTTCTCTCAATTGTCTCTAAATTGGTACATTCTCAAGATAGTAAAATGGGTAACAACCTGACGTAAAGTCTTTTCTTTGTAAGTCTGGAAATAAGCAGAAAATTCTTAGAAGTACTAGTATAAGTACTTTACAGGCACACAGCATGTTAGGGTTATTCTTCCCACATAGACATCAAATGCATTGATAGAAGCTGCATACTCATCTTAGTTTTCAAAGAATAATCATGGTCATGCAGGGAAATTATATAAGTTAAGGCACGTAAATTATTTTCCTTCTTTCTCCTCTTGTAAGGAAAATAGAGCAAACAAAAATTATTGAATGTGCCAGTAAGTGTTGGGTGTTTCACTATCAAAATATAAAATTTTCCTTTTAACTACTGAAACAGTAACAAGAAGATACTCCCCTTCTAACTGAGAGATTGTTAAAGCTTGAATAAGTGACGAATCTGTGAAAACAAACATCTCTCTTGTAAAAATATGGTTGAAAACTAAAGTCTTAGTTTTAATTGTAAAGAAAAGAAAAAACAAACTTCCTAAAATGTCTAATGCATTACCAGAGGAAAACTCATTCAACAGACATCATGAAAGACTTTACAGGCAAAATTAATCCTTTCGAATCTCTAAAAGAAAAGCATTCCATTCAGACTTGAAAAGAGAAAAATAAACTTACCACAGTTGTTCTGCTAATGAACGAGCACCATCGTCTGAAACGACAAATATATATTTTGATATTACAACAATAAAACCACTCAAAACTTCCCCAGTGTCTTCAAATATATGCTGGGAATGTATTTACAGAAAGAAAATTAAATAAGCAATGAAGATACCTTGCCTGATCTCAATCATTCAGTAACTTCAGATGAAAGTTTTTCATCATCACCATTTTAGGGCCAAAACAGATCATTGGTTGATTTTCAAAATGTTTTTATAGGCAACCCTGGCCTATGTACATTTGGTTCCAATACATTCTTCTCATACATATTTTTAAAAGGTAGGCAGAAATACAGAGTCATCTGTTTATTACAATCTCGGCCAGGTATGAACACATCCTGAAATGTTCAATGTTCAATGACACACAGCTCTGATGAGGCACTACATGACACCTTCCTGGAGCTCGAAATTCTCTCTATGGTCTATACCAGCAGTTCTCAACCTGTGGGTCACACCCACTTCAGACTGTATTAAAGGGTTGCAGCATTAGGAAGGTTGAGAACCACTGGTGCACACTAAAGAAGGTGAGGTATTTAGCACAGGGTGTAGGGTGTTCATTCAGCGGTTCCTAGTCTAAGATTCTCTCCCATATTTCTCTCATACGCACTCATTCTACCTTTCAAGTTCCTAGTAAACTATCTTTCTTTTCTAGTAAACTATCTTTCTTTTCTCTCTCTTTCCTCTCCTCTTCATTGCTCCTCCCGTCCCCTTCTCTCTTTCTCTCTCTTTCCCTCCCACTCTCTTCTTTTTTCCTTCCCTTCCCTTTCCATTCCTCAAAGTTACTTTGACTTTTGCTCTCCCTCTATATTTCTATTCTCCCTTTAGAGGAAGTTCCATCTTCTCCGTGGCACTTGTATTAACACACAGAGGAGGAACTACTTTTCTTTTGGGGGGTGTTTTCATCATATTTTGTATCTTTGTTATGGTTATCAGATTATATCTTTTGTTACAGAGATGGATGTTTATGCTCTGACTTTGTTCATTTTTGCCTACCCAGAAGCCTTCCCACTATGCCTCGGACATACCTGTCTAGAGATGGTAATGAGCTACAGAAACAGTACATTTAGTATATAGATAACATGTTGTCTACACTTCCTGTAGGCTCATCTAATAACCTTTAAGTAAAAAGTGTAGTTGCTCTGTACCTGTTGCAGTTAGTAAAGTTTTAATGTTAAAGACATAGCAATATCTGTTATTATTAATGAAACATTTTATGTTAATGAAAATGGAAATTAAGAAATTGAAGAAAAGTTTCTCTATTGATCAATGATGTTTATGCAACTTTATGACGACTTTTTATACTATATGGAAATACCTTTCTTTTTCTTTCCATTAATTTTTTTTCTTTAAACAATATTTGTTTTCAGGCTTAAATTTTATATGAAAATGTGACAATACTTGCTTGGTGGTGGCACATCACATGTTTTAAGTTGATTATTTTGAGGATCAGTGACAGATTTGCCTTGATATATGAATATGGTTACCCCAGGTGCAAGAATGAAATCAGTAGCATAATCTTAGAAAAGGGAATCTAAGGGATTGATCTGATACCATTGCCTTGTTATTAATTTTTTACTTCTAGACAATGAGGCCATGTCAGACGCCACCTACATAAAGCATGGAGATATGTCACAGACCCCGTGTCTCATCATTCACTCTTCTCTGGGTCCATTAACACTTTAGACTCCAAAAGTTGGCAAATAAGTCTGTAGAATTATTCAGTATCAAATTGGTTTTGTTTGCCTTAGATGATTATAAATTTGATATCCCTTCATTTTATTAAGGACCTTTCTTACTGTTTTCATGTAAAATATTAAATGTTAATAGAAAGTATACATAACAAATATAAAGGCATTGACATGGGAATTAAAATTAAAGCAATGCTGTTATAATTTAGTAAGAAAGAGAGTTTTATTAGGTACTTTGTTCCTAAGCACAGAATGTGATATTTTCATATTCAGGTTCCTGGATTCTGTACTCTTCATTCCAATCCCCTCCAGTTTTTATAAATGGATCACTGGTCTGACACATAATTAAGATCAATATGTATTTTTTTAAATTTGTAATCCAGAGAAGCTTATAAAGTAGAATTATTCTTAGTAACTTAAAATGTGTTTAAAAAAAAATAAAATGTGTTTCTAGTTTGAGTTCACAACTGTGGACACTTTCATCTACAAGGGTCAAAGTTTCCAAAGTGTTCCAATGACAGGAATTAATGATCATCATGGCAGCACTTTTAAAATATTAATGAAAACAAATGAGTTTTTATGACATTTATTACCAGAATACCACCTGTATTACTTTTACTTTCTTAAAAACACGGTTCATGGACTTTCCTGATTTGCTGAAGTTGCTGTAGCAAATGAGGAAATCAAAGCCTGTCCGTGGGAAGAACCCCTTAATTTATTGTTGCCCTGTGCTTCTGTGCCAGAGCTGACTCAAGTATAGCGGGTAAGGGACTTTAGGGATCTACGACTTCCTGCAAACAATGATTCAATGGTAGTCTTCTATTTTGTTCTGGGGATATTTAAATGTATACTTTTCTTTCAAATGATTGGAAATTCCAAATACCAGGTACTATCAAAACCTCCACTTGCAGTATCATAAAATATTTTCAATGATCTGTAATTTCTAACCATGGATGTAATTTACTAATTTTATCCATCTACATTTTCTTTCTTCCCAGTCCCCCACCTTGGGCTACATATGTTTTACATTTCTTCTCTCCCCACCTCCCATACTTTGATCAGATTCCTAGAATGGCATCCACAATATTGATCCATAAGGACAGAGAACTTTCCAAACAAAACAGAAGATTTGGTAAATGTATCATCAACTGAATTAGAGAGAAGAAGCAAGATACTGTCAAAAACTTTGAAGCTAGCTAGGCATTGTAGTGGGCACCTTGGGAGACTGAGGCAAGAGAATTGCTTAAGCCCTAGAGTTTGAGAATGCTGTGAGCTGTGATGCCACAGCACTCTACCCAGGGCGACATAGTGAGACTCTGTCAAAAAAAAATAAAAATAAAAAAACTTTGAAGCTTTTGTTTTGGCTCCAGAGATGTTGGCAGGAGTGTGGGAATGGATTCATCCCAAATCAAGTATTTATGGATAGCACACACACCTATAGAAAATTTTTCTTAAAAGAAGTTTCCTGAGGACCTTTGATATGTAAATTTATTCAAATATCATTAGAATTAGCCATCTACTTCTCCATATTTGAATATTTAATTCATATAAAGGATGTCTATTTTCTATAAAAGAATGTTGGTATTTTGCATTCAGGAACAGAATACTAAGTTGGATACTGTCCCAATATTGTGATTATAGGATTTGTTAGAAAATAAAGTGAAGAATAAATTAAATATGCATTATTACTTTCTCTGCATATCTGTACTAGGCAGGTGGTAGCAATAAGCCAGTTATTTCTATATTGACTTGCAGAATAAATTATAAAAATAATTAAGAAAACAAATGCAAATAGGTAGCCATTCTGGGAATAGAAATTATTTTGATTATTTTGCAATGAAATTCTTATGAGTTCCAGCAATGTCACTGAAATATATGCACTCATATATAACACATTATCTTTATTTCTGTGTCACATAAAGACACAAACACACACACAAACACACACAGATATATATACAGGTGTTCAGAGAAATTCTCCTGTTTTCTAATTGTGTCAGATTTATCTTTTCTTTAACTTCTATTTCGGACGGCGCCTGTGGCTCAGTGAGTAGGGCGCCGGGCCCATATACCGAGGGTGGCGGGTTCAAACCAGCCCCGGCCAAACTGCAACCAAAAAATAGCCGGGCGTTGTGGCGGGCGCCTGTAGTCCCAGCTACTCGGAAGGCTGAGGCAAGAGAATCGCTTAAGCCCAGGAGTTGGAGGTTGCTGTGAGCTGTGTGATGCCATCGCACTCTACCGAGGGCCATAAAGTGAGACTCTGTCTCTACAAAAAAAAAAAAAAAACATTTATTTCTCCTTATATAAAAAGTGCAGACTTTATCTCCCCTGTCAGTCACAACTGAGTCCAGGGCTTGGTCTGAAGTGGCAGAAGGTAAATGCTAACAGGAAAAAAAATCCAAGAAAGAAGGGAAATTGGTTTTTCAAACCCTCCCTACATATATTCTGTAAATATCCCCTGACCCAAAAGAATAGAGCCTTTCTTTGTAAAACTGGAAGGCCAAACATTCGGTCTAATTTTTTTTTTTTCCTCTCTCTGTAACTACAAAGAAGTGGTATTTTAGCTATAATTACTTATGAGTTCTGCATGTTCCTTACGGGACTAAAGTAAAAAAAATTAAAGTTGGTCCATAAAAATGGACAAAATTACATTAAGACATTTGTAGTCTACATTTAGTAAATTTCACATGTACCCTTGTAAGATGCACCATTATCACAATAACTAAGAGAATGCTGTGAAGGCGATGTTAACCAGTTTGATAAAAATATTTCAAATTGTATATAAAATCAGCACATTGTACCCCATGATTGTATTCATGTACGCAGCTATGATTTAATAAAAAAAGGAAAGAAAAAAGGAAAAAAAATTGTGCCAGATATTATAAATTAACAGCAAACAATCTTACACCCCCCAAAAAACTTATTGAATACTAGATAAATATATAAGAAATATTATTTGTAATGCAGAGCTAAAGTAACATAGTATAGAAATGTCCAGTGACTAAAAATGAAGAAAAAAGTGGAAAGGAGAGGTATGTAATCAGTGGCATTTTGGTTCCCTGGGACATTTGTCCACTTTAACAAAGAACAGCCTTGGGATTGTAAGGACAAGGGTTAAAAAGTCTCTCCAGAATATCTATCACAAATGTTTTAGGTTTGAATTTACACGATCCATAAGGACAGAGAAATGCCATAGGAAGGATTTAATAAAAATGTATTCCTATGTTGGGACCCCACACATGTAATCACCAAATTTGTCTGGAAGAGCGCACTCTGAACTACGGATGCTTAGGGATTACAAACAGAGACACCAGGTAAGCAGAAGCACAATACGTCATTATAAAACACATGAGAAAATCTTGAGTGAACCTCAGTAGAAGGCTCCAACAGCAAGATTAGAAATATGAAAGTAATCACATAATGCAATTACTGAAAACAGATTATGAAATAAGTAAAGCCATAAAAATATGAAACCCAGCCAAAGAAAGAATTAATGGGAAGACAGAGCTGAGAAATTATTTATAGTAGTGTTGTATAGAAAAGCAAAGAAAAATGAATGTGATAGGAGACCATATGGGATGTGAAAAATAGGGTGAGATTGTCCAACTTTTACCTAATAGGTAGAAAAAGAATGGGGAAAGGAGTAATGGATGGATAACGTTCAACAATTGTGATATCTCATGTGTAGGGTGTAATACTGTGATACCCTTCTATGTCTCAATACCTCTCTCTCTCTAGGAAGCTAACCATCTCAAGTAATATAAATGTAATTAAATCTTTCTAATATATAGACACATAGATGTAAATCTAAAAACATTTGAGAGACAAATAAGAATCAAAACAGGAGCAAAACTTGTTGATTGTACATTTTTCAACAAGAGAATCGAATGTCCCAAGTGCTAAGAGACAGTAACTTATTCCAGTATATTTTACTGATCTCTATAACAATTTGTTAATGAAGATTAAATGAGACACTTTTGTGCAAAAACAAAAACAAAATCAAAAACAAAATCAAGAATTTACTACCATCTATTTTTATGAGGGAAATTATAGAAGATATAATCAGGGAAAATTAAATTGAACTCAGGAAAGAAAAGAGATATAAGGCAGAATGATGAATAAAGAAACAAATACATACAGGTAAATATATAAAAATCACTGACTAAACAACAATATAATAATAATACATTTTTGGGTAAATAAACCCAAGAAACCGAAAATACTAGAAATCTATAACATGCAACATGCTGGTGGAAGCAGTTGTAATTAAAGTGTTTAAAAGTTATAGTATTTGGGAGAAGGGTAAAGATATTAGCTCTATATGTTGTTCAGTGAGATACAAGTATTAAAACTTAAAAGTAAGCACAAAAGATAGAAAAATAAAAAATAAGTGGGAAAAAACTACCAAAGGTGAGAAAAACAATATGCATAGAAATAGTTACATGATTTAAAAAGCACACCATATAATGAAACAATACATTTAAAGATATCAACAACCAATCAATGTTAATGAGCCCAACTGCTAGTGACAGAGATTCTGATACTCTCTTCTTCTTCCCAGGATTATATTACCCTTCCTGAATCACTTTCTTATGTCATCACCAGTAGCAATTCCTCCCAGTCCCACTGCAGAACAGACCAGTATCAAGGGCTCTCTACAACACTATGTTTTCAAAACAAAACAAACCATTTGATACTATCCTAAGAGGAAAAGCAAGGCAAGATATCAAAAGTATAAATAACAAGGGAAAAAGTTCTAAGTTGATCAACGTGTCTTAGTTTTAAAACTGAGTCTTCTCCTTTGAGTTGCATTGCCTATTTTCCACTCCCAATGTATTTCTGAGTAAACAGAGACAATTGCTCACTCTTGATTTTCAAGGAACCTCTAGGCTTTAAAGGGCTTTAGACTGTTACTTGTGTTCCCTTCTTTGGTTTACTTTTTCTCTTCGATTTTGAGCCCACCCCGATCCCTCAATATACCTCCAAAGCACTTCCAAAAGAAGATGACCCTATTGCTCCCTATTCCCTTATATTGTGAAATAATCAACAGTAGTTTGATATCAAGAAAACAATACAATAATGAGTTAAAATAAGTAATAATCTATTCATTAATTTTTAAATTATTCAAATATTTTTAGTGTTTGCTAAACAGTTATCTTTAGCACCTACTATGTGTCCATGCGATCCCAGGTGTTGGGAATCTAGTGGTAACCGTGGTAATCGTGCAGGTGTGTCTCCTACTTACATTCTTGTGGCATGGAGAAGCAAAAGAAAGACCTTAAGCAATTATATAGAAAAGGAACAAAATAACTTATGATAATTAGTGAAATTAAGAAAATAGGCAATGTAGCTCAGAGGAGGAATGCTTTAGATCGGATAAGCAGTCCTAAATAACACAGACAGCCAGGGTGCAAGGCACAGGGTGGATGTTTATGTAGAAGCAGAGTGAGCACACAGGCCTCAGGAGAACTTATATTCAAGCAGCAGAAAGATTCGTCTAACTAGGAATGGAGTGGTAAAAAACAGAGAGAGGTAGGTGGGATGAGAGGAGGGACCACTTTGTAGGCCATGGAGTTCAGCCTAAGGGCAAGGGGAAGTCACTGGAGCCATGATCTGAGGTGTGCCTGGAAAATGCTTAATGATCATCTATTAAATTAGTTTGAAAGAAATTCAAAGCATGCAAGAATATTTTTTCACCCCTCCCTTTTTTTTTGATCAACATAATTTAAGTGTGTGTTGTGGACGTTGAACTATAGGTCCAAGTGAGCCGTGAGGTTAAGAAAAGGTTGAAAAACATGCACTACATGCACTACAGGGTTTATTATTTTTTTATTATTTTTTTTATTAAATCATAGCTGTGTACATTGATATGATCATGGGGCATCATTCACTAGCTTCACAGACCGTTTGACACACTTTCATCACACTGGTTAACATAGCCTTCCTGGCATTCTCTCAGTTACTGTGCCAAGACACTTACATTCCACATTTACCAAGTTTCACTAGAGACTGTAGGGTTTAAAGCAGCAGAATGCCCTCGCCTGATTTTGTCTTAAACACCCCTCTGGCTTTAAAGCAGCAGAATGCCCTCACCTTATTTTGTCTTAAACACCCCTCTGGCTACCCTGAAAAATATAGAAAGCGGGACGGGAGTGAAAACTGGGAGATCAGTTTTGACACTTTCCAGGCTAGAGCTGTCGGTGGTTTAGAACAAAGTGTGGTTGGAGACGGAGAAGCCTGGGTAGATCTGGAGTACATTTTGTAAGCAGAGTCAACATGACTCAGTGTTAGGCTGCAAGCGGGTAATGAGTGAATGAAAGGAACAAAGGGAGATTGCTGGTTTGGGAGCTCACTAACAGAGTGGAAGTTAGAGGTATTACCGAGGTGAACAACTGGGCGAGAAGAAATTCAGGGTTACCATTTCTATCTTAGCTGTGTTGGTTTTATTTCAGCAGTATTAGAAAGGGATGTTTCTTAGTTATATGTGAGCAAATTTTAAGTTGGCAGTTGATATGGAAATCTGTAGTTGAGTGGAGAGGCTAGAGATAGATATTAGGAATCGTTATCCAGAGGTAATAAGAAGTAGTATACAGAGTGACTTGGAGTGTACCCATAGGAAAGGCTGGGGAGTCCCTACCTTAAGAACAGCAACTGAAGACAAATTGCAATCAAGGTATGTGGGGCTTAGCTAGCAGCACGGTATAACGTAGCCCTTTCCAATTCCCTAGTCTGTGTCACAGTCTGTGCCAGGTGTCCTAATGAATAAAATCAACTGGCTTATAGTTTAGACTCCATAGAATAGTGTTCCTTTCTCTACCATGTTTGTATTCATGGTAACATACTAGGGGCACCCTAATGATAGGCTAGTTTCAATTAGCTCTCACTTACTCTAGGCACTTAGCATTTCTTATAGCAAACCCTGACTTTCATTTCTTGGACTCTTTTTAAAATCTAAATTTCATGGACAGCTCATCTGTTAGGAAAAAAATAACATTATGACATTGACTTTCCCTGCTATGCATTTTCGTAAAAGGAACTATAACCAATTTATAATGTAGTTACAGCTTGCTAGTGTTAGATTTACTTTCTTTGATCCTGTTTTGGGAAGGTATAACTGAGTGTGGAAAGTTGAAAAGGGCTCTTGATTAAGGGGATGTACTCCCTTGAGTGTTACCATCATCATAGAAGCTATAAGCAAAACTGCAACGTATATCTAACAACAGTAGAAGAAATGGATAAAAATAAAGGAAATCATTATAATCTCTTTAACTCCTAAGTGAAATAGAAATACATAGATAAACAACTTGAAATGAATCTTACAGGCAATGTTCTGCTGCAGGGCATCCCTTTTATAACATTAGCCTGGATAAATCTCCTTCAATTGTAAATTCAGAAGCTGTGTTTTGGCTAAGTTGTAGTTTGGATTTGTGCAATGTTAGACTGTTCTTTTATGAGGCAACATAAAGCTGTAAATAAAAGATGCTCTCTATAAGATAGTATTGTGCTTGTTACAAAATTGTATTTTTATCCCAAACCTTGGGGGGAGAGAGCTTAACAAAATGTATTTCCCCCATTTTCATCATTGTCTCTATCTCAATTTTTTTTCCAACACTGAAATCATTTTTATGTAGCTTTTGGATATCGTACTGATATTTGTCCTTTGGCTTTTCTCTTTCTTGAGATAATTTGTAATTTGCTAACACATTGTAAACACCACAGCTTTGTCTGTTTATTAATGTCTGTTCTAAAATATCAGCAAGGTTGCCATTTAACGTTGCTGTTATTCTCCTTGTACAGTAAAAAATGTATCATTTGGATAAGTTTGGTTTGGAATATGAAGAGCTAATGTTAAAATTTACATTTACACTCTATTTAGAGGAATAAAATATATTGAGAAAATTGAATAGTTAAAAAAGGATTTCAAGGAGAATGTTTACATACCTAAGAAAATAAATGTTTTTGAGACATATTAAAATGACTTTGGCAAAGTCATTGAAATATGATGTTAAAAAAAGGTGAGAGCCAATATTATTTATCAGGCCAATGCTTTGTTTTGTTTTTTTTTTTTGTAGAGACAGAGTCTTACTTTATGACCCTCGGTAGAGTGCCATGGCATCCCACAGCTCACAGCAACCTCCAACTCCTGGGCTTAAGCGATTCTCTTGCCTCAGCCTCCCGAGTAGCTGGGACTACAGGCGCCCGCCACAACGCCCAGCTATTTTTTGGTTGCAGTTTGGCCGGGGCCGGGTTTGAACCCGCCACCCTCGGCATATGGGGCCGGTGCCCTACCGACTGAGCCCCAGGCGCTGCCCCAGGCCAATGCTTTGATTTGAGGTTAGAGACAGCCAAACTCCTCCCCTTTTTGTCTTTTACTCTCAATTAGAAGCAATAGAATGTTGAATTTCAAGTAAATAATAGGCTGTGGTTCTATTCAAAAAAGAAAATAAATTGCATTAATAGAAGCAAGAGATAAGGAGGGAAAGCTTCATGTTCAAAAAATATGAACCTTTAAGGAATATTAAGAAAAATATCCTCTATTATTTATTTTTTTTTAACAAACTTCTACTTTCTCACTAAAATCAAGACATCGCCAACTCAAACCATTCACTTCTATTTCCCATGTAGGTCAGTCTCTTTCTTCAAATTTATAAAGGGTAGAATTATACATTCTTGAATTTTCAACAGTAATCCCAGAAGAGGATGAAAGCAAATCTGCGAGAGCATGAAGCAGGTGCAAAACAGAGTGATTTAGGATATGAGAGACTGCCAAAGAAGATGGATACTCAAGGAAGGCGTCTGTGGGATAGGAGAATGTTAGGGAGTGAGTTGGAGGGGTATAAGAGACGATATGGTTGAGGAACAGTGGGCTTGAACATATTTCAGATATGAACTCTTTCCTTTCCATTTCAAAATGTCTCCTTTCTCCTTCCCTCATTCTTTCCTACATCTGTTGTAAAGGAAGTCTTAACCTACTTTGTTAACTAGTAAGCATGTGATTGCAAAATCTCAGTTTACTTGCCTTGATTTTAAATTTCTTTAATGATTGACAATACTTTCTTCTGTTCATATTTTCCTCTTTGTCTTTTATGAGAAAGGCCTTTTTCTGTTTCTTCTTTACTGTAATGCAAAAAACTTGTGCTCTGGAGCTAGAAAGATTAGGTCTAAACTAAGAGTTTGCTGCTAGTGAAGTATGGGGTCTTGTAAATGAAGAGCTTGCCGCTAGCTAGTTTGCAGCTAGCTAAACTAAGAGTTTGCTGCTAGCTAAGTATGGGGTCTTGAGAAAATTAGCAAATTACTTAACCTCCCTAGACCTCAATTTTCTTGAATGTTAATGGGAATAATAATACTTCATACTTCACAAAATGCTGTTTTGGGGGGATTAGATAAGTTTACCACCACCATTTTAGTTCAGGCCCTTGTTAACGGATTTATCATAGTGTAGATTCATTTTATATCTGAAATTGAAACAAATAAATCACAAAGCATGTCTGCTTATGTGAGGGCTGTAAAGAGCATTACACAAGGCCTGTTCTTAATCAACCCTTCTTCTTCCTCCATTTTCTAGTTAGTATTTCTACTGTCTTTCTAATACCTTTACTAGTATCTTCATTCTTCCTCCCAACTCAGAAAATAAGAACCATCTAAAGTGTTTGAGGCATTTTCATACATTTAATACTTTTCAAATAGCCTCTTCTTTGGCCATTTTATTCATTGCAAAGGCTTCGATTACTTTCCATAAAAACAAGGCTTTCTCTTTTATGTGGGTCTCACTAAACTACTTTTCTCATCTTTAGTCTCAGCTTTCTGGGGGGCTTCTCCATCTAGATTCCACTGCCATTTCTGAATCACGTTACTTGTAAGTTATTTCCTTTGCCCTATCATCAGTCTTCTTCCTAGTTTTCCCCACTTTTGTTTTTGTTGTTACCTTCTAATTGAAAACTGTAGGGTCAACTTAACTCCTCTTTCTGTTTTGGTATCCACACACAAACGTCAGTTTTATGCTTTTGTCTAATCATTACTCTGTCTTTCCTTTTATTCTTACCATTTTAGTTCAAGCCCTCATTACGAGGATAATGCTCGAGATGGGTTTATCTATATTCAAATTTAAATAAATGAATCATAAAGCATGGCTGCCTTGAGGTCTTTTCTTTTTTTGCTCAACATTCCATTTATGAGAGCACCCATGATGATGTGAAAGCTAACGTGCTGATTTTCATTGCCTAAATGCCATTTTCATTGTCCAACAACCTAAATGCCATCAACAGTAGCAAGGGATAAGTCATGGTATAATCATACGATTATGCCAGAGCATGGACAAGTATGTCTATATAACCATGATTCACAATTATCTTAGGTAGAAACAGCCTAAGTTGTTGGCATTTATCCATGCTCTGTGATAATGCCCACAAAATTCTGTTAGAAATATACACAGTGAAGGTATCTATATCAAATATGCAAAATAAATTTGTTTAATGCAATAAAAGTACCTATCTCTAGAGGATAGTATACGGGTGAGAACATGTTTCCTGTGCCCCACCTAACTATTGTCTTGCAAAATTTTTGTTAGGTATAAGAAAAATTCACAGTGTCGTAATAAAAAAAAACAAACAAACAAACAAAAAAACCAAATACTGGGTAAGTAGAAAACTTTCTTCTTATTGATGTTATAAAAATAGCATAGCAATCCACCTGTAGGGTGAACTTTCTAGAGGTGTGGCCATACTGGTTAATTTTAAGATAAAGAATTCTGTAAAACTATGAATGGAAACCATGAGAGTAACACTAGCAGTAGAAAGATGAAAAGTGCAGGACATTTACTGTGTCTGTGTAAGTGTAGTGAATGAATCATTACCTATGCTTTTCACATTTTGGGGTTTTGTTGTTGTTGTTGTCTTTTTAAAAAACATTCTGACAGCAAAGGAAATGATAATATGTGCAAATTGGGTATTCCTTCTTAAAATTTTGAATCAGCTGGGGACTGCACTCAACTGAACCAGCAAAATCTAAAACAAATAAAACATCATTTATGAGAAAGCATTTAAGAAAATCACAAGTATGACAAGCAATTTTCCCTAGCCCATACAGCTCTCCTCTGATTCTCAAATGTTTGTGTTGTGTTTACAAATGTGTTCTCATTGAGATTCACAACTGCATTACTTGTTTGTTCAGAGTCCTCAAACACTGTAACAAAATGAAACCTTCACATCATTTTCAATTAGGGGATTCATTTCAATTAAGAAAACAAAACAAAGAATAATTTTCATCAACTTCCACTTACTTCTTAGTAAATCCTATGTTAAAAGAAAGAAAAAACAACCAACTTTATATTAAGAGGTATTATATTCAAGAAAGAATAGAGATTTGTGTTTTAGAAAATGCTTAGTTTCGAAATCAATACCGTCATTGACTAGTTTTTGACGTTAGGCTGTTTTCCTTATCTGTAGAAAGAGATGATTGTGAAGATTAAAGAAAATTATGAACATACAACCTTCCTCAAACTTTCTAGCACAAAATAGTTCCTTCTGAATATTATATTTTCATTTTCTTAGCATCCTATTTTTAAATATTTTCTTATAACTAATAGAAATTTCTCAATTTTCTTACTTTGATTTGTTGGTGTCTTTTTAACATCACTCAGTATATCACAAAATATATTAAGGCCTTTTAAATTAATATTTATCAAGAAAGTATGAGACTGTATTTTGACCCAATTTAGACCCACTATCATAAGTTTTTAAAAATGTGTCTTTATTCTACTCTAGCATATTCTTATCTGATAAGGATAGATGGGTATTAGTCTCATATTACACTTTTTTATTTTAATATAAAGAAAAAATATACCTGTATTGAGCTTATCTTAATATTTTATTTCCATAGTATCCTTATAAAGTTGGACTATTCTACCTATGATGGTATTTTATGCATCTGCCATTACACCGTATAGTCATCTGTAACAATATATAACAGCAATTTCAACTCATATTTTATCATTGAACTTATTTTACTAGAATTTATGTCATACTTTTATGTGTTTAAATATTTCAATTGAGCTTCTCCAAATCTGGAACTCTGTGCTTGACCATTTCTAGCAATATGGGCCACTTTACCACTTCAAATACACAGCCATATTGAATTAAATATAACTTTTTAAAAAGCGAGAAACACAACATTAAGCTAATTCAAGATCAGTAACACAGCTGGTGAATAAATAGAATCAAATTTAAACAAGATCTGTAACGAGATTGCCACGATTCAGAACACTTAAATTTTTACTAAAATAACAACAGCATCACCACTAACAATGTGCTCCAAATATAAAATGCAAGCCACAAGTAAAGGAACCCTCCATAAGAAGGAATCAGTAGCTACAAGAAGTGTAAACATTCACATTTTAAGAAATAATAGAAAAGCCCAGGACCAATGACTTTCAAGTACTAGTAGAGTATCAGAGGAGCAGTTGATTTTCAAATTTACTGGATGAATGCCTCTTAATGATGTTATTGCATATACACACCCATATTTTAGTTAAAAAAAAGATTCTAAGATTTCTTGTTTTGTTTTTTTTTAGCATACACAGAATAGTTAAAATAAAAAGACAAACTTCAGTCTAATATTGGTTCTAAATATTTTACTTCAAAGTAAAAGAATGAATGAAATGTGATGTGTTGGCTTGACTAACTACCATCTTTCAATACCTACGTGAAAATAATGTGAAATTCATTTAATAAATATCTGTTGTCAAACACATTTGTGAAGTAATACAACACAATGAAAATTACAGTAAGGTTCAGTAAGCAGCCTTATACAAATTCAATAAGTGGTAGATTTCTTTAAAGACAGCATCAGTTGTTTAGATAAATGAAGTGGGCTTTTTGACCAGAGGTTACTGGCACAAATCAATACAATGAAATATGCATTCAGCCCATATGGTATTTCAGTAATGGGTACTTGAAATTCAGTACATAGCTTTGCCATAAATCACAGACAGAAATCATATTAAAAGAAAGTTAGTTCTACGATTTGAACTCAGAAATCAATGGAAATGTATACCAATATTAAATACTTTTAGACATATATATCAAAAGAAAAATGCCTTGTGTCATTGCTATTCATAGTTCATATTTTTGTTTCCTGTATCGAGTCCTTTCCATGTCTCCCTCTCCCCACATGGAAATACACATACACGTTTCACACTGGGAAGAAATCCTACATGTTATCCTCATTAAAAATATAAGAAGAATAAAAACCAAAGTAGCCAGAACCTAAGAAATTCCTTGACTTACTGGGGGTGATATTTGCTGGTGGGGTGAGAAGTTCTGAAGTAAGAAGGGATTCGTAATTGAGAAAAGACACCAAAACAATGATGATTATGGTAAACTGAAGTTGTATTTTAGTTTCATGTGTGCAGACACACCCTAGGCTTGAATAATGGCAACACTGTATATCAGAGCTATTATTACCACACACGGTAGACGTCCCAGCCTTTGCATGCGTGGTTGCATACGCGTGCACACGCTCATACAAAGAACACATTCAGCAGAGTTCTGCAACCATAATCGTGCAATGAGCAGAAGCTTCTGTGATAAACTGATGGGGTGATGTTCAGTGACCTAAATTGGGGCTTAGGATAAGTATGGGTGTGTGCATACCTTTTCCAAATGAAAAGTAGGCCAAATACATGTGTTTACTTTCTTTTCACCACAGCTGCAAAACCTCTTTGTGTGTGTGAGATGATAAAAATAAATATGCCATTAACCTGAAAACGAAATGAACCATAAGGTGAGTTTCCATCAAAACAGACATAAAATGAATATTAAATTCTTTACCGGGACATACTTTGTGTTTCTTTTCAATTCCCAATATTATGTTAGGATACATAATAAATTCCCTAAGGATATGTGCCATTATCTTGTATTTTATGATAATCAAGGAGAAGTGGGAATAGAGACTTCTGCCTCATAGAGCTGTGCCTTCTAAAATGATTACTCAAATATAAAACAAGTCCTAAGCTAGAGAACTATGGTATTTTCTTCTCACTTGTGAGCATTTTTTTGTGGTTTTGTATATGTCATCATCAATATCAGGAACTGTCTAAACAAAAGCAAGCAAATTACCCTTTTATTCTAGAATATGGTAGAATATAATGCCACTTAGTACAAGGGCATGAGTGGAATCATTAAACTTGAAGAGGAAATAGGCTTTGTTAACTTTTCTAAAATGAGAGAGAAATTGTCACACGTTGCAAAGTTGAAAGGGGGTATTTGCCATCTGACACCTGAGGAAAGGATGTAAACGGACAAATTCAATTACTATTAAAGGCAAATGGTGAGAATATCTGAATAGGTTTCTTTTAATATTTGAAATTATCCAAAGAATTCACAACATAGAACATTTCAACACTATCCAAAGAATGATCCCTAGAGAATGAAATGTGAGCCTTTGAAAATGTTTTCTGTTCAAGGAAATAAAACACTAAATCTCTATCAGCCTTATGTTCCTCCAGGGGAAGGGACACCTGAAATCACTTAAAGCAGCCCTGTCATTTCACAGGTGAGGAAACTGAGGCCAGAAGCAGGTTAACAAACTCCACCAGGGAGGGCCACAGAGTGAATCCATGCCTTATCACTGCACTCGAGGTCTCTTTCTGCCATGGTTAACTGTCTCAACAAGCAAAGAGTAGACAGAAAAAGAGATTATGCCACGCAATTTCAGATATAACTCAATTTTACCCTCAAAAACTGCAGATGCCACTTTTTTATTTTGGCTAGAATTACGTAGAAGCAATTTCTGTTTTACAAATAGAAATTGGATCCGGTTTTGTACCTTAATCATTCCTTATTTGAAAAGATGACAAATTCACTTTTTTAAATTTGATATTTGTGGCGAAGTGACAGGTATTATATGACACCACCCAACATTACAGACATCCAAACACGTGGCCCTCATTGCTTGATTTTCTGTGTGTTATTTTCCTATCGCTTTACCCTCCGTTGCCAAAACCGCAGCTTCTGTGGCTGCCTTCCCAGGATGTTGCCCTTCCCGGTCTGGGCATGGATATTGACTCGCCTCTCCCTAACCTCATTCTTATTTCAGTTTGTTCCCTTCTTTAGTCGTCCCCCTTTCTCATTCCCCACAGTCGCTTTCTTAATTTTGGGCCTTCTCATCAAAGCCCCCTGTCATCACAGTCCCCCTAAGGAGGCCTTCAGCTCCTCTCAGGCTATCAACTCCAACCTCCACCCCAAATTTATCTTCATCCACGCCCTTCTTCACCCTCTTTCATCTATTCTTCTCAAAGATCCTCACAGACGGTTCTTACGTGCCACCCCCCTCCGCCAAAGACTATATTTTGGCACATGACTTCAAATTTTAGATAACATAATCTAATAAATTGAGGGGCTTTATGTACAAATACGTTAGCAATCTCTCAGACTACTTTCGAAACTCTCAAAAATTTCTGAACACAGTGTCTTAAAACAGAGGAATAAAAGGATTTTTGGAGGAAAGACTGATGGGAGATATACAGTTTTGGCAGTGGAACTTAGCAAAGCACCTCTAATTATACCAGAAAACAGCTGATACTCACTCCATCTGAATGTAGGGTTGGTAATTCCATGCAGATATTTGTGATGGAGAAAGTCATTTTGAGCAAACAAGTTATAAAATACCTTGCAGCCTCTGATTTTAAATCATATTTCCCCACTTAATTGGCTACTATTAAAAATCTTACAAGGGTACGTGTGAAACTTAGTAAATGTAGAATATAATTGTCTTAATACAATAACTAAGAAAATGCCAGGAAGGCTATGTTAACCAGTGTGATGAAAATGTGTCAAACTGTTTATAAAACCAGTGTATGGTGCCACATGATCGCATTAATGCACACAGCTATGATTTAATATTAATTAAAAAAAGAAATGATTTGCACAAATAATATTAAATGGAACAGTATAATGGACTATGCTGTCATAATTTTATTATTAATGGCTTACTCATCAATATCTGAAAAGACGAAGAACACCAAACCAGAAATTATTCCAGATATAAACTCTGTGTCTTGGTAAAGTCTACGAAGGCTGTATCTCTATTCGATTGTTAGCTGAAGATGGATTGTAACCTAAAGGACAGAGCCTAAAGGCTCTGTCCTTTCTTAACTTTGTGAATTTGGTCAGTATATTAAGTTTCTTTGATCTCTGATTTCCTTGTTTGTAAATTGGGAAGGGCGTTATCTGACTCTGAGGATTGTTACAAGGATTAAATTAGATAATATTTTTAAAGTAGTAAGCCCCTTGTCTGTCACCTAACAGTCACTTAATAAAGATAGGGTTTATTACATTTGCTGAGTTTTCCCTTTACAAATAATACTGTAATCACTACTACTAATGTAATTTTGTACTTCAAAAAACTAATCCACATTTATTATATAAAATAATAAATTTCCTTAGAAAAAGAAGAAATTTTTTTGGCAATTATTTTTTTCTCCTTTAGAAATAGGTACCGCATAACTCTATTGAGAATTCACCTCCTATTATTTAAAACAACATTTGATTGGATTCAAACTATCTTCCTACATCTTCTCAAAGGACAATCCAAACTCTTCAATTATCTTTTTCACATACATCTCAAAAGGTATTCTGAGTGCCTGAAATGCCATAATTCTTTTTCCCTAAAGTTTTGAATTCCATCTGATGAAGGTATTACACTCTGTGGAGTAGAATCATGTCACAGAAACAATAGCTTAAATTAACCTCTCCCTGTGTTCAGTCAGGTTCTTTCTTTTCCTTCATAAAAGTTAATTCAAGGCTTTTGAAAGAGGTAAGATTGGCAAAGATGGAGAATTAAGGACTTTATATCACAAAATAGGTACTGACTAGAATGAGTAGAAATATTCTTAAAAATGTGTCTATAGAATCTCAAATATATTTAGAGAAGAACTGCCTTAGGGGAGTGGTGACAATTGAGTCTTCCCGGCACATTCAGTCTGTGGACACATCTGAAGGGTGATAATTAGCTTTATTCAATGTAGTGAGTGTTGGCTTCTAATTAAAAAAACAGAAATCACCGGCATCATCTCTCAGATACACTGTGTGGCAAAGATTGCAACCACTGTGTCAAGTTACATGGAAGAAAAATTTTTATTAGGACGGTTGCCCTCAAAACTTTCAATTTTGATATGAGGACAATTAATGACAATTAAGGTCCTGGGGAGGGGAGGAAAAGCAGAGAGAGGGAAGGAGGGAGAGGGGTGGGGCCTTGGTGTGTGCCACACCCTCTGGGGGCAAGACATGATTGCAAGAGGGACTTTACCTAACAAATGCAATCAGTGTAACCTGGCTTATTGTACCCTCAATGAATCCCCAAAATAAAAAAATAAAAATGGAAAAAAAATGTAGACCTTAATATTTGTGTATTATCATTCATATGAGTAAGTGTTTACATACTGTTTTCATCTTCTATTTTAAATCTCTCTTGAGTACGCTGCTCTACCTTAGATCCAGCTGCCATTGTCTCATTTCTCCATGACCGCAGCATCTGTCCCCAATTAGGCTTCTTTCCTAGATCAGTTCTCTGCCTGAAATCAGAGGACTCCTTCTACAATAAAAATCTGATCATGTCACTGTTGAGTTTGAAATCTTTCAATGCAGTCTTGCGAATGGATAAGCCTTGATTCTGAGGTCGGGCAGGATTTGAGGATTTGAGTCCCATCTCCCCCACTTAATTGCTGTGCTAGTAAATGAGCTTCTTGGCTCCTCTGATCCTCAGTTTCCTTGTGGGGAAGTTACAGTGATAGAATAGATCCATAAATTAATGTATGTAAGGCGATAGCATTGCCTGTTAACAGACACAGGGATCTCAGTAAATGCTATTGCTGTTAGGACAAAGTCCAGTTTCTTTGTGTGGCTTTTAAGGCTCTCAATTAACTGTTTCTGGTTTCCTCCTGATGTTTGAGCGGAATGTATTCTCATATCTTCTGTGTTTTATCCTGTGCCTGCCCAGTACTCAGCTCCAAGACATACTCTCATTTTCCTTCAGGATTATAACATGCTTCTCCCAAGACTGTCTCTTTTCCATTACTTATTTGTCTCATTCCTCAGTCTTTGTCGTTATATCCACTTGATAGGCGTAAAAACTCAGACATTAAATGGGCCAAGGAATTTTTCAAAGTCACATAGTGAGCAGTAGAACAAAGACCAAAACCAGCTCACCTTAGTTCAGATGCGCTTGTACTGTGCTCTTTCCCTGGGAGATCTTTGTCTCACAAATTTGACATGTTTTCTGGAAAAAATATTCATTTTTTTTCAATACAATCATTACCAATATATTCATTTTACCTGTGGTCTTTATACTTTTCTGTCCTTTTCCTTCTTTTGAGAATTAATCTGGGGTTCTGCTACTAGCTTATGTATAGCAAGTAAATAAATCAATGAACAAAAACCTGGGCAATCCTCCTTCCCCTTCTAAGAATCATACTCAGGTTTTGGGTGAATGGGGCCATTTCCCATTCTTTGGAGGAAACTTGAAACAGCAATTTTTGACTTCCACTGGCTTCAACTATGAAATTGGTGCCATAGAACCAGAACTGTTATGTTTAAGGCTTTTAGGGAAAGCTGTCACAGATAAAAATTTAAATGGAATGTTAATCTGCTTGGTAAAATTAGAGTTTTAATCTTGAAGTCTGAGCTAAAGTAAATTCAGATTGATATAGATTCACTCCACAAACATCGATAATTTTCCATTATGTTAAAATCAATCCTAATTTTACATGCAAACAGCAGATTCAAGTAAAAAACCTCAGAGATTTGTGCTCTACCACAGCATACTTATTTTGGATCTCTGCAAATCCAAAAACATTTGGAACAGCTGCATGTTCTCTTTGCTAAGGAGGGCGCAACTTATCTGTGATCTGCCCAACTCTACAATACTCTGGTTCACACTTTCTGATTAGTCATTACCCTCAGTTTGTACTTGGGGACTTAAGGAAAGAAATTCAATAAAGTCCTAAGGAAAGGTGGATTAAAAAACAATTGTATATACAACAAAACTTGATTGAAAATATGTGAAACTATCTGGAAATAGCTAACATTTGTAGTGCTACATAATCTGGTACTTTATTAAAAAAAAACAACAGTTATATTTAGGAAGTCATTTAACCTCTTCAAAATTCAAGTTTCCTCATCTATGAAATAATATCAACAATGTCATCCTTGCCCATTCTTAATTGTTAATGTCAGGATTAAATAAAATATTATAAAAGCACTTTGAACATATACTGGCTATAGTAATCAAATATAATGTGAGATCATTTTATACTGAAAAGGCATATAAACCCTTCAACTCTTTGCCACTGATTAAAAGAAATCTATTTAGGTTCTCTGTTTCCTGATTTATTATTGTTATTTTTTTGGCTTTACTTGAAATGTTTTTTTCTGTTCAATCAAAATTCTCTAAAAACTCTTTTCTGCCATGAAATGTTCCCTGACTCTTGCAGCTCTCATTTATTCATTTGCATGTAAAATTCCTAAACGTAAATTTGTATAAGAGAACCTGTGCAAGTTCAATCCATGTATATTAGTACTGCCACTTGCATCCTGTTTATAAAAGAGCTATTTTCACCGGCCTGGGTGCCTGGCACAGTGCTGAGCACAGAGGACCTGCTCAGTGACGAATTTCTGAGAAAATTCATTTATGCTTTAGGAAGGCAGATTGGATTTTCTGTTTAGCACCTTGATAGTTATACACAGGACATAATTTTCTGCCTGAAATAAATCTGGTCCAGAGTTAACTATGTGGACATTAACTACTACCAGAGTACCTCATTGGCCATGCAATGAATTAAGTTTGTCTTGCACTTTGTATTAAGGATAATAAGATAACTTATCAAAATTAATCTGAAAAAAAAGACATTTTTAAATATGGTGACTCTGGCATTTTCTTGAGCTAGGTTAGCATTCAAGACATTCTAGTTATCGGCCATGCAACTTTGAAAGTTATATAGCTATTTGGTATCTCAATTTCCTTATCTATAAAAAGGGGATGCTATCACCCACCTCATCAAGGTGTTGTAAGATTTAAATGGAATAGGCTAGTAGTATTGGCTGTGTTATTACTGTTTATGTCATGGGGCACCTGAGCAACTCCATCATTTATTTATTTACTGGGTACACAAAGATGGATTAAATACAGTGTTTGCCTAAAAGTCAGATTAGGCTTACAATGTGATCAGTAGTAATAAAAGTATGTTTGACCCAGACTGGTTTAAGAATACGAGAAAATAAATGATTAATTCTGCATGGAACTTCAAAAGGAGATACAACGGAAGAAGAGTTATTCGACCTGGGATTTTAGTTGATGAACAAGATTGTTCTAATAAGTAGAAAGAGTGTGGAGAAGAAAATGACTTTCTAGATAAGTAGTTGAGAGGCTGCAGGGCTTAATTTGAAGAATGCTTTGTATAAAAATCTAATGAGACAACACATATAAAGATACAGCAAGAAGGATTGATTGTGAAACTGTGGAGCTTTATGAATTCTAAAGATAGGGCCTCTCTTTCAGACACACACAGGCACACACACACACACACACAGACACACACTCATTGCATAAAAAGCCAAATACTGTCTTATTCTTTGTCTCTAATGAAATGACATACACATTGAAAATTAAGACTTGATTTCATTGTAAATAATAATTTATTCAAATAATTAAAAGTACTGTCCGATTTAATCAAGCTATTTCTAAACAAGAAAATAAGAGCAGCTTGTTTTAAAATAGCTTATGATCTACTTGTCTAGTCATATTTAATTGAAATTCTGTAGGGTTATTTTAATGATTCTTCAAGTTATTTCTGAGTTACTTGATAGTAAAAATAATACATAGAACCTTATCTATTTCAGATATAAAAATCAATGTATAATTAGGCCCATAAACTTGCCAAGTTTCAAAAAGCCTATCATTCTCCTCAGAAGTAAATATATCTAGGAAAAAAACTCAATATGTATATTTATTAAAATTATGTTTAGAGACTTTAACATAAGCAGTATATCATCTCTTCTACATTTATGTTTTTGTGTTATAATCAATATTAAACAAAACGTATTAGTTATTAGAATGTTCCAAGAATTTTTCTTAGATAGACCTACATCAACACAAATAATAAAATTAGAAATTATCATCATGAATGAGTCCATTACAGAAAAGATCACTTGATAAAGATGAGTGTGAGGAAAAGAAAATGTAGTTATCACACTTTTGTGTTAGAAAGTTATTAAATACTTAATAACATTTAAAGAAGACTGTTTTATAGATAAAGCATTTTCCTTTTTTTAATCAACAGCATCGAGTTATAAATACGATTGAAAATAATGTGTAACATTAACATACTTTTCATTACATGTGATCATCACAGATATAAGATTTTCATACATAACATCTAAATAATGATGATCATAAGTGAGGTAGTTACTTCCAGGTTAAAGAGAGTTTTGTTTTGTTTAGTTTTGTTTTGTTTTTGTATTAATTCTGATTATAACCAAGCTAAATAGATCTTTTTTTTATATATATATATTTTTTCTTTCATTTTTTTTTTTTTTTTTTTTTTTTGTAGAGACAGAGTCTCACTTTATGGCCCTCGGTAGAGTGCCATGATGTCACACGGCTCACAGCAACCTCCAACTCCTGGGCTTAAGCGATTCTCTTGCCTCAGCCTCCCAAGCAGCTGGGACTACAGGCGCCTGCCACAATGCCCGGCTATTTTTTGGTTGCAGTTCAGCCGGGGCTGGTTTGAACCCGCCACCCTTGGTATATGGGGCCGGCGCCTTACTGACTGAGCCACAGGCGCCACCCAAGCTAAATAGATCTTTAAAAACTATAATGTTTATTGGAAAATTATAACCTATATTTATAAATATACAACTTCTTGTGGAGGGGCCTGAAAGATGACGATGGCCCTACATGGCGGAGGAATGTAGAAACCTAACCTGTTGAGAGCTATGCTTCCCAGAGACAGGTGACGCGGTAGCTACCATGTGCCTTGTAGAGTAACCTGATCTTAAGTTCTTTCCCTAGCAACTGCTGAGCTTTTGGCCCCTAAAACGCCCATAGGTGGAATGCCTGGAAAGTCCCGGGGTGTATACACCGGATGCGTGGGTGGAGGATGTGGGAAGGATATATAATCAGAGAGCTTGCTGTGCAAAAATGGTTGCTGTGCCAGAAAAGAAAGAGAGCTGTAACACCCCAACAATAAAGAGGCTGCAACTTCTCCGTTGGTCTCCTCGTCTCTGCTGGTCAGCGGCCCTGCGACACCGACACTTCTGATGCCCATGAGTTGATGGTGTTACCTAGATTTGTCTCATGTAAAATATCCACAGACATACGCAGTGGCCCTGCCTTGTATCTTGCCTTTCATTTTATTATAGAAATTAAAGATACTGGCTGGGCAAGGTGGCTCACGCCTGGAATCCTAGCACTCTGGGAGGCCGAGACGGGTGGATTGCTTGAACTCATGAGTTTGAGACCGGCCTAGGCAAAAGCAAGACCCTGTCTCTACTAAAAATAGAAAAACTGAGGCAAGAGGATTTCTTGAGCCTAAGAGTTGGAGGTTGCCGTGAGTTATGATGCCGCAGCAATCTACCCTGGGAGACAGTTTGAGACTCTGTCTCAAAAAAAAAAAGAAAAGATATTTCTATAATGATAGAATATTAAACATATTTCTATAATAAAAACAGTTTAATTTAAAACAAATTTCTAAGGAACAGTCGATAGTAATTTGTGAAAAATTATATCAGTTTCGCATGCAATATAAACAAAAAATAAGCTTATGAATAACATTGAAATAATATTCGAACAATCTTAAATTGTTTACTTCCCACCTTTTCTCAGGAATCAGGAGAAAGGCTCCAAGACTGAGTCAACCGTAAACTATTTCTGAACATGAGCTGTTAAAATGTGAATTTCTTGAATTGTCATTGTGTGCCTTCCCTGTGGTATGAACAATTTCAAATGTAACAAAAACATTGGCTTGTGCTTTGTTATGGACAAAAGATAAACTGAGCTCAGAAATATATCCCATGTCTCTGGCTCAGCAATACACCACTTGGGATTCAAAATGTTGTTTTTTATATAGGTTTTGTCACATCATTTTACAGAGAACAATGAACTGGATCAATGTCAAAATGATGCTGATCAAAAGAAAATATTCATAAAATACAATAGTTGTATGCTTATTAGAAGGTTCATTGGAATTGTATTATATTGTCGCTAATGGTGTTCTACACTGGCCACCCAGACAGAAATCCTGACACATTCTTGGTACCTGACAGGCACTCAAGAATTCTTTCTTCTTCAGTTAACAAATTAGGGTCAGACATATATTTTGAGGGAAAGTTAAAGTCTAATCCAGATCTATGGTAAGAATGAAACACCAAAAAATTATAGGTGACATCAGTAGTAAGGCAAAAGAAAAATAGTGGAGTTTGAGAAAGCATAATGAGAATTTTTTTTTTTTTTTTTTGTAGAGACAGAGTCTCACTGTACCGCCCTCGGGTAGAGTGCCATGACGTCACATGGCTCACAGCAACCTCCAACTCTTGGGCTTACGCGATTCTCTTGCCTCAGCCTCCGGAGCAGCTGGGACTACAGGCGCCCGCCACAACGCCCGGCTATTTTTTTGTTGCAGTTTGGCCGGGGCTGGGCTTGAACCCACCACCCTCGGCATATGGGGCTGGCAATTTTTAACATTTGGGGACTTTCATTTAGATCACAGATTTGCAAATAATGTCTGTAAACTTTTATTGATATATTGAGCATGTGCTCTGTGATTAGCACTTTACTAAGAGCTCCGTATGCCTCATTTTGTTTACTATTCACAACTATGTGAGAGAAGTACAATTATCTTCAGATTATGGAAGAGACAGCTGAGGCAAAAACAGCACAAAAAGGTTAAGTTGCTTGCTATAGGTCACACAGCTATACCCCCAGTTCTGTATTAAATTATTAGTTATTACACTGTCATGAAAAAAAAGGGGTGTAATGTGGCTGTTAAAATATGAATTGAGTTACCTCCATGTCTAGCCAAGATGGAGGACCTTGTAACAGACCAATTTTCTGCTTGAACTATTAGAAAATCTGTATAAAAATATACATAGAGAAGGAAGCATCTTTTCTAGGCACCAAAGTACTTCATGTTTGCCAGAATGTTAGGGCAAAGATCTTTGAGAGAAGGAAAGTTAATTCTGTGTAGGGCACACAAATTGTGCCATTTTTCTCCCTGGGGCATTTGCTATTTTCTTAAGCAGCTCAGTTAAGGGTGGTGATAACCAACAGAAGGTGGCAGAGCTTGCTGTGCTGTCAGATAATTAGGGAAACAAATGTTAGACTGAATATCAACTGAGGCAGCTATAAATTGTGGGATTGACATCTGAAGAGAGAAACAGAGGAGTTAGGCCAGAATTTTGAGACAGTTTGCCTCTTGAGCCCTCTGTAATTTTTTTTTTTTTTTTTTTTTTTTGAGATAGTCTCAGTATGTGGCCTTGGATAGAGTGCTATGGCATCACAGCTCACAGCAACCTCAAACTCTTGGGCTTAATCGATTCTCTTGCCTCAGACTCTCAAGTAGCTAGGGCTACAGGTGCCCACCACAGTGCCCAGCTATTTTTTGGTTGCAGTTGTCATTGTTGTTTGGCAGGCCCGGGCTGGATTTAAACCCACCAGCTCTGGTGTATGTGGCTGGTGCCCTAGCCACTGAGCCACAGGTGCCAAGCTCCATTTGTAATTCTTAAGGTTACAAAGCCAAACAGAGAAGCAGCTGAGAATTTTGTTCCTATTCCACCTGCCAGCTAGGAAGAAAATAGAGTGAATTTTTGCTTCAGCTTATACAGTTTTCCATACAATGTTCAGTGCTTTGAAATGAATATTTGCATTCTCCAACAATTGAAGGCTTAAATCCCAACCAATGTGATGCTATTTTGAGTTAGAGCTTTTTGGAAGTATTAAGTTTAGATAGGTTTTGTGTCCTTATAAGAAGATGAGACATCAGAGCTCTATTTCTTTTTTATTACAAGAGGACACTGCAGGAAAGCAGCCCTCTGCAGTCTAAGAATTGTCATTGTCAGGGAATAGTCAGCCAGCACCTTGCTCTTGAACTTCTCATCTCTAGACCTGTTTGAATAAACTCCTTTTGTTTAAGATACCCAGTTTATATCTTGTTATGGCAGCCTTAGGTGATGAATACACTTAGTATTAAATATCATATCAGCAGGTATATCAAGGAATAAGCCATGAAAATAATGCTGACAACAGAAAGATAAATCCAGACATTGGAACATTCAGCCATGTACTTAAACTAAATGTTAAAAAGGTAGAAATGATGATAAAAATAATTGCATCAGAGACATGAAAATCTATGAAAAATAAACTGAAAATTATAATAAATGAAAAATACAATAACCATAATAGCTCAATCGATAAATAATACACTGGACAGAATCGAAGAGAGAATTGACGGTTTGGAATATAACTTAGTACAAAGTATTCTGGTTGCTTTACATAGAAGAAAAGATGAAATACAGGTAAGATTATAGGACATATATGAGTCATATGAGACACAATGAGACATTCTAACGAATTGGTAATCTAGTGCAGTGGCCGCTGTGCTCACAACTTAAGTCTTCCCCTTCAAAATTAAGGCACTCATTCTCCCAGGTGCTGGTACTGTTGGCAACTAAAGCCTCATTCCAGCAACATCCTACTGCTGGAGTTTCCTCGAGGCAAATACACATACCTTGACCACAGTCATTTCCACTTTCTGAAGGTGGCCCACTTCCAATGACTAGTTGGCTCAAGGCATAAATGTCTGGCCCACTTGAAGGGACATCCTAGCTCCAGACCTCCCAGGCAATATCTGAGTCCTCTCTTGCCACTTCAGCACAGCTTTACTTTACCCTCTGTCCATTTTTACTTCCTTCACTCCCCACACAAATGCTGATCCCGAAGGCACCCCTCATATGCTCACTTCAGCTTCTCTTTCCTGGGAAACTTAGACAGTTGGTGCCAGGAATGTTCCAAGGAAGTAGACATGAAAATGGGACTTAGGAATTGGTCGACCTACTAGCTTACTGGCAATGGTCACTGATCAGAGATGAAGTTCCAAAGAGCCACGACATAGCGTAGACACTGATCTGTTCACTGTGGGGAACTAGGGAGGGACACCAGTAGAAGAGAATGTTGCTGCTCATGCATTATGCCAGGCTTTTGAGAATTTAGAGGAACTAGGAATCACAAGGACAATAGAATGAGAAGACTCTTGCTGATTGCCAATAATGTAGTGAGAAAAATAACAAAAGGCTGAAGATTAATTAAAATCAAAGTGGATTGATCATAATGAGTTAATCAATTAATCAAAAATGCAAGTGACAGGGCTCTTTTCATAGCATATAAAGAGACATAATCATATATCTAGTCTAGAGAAGCTGCTGACAAATATTAGAATCAAATAATAAATCATAGCTAGGTCACTAGATACCAATTCAACATAAAAGTTGTATTACTGAAGAGACAAACATTTAGGAAATAAAAAGTAAAAATATGTAGACATATGTTGTGTTGGGCTGGCTACAAAAAAGGCCACCAACAGTTTCTTCATCCTAGATACCAGTGAGTTTCAACTGGGGGGCTGTGGCACACTGGGGTGTCCTGAGAGGATTTTAGGTGAGCCATGAAAAATTTTAAAGTTTAATTAAATTATTTTTGAAAGATGTTTAATGCATAATAAGTATATTCTTCTTATAACTCTTTTTCTTTATCAACATAATTTAAGCGTGCTGTGGAAGGTTAACTACAGGTTCAAGGGTTCTGTGAGGTAAAAAAGTTTGAAAAGCACTGCTATAGACTATGTTGCTCTGCCATTCAAGAGGTAGATTATTTCTTCCTTCTGCTTGAATCTGGGCTATATCTGCAACTTGCTTCGACCAACAGAGTGCAGCAGAAGTGTTGTTATAACAATTCTGAGTTTGAGTTTTACAGGTATTGTATTGTATTCATTTTTGGAAGTAAGCTACCAAGTATAGAAGTTTAGGCTAGATGTCTAATGATGATAGACCACTCTGAGAGACTAAGAGGCTCTGTGAAAACCAAGGAACCTCAGGGGATAGCCAGTACATCCAATTCATTGATGTTATTTTGGATCCCAGAAGAACCAGAGAAGTTGGCATCTTCTGAAGAAGAGATAAGCCAAATGTTCTGAGCCTGGCCCAAACCATGACCTTCAGAATGATGAGCAAAGAACCCAACAAGTCTTGTGGGTAGTTTGTAATGCAGCAATTTTATATGTGTATATGTAATATTAATATATTATAATTTATCTATTGCATGTGCTGTATATTATGCATTGTAATAGTATAGATAATATAATGTGAATACACACACATCAGATTAGAGCATTCACAAACAGGCACCATATAAAAATAAGTATGTGGACACACCACACATGAAAAAGTATCCAATGTACTCAGCCCTACTATGAAGCTAAATTATAGCTTTCACTTGAAGGCTATAACCCAACTATAGCACAAGACTATGGGGAAAGGGCCAAGGAAGGGGAAAGGAGGGGGGAGGTTTTGGTGGAAGGAGGGTGGTGGGTGGGGCACATCTACAGTGCATCTTAGAATAGATACAGGTGAAACTTACTAAATGCAGAATACAAAGGTCTAGATACAGTAACTAAGAAAATGCCATGAAGGCTACGTTGAACACTTTGATGAGAATATTTCAGATTGTATATGAAACCAGCACATTGTGTCACTTGATTGCACTAATGTACACAGCTATGATTTAACAATAAAATAAATAAATTAAAAAAAAAAGAAAAAAGAAAGAATAAACCGTGGTGTGAACTTACATTACTCAATTTTGTATTTGAAATTATATTCAATAACAACATAATACAATTTTTTTTTGCCAAGAGAGCTTCCTATAATATTTCTCAATACAGATTCAATTGCATACGGTTAGGAAAATTATTATCTTGAGCATATAGTAAAATCGGAATCTCTTCATCGCATATAGAAACACATATAAAAAAGTGGGGTTGAGTTTATTTTTGCATAATGGTAATGCAAAGCAAAAATGTAGACTGACAAAAAAGAATTAAAAACAAAAAGACTAAGAGAAACTAAAAGGAGCAGGTGATACTTTATTATGTATTGTCTGAGATACTTCAATCATGAAGCAGTGTTTATGGAATTAATTCTAAATCAAATAGAAGGTAAATGGAATTGAAAATCTAGCAATCTAAGATTAAAAGGAAGGAGACTTTCAGAGACATACATTGACTTACTGTGTCTGAGGCATGTCCGTCTCTAATTTATACAGTCTTCATTAGCCCAGGATTGGGCTACTTTTCCTTTAAAGTATAGTTCACTTGCCTAGTTAACATGGCAAGCCAAAGGAACTAAAAGAAAAACCTACGATGATTGTAAAAATGATTGTCTAGACACTTGAGTGAATATATTATTATTTGGAGCCCAATGTCTCAGTTTAAAAAAAAAGGCAATATTGATCCAACCAGAAATAGCATAATTTTGTGATTTACTGAAGGTTTTTTTTACTTACTTTATAGCTCTCTCTGAGGATCTTTTGTTTTTTTGAATATCACTGAAAAATAAACCCAACGGTGCAGACCCATGTCTTTACCTAAGGGGAAATGCTTTGTTCAAATAGAAATTAGCTATCATATTTAGAATTTCACAATGCTAAGTAAAACATATGGAATTTTTAAGGTATCCTTTAATGAATGATGATGCCACTTTAATACCTAAGAAATGAATAAGCCTTCAAATGTTTCAAAGAATCAATTTAATTTGATTTCTTATATTTCCTGTGGCATAATAAAGAAAGGATTACAGCCAACATTAAAGAGAGAAAGTGGAGTTTTAGCAGGACCAGGAAATTTCTATAATTCCCCAAAGTTGCAGACAATGCTTTGCATTGAAATACCCACTATGGGCATCTTTCAGATTTGTAGGCCACTGATTGTCACTAGAGTGGGATCAGAGGGGAATAATACATATGTCTGAGTACAAGGATGTCTTTGTGAGGGTGTGTGTGTGTCTGTGTCTGTGTGTGTGTGTGTGTGTGTGTGTGTGTTGAGGGTACAAAAGAGATAGGACATGGAAGATGAGGACATCTGAGGATGGGGAGAAAATGAGCAAAGAGAAGGAGAATTTTCAAAGAAAAATACATGCTGTATCCCTAGAGATGTCGTCTATGGCCAGGCCTCCTTTTGACGTGCTTTTTGAAGGGTGTAAGATGTCTGTATGCTTAAGAAAAATTTGCATGCCATTAGGAACAGCTAAAGCTTACTGAATGTTGACCCTGGACCAGAAGGAAATCAGTTTTCTTTCCAGAACAGAGCTGACACACATGAAGTGGATCAGAATTACGTTGAAGATTTATAAGGAGTATAGCAAAACAACTTTTCAGGAAACTGGTTAAGATTAAGACTGTTTTATAAAGAAGGCTTACAGATGTGAGTTACTGATTCAAAGAAATAAACAAGGATCATTTGTAAATAAATTGCTTGTTTTGCCTGGTTTTACTTTAAAATAATTGAATAAAAAGTAGTTAACATTTTTTCAAATGTGGTTTTGATTTGAATTTTTTCCCCCAATCCACAGGAAAAAATAAAGTCACAATGTCACAAGAAGGTAAAAGTTATGATACCTCACAAAATATTCAAATTAACGGATAAATTTCTGGAATTTTATTATTATTATTAAATATTTACAAGAGTCAAAAGAACAGAATTTGTGGTTACAACATTAAGTCACAAAATTAGGCAATTTTCATTAAATTTTGGTGTCAAATAAAGTTGCATTTGATGGAGGCCAACCTGTGACAGTCCCAAAATCTTTTTGGTAAGGCTTCTGGACTTATTTCTAATAAACTCAAAAAAAGTAGTTTATTTTCCATTTTGACATGGGTCAGTTAAACAGAGAGAAATCATTAGAATTAATTTGGCTAGTCAAAGGCTAGTCTTATGGCAAAAATCTCATAATATTGCTTTATCAGGTGTTTTTGCAGTCTTTAGTTCTCCTATAATCAAACTACACTTTCCAGAATGTGGTCAACAAAGGACTTTAAATATTGTAATATGGATTCTGTAGTAATAATTAAGACAACAAAAACTAGAATTAAATATTCTAAATTAATGTTGATACAAATACTGCCTACACTTCTGTGAATGAAAGCAAATCATTAAATGCAGAGTTCTTGCTTTTAAAGTAGTATCTTAAATAAACTTAACCAAGGATGTAAAAAAGCTCTACATTGAAAACTATAAGCCACTGATGAAAGAAAATGAAGAGTGGGCAAATAAATGGGAAGATATTCCATATTCATAAAGTGGGAGAATTACTATTGTTAAAATAGCAAAACTGCTGAAGGTGAGCTACAATTTTAATGCAATCCCTATCAAAATACCAATTACATTCTTCGGAGAAATATACAAAATAATTCTAAAATCCATACGGCACTACAAAAGACCCCAAATTGCCCAAGAAAGCCTGTGAAAAATAACAAAGTTGTCAGCATCACGCCATCTGACTTTAAATATACTACAAACCTATAGTAACCAAAACTGTGTGGTACTAGCATAAAAAACGGATACACAGACCAGAGACCAATTATATATTCCTATTAGATAGTTCTGATTTAAAGTAGCCTCTGTGCTCATTAGACTTTGATAATAATTTGTTTCCTCATAGAACATTTTGTCTTTGAAAGAAACAGAGTGTTAAAGAATATTTAAGGATATTTAGTTTAAGTTACAAGGTACTGTAAACTTATAATTAAGTCTACAGAAATAGAGATCTTTTGACCTATCTCCTGAAAGTTTGACAGATTTGGACATTGCTTTATTTTTTATTTATTCATATTTGTTAGCAGTTTTTAAATATTAAGGATTCATTTCATTATACTTCATTTTTGGCCAATGAATGCTTTTTATTAAGTTTTTCAAGTGTCTTTTATAATTATTTTCCAACAAGGGGACATCTAAATAAAAATATTCATATCATGATAAACTTTGAATTAATTGCAATAAGTTGTAACTATAATTAAATAATTGTAGTTTAAGATAAATTTTCCATTTTCAATACTTATAACGTGTAATGACTTGTTAGATTAGGGAATTATGGGTAGTGGGTAGTGATAAGCTTTAAAATTTTTTCCTTGCATATTTATTTTTAAAAATTATAAAATTTCACATAAAAATTATATTGGGCATTTCTTAAAAATCAGAGGATGTGATGGTACAGGCCCAGCATTCTTGTCCAGGAAAGATGGGCTAGAACTGAGAAGGGGATAAAACCATTAGACAGAACATGTACTCTGTGAAATGGCATAGTTTTCACCAATTCTCAGAGTCTAAGTTTCTTATCCACCTTGTTTCTTTAACTATCTGACTTTTGGAAGTATTTGAGAGCAAGAACTGTGCTTTTAAAATTTAGTCACATTTCATCTCTGATATTAATTAACTTCTCATTTAGCAGATATTTAATATTTACTCTTTTTAAAAAATTCCCACAAGTAGAGTGAAGAGAGAGAGAGAGGAGGGAGATGGTTGGGAAAAAAAGTAGAGAGAGGGAAAAAGAGGGGTGGGGTCTCAGTGTGTGATACATCTTTTACCCTCGATGAATCTCCAACAATTAAAAAAAAAAAATTCCACAAGAAAAGTCATCTTATGGCACACAAAAATATGCAACCATAATGAGGGCCACTTAGGAAGACACTGCCATATGTTGACATCAACAGAGCTGTGAGACACTGATTAACCAAAGTATAAAATCCTACCTTGAGGTTTGTACTGTGTTGCCAAAGTTAGCTCATGGTAGTAGGTTTGTGAACCAGTCAGGCCTTGTATGACAAGAGCTTTGATAGTCACTCTAGAGACAGAGTTCCAAAATTTCTTTGAAGGGTGACCTAGGCACTGGCATTGGTGCATAGCTTCCCAAAGGAGTACTTTGAAGGTGACCTTACATAATAATATTCAACAATGAGGTATGTAGTACTTTTTCTAGGAAGAGTTTGCAAACTTAATTGTCAGATCTCATAAATGTATCAAACGTGTATAAATGAAAATCTATATAAACTTTTCCATGTATCAAATATGAAACAAGAGTTCTATAGGAGTGCATGTAAACTCAGTTCCATGGTTATCAGCCTCCAGTGTTAATTAAACAAGAAACTAAGGTAATATTTATATGACAATGCAGTATCAATAAATATTTCTTTGAAACATATCATCATCATGTCATAAATCACATATTTCTCCTTTCTTCTAAAGAAAACTCATGAAAAAAATAAACATTAAAATATATGTGAAAAATAAACATTAAAATATATGTGGCTCCAGAGTAGGAAACAAAGTGATGAAAGATAAATGAGACCCATAAATACATTAGCATTTTAATATCAATGAAAATCTGAAACATAGGAAGGAAGGAAAGAAGACCCACCACCCAACAAATATAATCATCTTTTAGGGAGGAATACACCAATTATTCAAATGTTCTCACAATAAATAACACCCTCTGTAGACTGTCTACTGACAGGACTCCAAGGAATTGGGCAACAAGTCCATCCTTGAAGTGCTGCAGGGACACATTATTTTGGGCATCACACCAGTTTCCAAGAGGGTGAGGCCCAGGAGGCTGTGAGTTTGGGAATAAGGCTTCTTGGAAAAAAGGAAGCTTACGTTAAAAGATGAATAGGAAGAAGGCTGGTAACAAAGGTAGAAATAAAATTCTAGACGAAAGGAAGAGAATGGCTAAATATTCTAAAGGAAAGATAAGGCTCTGTATTGAGGGAGTGGGAAGCATTTGAATTCATCTAGGGCACCGAGGGCAAAGGTCACAAGGCAAGAGGTGATGTTGCAAAGAGAATCCGGGCAAAAGAGTGAAGTATCCGCTCTCCACTTTTTATATCATTATAACATTTTACACTAAAATCTGAAGCAATCACATTACCTTGAAACAATTTAAAGTAGAAAAAAAAAAAAGTCCACTGCTTCAATACCAAAATTTGGTATTAATGCCATTTTTGAATATCTATGCTAAAAAATATATCAATTTGTAAAGTGCTATTTAGGCTGCCAGACTACCACTCAACCTTTGTAGACTAATGGCATGTTAAAGAATATTATTCTAAGTGAATAAAATTGCTCCTGCTGAAACGGTCACCTACATGTCAATAGTATTTTAGCATTACCAAGGGGTGTTTCCCTTTTCTGGGATTCTCCTTACCTATTACCCCAAATAAGTTGTGGAAAACATGAACATATTGTATTGAAAATATCCTCACTTCCAGGGCTTTAAGACAGGAATCTGTAGGATCTCTCAGATTTAGAATTCTGTAATGCTACTGGTGTTCCCCTAATTTTATTATAACTACAGTTTCTTTCACCTCAGCTCCTTACAAATATCCGTAAGTGACAGGTAACTTTTCATTCTAATGCATCTGTATTACTGATATCCAGGCCACTGAGATATTCTATTTTGCACCTGAAATTAGTTTCTGTGTAACAGCTCTGAACGTGTGATAAGAAAACAGATACTGTAATTTAGATAAACCCCTTTAAATGGCTTGACTGAAATAAAGCCCAAATGAAGGTATAAGGGGCTGAAGTGATTAAGACTGTCAAGTTCTCTGGGGTACTGTTAGAGAAGAAAACCGCTGATGGATTGTTATTTATCCATGAATGTGAGTTTGGGGAATTTAATTAAAGATGTTCTATTATATCTTTCAAAGACTATTTGAAGCTATAAATCAAAAGCTGCAAAAACAGAGAATGTTGCCACTGATCTCCAGCCATATGGGAATGCTCTCTTTTGGGGTGCTTTAAAATTTCTATTTAGTATTTTATCCTCTCCATGAATGCTAATAAACACGGTGATATTATTGGTGTAATTATTTTCTTCAGAATTATTTGGGCCATTGCCAATGTCTATGTTTATATATTGATATCATATATGTAACATGCATGTATTCACATGTCCATATGTCTGCACATGTGTATTTGTTTTGCTTAGTATTTTTTCTTAGAATGGCTTTAAACATAAACCTCCAAAATATGCCACAAATGGAATTCTGCTACAACATCTGTATCAGAGGAGAGAGTTGAACTTTATGTAAATGAATTCTTAAAATAAGACCCTTTTATACCCTTAAACCTCATTCCTTTGCAAGAAAACTTAAACTGCTACTAAGACATAATGAAAGTACGCTACTACACGGGTTAACCACCCTGGCTAAATCACCTGGCACCAATCAGTAAGTAATAGGGATGGATGAGATCCCAAAGGGTTAGCGACTCTGTTCCCTGCGTCTGATTAGGATTATTAGATGTATATTGTAATTAAATCATTTCAGAGACTGAACATAAGCTACTATTTTGTAGATGATTAAGGATAGTTATAATTTTTGATATTACTCACAATGAAAGGTAGGGTCTATTTTTGCTCCTTGTGAATCTGGGCTGGCCTGTGATGGCTTGGACAAGTAGAATATGGCAGAAGTAACATTTTGACACAACAAAGCCCAGCCTGTGAGAGCACCTGCAGGGCCTGCCTTGGCTTCTTGGAGCCCTGATAAGCCGTTTAAGAAGTGTGATTACCGTGCTGGAAAGACTCCACCAGAAACTATGAGGGAGAGTGGGAGAGAGGGGACCAGCGGAACCAGCTTACCAGCTGTTCTCCCCGTGTATCTCTGAAATCATCCTCAGTCTTCTAGATCAGCCTTGCCTAGTTGGCGCCCACGGAATAAAACAAGCACCAAGTTGAGGCCTTCCTGGGCCCTGGTCCTCATCTTAGTAGAAAGATGATGTTTTAATCATTGACTGTTAGAATATATTGTTGCAGAACAGTGGATAACTGGAAAAATTTTGAAAGTAAGACAGAACATTCACCTGTAATTATCAATACTTTTGAACTTAGTTTTTCGTATAATGTACATAATACAAATTTCTGCAACAGTGGCAAAATAAAAGTATATGGATTTTATCTTCATTATACTTTGAGTCAAGAAAAAATATGATTTAACGGCTTTTTCAGTAAGTAAGCCTGTCAAATGTTATATAAGAAACTTGAAGTTATTCGATTGTGATTTGGTTTTGCTGGTTGTGGATTTATACTTTCTGCATTTGACACACTTTTGGATTTATGTGCCTACTTTTTTTCCTCTCTGAACAACTACTCTGATAGGTGAGTATAATAATGGTTTTGTTTATTTGATATTTAGTTTTATATTTTAAGTAAATCAGATAATTTATGGGAGAAGATACATTAACATAGCAAAATGTCCCTGGTGTGTAAGAAAATTTCCTATGCTAATTTTTTATAAGGTTGTCATCTGAGTTACTAGATTTTAACTCTCCAGTAATCTCTTCTATGTGGTCCCATCTTTACTTCTGACACCCAGAGTACTAGAACTATGTTCTGAGTTATCATGCCTGGCCTTACACTCTAGAGTAAGCAGATACTCGACAAACTGAGAGGATGAATTAACTTGATTCAAATGATTGCCTGTACTCTTCTAAACACAAATATTTACATGGAAATGATAGCATTTTAGCATTAAGGTACAGGAGATAAACACTACAGTTGTCCCTTTTCTAGTTTTCCCAAGGAGTTTTTCTGACCCTCAGTTAAGATCGTGGTAAGAGTTACACACCTATGGGGCATTTTACAAGGGTACATGTCAAACCTACTAAGTGGAGAGTATAAATGTCCTAACACAATAATTCAGAAAGTATGGTGAAGGCTATGCCAACCAGTTTGTTGTAAGTATTTCAAATTGTGTATAAAACCAGCACATTGTATCCCATAAATGCATTATGGTACACTGCTATGATTTAATTTAAAAAAGAGTAACATTTTTCCTTTTCTTACTAATCTAAGAAGTTTTTGAATATTTGCTTTTAGAAATAGCTTAGTAACTCCTAGTAATTGTCAGTATGTTGTACAAAATCAGTCTTAATACAGAAAAATTATTCAAAAGGAAGAAAATTCTCATTTGAAACTCAAGAAGAATTCAATCAATTGATATACTGTGTGTGATAAAGAACCACTTGATAACTGTGCTTCTCGACTTGGCACTATTGATATGTTAGACTGGATGATTTGCAAGGAAGCACTCTACACTGTGAGATTATTTATATCCCTGGTTTTACCCTGGATGCTAGTCATGTTTTTACAAGCAAAGATATCTCCAGACCTTGACACAAGTCACTTGGGTGTGGGTAAAGAAAACAAAACTCCCAGTTATTGAGAATTACTACCCTATAGCTACTGGTAAATGTTGCTAAATTTCACCAAATTTGCACGCAACTGGTTACTATGAAGGTACACACACACATACATACCCGGAAATATATACATATTTTCTCATTTGCATATATATTTTAATAACATATAAATACATAGTCTATGTGTTAATATACCTAAACTTGATAGTTGCAAATTATGCCACATATAAACAAATATTTGATCTTTACTAATTTCAAATTGGTCATTTCAAGAATAATACGCATAGTTGGAAATTAAATGCAAAATGATCCTACTTTCTGACCTTATTTGCTCGATCTTTTATTTATACCATTTGATTAAATGATTCTTAACTTCATTTTCTTGCTTTCTTTTGTATATTTCATAATGTTTTAAATTACCTTGGATCAGAGTAAGAATAAGCAAGTGAACAACAAACACACAAGTAAATAAACTAATTGGCATGTGGCAGGACATTTGGGAAGTTTTTGCACCTGGTAGTATTTTGTAAGTTTGGGTAATGAATTTTAATTTACTCAGGATGATAACTGTGGGCAAACTGTAACCAATTCACTGTATCCATGACAATCCTGAACCAGGTGTTCATTCCTGGTACCCACCACACTTAGCTGTCTGTCCCATGTTTCTCCCTGTGAATGGACAGTACCAATTAAAGTTAGGATGTTACGCGTGTCCTTGTGGAATCTATTTCCCTGAGATCTGAGAAACGCGGCCCTTTCTTTTTACATTTTTCCCTTGTGGTTGGTGAATGCTTAGAGCAATATTCTCATTTGGCTTGATAGAGGTTGGTTAAGGTGATAGAAAAGTGCGGTAGAAATAATAATATTACCTTTGCTGTCAGGAATGACTGTGCTTGTACAAGTTCAAGTGTGTAAGAAGATGTTTCTGAATGATTAGTACTTTGTAGACATAAGGAAATGAGAAAAATAAGCTCAACCTAGCAGGCTTTTCCATAAAGTCAATTCTACTGCATTTAAAGATCTACTTATCTACTTTTTTTAAATTAATATTAAATCATAGCTGTGTACATTAATGTGATCATGGGGCACCATACACTGGTTTTATAAACAGTTTGACACATTTTCATCACACTGGTTAACATAGCCTTCCCGGCATTTTCTTAGTTATTGTGTTAAGACAATTATATTCCACATTTACTAAGTTTCACATGTACCCTTGTAAGATGCACCGCAGGTGTAATCCCATCAATCACCCTCCCTCTGCCCATCCAACCCCCTCCTTCCTCTCCCTCTCCCCCTTCCCCATATTCTTAGGTTATAACTGGGTTATAGCTTTCATATACTTATCTACTTTTAAATGATATCCTTTTGTTATTATTTATTCAAATATATTGTATGGGTAAAACATTTTTTTCTTTTTTTGTAGAGACAGAGTCTCACTTTATGGCCCTCGGTAGAGTGCCGTGGCGTCACACAGCTCACAGCAACTTCTAACTCTTGGGCTTACGCGATTCTCTTGCCTCAGCCTCCCGAGCAGCTGGGACTACAGGCGCCCGCCACAACGCCTGGCTATTTTTTGGTTGCAGTTTGGCCGGGGCCGGATTTGAACCCGCCACCCTGGGTATACAGGGCCGGCGCCTTACGGACTGAGCCACAGGCGCCGCCCAGGTAAAACATTCTTTCACGAAAGAAATGCTGTAAGACATGGTAGAGAATATACTATTTGATATTTACACATACCTCCTCCAACATGGTCCTCCACACAGAACAGAACACTGTGCTGAGAAAGTCGAAGTCTGGGAGAAATTACCCTTCAATTCTCTCAGAGTTACAGTCATGGTAAGGCTGACTCAAACTCCTTGAGAACTTAGTTGCACCTTCCCTCTCCATGCCTGAGGTGCTTATAATTATAAACGTTTGTCCCCATTTATCAGAAAAGCTATTGAAAAAGAGATTATTTCATCTTTCCATTGTGCCTATCCATGTTACCCTTCCAACTTAAAATACCTGCCAGCGAAAAAACTCCCATTTCAAGAAAGCTAAGCTGAGTCTTGTGCCTGCTTCACACCTCCTGAGACTTTTGTGAGGTTTTAACATTTGGAATCAGTGTGGTCTTTGGATCATCACTCCATTTACCCAAACCTATTTCTTCATATACTCATCCCTTCAGTTGATATTTATCACGGGCAGATAATGGAGCACCCAGTCAATGTTTTTGTCAATGTTGACATAGAAGGGAACACAAAAGATAAAAATACCTATGCACAAGGCATTCTAGTAAAACAGGACGTATAAAAACAGGTAAGGATATAAAACAGGTCCTTTGGTGATGATTGCTATGGAGTTCTGGGATGGGGTGGAGAATTCATTTTTAAATGCGCTTGTCACAGAAGGCCTCACTGAAAAGGTAACATTAAGCAAAGACCTAAAGAACATGAGAGGGCCAGGAATGTGGGAGAAGAATGTTCCAGGAAAAATCAGTGTCAAGCCCCTGAGGCAGGAATGTGCCTGGCATGTTTCCGAAGCAGCCAGGAGGTCCTTGGCACTGGGCTGTTTAAAGAAAGGGCTGAATGGCAGGAGAAGTAAAATCTAGGAGCTACTTGGGGTCTGGGAACATAGAGATTTGCAGGCTGCCTTAGCTTGTACTTTTTTGTGAAATGGGCTACTATTGAAGGGTTCTGAACAGAGGAGTAATATGAACTGACTTGTGCTTTAACAGCTTCACTCTGCTGTTGTGGTAGAAACAGGGAGAATGTGATGACCAGGTAGGAGCCCCTTCCTCTTGCATTTAAATCAAGCTGGTAGCAGTAGAGGCAGGAAGAAGTGGTAAAATTCTATAAATAAAAGTGTTGAATTACATTTACTCCACTAGTCAAACAAACAAACAACAACAACAAAACACTCATTAGTTGGATAATTCTAAGAGTTACACATACAGTGGGGAAGAACATAGACCAGCTCTTAGTTGCATAGACCTGACATCTAATGGAGCCCTTTAAGAACTAGGTCAGTGCTAACCTTATGAATACAGTTTAAAGTTATCCAGGACATTTACACTTTTCAGTGGGGGAATAAAATACACACACACACACACACACACACACAGTGGTATAAGTTGTGATTAAAAAGCTGGGTAGCTAATGGATGAGGTTGCTAATTATTGCCTTGTCTTCCATCAGCATTCGATAAGAAGCCACTGAAAAAGGAGAATTGTGCATCTACAAAATGCAAGTCATCTGCACAGATGTTTGCTCTTTCTAAGGAATTCCTATCTCCACTTTCAGCTTTGCAAAGCATGTCTCTTTATAGACCATGTTCTTAATGAAATGGAAAAGAATGTGCAGGAAAGCCTGCTGTTGTCTGAAATTATCTTTACTTCTACACTGCCACTGGCAATAACTGTCTCTTCTCCAGAATTCCGGAACAGTGAATTCTTTCTTTATCAGATTAAAAGCAAAACAATAAAAACAAAACAGAACAACAGCCACACGGAAAACAATAACTGGCCATGCTGGAATTTTATATGTGTCGTATTTTGAGTATTGCTGATATGCACATCTTCAGCAATTCCATTTACTGAAAAACGTTAAAATTATTTCAAAGATTATCAGCAGATTATCTGATTACAGCAATTCTCCATCATGCATATTTTCCCAACATAATAAATCAGTCAGAAATCTGAAATGCTGGAGTTTTATAAGCCACTGGTAGTGAAATCAGCTGCTAGATGGATAACACCTGCGTAATAGCAGGCCATAATGGTCTGGGAAGCCAGGAGGCTATTAGGGTCCTGCTCTCCTGCTAGCCTCTGTGTGGGAGAGTCATCAGTGTTTCCGTGAGTCCTCCAGTAACCCACTTGTCTAAAACCAGAGTCCTTGCAAGCACAAAGGATAGGGGAGGAATTCCACATTTACTCATTCACATTGTTCTGAAAACAATGCTACATGATTTTGGTATATATATATAATTGTTTTTTGATCTGTATTCAGACGCCTTAAGTGCATCTTTCAGAAATTGTTCCTAATCAAGAGTATACATTAAAATTAATTTCAGAATTTGCTACAAAAACACATATGTAAATCCTTATCTAGATATGGATATTCTGATTAAGTAGACATGGCACAGGGCCCAAACCTTCACATGATGAAAATGTTTCCCCAAGCTTTGTTGCTGTAATGTGATTGATTCTCCTAGCAGAAACAATTTAAAAAGCAAGATAGAAAAAACATTTAAATATATGCAAATGTATATAGTATATTATTATTATTATTATTTTTTTTTGTGTGTGGTTTTTGGCCGGGGCTGGGTTTGAACCCGCCACCTCTGGCATATGGGACCAGCGCCCTACTCCTTGAGCCACAGGTGCTGCAAATGTATATAGTATATTAGATGCACAAGTCGTATATACAGATCACTGAGCTGGCAAGACAAAGAAGTTACAGAGGGAAAAAGCGAAAGCGAAAGCAGAAATTCTAGAAGGTTAGTAAACGCCAAAGTCAGCTTTTACTCTTTTGGTATTTCCCAATTTTTATAAACCTGAGCTTCTGGTTTGATAGGTGAAGTACAAAGGAGATGCAGCCCAAGTTTCACTCCACGCCAGGGACTCTACTAGAAGACTACACATAAAACTTAAACTTTAAGGGATAGCAACTCAGTATAAAGGTAAAAGAAAAGGAAACACAGAAGGTGACAAGAAGAAAATTCATCTGTCTTGACTGTACCATGAAATAGAAAGATTAAAAAAAAACTTAAAACGTAAAAAGAAACTATGAACTTTTAATAATCATAAACTGGAATTCAAGTAATTCTTCAGTTTGTTCCAATTTTTATGTTACCTGCATAAGAACAAACCATCCTGAGATGAATTCAAAGTAGACTCCAGTTTAGTGGGTTCCACTATGAGATCAATGGCAAATTTTGAGTCAAGAAAGTCCAACTTCTAAAGGACCTCAAATGATCTCCTCTGAAAAACATATTCTTAGAAACATGAGCTTGTGGTGAAAAATTACAAAATAAAGAAGCAAAGTGGCATGATGACAGCAAACAGGAATAGAAGATTTTTGATATCAGAAATAACAACCTAAGAGGTAGTAGAGAGAATAGAAATAATTATCAAATATACATTGCTAAACAGTTTCTAGAATCATTGAAAGATGGTACATCTACTCAGAAAGCCCAACATTTCCTAGCATGAAAAACAAACAAAAATATACTGCTAGCATTTTATAATAAAGCTGAACCCCCAAACCAAACAGATATTAAAGGTAACAAAATAGAAAAGACAGGTATACTCAAAAGGCTATCATTTAAAGAGATAGCTATCGTTTTTCTTTTTTTATTTTTCAGCAAATAAAGAAAGCAGGTGTGGTAGAATTACATTTTTAATGTGGTAATAGAAGATAATTTTTAATCTAAAATTCTATACCCAGTAAAAATATCTTTAACAAATAAAAATGAAATAATAGACATTATTACCAACCATTTGTCACTAAAATAAATTTAAATAAAAATGAAACTTTCTAAATTGAATGCCTAAAATTCAAGAATGAATGATGAGCAAAAACATTGGTGAATATAAGGGTATATTTAAGTAAACATGAAAGTATATGTCAATAATAAATATGGTAAAAATTGGGGTAAAATAACACAGAAGAAAAAAATCTAATTGTAGATTTTAGAGGAAAAGAGAAACTAATCCCACAGCTAACTTGTTTGTCTTTATAAAATTATCATTCTTAAATAAATTTTCTTCTCATAAATTCTTTCTCTGATTTGGTTTTGATCCTTGATTTGCTAAGGAGTAGAGACTTAAAGTTTCTTTATGTAAATTTAGTAATAGCTAAAGTCAAGGATCTGCTATATGACACAGTCATAATAGGAAGTTCACATTTCCCTAAAATAAAATGAAAAAATAATGATTTGTTAAATGTGTACTATACATTCTACCCATCACTACCTGCTTTTCACTGCTGAAAGTAGATCTATGTCTCAGGAAATATTCAGATAGAGTAACCATTTCAAAGAAATATTCAGTAGATTCAAGTCCTCCTTATTAGATTCCAATCTAAAGGGATTCTTATTACTAAACACAGTTATTAGGAATTACCAACGTGGAAATTAAAAAAGAAAACTCTGGCAAATAGTTAAATTGAGTGCAAGGATATATAAGAAGTATATATGTTTATTTTCCTCTCCAAAGAGCTTCAATACATATGAATATATCATAAAAGACAGGACAAAAATAAGCTAAAAGGTAAGTTTCTTTGAATTAATCTGATATTATTTGGATTTAATGGAGGAGGAGATTTCAAATATGTATTTTAACCATTTCTTTTTTTTATTAAATCATAACTGTATACATTGATATGATCATGAGGCATCATACACTCGCTTCATAGACCATTTGACACATTTTTATCACAATGGTTAACATAGCCTTTCCGGCGTTATCTCAGTTACTGTGCCAAAACATTTACATTCTAAATTTACCAAGTTTCGCAAATACCCCTGTAAGATGCACCACATTTCTTATAGTGAAACTTATAAGGATATATGAGGGCCTAAAGGCCTTTTAAAAGACACTTAGAAGAATAAGTTTGTGAGTGCTTCCATCCATCACTCCCCACTTCTCAGTATATTACTCTACATGAGTCCCACTGCTAAAAACGTCTTTAGTACTCTGTTTCTCTATAGCTGTCATAATTTCATGTCATCCTCCTTTCTTTTTAAATTCTCTTATGGTTATGTTTTAGGTTTTTCATATCTATACTTACTAAAAGAATGTTCACAATAAAAAAAATTCTCACAGAAAAAAACAAATGTATGACACTGTTTATTCTACAAAATATGGCAAATGAAAGTATTTGTTTTTTAAGAGCATAAAAAAGAAAAATGACCATCTTTGAATTGATAAATGTTTCCGGTGGTGATCTAGTAAGGATTTGACATTTGCCTTGCTGGGGGTGGGGGATGGGAAGCCTTGATTTGTAGCATTGGCCCGTTTCTTTGTGGAAATATTCCAAAAGTAGCTATTTGGAGGCTACTGATGTGAGATCAATGTACATGGCCTTAGGAAGAGACACTAGCAACGCATTCTTGCTAGCTGTAGTGTACCATGGCAGTGCTGTGTTATAAAATAGGTTCTGATTATTTCCAGGATGTGTGAGTCATATCCAAAAAAAATTGAGTTATTATGTTTTATTCAAAATATCACAATTAAACTCTAGCACAATTATACAGAGTTCCTAACTGCTAATCAGAAATCCAAGTGTTCTCATTAATTCAGTAAGAATTCTCACCATAACATGTTTAGACTACATAAAGTTTTGAAAAAAATTTGCATACCCCAAACCAATGGGTACAATATACTTTACATAATTCTAACATAAAAGTTATATACATTTTCCTTTCTGTATATCTGTGTAGCTCTTTTGCACCATAAACGTGTTATGAAATTCCACATTCCACATTTACTTAGTAGCTATGGTTACTTCTAATGCTAGATGTTGGGGAAAAAAGTGAATGAGATATAAATGTCATACATGTACACATTGTACATATGGACTGTTGGATATTAACTGCATACAGTGTAAGTATTTAATTATTTAAATGGAGTCTGGGTAACCATGGGCCACATGGAGAATTTGAAAAAGAGTGCTCTGTGACTATTCCATTTCCAACAAAAAGAGCAAATATTGTATGATCATCTCTTACCTCCACTTGCTGATAAGTGTTTCAGTGAGCAATGTTGAAATATAAAGGAATTAAACATTAAAAATGTTTTGTTTTTCCCAAAGTCTCCAATTTCATAAATGCACTATCATCTAGACATAGCATAAGTGGTTAATCTAGAGTTCACATTCTATGTGACACATTTTTTGTTTCCAGATAGATCAGTGACTTTGAGATATGTAGATGGGAAAACGAAATAATTATATCCCTTGTTGTAATTCATGTAAGAAATATCTCTTTATTATTTTGTGAAGCTTAACACACAGAAAACAGTGATGTAGAGAATGGAAATTGCACCCATCAATATGTGTGTAATGATGGATAATTATAAGCTTCTGCAGTTTCCCATTTATTTTTATGTACAACATTATATGTATATAATAATTCAAACAGTGCAGAACATCAACAACAATTCCAAAATAACAGGTTAAATAATAGATATTATTAGTTATCTTACCTCCCTAGGATTACTCTAAAAATCTGGAATTTACCATATTTTAATATGCTCACCAAGAAGCTTGTCAAGATTAATATTATCATTACCCAGTTGTGTTTGTTGGCTAATAAATCTTGAAAGCATAAATGAAGATCCAAGTAACTGAATCAGGAAAATGGAGCTTTATCAAAGGAGAAAAGAAAAGAATCCTGGAATTTCTAGATTCAGTAGAAGAGGGTAAAAGGGTGCAATGGGTTGCCATAAAAACATAAAATTCATTTTTGACTTCAGCATACGGAATATTATAAAAATGATAAGCTACTGTGAAACAGTTTTCCATAAAGTTAAAACAATAAATAAGCATAAATGTATAAATATACACTACCAGAGGGGGGCAGCAAGGAACTGCATGAAATGAAATGTGGGAGGCCTGGATTAAGCAGTTTTCCAAAAATTGCTCCTTGGCTGATGAAGAGAAAGACCAACCTGGACCAACCCATTTAACCTATTATTATTACTACTTGGTATGGTATGTCATCACAGGAAAATGACCAACAAGCAAACATCGAAGAAAATAATAATCCCGGTCTGAAAGGCAACACTTTTTCAAGTAATCTGTTAAAATGGGAATATATTTATGTCCACATCTAGCACATAGAATATCACAGAAATTTAATTATGACAAATGGTACATGTTTAGCCACACTAGTAAGAACGAAATTCAGTTTTAATCATCTCTTTAATTTGATGAAACAGTAAACTAAAGGAGTTGGAGTGGAGTGATCTGATTATTGAAAACTGTAAACATAAACCCCAAAGAAGGTTGTTGTTAATGTCTTGCAATGTCTGAATGCTTCCAAGTATTGATTAGTCATAAAAAGATACAGATCAGAAAAACCATACAGATTGCTTTAGATACATATTAAATGCAAAACCATTCATTGCCTTCCAATGTAAATCACAGAGGGAAAGAACTACAGTATTACCTTCTCCCCTTTTATCGGTGGCTTCCATAATCTCACATATGTCCATTAAAAAACTCAAACAAAATGGCAGAGAGAATATAGAGCTAAAATGTATGACTCATAATACTTAAAACAGCCTCTCTCAGGCGACTCCTGAGCTTCTGTCACTTCCAAACTTCAGTTAATAAGCAGTAGCTAACATTGAATGCTAACTATGTGCCACACCTGTAATCAGTGCCTGCATTTTCTCACTTAATCCTCTTAAAACCTTACACAGTGGACAAGATTAATTTAGACTTTTTACCGAGGAGAAGACTGAGGGACAAAGAAGTTAAATAACTTGCCAAAAGTCACACAGCTGGTCAAGTGGGGGGTTAGACTCTGAACTCCTGACGTTTCATTCCAGACCTACAGCTCTTTATTAAAATATATAATTTCAAAAGAAGGAAAAGAGGGGAGCAAAGCAAGGTAATGAGTAGTGATATATATAACTCCACGATGTATGACAGGCATGACAAGTTCGGAATACTGTGTTCAAACGGCATTCCAGTATTTCCAGTATCTATAAAGTCAGTGAGCTGTGCTGGATGAGTAAGGAACCCATTCAAACAGGACAGCAGTCGGGCTGGGAATAAGCAGAGTCCTGGGTAAAACAGGAGACAGCAAAGGAAAAAGGGGGCCACACAATTGGTGCTTCTTTACTCTAGTTTTCTCCCTAGCTTACCGAGCTCCATTCCGAAGGTAAACATGGATTAATGCGTAACACTGATGCTGATTGGACAAATTCAAAATTTTCTGCCATAGGTAACCTTTTATTCCCAAAGAAACTCTATAAATTGAATATATTTCTTATGTCAGTCTGTCTCTTTAAACTCAGTTCTAAAATTCAAAATGTATTTATCAAATTGCTCTCTTGGGCACAGTTGTAACTTCTGTTTCACTAAGTATCAGAAATCATGGAATTGAAAGTTTACTGATGGCTGAAAAGTATAATTCTGTGTTCTATGTTTCAGTTATTGTTCCTAAGGAACATAAAATTATTCTGAACATCAGAACCACAAAGGAGGCTACCCACATATTTAGGGTAAAATGTACTTTGGGGAAAGTTTTACGGGGTTCCGATGTTTTTTTCTCTCTTTTGATAAAGATTTCACTGTCAGGTGTGTTTTAGAGATGTGTGGTATGCAGATTTTCTTTTTATTATATGTTCTCCATACTTAATTTACATTAAACTGTTTTTCTAAGTATATATATATATTTTACTGCTTTCACCCAAATGGAGAGGAAAAATAAGTCATGACTGGGACAAATCAGGTATGTTCTCTCCCCTTGTCACTCTACTTTAGGGTATTGATTTTTTTTTCCCCAAAGGCAGAGAATAGGTTACTATCACCACAAATTATACCCTTGTTACTATCAATGATGATGTTTACAGGGAATGCACGTCTACAAATTATTTAAATGTAATGTTGAAGAAAAATATCTCACAAGAATAAGCATTGTACCAAATTATGATTAAACATAATGTTTAACCTACAAAATTTGGAAGAACAAATAGTGTTTTCAAAGCACTTATAGATTTAGCTAGATTTTATTTAAAAAAGAAAAAAGTAGATTAGAAAATACTTAATCCTTATAATATTTTCAGAACACAGAATTTCTTTTAAATTGCCATCTAGATATTTTTCATGGTAAAGCATTGAGTAATAATATGAGACTTTAATAAGTGAACAATTATGTAAGTATAAAATAGCAAAATTATTCCCCTTATACATAGTTATTAGTATTGAGAGAGGAAAAGTGTTTCTGTATATTAAAGGTTAAAATGTTAAATATAAATCCAATATAGTTCCACTACACTGTTTCTAAGAATAAATTACTTTTTAACTAACATTTTCTGGTTTTATTAAATGATTTTGATATGTTGATATAAGATTTTATTTTTCTAGACTTATGCTGCATAATGAGAGTATGCACACTTTTATTTTAAACTATAAGAGAAAGCTAAAAAGTATTGTGATAAGCAATAGAATTATAATCTTCAAATAAAATCATAAGATACTCTATGTGTAGAGAAGTTGGTTCTATTTATTGCCCAAATACGACTTCTAAATTAATGTTTAAAAAAAAAAAAAAAACTCTCTCAAGTCAAGAAGCCCAAAGAAAAAAATTAATGGAATCAGAGAAAATAAAGAAATCAAGGAATGTGGGAAATAAAAATGAGATACAAACAGAGGGGAGAAATTTGAAATAGAAAGAGTTCTTAATCATTTGAGGATATTTGAATCAGCTGAAAACAAGGTAAGAGCTGGGTCTGTATTCAGGAAAATACCCACACACACATACTCTCAAAGCATCTGCAAAATCGCAAAAGTCTGCAGTATTCCTAAAGAATTGTGCAGCCTCACAAAAGTCGTCCCTATTATCTATGTTAAGAATTGTGGGCCTGGTAGAGGCAGGACTAATTCAGACGTAGCAATGAAAGTAGTTTTAGATGTTAAACGGTAAGGATGTTCAACTATACAGAAAATCGAAGTCTCATAGCCTTTCTACAGGGTCCTGCCCTGCTTCTTCTGATGGCTGACTTCTTATGTTTCAGATCTCACTTGAAATATCATATCCTCAGCCTCTTTGACCATTAAATTGGGACTTTCACTTCATTCTTCCTTCTATGAATAGTCTTTAACCAAATTACCTTGTTCTAAACCACCATAATACTTATCATGATTCATTGATGTTTACTTTTCTATTTTCTGCCTCCCGGCCTTTAATATTCAGGTCTGATTTATTATTACATCTCTGATATGTGATACAATGATCTGGCATATAGCACACTCAATAAATACCTGTTTGAATTAAAAAGAATGAATGAGTAGAGTCTCAATATCAGGATTATGAACGACTTCAAGATATTTTAATTCTACCTTTAGGCATCTTCTGGGATTTTTAAGAGAAAAAGTAGCTTAAAACTAGAGCTCTAGAATTTTAGTAATTTCTGGCAGTGAATTATGCAGCCCAGAATGGAACTGACATCCATTTAAAATGTGAAATAATAGTTCTCATTTGTCATAGTCTTAGGCATTTGTATTCATGTATTTGTAACAGAAAGATTTTGCAGAAAGGCAATAAATGGTTCATCAATATACATTTACTTATTTAAAATACCTAGATGCACTTAAAATTATTTTAGATTTAAAATGTACAGATAAATTACACCAAGTGTTTTAAAGATAGTTTAATCAAAAGTGGAAGCAAAGTAACAACCCGATAATACAAACCACACACATGACTCTTCTAGGATAACCTTCTCTAGTATCCTGTTTTCCCAATCCTTCTCCCTTATGTTCAAATCCTTTTCCCTCTTCTTTTTGATCTTTCTATATGCATTACCCTTTCAACTTGTGATGCTAATCACCTGATATGAAAAACAACCACACCCACACTTAGGAGCCTAGCGAGTGAAATGGCAGAGAACCCACACAGATGGGAATTTTTCTGGGATCTGTAAAATGATTATGGACACCTTTCCCAGCCCACAGTCTTCACAATAGTTCTCGTTAGTTGTTGCCTACAAAGACGAAAAAAATCATAATCAATTTTCCTTGCCACCATTTGTATAACTTAAAGGATTTAAACCCGATTATCAAGCACTATGCCTTAAGAAACTGAGTACTAAAAATAAATAAGATCATTTCTGGCATCTAGCTCCCCAGAGATAAATAGGAACAGAAGCCTCTGTGGCCTTTTCAGATTGAACCAAAGGTATTGCTATTAATTCAACTTTCTGCCCAGCTCTCCCAAATGTGAGGTGATTTGGCTGAAAGATTAGAACAACATTCCTTTAGAAATTTGCCTTAAAAATCAGGTAGCTAGGAATCACTGAATCCTTGAAGTTTAAAATTAGAAAGATAAACAATAGCAACAGCCAAGTGAGGCAACATTTACAAAGTCTAGACTGTCCTTCCCTCTGTGATATGTTTCTGTCTTTCCTCTGAAAGAGAGCTGGGTGGGTGGGGGCAGGGGGCAGGAGACATGGGTGGGGGCGGGGGGAAGCCCCATGGTGGACGGGGCAGCAGAGGAGACCAAAAAAACTACCAGAGCACATGCGTGGGGGTTGTAATCACTTTCTTACCACCTCCTTCCTCTAATTTCTGAAAGACTGAAAATTGACAGTCAAAAGGAAATATACTAAAAAGAAAAATAGTGAAGATTTTGATTCTCTACTTGTTTTCATTTATATTTTTGTATTTGTTTTCGTTCGATTTTTTTAGTAGAGTATAGAAACAACCTTCTTAAGTTTTCTTTCTTAAGTATTCTAAAATTCCATTTGTGTCTACTTTCTCTGTGTTTGCAATTAAGTCCATTCTGTAAGTTGCCTGAAGTCTAACACTTCAAGAGACACATTTATTAGTATGTTTTATTACTTGAATCTATGAAAGTTTCTATATTATTCCTTCTGTTTCAGCATTTAAGCCTGATCACCTTAACTTTGGAGAGTCTATCAAATTCCATCTGTTAGCTGATTTCTGCCCTGGGATTCACATTATCCAGTCAAATATAAAATCCATCTGCAGTAAACAGGAGTTTTTAGCAACAAGTGTTCTTTTTTTCTATTTGTTTTCGATTGTGGTTAGATTTTCAGGGTTTAGGTCTTTTCTTACAGAAGTCTTATAGGTACAGCAAAAAATGTGACCTCCCCTCCTGGGGCTTGACTGAGGCTTATGGGATGTTAAGAAAACACATTCACTGCAGGTGTCCAGAGCACTGGTGCATCACACATCATGTACTTATCTTGCATGTTTTAAAGTTGTAAAGTACAGAGTAATCAAAGTTTCTTATAATTCTTAATGCTGTTTTTCATATTTACGAATATCACTGGTCACAGCAATCTTCTGCCCCAAATGACAAAGCTCTGCCTCTTGTATGTTTGTGGCCTTGTGATTTGCATTATTCTCTGTATTGTTTTGATGTTAATATGAAGCTACATAGTTAAAAAGCTGCAGAATTATACCAGTTGGTCACGAGGATATAAGTTAAAAATTATCTACTATTAAGGGACACGATCTACCTCCAATAAAGCAAAGACTAAAGAAACTACCAAAGGTGCAAATCTTGAAACCCCAAAGTTTCACAAAACAGCAAACAAATACCTGTACTTTATTCTTAAAATATGGATTTTAATAATTACAATGGATTTGGTTGAGTGTATAAAAAGTCTTTATGAGTATAAATTAGTCATTTGGGGCAGAAGATCACTGCCAGTGATATTTATAAATATGAAAAATATCATTAAGAATTACAAGAAACTAATTATTGTGTACTTTCCAACTTTAAAAACATGTAAAATAAGCGCATGATGTGGGATGCACTAGTGCTCTGGACACCTGCAGTGGATGTGCTTAATTAACATCCATGAATGTGACATTTATCAATAATGTGCAAATGAGGGAGAGCAATACAAATTTAAGTAGCTCTGAGGAATGCCCACTGCATAAAAAACACCCCAAAATAAAGATTCTTCCTCTCATTATAGTACACTTTAGGTTCCAAATACCTGATTTCTATGAATAATCCTCTCTTGACCTTTGTCTATACCCAAACCCCAATGGGTTCTGAATCTACAAAAGGCACCAAACATTTAGTTCTGTGAGATTGTGTTTTACGATAGACCTCTTATGCTATCATTTCTTGCCAATAACAGTTGCTACATCCTGGAGGGAAATTTGCTTCTCTTAATACTCCAGTTGGACCACAACTATTGCAATATGCATTGGCCATTATAACTACAAATCACATTTTTTTTTTTTTTGCAAAAGATCTCACAATAATATTAAATTCCAAATCAAGTGTTTAAGTTACACTACAATATAGCATCTAGGTGATCTTCTTCCCAGATCAATGCTCTAGATGAAATTACTGATGTTCATCATAATATATATTTATGAAAAGACATTTATCTGTAGTGAAAAGTATAAGCATTAGTAAGTTCACGTAATTTAACTGTAGCAAAGACAATAACTGAAGAGTTATTTTTATTTAATTTAGGAAGTGTATTTAAAAGAGAAACTTGGGTTTCATCCTAATTTTTCAGGTAAATGGTCAGGTCCTACACATTCCTTAAATGTGTATGGTAAGAGGTAGGGATCTCTCATGAAGGACAATTTATTCAATAGTTCGGTCTTTCTCCAAATATTTAAAATATTATTTTTGTTTTAAACAAGTTCCCAAGTCTTTTTTTATTCTTGAATTTTTGTTATTTTACACTACGTTATTTGTCCCAGATATTTAATTTTAATTGCTACAATTTGGGATGTATTGTTTCTTCTCATTTTTAAATTTCAAAATAGTCATTGCCAACCTACAGTTTTTGTTCTCCATAAATTTTGGAGTTAGCTTACCAAGTATTGAGATAAATAAACCCTACAGATATTTTGTGAGGGTTTGCATGGAATTCATTTATTGACTTAGCATAATAATTGAACCTATACTTTCCTGAGACTTCCAACCTATCGAAATCATTTATCTTTTCATAAGATTTAATACCTTAGGAAAATTTTTACATCTTTAATAACATTTTAATTTTTTATAATAGTATTATACAACTTTGGTAAATATATTGTTTAGTGCCTAACTTTTTCATTATATTTTCTATTGGATTTTGCTAATACAGATGGATGCTATTGAATAGTAAACATTGATCTGTCTACCATCATTTCCTTGATTTAGCATGTGGATAACCACCTTATACACAGATAATGACAGTTTCATTGTTTTCTTTCCAAATAGTACTTCTTAGTTCTTTTGTCAACATTTTTGTCTAAAAATTTGAACAGAAATTTTATCTCTTATCATTTATAAGTATTATTTTTTGCTGTAGATTTCAGCATATTCATTGTAATAAAAATTTATTTTAGATTTCTATAGTTTCTTATTCGGTAAAATTTTTGAGTAAGTGTTTACTTTTTTGTATTTGTTCAGCAAAATGTATAATATTTTTCCTTTAATTAGTTTTGTGGTTAATTATAAAACTATTACACTATTATTTAACCACTTCTATAAACCCACTTAATAACTATTCATCTTAAAATACATTGATGCATTTGATATGGCAATTTTTTTTTTTTTTTTTTGGCCAGGGCTGGGTTTGAACCTGCCACCTCTGGTATATGGGACCAGCGCCCTACTCCTTGAGCCACAGGCGCCGCCCGATATAGCAATTTTTAATTGAAGAGTTTGCAAGTGTGTTTATTAGAGAGATTATTGCACATGCACTTTATTTCCTGTGATTGTACAATTTTTGCATTAAGCAGTAGTAACTTTGAAAAATGATTTAGGAAATTTATCTTCTGTTGTCTGCATTTAAAAGTGAGAACTTGCTTCTTAGGATTTGCAGAAATTGCTTCCACTAGGCCTACTATTGCTCTTTCTTCCCTTCCTGTTCTCCTTTCTTCCTATTGATTAAGTCCTTTACAGGTTTTGATTATTTTTCTGTCATTACTTTCAGTAATTTATATATATTTAGAAATTTGATTTTCTCTAATATTTTAAATATATTGGTTGAAATAGTTTATAATTTTTTTGAATTTCAAAATAATATCCACTACATCTATCATTCTCTCTGCTAAGGTGCCTGCGTGTACGTATCGAAATATCTATAAACATATACACAATTATGTGTGTGTTGTGTCTTCTCTTCATTCTAAACTTCTGCAAGTCTTCTTCATATTCCTCACATTTAGCACTCTCTAGTCTTAGCTAATATTCTTTTTGTAACTTCTTAAGTAGGACATGTAGCTTATACATTTGTGTATTTAATCATTTGATTTCATAAACGTGCACTTTAGTCTATATATGTTCCTGTAATTATTGCTTTTGATGATATCCCCAATACACTCTTTTTTAAAACTTCTTTTTATTTATTATTTTTCCAAGGTCTCATAAAATAGACAATATTTATAAATAAAAGTAAAAGATAATTAAAAAAAAAACAGATCATGCCAAATCCTATAGACAATAGAAAAAGAAGAAATACTTCAAGATCATTCTACTTAATCTGGATATACCTGATATGAAAATTGGAGAAAATACATCATTATAAAGGGGAAATTACAAACATATTTCACTTACAAATGAGGATGCAATATCCTAAACAATGTATTAACAAGTTGAATTAAAATTTTAATGTTCAACTAATGTACTTTGGTCAATATTAAATCCAACTTATGTGAGAATTAGTCACTATTTTTTGTTGTTTCTTTTCTTTTTTTTAGTTTTGCTTGCCCACACCCTCTCCCTCCTTCTCTGTCTGGTATCCCCTTCCCCGATACCCCACTGTGTCATTAATTGTCCTCATATCAAAGTTGAATACATAGGATTCATACTTCTCCATTCTGGTGATGCTTTACTAAGAATAATGTGTTCCACCTCCATTCAGGTTAGTACAAATGCTGCAAAATCTCCATTTTTTTTGATGGCAGAATAATATTCCATGGTATACACATACCACTGCTTACCAATCCATTCCTGGGTTGAAGGACATTTAGGCTGTTTCCACATTTTAGCAATTGTAAATTGGGCTGAGATAAACAGCCTAGTACAAGTGTCTTTATAATAAAAGTTTATTTATTTATTTTCCTTCCTTCTAGGGTAGACGCCCAGTAACGGGATTGCAGGATCAAACAGGAGGTCTAGGTTGAGTTCTCTGAGTTTTCTCCATACTTCCTTCCAACAAGGTTGTATTAGTTTGCAGTCCCACCAGCAGTGCAAAAATGTTTCTCTCCACATCCACACCAGTATGTGCAGTTTTGAGATTTTATGATATAGGCCATTCTCACTGGGGTTAGATGATATCTCAGGGTGGTTTTAATTTGCATTCCTCTAATAAATAGGGATGATGAGCATTTTTTCATATGTTTGCTAGCCATTTATCTGTCGTCTTTAGAGAAGATTCTATTCATCTCTCTTCCCCATTGATATATGGGATTGTTGGTTTTTTTTCTTGTAGATTAATTGAAGTTCTGTATAGATCCTGGTTATTAAGCTTTTGTCTGATTCAAAATATGCAAATATTCTTTCCCATTGAGAAGGTCGTCTATTTGCTTTGGTTGCTGTCTCCTTGGCTGTACAGACGCTTTTCAGTTTAATCAGATCCCATTTGTTTATTATTGCTGTTGTTGCTATTGCCATGGCAGTCTTCCTCATAAAGTCTTTCCCCAGGCCGATATCTTCCAGTGTTTTTCCTATTCTTTCTTTGAGGATTTTTATCATTTCATGCCTTAAATTTAAGTCCTTTGTCCATCTTGAATCAATTTTTGTGAGTGGAGAAAGGTGTGGGTCCAGTTTCAGTCTTTTACATGTGGATATCCAGTTCTCCCAACACCATTTATTGAATAGGGAGAGTTTCCCACAGTGGATGCTCTTGTTTGGTTTATAAAATACATTCTTTAGTTCAAAAAAGTAATATTTTTAATTATAATCTTCTTAACTCAATTTTCTTTTTCTTTTCATTTCTACGTATAGCGAAAATTGGTTTGGTTCTATTTCTGAAATTAAATTATAATTTTATTTTTCTCAGAGAAAGTCATGGGTACCATGTCAGGACATTGACAGATTTATTCTCAGGGCTAAGTATGTTTTTAACTTTGTAGTTTTAAAATAATTTTGATCTCCAATAAATATGAGGAGTAGGGCACATTCTCACTTTTACTAAAGTAAATACCCCTGCAGAGGGGTTATATCAGCATCTCACAGTGAAACATTAGCACTCATTCCTTCATCTAATATGAGCACGTGTGCAAATTCAGCATCAAAGCTTTAGATGACTACGAGCTGCACCTACAGTCACAGCTGCACTTGAAATGTCTGGCCCCAATTGGGATACATTGAAAATATAAAATACACAACAGATTGTGAACACTTAGATTGAAGAAAGAATATAAAATGTTTCATTAATATTTTAAAATAGTATCTGTAAGTTGAAATGCCAACGTACAGGGCGTTTGTGCATTAGACAAATGAGAAGTATTATTAAATTCAGTATTTATTCTTACTTTTAAAAATGTAGAGAATTTTAATTTTGATATATGGTTTGCATTATGTTTCAGACAGGGCTGATTTAGAAAGAATCTGAAATTTTGTTGTACTGTAGTAAAGATAATTTTATTTTTTTAAGTTAATTTTTTTATTAAATCATAAACACATAGATCATGTATACATTAATGCATTTATGGGGTACAATGTGCTGATTTCATATAGAATTAGGAACCCTTACATCACACTGGTCAATATGTACCTCATCTCGCTTACTTAGTTATTTTGTTAAGACATTTATACTCTATACTAATAGACCCAACATGTAGCCTTGCATTGTGCACCATAAGTGTGATCCCACCATTCACCCTCCCTCATTCGGACCTCCCCCCTCCCCTCCTATACTCCCCTGCTCTGTCCTGCATCTTGGGCCATAGTTGTGATCTATTCTTCATATGAAACTCTGAGTGACTGTAAATGGTTTCATAATAGTATTGAGTACATTGGATTTTTTTTGTCCATTCTTGAGATACTTTACTAAGTAGGATATGTTCTATCTCCATCCATGTAAACAGATAATTTTAAGGATAAGGCCAGCAGTATTCCCAGAGGGCAGAGCTTTTGATCAAAAAGGCTGGGTGGTTCTTGGGGAACAGGTCTAGGTGGATGCCAAAAGGCTTTCGTGGTAAAAGGAAGACTCCTGAGCTTGGTAGATAGGCTATCTACTTAATGTTGGTTTATAGCAAAAATATTTCCTCTTTCAAATAATAATGTACACTAAAAGAGACCACACAGGTAATTCATTGCAGAGGAAATGGTTTGTTGATTGCTGACAAATAATTGGAAGAAAGTTTTTACAGTAACTATCACAATGGATGCATTGCGGAGAAAAAGATAAAGTAGGTGTGAACTTGGAGTTCAATGCTGATACGTTTCTTCTTTAAAGTTGTTTAAATGTCTGAATCTCTGCTTGAACTTCCAAAGGAAAGTGTGTTCCTCATGAAACTTTTATATTGTATATAAGTTGACTTGCTTAGGTACCTCAATCAAGAACCATTCTTCAGTTGCAGGGAACATGGTCTGGATGTGGACACAGGGGATGAAGTTTTCCTTTTCCTGACTGTTACCTCTAGTTAAAAAAGAAAAACATGGAAGAACTTCTGGAGTATAGACATCGTAGGAAATAGAGGAGAGGTTTTTATCCTAATTGTGTGTCTTTGTAGAAGTTGTAATGAACTACCTGGATGGCCAGACTGTCAGGCAGGTCATTGTGGTTTGAACAAGCTAGTGGTACCAGTAGGAGATCAGCAATACGATGATGCTTTTGATCTACACGTCACACTGTCGACTTATATTTGCTTTGTCACTTCTAAGATTCTCTTTGAATTTGCAGAGTTTTTGTAGATGCTTTTAACATTCACATTTGTTTGTCCTGGACTTTACCATCATCAAATGTCAAAAAAAGAAAGACATCATTTATGGGAAAAATATTTGTTGATTCCTAGAACAGGGGTCCTCAAACTGTGCCCTCGGGCCACATGAGGCAGTGTGATTGTATTTGTTCCCTTTTGTTTTTTTACTTTAAATAAGATATGTGCAGTGTGCATAGGAATTTGTTCATAATATATATATATTTGTAAACTATAGTTCGGCCCTCCAACGGTCTGAAGGATAGTGAATTGGCCCCCTGTTTAAAAAGTTTGAGGACGCCTGCGAAGTTACATATTGCATGTTTTCCAAAGTCACTGCTGCATTAAAGAATGTATGATATTTTGATTGAGCAAGAACTCTGAGGTCATAAAAGCATCAAATATAATTTAAAGCACTGTATTCATTATAGATGCTGAAATAGAATTTCAGTCAGCTGACAAAGTTGAAAGAGAAGTGTTTTCAAACATTATTCACTTATTAGAAAAGGAAATAAAAATTTTAAAATTAAGGAAGCTATCATCTTCTCCAAAGGGTAGGCTCCATCTTGATTGAACTAAAAGTATGGATCCAAACTTCCAATTCAAATTAAAAACAAACAAACAAACAAAAACACGGCTACATTCTCCAGTATTCTAATAATTGCCGTATAGATTGGGTTGGTATCCAGGAGATAAGAATTAGAAATAAATGCAGCAAGAATCTCATTCATCAGTTATCTGGAGGAATATGAATCAACGTGAAGCTGCCAAGCTGTCACAGATGCTGACTAGTTCTTACGTGGAGGTTTACAATTAGGCAAGATCTGACTGTATAGATTTAACATGAACAGGTTTACTCTTCTATCATAAATGATTGGTGGGATGGGAGCTAGACTGTAGTCTCTGGATCTTTCCTCATAAATGTTTTATGGACTGGAATTCTGGTGGGTGTGGTCATCTATCAATTTTCATGGCAAATACTAAATTGTAATGTGGAGGTCTTGGGGTGTGGTAGGTAACAGGAGGACTGATGAATCTATTACAGTTAAAGCATCGAATACTTTGGGCTTCAGCATATCTGCATTTTCTATCTTGCCTTGTTTTTATACTTCAAAAACAACATGTCATTGTCATGGAGACATTTTAATTCACCATTTGACTATGTGTATATTTGTGTATCTCTTTCATACCAATATGTAAGTATATACATCAATGAACACATAGATAGGGACACACGTGATATTTACATTTATGAAGGCCAACAGAAACAACTGATGTCCTTTTAGCTAAATTGAGTGTTAAGAGCAGCAATGGCAACAGGACAATTTCTCATGGAGCAGCCTACAATCCAACCATATTTCATGGGTGACTTAACCAGAATCATAAAACCATAATTTTAAGTAATAAATCAAATGGTTGACATTTTACCTCAATCAATACAATTCTCAAAGAATAGAAATGAATACTCCCTTAAATGAATATTAAAGAATTTATTGCCTAAATAAAGGTGAGTCATAATAAAAAAGAAATGTCAAAATTGCTATTTTTTACAATTACCCTTATTTATTATGTCCTTGTATTCCTGATCAAGTTTTCTAATCTTATTAGATTCTGATTTTTAAATTTCATTGTAGAAAATATATTTTTCTTACATACTTATTTTGAATCATTCAATACATTTGAGTAGCTTCATTTTTTTAAACTAAAATTTTAGATTAGTTGAAATGCACTTTAAACATTTACCAGTTATATTTCATGTGAAAATGAAATTCATTTTAGGCAGCATTATGGCACTTCTACTTTCATTGTTAGGCATTTAACTGGTCACATTTCATGTTTTAAAGTGGAAAGTGTGTTTTGAGATTTACATTTTAATATTTTTGACCACAGTTTATTTCTAAAATTATTATGAGAAAATTCCACTCATAAAATATAGACCATTTATACACTTACATATCAAATATCGTATGTGCCTGTATGATATATTGACAGACATAAGATAGTGACCTATGCGGAAATGTTAATTTAAAATTTCTATACTAACTCATTAATTACAAAAGTGTTTCTTTTGCAAGTTAAATAATATATGGGCATAATACTGTACCCCTACTCAACATGTAAGCACTTTTAATCTTGCATTATTGAGGCAACCCATGTTCACCGCTCAATGACAGCCTTCCACAAGTTTCTATAGCCTTTTAGGGGAGAAATAGGTATCTGTCATGTATATTAAAATAATGATTCATAAAGATGACTAATAATTGCTATAGCTAGTTATCATGTAAAGTGTTAAACATCATTTTCCTTAGTGTTACAAAGCAACTCAATCTTAACCTATGATCATTTTGCTTTTTATGCTAAAAGGCCTTAAATTCACTTAGAATCTTGAAAATTTTAAAATGCAAGGAACTTTTCAGCTCATCTTATTCAACTTCTCACTTTTTCTTTTATTTTTACTTGACATAAAAATTGTATATATTTATGGGATACAGTGATATTTCAATACATGTATACAGTGTGTAATGATCACATCAGGGTAATTAGCATATTCACACACTGGAAGTATAAGAGTTGTCTTGGGCCACACAATAAATCAAAAAAAGTCCATGCCTACATTTTATGATCTCTAACACCACCGACAAGCAAAGCAGTCCTTATACAATCTGCAAGTAGTCCACCAGCCACAGGTTAGACGCCCTTTCTGGACATTTATCACTTTTTTGTGTTGTGAACGTTTAGAATCCTCTCTTCTAGATTTTTCAAAATGTGCATGAAATTATTGTTAACGATATTCACTCAACAGCACTGCTGAACACTAGAACTTAAGCTGTAACTTTTAATCTGTTAACCAGTCTCTCCTCATCTTACTCCCCACACCCTTCCCAGCCTCTGATAAGCACTACTCAAACTTTTTTGGCTCCCACATACTACTGAGAATATGTGGTATTTAACCTTTCTCCACCAGAATTATTTCAATTACCATAATGTCCTCAAGGCTCATCCGTGTTGCTGTGAATGACTGGATTTTATTCTTTTTTATGGTGGATTTGTATGTCATTGTGTATACATGTATATATCACATTTCCTTTATCCATTCATCTGTTGATGGACATTTAGGTTGACTCCCAGACCTTGGCTATCGTGAATTGAGCTGCAATGAATGTAGGGGTATGGATATCTCTTTAATGTATTGATTTTCTTTCCTTTGAATAAAGACCCAGGAGTGGAATTGCAGGATCATAAAGTAGTTCTATTTTTTAATGTTTAATTTTTTAAGAAACCTCCAAAAAAGAGTATTAGTCTCTTTTTGGATGAATTAGTCTCTACAAATTGTTTCTTCATTCTGTTGTTAATTTTCTCTGCTGTACAGTAGCTTTTATACTTTGATATAATCCCATTTATCAGTTGGTAATTTTCAGAGCAATGTCCTAAAGGGTTTTCTATATGCTTTTCTCTAGTGGTTTTACATGTTTTGGACCTTACATTTAAGTTTGTATTTCATTTTGAGTTTGTACATGGTGAGAGTTGAGTCTACTTTCATTGTTCTGCACCTGGACATTCAGTTTTTCCAGCACCATTAAGGAGACCTTTATGTCCCCAATGTGTATTCTTGGAACCTCTGTCAAAAATCAGTTATCTGTGAATATCTGAATTTATTTCTGAGTTCTTTATTCTCTTCCCTTGGTATATGTGTCTGTTTTCACACCAATACTATGTTGCTTTGTAATAGTGTTATATCTTGAATTCAGGTAGTGTGATGCCTCCAGCTTTATCCTTGCTGTTTAATATTGATTTAACTATTCAAGGTCTTTTGGAGATTTGTACAAATTTTAGGAATTATTTGTCTATTTCTGTGAAGAACATGATTAGTAAATTTTAATAGAGATTGCCTTGAGTCTGTCTGTAGACTGATTTGGGGTATAGTCTCTTAGATAATATTAATTCTTTTGATACATATGTATAGGATATCTTTCCATTTATCTGTATCCTCTTCCATTTCTTTCATCAGTGTTTTGTAATTTTCTTTGTAGAGATATTTCACTTCATTGGTTGAATACATTTCCTCCTAGGTATTTTATTTATATTTTGTAGCTCTTCTTATTGGGATTACTTTCTTATTTTTTCAGCTGCTTTATTATTGGTGTGTAGATAAGCTACTGATTTTTATAGGTTTATTTTGTATCCTGAAACTTAACTTTATTTATTAGTTCTAAGAGATTTTTTTTTTTTTGTTGAAGTCTTAGTTTTTTCCATATATAAGATCATGTTGTATGCAAACAGGGACAATTTGACTTCTTCTGTTCCAATTTGGTTGCCCTTTATTTCTTTCTTTTTTCTAATTTCTCTGCCTAGAACTTCTGTCTAAATTTTAAATAGGAAAACAACACTTAGACCAGCCAATGTAGGCAGAATATGGGTCTTTTTTTTTTTTTTAATAATTCTGCTGGAAGAGTTCATGAACATTCTTAAGTCAGCCAATGGTTTCCTTTTATTTCCATAACATAATACCAGAACATAGTACATTGTGTTTACTGTTTTACTTTCTAAATATCCAGAGGAATACACATAGAAATAGATAATATATTGGGAAACTTGCAATTAACTAGGATTCACATTCAGAACATAAAATAAACAGTATGGCCTCAACCTCCATCAAACAAAACCAATTAGTTAAGTCATTAATAAATTAAAAAAAAAAAACCTCTATAGTAATAGCAGCCCCTATGGAAGACTATGACTAAAACTGTGAGGAGAAACATTTGGCAGTGACAGAAATGTTACTTAAAATGGAGCACTCAAAGGTAGTTATTATTTGTTCACAAATTGAGGACAGTGCCAGCATCATACACAACAGGATCCACAGATCAACCAATGTTGTCAGGACTCCAATCTTTCTCTCTTCCCCACAGTATTGCACTCCTGTGTGAAGCCAAGCTTCTATGGGGCCTCACAAAATGGTGGGCATCATGTTACTATAGATGCCCCTGAGTTGATGAGTTCTAGTAAAAATTTTTCCACATATTGATCTGCAGTATAATAATATCAGTATTTGCTTACAATGCTCATTCTAATGTTCCATAGAAATTTAGTCTCAGTAGATCTTACGTAAAAATTGGCAATCTGAATTTTCAGCACACTTTCCAGGTTTTTCTGATGCATCTGGGCTAAGATAACAATGCTCTAAAGACAGGCTCTGGCCTATGCTACATGTAGACTACAATCTGAATAGTGATATTCATATACTCTAAGTATTATCATTTCTTAGGATAAAAATCTCACATAGACCTCTCATACACTAAAAAGAGAAAAGCAGAGCCTCATTGACTATACCTCATATCTACTGATACATTCATAGAACTGTTTACGAATGTTAGAATATTGAAGATGAAAATGAACTTAGAAATATCAAAATTTCTAATATTTTATCTTTCCATGAAAAAAACAGAGTGATATCAGTTGATTGCCTAAAACGTTGTACAGGGAAGCTATCAAAACAGGATCCTTCCACCCAGTCTGTTAACTTCTAGTGTGTTCATCTTCTTGTGACGCATAAACTCCATATATATTATTTCTGGATTTTGAAAAAATAGATATTTAGTGGGTAAATATTTTCATTCACTCTGCTTATCTTTTCTTTTCAAATTGTGAATTATCTGTTGTGACCAAGCCTGGCCAGGGGCCTGTTATTAGCGTTGGGACGAGAGGCAACATGTAAGAAAATAACGGACATGCAAGACAATAGAGAGTTATAATCAATTTTGTGAAGAAAACAAATAAGACGATGTGTTAAAGGGGTAGGGGAAAGAATATTTCAATACTTAAAGAAGAGTTAATATTTACAGCTAGGACTCTCTGACTCCTAGTTTTCATTTTATCCCATTAACCATATTAGTTATCAGTTTAGTGCGAGTCCAATCCTCATAGTCACTGCCACTCCCTTTGGTTCTCACGTGCCCTTGCCTCTAACTGTAAAGGCAGGTTCTAGTCTGTGAGGATATCGCCTGTGGAGACGAATAGCAGTTGTCTGAGATGTCCACGACTCTGACAAGTAGGATGGTTTATCTTACAAACTGGTAACTGTTGGGGGTAGATGGAGAAGTTATTAGTAATTAGGTGTTACAACAAAATTGCATTGAGACTATCTTAGGCAAAAAAGGAAGGTATGCAACTTCTACTTGGAGAGAAAATTTTATAAAGTTTTTTTTATTTTTTATTATTAAATCACAGCTGTGTACATTGATATGATCATGGGGCATCATTCACTAGCTTCACAGACCGTTTAACACACTTTCATCACACTGGTTAACATAGCCTTCCTGGCATTCTCCCAGTTACTGTGCCAAGACACTTACATTCCACATTTACCAAGTTTCACATCCTTTACTATTCATCTTGATGTGAGGCAGGTATTATGATCTTCATTTCAAGGTTTAGCTATGTAAGGCCCAAAGTAGGTATGACAAGGATTATTATATGGAAGGAGTGATATTCAGGCAAGGACTGACTGGACTCTGAAACATATCTTTATTTCTCAGTACCATTAATAATAACAGTAATAACAAAATTGGTTTGATCTCTTATATGGTGCAAAAAATATGATGAAGTTAATGAAAACCATGCAAGGAATTCTATTTAAATGATACATTTTCAGTACAAATATGTTTCAAAAATAGCACAACTAATCAGCATCAGAGGAAAAAGAGTGATGTTTCTCAATCTTTGGTGATTCTTGACTGCATTTTCAAACTTCTGAATAAATAGTTCTCACAAACTTAGGGTGGGGATGGATTTGTGCATCTTCTAAAAGTATTCCATGATTTATAGTCACTGATCTAAAAACATTATTTAATAACCATAATAGAAGTATGGCATTTATAACCTCCCAGAAAATTTAGGGTCTGAGGTTAGTTAGTTCTTATTTGATTGTCTCATAGTTTGGGTTTCTTAGATTATGTATAAACCTGCTTCCGCATGATGGTTTTAACAATGGGTAAATCGCTCTGTTAGTAACTTGTCCAGGCCAGGCCTAATATTGCTGGCATGTAGGCTGCAGATAAACTCACAGGCATCAAACAAGGCACCATGTTTAATGAAGGGATGAATGACTTCAGGCAAATAAGGAAGAAAGTAAAAAATATAGTATCTTCTCATATCTGATAATGCCTTTAAAGTCTTAGGTGGTGATTTTTGAGAGGTTAATAGAAGAATGACAGTAATAAAAACAAAAACAATGTCATTTATCATTTATTACACCCATATGAAATGGGTATAATGCCAATTACTTTGTATACATCATATTTAATTCTTACAATAAACTTTCATTTTGAAAAACAGAAAAGTGAGAATGACGGTGGCTACATAAAATGCTGAAGGTCACACAAATAATAAACAACAGATACTGTCTGAAATTCAGATCTAACTGCTAATTTCCTACTCTGTCCCAACTCCATCCATCCCAAATAGCTACCACTTCATAAGTTTGTTAATGACAATAAATGTTATTTATTGGGTAATAAATACTATTAACATGGAATAAATAATCTTTGCAAAAAATTCTGTTCTGAAATGTTAGAAAATATTTTTTAAAAACCCCCAATAATTGAAGTGCCCCTTTTTTGTCAAATAAAGTTGATGCTTGAGTGTAATCAACAGGATTCTGCCCTGTTGGAAGTAAATCAAGAGTGTAAGTAAATTCCAGCTGGTATGTGTTTGCTTCGGTTCATTTGTATCTGCTTTGACAGACTGGAGAAGAATTTTTTGTCTGGTTTGTCATAGTGATATGGCCTAAAGTATGAAGGATATTTGTATCATAAGTTATAATGACACAGGCTAGTTAGATGTGGCTTTCTGGAGTCAGAGAAAATATTCACACAATAGTTTATAAAATGTGTATTTTTCTTATCTTTTTTTCCTTCAGAATGTGTACTCCACCCTTTGCATTTAGAACATTCTTACCCTAGAGAAGACTACCCATTTTTATTGTCCTAAAAAATAGTTTTTATATGAGTAGATAAACACAAGTTTTTCTCTTTCACCCTCACATACACCCTTCTAAAATTTAATATCATAAAACATTTACAGTATATTTCATCTTCATCTTCAGGAATAAAACCAAAACATTAGTGAAAATGAGTAGGTGAATTTAATTAATTTTCTTTCTCTATGTAGAATTCAAACTTGAACCAATATTCTTAAATATTACTATATACAATGTTTCCAAACAACAGAAATTATTTCATTGGCAACAAATATTTCCAATACTATTGTTTTACAATTTGAAAACATTAAGTAATTGAGTCAGTGGCAAAGTTGAAAAGAAAACTCTTGAATTCTCACACTTTTTGTCTCTAGAAAGATACAAATTATTTGGAAATCACTGGAGTTTGAACATCAAGTAAATACAATGTAAACTTTCTAATGAAGGCTATCACAGGATTAGACAAGCTAAGGATAATAGCTATTTCGTATATAGGGTAGACATAAAGTGCATGTGCAATTTAAAATAGTTTAACATAGTAAATTGAACATGAACTTTATGTCCACCCTGTATAAATTACATGATAAGAGCAAAACTGACGGGGCACTCAGAAAGACTGTCATGCATGCACTGCTACGAATGTTTTTATTTATTTATTTTTTTTTAAGAACAAAAATAATAATAAAATTTGGTAATGAAAGATCTGGGATCAATTGTCCTATTATAGAACTTGCTATCAAAAGTGCCGTGAAGACATTGCTCAAAAAATTTATTCCTGGGCATGTAGAGAGTAAGGACACTTACTTATGCATCAGGAATTAAATCCATCAGTTCAAGGGCACATGAATAAAATGTGAATACTGCCAGTGAGGGTGAAGGAGACGGTGATTGGTGGTATTCACACTTTTCTTAAATCATATGCTAACATTAAAGAAGTATATTTTCTCTTCTAAATTTTCTGCTTGGGACATTGCTCACAAGGGGGGAAAGGCAGAATTATTCCCATAAAAGAAAACATACGCTTGGTTATAATTTAAAGTATATTCGAAACCTAAATTCTTTTTTAAATATAAAAGAATTTTCTCCCAGATCTCAAAGCATACAAATGGGTCAAAGATTCATGATGTTTACGAAAGGCAATAAAACTGAGCTAAAATAACACTCAGAAAACGATGAAACATTTTAACAAGTACAAATTTTTAAAAGGTTAGATTTCAAAGTTTGTATTGAAGTTTATAGAGTTTCTTTTCTTCTTTTAAAAATGTTCTTCTATTCCTTCTGTTCTACTAACATTTTTCAACAGAGTCATGGTAGACAGTCTGTAGATACAGGCTGTATGGTTTTTAGTGTGTTAAGTGCTGTGGCCATAGAAAATCTCCCTGTCTTCGAGATGTTAATAGTCAGTCTTGATGAGAGGACGTGACTAACAACAAACAATAACTACAGTCACAAGCGTGTGGCCTAAAATGTGTGGTGCGCAGACTGTGTGGGACACAAGATTTGGGAGAAGACTGCCATCAGAGGAATACTCGTGGTAATAGCTACAGGCTTCCTTCATACATCACTATATGAGTGTACCACTTGTTATCTGGGTCAACCTGCAAAAGTTATTCTACTTCTCCGGGCCTTACTTTATTTCTTGAAGGCATATCCTAATGACCATGCCATGGATTTCATTTTCAGGAGAAAATAAATTGGTCTAAGTTGGAATGGACGTGCAGTACGTACTCCCACGATGATGACAGAATTTAGTTAAGTGGTAGAGTGCAAAGAGGATGAGGACAGGATGGACAGTAGAAAGTAAGGAAGGTAATGTGTTTTTTTAAGTATTTTTATCTAAAAAATACTTGGATTTCATACTTCATGGAACTCAAGGGGGAGTCACCTCTTGACCCTCATAATTATAATTTTGTTTTAAAGCAATTTAATTAGCCTTGCTGTTCTTTAGTCTTCTCACCGTGTACTCTAGAATAAAGATATCTACAGTGCAGGGGTATGTCGAAGGTCGTGGAGTAAAGCAACAAAACTCTCTGCTGTGTCCATCAAAGCTGATTTGTCCCTGAGGCACAGCTGGTATAGTGACTAGGCCCCACAATACATTTAAAGGTCTGTAAAAGGTTTTTAATTTCTTCTAAAATAAAAAAAATGAATATGATAATAAATATGTAATAGTCAATCTATCCTAGATATATGTTTTTTTATACCAATGCAGCTGCAAAATATAATTTTTAGTATTTTTTAATGGAAAAGAGATGGATGAAGACAAAAATGTCTAGAGCCAACAAAAGTCCTATCGCAGCCCAGGGATTCACTTCTGTTCTTGCCCCATTTCACACCCAGTCAGAAAAGTAGGCGGGGCCATGAGAATCACAGAGAGAAACTGAGCTTTGATCCAACCACATCTGCAACATGATAGCTCTTGTTTTGCAATCATGCTAAGAAATACTTTTTATTATCTAATTTATTTTCTTTACATTTTCTAAATCCCAAAAGATCTTCATAGATTCAAGTAATACTTGAAAAAAAATGTTCTTTAATCATCTCAAATGTATTTCCCTGTTCCACTTTCAACAGGACTGTCTCAGTACACCTATTAATGGAAATAAATATTTAATTGAGAATTAAAAGCCCAAAGCACAAACTAGCTATAATCAAGCCCCAAAGCATGTACAACACTGAGTTAACCCTGATGTAAACTATGGACTTTGGGTAAGAGTGATGTGCCCAGGTAGTAAAAAAATGTGCCACTTTGGGCAGAATGTGGCTAGTGGAGGAGGGCGTGTGTGTGTAGGGGTATGAGTTCCTCTGTATTTCTACCCAATTTTGCTTTGAATTTGGAACTTCTCTAAAAACAAAAAAAGAATAAAGCTTACTAATGAAAGGACAGAAAACTAGCTGTGTATGACTCGAAGTAATGCTTAGGAGGCCATGACCATAGGATGCTAGGATAAAAAGTATTATACTTAATGTCGCTCAGCTTAAATAGCTTACTTGTTTTTGTTTTGTTTTGTTTTTTCCAAATATGTAGAAGTATCCAGGTACATGACAAAAGGAACTCTTTTTTTTTTTGTAGAGACAGAGTCTCACTTTATGGCCCTCGGTAGAGTGCCGTGGCCTCACACAGCTCACAGCAACCTCCAACTCCTGGGCTTCAGCGATTCTCCTGCCTCAGCCTCCCGAGCAGCTGGGACTACAGGCGCCCGCCACAACGCCCGGCTATGACAAAAGGAACTCTTATTAAAAACTCCACAACCATTTCTGTTTTGCAGGCAGACTCTCCCAAGGGGATTTCACTCTCACACCCTCACCCACCTCTCTGCTCCTCTGGGTCCCTTCCTTATGTCTCTTCTCAGGGAGTTGCTGGATCCACACACACTTGCTGCACAGGCTTCCTCTGGTGGTCCAGATATGGATCCACCAGCTTCACAGAGACTGCTAAGAAGCAGAGTTGTTTTTCTTTCTTTCATTGTCCAGATACCCAAGTACAGGGAAGGCTGGCACAAGAACGGGCAAAAGCAAAGAAGCACCACAGAACACAGTTTACCTGGTCACAAGATACACATAGTTTAGGTATTTACTCTCCCTTATCTTCTTTTGAGAACATTAGCTACAATCAGTGGAGGGCAGTGGTTCTAAGCATGGCTGACATAGCACATTTATACTTCAAATATGTTCATCAATAGGAAATACAAATATCCATAGAAGGTAATCGGAATTATGAGGAGAAAATAAAGGTTCCTTCTTAGGGCAGTGTTTTGTCTTATTCTGTATTTTGCTGGAGAGATTTTAAGCATCTATATCACAATTAACGTAAGTAAGGAATTGTTAAGCTTCTACTTTGCAAGGGAGTCTAACTCAATGCCTCTGAAATTCGGATGCTACTCTCTTTAAGTAGTTGCTCAAGTCAAGTCAGTAATGATTGGCAAACTGCATATTTACAGATTGTTTTTCTTTTCCACTTTAATGAAATTATTTTAAATTCTGAAGTTCTAAGACAGTCTCTACAGAGACTGAATAAAAAAAAAAAACATAATATAGGCTAGCAATCTGGAGATGCTCCTTTATATATGTTATTGTCAAAAGGTACTGTTTACACCAACTTCTCAACTGAAATATTTTTTTGCCTTATAGATTTTCAAGTTTCTATTCCTCTATCTGTGAATTGCTTAATATTAGTCTTTAAAGTTTAAAAAAAATATGTCTTTGGAAAATATATCCTGATTTTAAAGTATTTTATTTTATCTGTTTTAGTTACATGATTAAGTATGAAACACTACTACCTTACTTGATTACTTGTTTAAATACATGTATTAATTTGTATTGTCATGATTTAAATAATGGAAACAGCAGTAATGAAGATACTATGGATTTGTATTTTATTTTTTATAAATTTTAAGTTTCTTCTAGTCACAATAAATGATCAATTTAAGAGAAAAAAAGATAAGAAAAAAACTCTGCATTCACTGTGACTAAAAGCTTTCTAATATATAGCTATCTAAGAGTAAAATCTGTTCTCTAAAAAGCATTGTGGCACAATAAAGGATTCTTTGTCTTAGAAATCATGCAAACAACATGACAGCAGAGAGAGTCAGCGGAGACAGATCGCTGGAATTTTTATTGATAATATGATCACAGGTGCATTTTTAATTATCTCACCACATGGCTTTGCCCATCAACTGTCACTAGTAATTTCATAGAGCAATCATGTTGCCCTTATGACATTACAGAATACAATTTAGAGTCATTTAGGATGCTTGTAATTGACAAGCAACTTCACATTTTATGGAAATCTAACCAAGGGAACCAATGGATGTAGAAAATTAGATGCCAATCATTTTTGCTACCTAGAGGTGAGGAACAGCGTGAGTATGGTAATCAAAAACATGGAATTTTCCAACGTTAGTTGAGTGGCTACTGCTAAGATTGCTACAGTATAAAGTCAAATGAGGCAAAGGGAGCAATTTGATTGTGGTAATTGTGAGATGAAAAGGAAGACATGACAGTGTGGCCTTGGCTTCTTTGTTAGAGGACTTGCGGAACCCTTACTGACGGGTACTGGGGTACTGGCAGGGATGATGCTGTGAACACAGAAGCTGGGGATGGTCTGGGTCCACAGAATCAGAAACTCACTTCCTGGGTTCATGGTGTCACAGAAAAAAAAAAAAAAAAAGAGTCATATTTATTTTTTTATCATGCTCTAGTCTTGTCCGTGAAGATTTGCTCTCTGTTTGTAATATATAGACCTGCCTATTTCTTGTAAGTTAAATAATACAAACAAACAATCTCCCCAATAAAATCCTTTTATGTTATATTATGTTTATCTCATGTTATAGATACTTTTCAAGAAACCCTAGTATATACTATCAAATAACAGTATTTGATACTATTCTATACTATTAAATAATACTACCAAATCATAATATTTTCTCCTCTGAATGATTCATGTTTCCCTCACCACTCTTTTTAAAACAAATGATCCACTGTATTTTAAATTGGGGAAAGCAAAGTGTTTAAGGATTAGAAACCAATAATGGGTTTAGAAAAGACTCATTTAAATAACCCAAATACAAATTAATAAAAATTTAACTCTAAAAGTGTGATATAATTATATAATAGGACACTATGCATAAAAACAAAATCCCACCAAACATACTGGTATATATATCAGCCCAATGAATCTCAAAATTTTGATTTTGAATGAAAAAAGCAAGGCATACAAGGATACAGACTGTAGAATTCCAGTTGTATGAAGTTCAAGAATAGATAAAACTAAACCATAGCCTAGTGTTTACCTCAGGGACGTGGAGTATTTTGAGATAAGGAAGACAAAACACCTCTCCGGGCATATGGAAATGTACTACATTTTGATCTGGATGGTGGTTAGTTACATGGAGTGTGCACATATGTAAAACTTTGTCAGTCTGCACTGTTAAGATTCATGTACGTTTTGAGTATAAATCACACTTAAGGAACAAAAGTCTGCTATGGTTAACATGGATTCACATTCCTTTAGCACTTGCAAACCTTCTTTCATTTAATCCTCTCAGTCACCTGTTGAGAAAGACACTGTTTTTAGTTCCATTTTTGTATAAAACAGTGGTTCTCAACCTTCCTAATGCTGCGACCCTTTAATACAGTTCCTCATGTTGTGGTGACTCTCAATCATAAAATTATTTTTGTTGCTACTCCGTAAGTGTAATTTTACTACTGTTATAAATCATAATAAGTATCTGATATGCAGGATGGTCTTAGGCGACCCCTGTGAAAGGGTTGTGCGACCCCCAAAGGGGTTGCAACCCCCAGGTTGAGAACTGCTAGAAACTGAGGTACAAAGAAACCCCCAAATTCTCTAAGGTCACATAGATAGAAGGTTGAACGATGACAATCACAACTCGAAATGTCTTGTCCAAGCCTATGGTCTTGAACATTGTTATAAGGCCTCTGCTGACTATGGCTCTATAAACCTGTTTTTTACTGTGTAGAGGAGCTTCAAGTAACAAAAAACAATAAGTCTGTATAGAGGGAAAAAAGTCATTAGAAGCACGAAAGCAATGGAAATTGAAAGCAAAAACTATCAAAGTCAGTGGGTTCTGGGAGTTAAACATTTTTTAGTTTATGAATTATACATACGGATATGTAATGCTTTTAACTGTAAAGACCACATTGTTCCCCAAAGTGCATTCAAGATAAGCTATTTGCCTGTTGCAGTTTTTGAAAGATCAACGGATGTTAAAATGTGTCAAACATCTGCAATTTCGGGACTTCTGCTTTTAAGATAATCTATGCTGCATTATCAGTACATTTTTACATGTCCTGAAAACAAATATTATGGATAAAAAATTGAAGCATAATCCATTATCCTAGACTTAATCTCCAAGCATGATTCATACTGTTGTAAAATACAGTATTATATCTCTAAATAGAAGGAGATTTTACACTTAAAGATACTAAATTCAGTAACATTTTGGAGAATTGTTTTAGAATAACAACATATAAGCATGGTAGGGCAAATAGTTAAGAGCCCATCACCTCTAGAGTCATAAATATCACTCTTCAATATGTTAAATGTTTGGCTTGGAGTGGTGCATTTCTTCAGGTTAAATCGTAACAGTCTTTGCTTCAGTCAGCACCCCTTCACATGCAGTGTTGACATGCATTCACGCAAACAACTACATTTATAGTCGTTATTCTGTAATTGAACTAAGGGTACTCTTCAACAAATGTTTCTATATTGACTAAGAAAAATCATGTCCCTATGTCAACTCTGTATAAAATTGTTAGAAGTTGCCTCACAAAGAATAGGAACAGGAATATTACCTGATTTTTGAAGACATCGTCATTTCTTACCCTCATCCGCTGCATTTGTAGCCTAGTACACATCACAAAACCAAATTTGTGATGTGTGATATGCTCAGTACGTTTATACATATATTTTATGTATAATATAATGGTAGCAGTAAAGTTGACCCAAAAGTAGCAGCATGATGGAGTGAGAACACTGAAACAGGCCCTGCATTTACCTGTGAAGTACTAACTTTGACCTTCAGCCAGACCCTTCCCGTATCAGGGTCTCAGTTTTCTCGTATGTAAACTGAGCAGGTCAATTCTGATAACTCCCAGATGCCTTTCAGCACAGATATTTTGAATTTCTGTAAAATGAATAACATCTATTGCTTTTCTGAGAAAATATGGCCCACTTCTGCATATTCAAAGGGACTTTAAAATTTTTGCACGGTCGTCTATGGAGGGGACAGGGAACAGTTCACTTACTGAGAGAAGTTTAGTTTCCTAGCTTCTAACTCTACAGTAATGCCTGTCTGTTCAATGTTGTTTTAGTGATGCAGTTGTAGGATTTTAAATTAAAAATAAAAGTAGGCTATTCGAATGGCATTCCACAGAGGAGAAGTGATTTTATTGCTTCAGCTCCCTCTTGTATTATGCGGTCTTATAAGCCACATTTAAATGTTGACATAAATGATGTATTGCACACGCACAGGCTTCACGGATAGAGCTGTGACTTCTAAAGATCCAGAATGATAAAAAGTAAATCTGTGCCATAATTTAAATCCAGGTTATAAACCTGGAGTCCACCTGGGGTTTTGTTTAGACTTGATAAATTATCATATCTCAGCTCAGAGGACTGTCTCCACTGTCTTTCTTCCTCACTTCATTGACATTTCAGTAAACAGTATTTAAGAAGTGAATATGAAATTCGCCTTGTTTGGCCTTTGGTGGCAGGCAGATTTACTGCAGGTGAGAAAAGAAAAACTTTAAACAAAATATACAGTAGGAGGGGAGAAGATTTTTAAATTGTTAGAATTTTATATAAATGTGTATTGGGACAAATCTAAATATCCCATTAGAATTATAATATTCAGGAATATTATATCACTGATTTGAACAATAAAATGTTATGTAAATAGAATAATTGATATAGGCACACTAAAATATAGTGATTAATTACAGGATAGGAAATTGTCTTTATGGTAAATACAAAGCAATTAGAACACACCTGGGTGCTTAATGTGAAAGTGTCCTTTATAAAAATGTCATAACCATAATTGAAACACTCTCCTTGGATTCATACATGCTTTTCTTTGAACAGTTTAGACTTCTATTCTGTGTGTCTCTGTCTTACTCTTATCGATTGTTTCTCTGCCAGCTCAAAAGAGCAGATACTGTAGCCATTATTTAAATATTTGAGAAGGAGCACTAAATCCTTCTCAGGGCAAGCTAATACATTCATAATAAATGCAAACTAAAAGAACAATCTTGCTATTTTTTTCTTCAAAGCTACTCAGATACTTTACCTATTTTTTTTATCATGCTGACAAAAACACTGTAATGTTATCAAGACATATGATGCAATCCCCAACTTAACAGATAGAAAAGAAGTTCTGAAAATCGAAAAAATCTGCTCACTGTGTGTACTTTATAAGTAGCAGTGAGAGATAACTCATTTTAACTTCGAGTTCTGTACTCTTTTCACTACACCACTCTATATTTTCTCATGTTTGCTGCTATTAAATTTTTTTTTAAATATAGTAGAACCTCTGTAAGTTGGCCAACCAAAGGACTGTAACAAACTGGTCAGCATACGGAGGTGGTCAATATAAGAAACTAGCCTGCTGTACTGAGGTGTACCTGTGCTGCATGTCTGGTCTATGAACATTAGGTTCACTTAGGGAGATGGTCAACTATGCAGGTTCTGCTGTATATTTTTAAACTATATTTTATCAAATGGTAATTTTTTGTTGTTATTATAATCTTGACTTGAAGCTATCATATTTGTGAGTTGTTTTTGGTATGAATAAAAAAGCTCATTCATCTGAAAACATCTAAGATTAAGACATCTTTTGGGGTGAAATTAGCTAATTTGAAATTATATTTAAAGTGTCATTGATCAGTGAATCAGTCTGGTATGTGGGCAGACATTCTCACACAACAGGCATTCAGCAAAGCAGACTGGTTTTGCTCAGAAGGACCTTCTTTTAAGAATGCTGAGTGAATACATTTACAGAAAATAGTAACCCTGATAGTGTTAATACACTCAGCTGTACAGAGCTTTCTCAACCAAAAACAATGCATGATTTACTTCCTTTATTTGACACTATCTCATAAATAAAAGATAAGTGAATAATGAATTATAGTTTGTAAACACTAGAGTCAAATAACTGCTGATTGCCAATAACCTGTAATGAAAACTGATCCACACCACGCAAAAGTGATACTGCAGCAATAAACATTTGAAGAGAACTGTACATTAATAACAATTCTTCGGCTGCCCCTCGAATACTAAATCTTTTGTGCACAGCATTTGTTTAGGAGATATTTACAAAATTATTCTTTGAATGGGGCTGTAAAAACTGTCAAAAACTCACTTTTCCTCCATTTCTCATTTGCTTTTCCATTTCTGGTACTTTTCAAAAAGATTCTTTACATTCAAGATCAATTTTATGAAAAGAAATAAAACATTAAATATGAACATCTAAAATTAAAGTGTAATCTCTTCTCTCAGCCACAGTGGAGAAAGTGAGAGCAGGCTTACCCCCTGGTGTAAATAAAAAAAGCTCCACAAAACATAGAAGCAAATGTTTAATGTATTGGATAATATGTAGTCTAGGCCATGATTTTTTTTAAGAATAACAAAATGAGTGAAATTTATATTTCCTTGGATTTTATCCTAGGAGAATTTTACAGATAGCAGTGCACAGAGGCAGAGCCCAAGGACATAGTAATTTCACTGAGTGGAGAAGATAGATATCTTGGTTTGGTGATGCTAAGTTGGCTGGATTTGGTTGGGTAGTGTGTTGGACAAGAAAGAGCTCTACTGGCACCACTGAAGTTTTTGTGTGGGCTCACTGTGGAGCTTTGGAATGTATAAAACAAATATGCCTGTTCTATGGGGTATACTAAGAGATGTTCATAAAACAGAATAAAAAGGTATTCCAGATGGAGACTTGGCTATGAAAGAAGAAATAAAAAAAAATAGAGAGAAAAATACAGTAGAACCCCCATAGCTGCTCACCTCCTTACAATGATCAACTCCTTAAGTGGAGCTAATTTTCATAGACTGGATATGTACCACATGCATATAACAGTGTAATAGGTGACCTCCTTAGGTTGACCATCTTTATATCTTGTTCAGTGTGTTATAGCCCCTTCAGTGGTCAAGTAAACAGAGCTTCTACTATCTAAGGATAAATACAGATGACTATTTTTTTTTCTTCTCTTACTTTTCAATAAAGACAAATGATTGCTTATTGCAAAAACAATGAAGCTATTTTGGGGGTGTTAACAAATACAGAATTAAAACATTTAATCCCAATATGAGAGATGATGGTAAGTATATTTGTTATTGTTTTATAGTACTATATTTCCTGTGAAGTTATTCAATATTAACTGTTTAATTATTGTTAAGTATTCATTAATATTAATTGCAAGTATCCATTGATAGGTTAAAGGATAAATATTATAATTACTAGATAAACCATTCATGTAATATAAAGTGCTATGGCTAAAAAGGTACTTTGAAAATAAAACATATTACTAAAAGATATTTGATTAACCAAACCCAATTCAGAAGAGAAAAAAGAGAGCCAGGAATAACTGATGAGACGAAAAAACAATAAACAGCCATGTGAAAAGCTTATCCCTAATTATCTGAATACTTTAAAAATGTGACTGAATTAAAAGTCCTGTCATAGGTCAAAGGTAGTCAAATTAAAGAAACAAGCACCATTAAAGCACCGTGTTAACAAGATACATCTTAAATATAAAAACACAGATAGATGAAAACTAAAATACACACACACACACACACACACACACACACACACACGCACGCACGCACGCACGCACGTGCGCGCCAGGGAAAGAGAACACAAAATTAGAAAAAGTAGCCCTCAAAGCAATGAGTAGTACCAGAGATAAAAGAGAAATATTTAAAGTGATAAAAAGTTTAATTCAAAAAAAAAAAAAAAAGTTTAATTCAGGGGCAGCGCCTGTGGTTTAATGGAGTAGGGCGCCAGCCCCATATGCCGGAGGTGGCGGGTTCAAACCCAGCCCCGGCCAAAAACTGCAAAAAAAAGTTTAATTCAGCATAAAGATATGAAAATCATAAATGTGTATATAACTAATAACAGAGTTTCAACATCTATAAAAATGGCCAGATTGAATTGAAAAACAGACATACCTCAATAAAAATTGGATATTAACTCCCTATTCTCAACATTTATAAAACAACTAGTACCTCAAAAATCAGTAAACATATAAATGATTTTAATAATATAAGCAACCACCTTGTCCTATTTGATGTATATAGAATAGTATATTAAACAATTGAGAACTGATGTTTTATTTTTCCTGAGTTCATATGAAATATTTATCAAAATATACTACATGCTGGGGGATAAAACAAGACTATATCCCTTCCAAAAGACTGAACTTATGGAGTATATTTTCAGAACACAACATAGCTAAATTATAAATAAATGATAATGAGATTCAGACAAGATCTAAATACTTAGAAATGAAACAATGTAATTCTAGATCACTTATGAATCAAAGACAAAATCACAAAGATCTTTAGGAAATATGTTACTCAAGAAAGAGTGTCAAACTTTACACACCACACACACAACACACACACACAGAGAAACCTTGGTGCATCTGAAACAGAGTGTCAAACATGATACCACACATACACACACACAAAAAACAAAACACAGAAAAACTTGGGTAGGGTGTATCTGAAACAATATTACGGGAGCAGATATAGGAAATATTTTTTGTTTTTAAAACCTTGTTAACTGAAGTATGAGTGACATACAAAAAGCAGTGCATAACATCTACAACTTTGTGAGTTTGGAGACATTTCATGCTCCCATGAAACTACCACCACAATCAGTACCTTAAACATACTCATCACCTTAAAGGGTGCCCCTTGCTCTCATTATTTTTGGTGATATGAACATTTAACATAAGATCTACCCTCAAGGAAATGTTCGTACCATACCACATTGTTAACTATAGGGACTGTGCTATACATTAAATCTCAAGGACTCAATGTATCTCCTGTAGCTGAAACTTTGCACCTTTTGACTCACAAAGCCCCCCAGTCCCCACAGTGCCCTAAAAACCACCGTTCTGTTCTCTGATGCTGTAAACTAGACTTCTTTAGAATCCTCATGTGGACAAAATCTTGTGTTGTCCTTCTGTGTCTGGCTCATTTCACTTAGCACATCATCCATGTTATTCATGTTGTAACTGACAGGATTTCCTTCTGCTTTAGGCTTAATCACAGGTCATGGTATGCGTATGTGTTGCTGTTTGGACTGTAAAATGATACAGCTTTTTTGAGGAAATGGTGCTTTCGCACGATGTTACACATTCACTGTGGATGACTCAGTAATTCCACCACTAGGTCTTTTACCAAGAGAAATAAAAACGTATGTTTACCAAAAGAATCATGCTAGACTGTTTGCAGCAGCTTTATTCACAACAGCCCCAAACTGTAAACAAATCAAATTTCCATCTGCAAGAGGATGATTAAACAACTTGTAGTATATTCATGTAATGTTCATTAAAAAAGAGAGCAAATTGACAATGTATAACAAGATGTATACATCCTAAAATCATTATGATGAAGACAAGAAGCTACAGGGAAAGGAACGCACAAAATCTGACTCTATTTATAAGACACTCTACGACAGGCAGGACTATTCTCTGGTGAAAGAAATTAGAATGAAGTGGCCATTATGGTGGGGATTGGCTGATTGGCAAGGGGCTGAAGAAATCTTTCCCAGTGACAGAAATACCTTGGATATACAAGTTTATATATTTGTTAAAATTGATCTGTGCCCTTTCAAACTGGATTTCACTAAATCTATTTTTTAATCTCAGTTGAAATACACAAATACGCAAATAAAGAAATTCAAAGGAGGAAGTTGTGTGGTAGTTGTTTTAAATGTGTTTTGCTAAATTTATCATTTTCCCTTACATACTATTTTTTTTTAATTTATCTGTATCTTAGCTCTGTATTTCAGTAATGTTAGCACTGGGTTTTGTATAGGCTAGTTTCACTTCTGGTATGTATAGAACAAGGTCCTCTTTTATTTTTCTCCATTTTAGAGGTATTAAAACATCCCACAAAGTTTAGAATAGATATATGAGTTATGCTGTGGTAATGAACTAAGCCAAATTTTCAGTGGTTAATAAAATAAGAATTATATGAACCTACACATGTCGACAGAGTTGTAGAGCTCACCAAGACATGAAAAAACCCAGGCTTCCCAAAGCTACACCAACGCATGCTGCTGTCCTGGGAGCCCTGGGGTTTCAGGGTTATGGACAAAGGGAATAGAATAGGCAGAGCTCTCCTAATATGGTCCAGAGATGACACCTGCCATTTCTACTTGTAGCTCCTAGATTATATTAGCCATATAGCCCTGGTATAAGTCAGGAAGAAAAATGTAGAGGAAGATTTGGAATTGTTGTTGAGTGCTATGATCTATGGCACAATTATCATGGTTAACTAAACTTCTATGGTAAATAATGCATATGACTCCATGAGGTTATAACATTATCCAACCTAGGAATCCTGTATGAGGACTATGGTAGAATTATTTGAAAGATGTCAGAATCAAAAATAGAGTCACTTGTGTCAAACTCTAACAAAAACAGGGCGGCGCCTGTGGCTCAGTCGGTAGGGCGCCGGCCCCATATACCGAGTGTGGCGGGTTCAAACCCAGCCCCGGCTGAACTGCAATCAAAAAAAATAGCTGGGCGTTGTGGCGGGCGCCTGTAGTCCCAGCTACTCGGGAGGCTGAGGCAAGAGAATCGCTTAAGCCCAGGAGTTGGAGGTTGCTGTGAGCCGTGTGACACCACAGCACTCTACCGAGGGCCATAAAGTGAGACTCTGTCTCTACAAAAAAAAAAAAAAAAAAAAAAAAACTCCAACAAAAACATACTGTGTGTGTAAAGCCAGGAGACTGGTAAGGGAAGGCCCTCACAAACACATTCCTGTGACAGAACTATTACAAAGAACCCCTGAAGGGTTCTCACGCAAGTATGCCTGACAAGAACTACCGCAGACTGCACAAACCACCACCTTACACAGAGACCACTGTAACCGTACCCAGAGAAAGATTTCTGTGAGGACATTAGGCCAGCAACTGCATATCCAACTTCAGACTAGTACCACCTTGTTATTGACCTTTGTAGCTAAGGATAATCACTTTAAAACATTTATGTAATTTATGAAATCCTCTACATTTTTCCTTTGAAAACCTATGCTTCTATTGCCTCTTTGAAGGTACACAGAGTTTACTATGACAAGGGTATTCCCATTGCAATGACCTATTTCTGAGTAAATAGACTTTTTTTACAGAAAGCCTCTCTCTGTTATTTTGGTTGTCATTTGAAAACTACATGGAGTGTAGTCTAAGGGTTTTTCTAAAATTCATAAAGACATTCTTAAATGGACAAGTTTTTGTCTGCCATATTATTTTCTAAATTTGTGTGATATGTTTTCATTTGCTTAAAATATATTTTAAAATTCCTTTGCCCAATATATGTTGCTCAAATATGAATATAAAATTTCAGATACAAAGATTTCATATCTCATTGTACTTCCTAGATTATTCATATGGCTTATGATGGCCTACAAGCCCCTGAGTTATATGACCCTTTTGTCCTCCATTCCAAATCCATCTTAACTCATATCCCCAAACATATTTAGGAATACATCAGCAACAGTTTTTTCATATCGTGCAAAATTCCATTCTGAAGTTCCATGTATCTTTTTCTTCTCAGCTTAGAACTTTCCTCACCAATATCTAACACAATACTTTCATACTTGTTCCTCCCTCATCTTTTATTTGTATACGTAAAGAAGAATATTACTGTTCTTCCTCTCCACAAAAAGAAAGAGAAAATAAAACATGATCATCTAAATACACACAGAAAAAAGCATTTGAAAGAGTTAAGGATTCATTCATGATTAAACCATTCAAAAACAATAGGTATAGAAGGAACTCATCTCAACACGACAAACAATCATAAGGGAAAGTCCACAACTAATTATCATCATCAATAAGGAAAGCTGAAGGCATTCTCTCTAACACCCGGCATGAAGCAAAGATGCCCACTCTCACCACCTCCTTTCACTATAGCACTGGAAGTCTTAAAGTAATTAGACAAGATAAAAAAAAGAGACATCATCTAAATTAGAAAGAAGTAAATTTATCTCTGTCTGCAGATTACATGATCATGTATGTGGTAATCCCCCAAACTCAACAATCACAAAACTTAGAATGAATAAATTATTTCAGTACAGTTACAGGATAAAAAAATCAACATGCAAAAATCCATGTTTCAGGACACAAACAAACTCTTTGAAAAAAGAAATTTTTAAAAATCCCATTTACAATGAAAACAGTTGCATAAAGTACTTAATAATGATTGCAGCCAAGATGCTAAAAAAGAATCATTTCTGGGTATTCATAAGTCCTTTGTAGAATCCTCCTACCGTACCAACTACTAGATTATCTGGCAGTCCAGGACACTTCCAACTGTCTCTTTAAGTCTCTCTCTCCCACTCAGGAATCAGTTAGCATCACAGTTTGATAGCCTTTCCAGAATTTCTAACTATTTCCTTTCATAGACGTATTTTCTATAATCATTCTTTGCATGTTGAATTCTTTCTGGACCTCTTCTTCTTGGAGGAACGTAACTAGCATAATGACTTCACTCAGGACTAGAGTAGCTGAACTTCCTGGGCTAAAAAACTAATCAGTAGTAGGTCAATTTTTTAATCCTGCCTTTTAAAAAGGTTATTAGATATTATCATGTGCTTATTTTAGTCAACAGATCAACTCTGGTATCACAATTTTGTTTTTCTCTTGCAAAAACGACTCAGATCCAGTATTCAATACAGCGTCTAAAATCTTTAACAATTAGAATCTTGTGATCAGAGTGATTTTCAGCCTGACTGACTTTCCAAATTCAAGGCATAGAACTTAAATGGTTAAAAAAAAAAAAATAGAAGCTTTAAATCTTATAGGAAGACTTTCTAAGTGATGGCAAATCAGGCTAAAAGTAATCTATTCTTGTCATACTATCAAAGCTGGTTTGAATAGACTTCAGCCTAAAGTATTTCAGACATAGATTTTTTAAAAAATCACATAGCAACCTATCTATTCCCATGTATATAATAAATTGTTTCATGCAACACGTTTCCAAATTTCCCCATTGGTACTAAAGACAAAAAACAAACAAAAAAAAAGACTGTACTTATAATTGTAGAAATACCAGGATCTTTGTCTTAAAGGAAAAACTTCAGGGAAGAGCTTATTATGTAGTAAATAAGACTTTAAAATAATCAGGGTATCTTACTTAGAGATTAGTTCCAGTGAGATAGGTCCCATCCATCTTTAAAGGCCTTTCTTTATATTCTTCCAGCTGTATGATTCTAAGATTATGTTTCTTATATTGGCTTCCTGATGTTGAAGCAATGGTAAGGTTTTTCTTTAGATAATGTTTAAAAGATAACAGAAACGGCCTAGAGGTGAGTATATCAGATGATGTCCAGGTACCATTCCTCAGAATATTCTCTCTGTTTTTTTAAAAATTATCATTGGAATGTCTGATTTGAGATAGCTCAAACTAATGTAGATAAAGTTGAGAAAATCCATATATGTTTGTAAAAAAGACATATTAAGAAGTTATCTGGAGCAATGAAAATTTACAAGGCTCTGACTATGACCCCATCTCCCAGTAGTATTTGGAACTATTTCTTAGTTACACCTTCAGAAAAAATTGGCCAGAAAAGTTGTAGTACCTAGCTGAATTGTAACCAAAGAATGAAAGTTGGAAAATAAATAATAATAAATAGTAATAACATAGACAATTGATTAGCCCAGTAATCCTATCTCTAGAAGTTAAAGATGCACTCAAAACTTATGCAAAAGTGTGTTTGTCTTAATTCTACACATTATAGCCTCACCCCCAGCAAATCTAAACAACTTGTAGTTCAAGCAAAAGAAAAATAACTGAACAAATTACATCCAGCTAGATGATCAAATTTTAGGAAATAATAAAAATGAATTATTCAAAGAATTGGAATGACATTATGAACATGATTATAATATTAACAGAGAAATCTAATAAGCATTATAATTTCAATTTTTTATGAAAAAGTAGACCTATATGATGTATACCCATTTATTTATCTATAAATAGTAAAACAAAAGTGCAGAAAACGACATTAAATTTTCTATCTATTTAAGAATGCTACCTGGGAAATAGGATAAATAATGATTTTTATTATCTGTATATGCTTTCATGTATAATCTGAATTTATACAATAAAAATGTAAGGATTTGTACTAAGAACAAAACAACTGCCTTTTTTGATATAAAAATAAAAATATGCAGCTGAAAATGGTCTGGAAAAGAAATCAAGATATAGTGACTTCTAAAAGAATTAGTTGTTCTCTCCTATGCAAAGAGAGATTATGGAGTAAAGCTAAGATGATGATTAAGAAAGAAAAATAATTAAATCTTTAGATTTCACAGGAATTTATTATAATCAGTCTTATAATTCTATAGAGTTTTCTAGCTATCATTTAAAAAGATTATTAGGTCATTCCTGTTGCAACAGTGAATGATGCATTGTCATAATGTGAATATCTATAATCTTAATGTACACAATACTAAGTGCTTAAGTGATCCAGATGTGGATAAAATAAGTGTTTATAAAAATGATTTGAGATATAGACTCATTGTGCAGGTTGCCATGGTAACCACAATCCCAATTGAACTTTCATAAACCAAAGTCTATTTGATTTTTGTCGTTCTTGTCTAGAGGAGCTGTGTATCCTCAGAAAATGTAAACCTCATTTGCGAAGGGAGAAAGAAGCTCTTAAAATCTAGATTCTATATTCTTATCAGTAGCCTAATGTTTCTGCATTATCACACATGGGAAGTCTTAATATTTAATCATGCATTTCACTTTATGTGGTGTCTCTTTTTTTTTTTGTATAGACAGAGTCTCACTTTATGGCCCTCGGTAGAGTGCCGTGGCCTCACACAGCTCACAGCAACCTCCAACTCCTGGGCTTAAGCGATTCTCTTGCCTCAGCCTCCCGAGTAGCTGGGACTACAGGCGCCCGCCACAACGCCCCACTATTTTTTGGTTGCAGTTTGGCCGGGGTCGGGTTTGAACCCGTCACCCTCGGTATATGGGGCCGGCGCATTACCGACTGAGCCACAGGCGCCGCCCTATGTGGTGTCTTAATAATTTTTAAGGAAGGTCAGCAAGCTCCCTCTTCAGTATCTGTACTGTTTAGTTGGTGTCTTGCTCTTGTTCTTTTTTTCATACACGCACACACAGACACATATACTGTGCATACCAACATGCTTCCAAACCCACCAATGAATTGTGATTGTGGAGATAATATTTTAATATCTTCACTTTGTGATTCCATACAAACTTTCCTTTATAAGCCATACCCTAATGGACCCTAGCATTAATAACCAAGGGGCAGCCATGAAAGGAAATCCAGGAGGGAACACTTTTTCTTACTCACTCCCAACAAGTGACCTAAAATGAAAAGAAATTACACAGCTTTTTTTTTTGCATGATGAAAGTAAATGAAGTTAGATTCGTGTCTATTTTACAGAACAAAGAGGACTCAAGATGTTATAATGGCTTTCTCTCCATATATTTCCCCTCATATGCCAAACCTGCAAATACTTAATCATGTCATTGCTCTACTTAAACTTTTGATGACTTGCCATTTTTTCCAGATAAAGCCCAAATTTTATAAACTGTCCCTCAATTCTGCTTCTTCTCCCACTACATTTTCAATCTTCTCTGAATGCCCCAAATTACTTGTATTTCTCATTTTCAATTCATTATACTTTTTTTTTTTTGCAGTGTTGGACAGGACTGGGCTTGAACCCTCCACCCCTGGTATATGGGGCTGGCATTCTACTCCTTGAGCCACAGGTGCCACCCTCATTATACCTTTGGATTCTTCTACCTAAAAAAGCTTTAGCCTTTCACCAAGTTTCCCCACTGTTAACTCCCTCCTTTGCTTGGCTGTCTGCTTTTCTTCAGGACTCTGGATAACATAACGACTACTGTGAAACCTTCCCTGACAGACCTGTCACCAAAAAGGCATCATTGGGTCATCCTCCTGTGTACTCTCAAACAATCTGTATACCATGTTTGTATATACCATTTACCACATGCTGCATTTATTAAATGTGAATGCATTTACCACAGTTTATTGAAACTATCTTTTTTCTATACTAGCATTTTTTCAAAGTATATTTTGCTATCCTGCATAACTATTTCCCACATTACTTGCCTGTTTGACTTTGAATCATAGGGAACTCATTTCCCATTTCCATTATCAACTGGCTGCCAGATAGGCACAAACAAGAGTAGAAAGCAAGAAGAATGAGAAAACAGAACATTTCTCCTCATCTTTTCTGCCTCAGATGACAAGGAGTCTGATAATTGCCATATCTAGTCTATGTCTCTATTTCCGACAGGATCATCTCTGCCTCCATGGCCCTATCTCCTGCTGGGAACTTCACATTGGACCCCATGCATGGAGTCCAACCATTCACTTTGGACCCTATGCATTTTTACTAATTGAGGTTGCTTTATCAGCCCTTATTTGCTTCTCAGCTCTTTCATTTTATACCGTGTTCCCATACCAAAGTCAATTGTTTAGAAGTACCTGGAATAGTATCTCTTTCCCTAACTGGACCCTGAAAGTTACAGCTATACACATTTGAAAAGCAGAAGGTCTATCCTTTCATTTGCCTCAGCAATGAGCATAATTATTGGTATATATTGTTGGTATACAAATGTGTGCTGAATTAATTTAAATTGTGTTTTCAAAGCATAGACTGCTGAATAAGGAAATAAATATTTAAATTAAAAGAGATATTTAGTTGCTTTGATTTTGAAATAATGTACCTATTAATTAAAGTACTTCATTTCCATTGCAAAATATTTAGTCTCAAAAAGAAAGCCTCTGCTTTAATAAATGTTTGGTTGTCTTTAAAAATAATTTTACTACTATTCATTAAGGAAGTATAAAATTACCTTTTTGCCCATCCCTTCCTCCACGTATTTGGGTAGCCTTTCTTCTGTGGCACTGTGTCTGGATACAGCCATGTATCCTTAATTTATCATTTCAACAATAACAGAAAACAGTGTCAAAACATATTTTTTAAATTTGAAGAATAACCTTAAATTCCCTGAAATTTTTACTCATTTCACATAATTGACAAAAGTGCCCAAGAGCAAGAAAGGAATGTTTAATCACTGCTTGGTTTTAATTTTCTCCATTTTAATTTTCTAATTAAAGATGGAGGCTGAAAGTAGCAGGGACTCTGGGAGAGACTACAGATAGCAACATTTCTGCCAAAATTAATAAAATGGAGCATAATATCCAACCCAAACAAAGCTCTTGTATAATAGAATCTGTGAACAAAGCCATGGCAAAAGCTTTTTCAAAAGAAATGTGTGTGCTTTGCAGATAGCTTTTTTTCCAGGGATTTTCCTAAGGTTGGTCTTGGTTTCATTCAGTTAAAGAAATATCACATTGTACATACTGAAAAATACTTATTACTGTGTCATAGATGGAACATTTCCAAAATACTCTTATCTTCTATGGTATAGAATAGATGTGTTGGTCATTACACAGGTCTTGACAAAATGGTAACATGCAATGCAAAGGTTTTGGTATGAAAAAAATCTGCTAGCAGAAATACAATACAGCTGTTGGCTGTAAGCACACAGCTGATGTGGGATCAACGTGTGTACTCCAAATGTTCAGCTGCCAATTGGCAAAATCATTTGTTGGGCAGTTAATGAATCTCTGATAGAAAGTTATAATGTATATTGTCAGCCTCAGTGAGTAGGGCACCGGCCCCATATGCCAAGGGTGGCGGGTTCAAACCCAGCCCTGGCCAAACTGCAACAAAAAAATAGCCGGGTGTTGTGGCGCGCGCCTGTAGTCCCAGCTGCTTGGGAGGCTGAGGCAAGAGAATCGTGTAAGCCCAAGAGTTAGAGGTTGCTGTGAGCCTTGTGAAGTCATGGCACTCTACCTGAGGGCGGTACAGTAAGACTCTGTCTCTACAAAAAAAAAAAAAGTTTAATATCATGTGCTGAGGGCTAACTGAAAGGGAGGATTTTTATAAAAATGCACAAGTGACAGATTGAAATAAAAAAACAAATACAACAATATCAATAACTCATCCTTGGTTTTATTTTTTTTAATTCAATATGTCTTGAATTTTGATAAGAAAAAATATAAAATTATATTCTTATATGATATTTTTTCCAAATATTTAGTAATTATATATGTATATATATAAATACTTTTAAATTTGCCATACTCTATCACTTAGATAATTACATTCAATAGCAAAAATTCATTCCATTATTCCAGACATGTCTATAGTGTAGGTCAAATATTCAATGACATGTGACAAAAAGCCAAAGTTAAAGCATTTCCAACTTTAAGTTTCCCCCACAGTGATCAGCAATCAAAAATGTCCCAGAGAACATAAAATTGCCCTTCCCATTTCTCCTATTTATCCTTCTCTATCTGCCATATTATCTCCATAATCTAGAAGGTAGGTCATCTGACTTACAGGAAACTCTCATTTAGGGGTATAGATCCTGACAAATTTCGGAAGCAACTTTTTGTCTAGAGTCTGAGGAGCCAGAAATAATGCTTTTCTTCTCATGACATCTCACTATAAGTTTAACAAGAGAAACAGCTAAAGACTTACTGAACTCATGATCTCTCTTATTCAAATAGACCCAACAGTGTCTAGGAAAGACATAATTACATGATTAGCTATTGAAAACACAAAGCCACCACTTCAATTAGTATGCAAGCTTTCTTCTGACAGAATAAATGCAGAAATCAAAGATGATTGAGCAGGTGATTATTTCTATTTTTCTGTGCACGTGGATGAGGGGGCAAAAGGTTATTTTTAAAAGGCTTCTAAGCAAGAAAAATATAATCTTTTAAAAGATAAACTATGCCCCTATAAAGGTAGAAGGGTTATCTTCATATAAAGTAATAGTCTTTTAATCAAGACAGTTACTTTTTAGTAATTGCCACTATTTCCTTTAGCTTATAGAGAATATCTAAGGCATTTCAGTGATAAATATGCAATTTTTCTTTCTGATTAAAAATGTTAATATCCACCTTGTCTCATTTCATGAACTTTCTTTTGGCAAATGTATACAACAACAATAAAAATATTGGCATCTTGTATTCATAGGAGATTCTTTTATAAGTTTTAATTCTAGGAGATGTATTTAACATTAGTTTCCATTGTTCCTCTGCCTCAGGGACTAAGTACAACTATATTTCTGGAAACAGAGATAATTTAATTGGCTCATTAAACAGTATCAATATGCCAATGGTAACCCTAAAACTGGGGTTTTGAGGCTCCTGAGCTTTTCTTTTTACAGTGTAAGACCAGATCTCTTGCTTCAATACTGAAGAAATAAAACTCAATAATAATTATAAGTAAATCATTATTAATTAGAGATATAAGAGGTTATCATGCATTCCCTCAATGGTAATAGCAATTCAGAAAATAAATTTTCTTTCTTTATTCTTTCATTGGCAAATAAAATTACCCTTTTGGGATATAGCTTTGTTACTGGTTAAAACATCTAATACTGACCTTTAATTAGTGATCTTATAAATCCTAGTGGATGGATTGACCTTTTAACCCACTAAAATAACAAGATAGTATAAATCTGATTCCTTTACTATTCAAGTATCAGTAAATGACCGCATTCTTTCCAAAATATATAACTCTACATAAAATCCAACAAGGACTTCCAACAACTATAAAACAAAGTGATGACATTTACAGATAAAAATATGTAAGTGCTAAAGTGTCTTACACAATATGATAAATTAAATGTTCACAGTTCATGTGAATCCTTCACTTCTCTTTTTCTTTCACTTGTTGCTAAATTATTTTCTTTGTATTAAGATTTATTTCACTATAACAAAAGTACTTAGGTGGAAAAGAAATTATTTCTATTCAAAATGTTTGCAGTTGCATTGTAAAAATATTTACTACATATAATGTAGTGTTATATATTAAAATTTTTCTTAAATATGTAAAAATTATTTATACAGATTGAATTTCACCTCTAAGCACTCATTCATTAATAATCTGTTAAATATACTTATCTTTAAGCCAAGAAACCCAAACCAAAATAAACCAAAAAATACATAGTCTCGGGGTAGCACCTGTGGCTCAAAGGAGTAGGGTGCTGGCCCCATATGCCGGAGGTAGTGGGTTCAAACCCAGTGCTGGCCAAAAACTGCAAAAAAAATAAAAATTTAAAATTTAAAATAAAAAACACATAGTCTCATTTGTGGCATACTTATATTTTTCTGAATAATGCTATTACATTTTCTTCCCTAAACTTTCCATGAAACACAGAAACATGAAAAACTGAAGCAAATGAACATGTTGAGCTAATAGATAATATCAAAATTCCATAAAATAGTATTAGCTACAATTAAATTAAAGAATAATGGTACCTCAGCGATGGCCAGTAAAATGGTAAAACTCTTTTTCTTAGGAATTAGACTTTGCCTGCTAGTTTCCATTAGTGTAATAAAAGGGGAGCGTGGATAAGTGTTCATGGAAGAAGAGAAGAGAAAATTCTTACATATCAAGCTGGTACAATGGTGCCAATTTCAGGCCAAAATGAGGCTGTGGCCATGGATATGTTGCCTAAACAAACTATCTTCCTGGAAATCCTGCTTCTCTCTGTCAACTTGACAGAACACCAAAACAAAAAGTTCCTTGTATTTGTACTTGGAACATTGTGGAAAGGTTATATCCCCCTACCTCCACCAAAGGGGGGGGGAAAAAACCTCTCTTGGCCTGCTTTTGGAAGGTGACAGAAATGGAGATTCAAGTTTTGGATTAAGAAGGAATTTATTCTTATGTAATAAAAATCCTCTCCTCATGAGGGCGCTACATACACTTCCTAAAAACCTTAGCATGGCTGAATAATACTGAGACTTCTACTGGATTTTTTTGAGGGAATGCAAGGATATCATGTACAAAACAAGACAAAACACAACTAATTGGGAATGCACATGTCATAATGAAACTGCTTTTTAAAAAGCAAAAAGAGAGGTGTAAAATTCACAAGAGTCAAATCCCTGCCATCTGGAGTTTTCAGATGATAAATGTCCAAGTCAAAATTGCTTAGTCCTGTTAACTTATTTATATTCTATACTTAAAAGAATTGCCACATCATATTCTTAAGGATATGGATATATAAGTAGCTACTTCAATTTCCATTTTTCAACTGACATCCCAAATTTAAAAACTAAGGTCCTCTCCGGTGTCATCCTGGTAAACTTCTCTGTGAACTTTCTTTGCAAGAACTGTCCCTCTGGATCCATATGAGGTATATGCTCTGAGGCTTCAACAACCTTTGTATCACCATTGAAAATGTGCCTACATCCAAAATAACTCCAAAGTGCCTGGCTCTCTCCCACTGGTGGTTTCTTCACTTCATATATAATCAAATACTTAATTTGTGTAGTGCCTAAAACAGGGCTGAGTTTTGGGACATTTTTGTCTGCTACACTTTCATCAATACAGGTGGTCATGAACCATTTTTACTATTTATTGATTTCTGTTTCAATATTACAGTAGTGTATTGGTTTGCAAAGTCAGGGTCCAGCCTACTTTCTCTTAGTCATTCAGAGAGCATTTAAATAAGTCTCTTAACCAATTGACTAAGTTTTTTATGATGGAGGGGTTGGTGTAGAAGTCTTTACTAATACTTTAATCTTATTTATGTCAGCAGCCGTCATAAGGGTACATCTCCTCACATTCTACCACATAATCATTGTTTCCCTCCTCTGTTTTTGTATAATGTCATGTCTAACTTAAAAATTTCCACATAGAAATGGAATCAGACAAGCTTCCACTTGAACTGATGTTGCAATTCAGCATAGTGCTATAAGATCTAGCCAAAACAATCAGGCAAAGGAAATATATCAAGGGCATCAAATGGAGACAGAGGAGGTCAAACTCTCACTCTTTGCTGATGATATGGTCTTACAATTAGAAACCCCAGGGACTCAATCCCAAGGCTCCTAGAAGTAACCAAGGAATACAGGAATGTCTTGGGATGCAAAATTAATGCCTATAACCCAGTAGCAACCATATACTCCAATAGCAGTCAAGCTGAGAATCAAATCAAAGACAGACTACTCTTCACAGTAGCTCCAAGGAAAATGAACTACCTGAGAATATATCTAACAAAGGATGTGAAGAATCTTTACAGAGAAAACTAGAAAAATCTAAGTTACAGCAAAAATATTGTCAAATGGAAGAATATACCATGCTCATGTCTGGGAATAATCAACATTGTTATAGAGTCCATATTACCCAAAGCTATCTATACATTATAATCAATCCCCAACAAACTACCAACATCATACTTTGAAGAACTTAAAAAACAGGATTTTTAAAAATATGGAATCAGAAACATCTAAATAGTCAGTGTAATTTTTAGAAAGAAAAACAAACCTGGAAGCATCACATTATCAGACTTCAGGTTAAACTACAAGTCTATAGTGATGAAAACAGCAAGGCACTGGCACAGAAATGGAGTCCTACATCTACGGAATAGAATAGAGCACCTAGATGAACCCAGGCATGTATTGTCATCTGGTTGTTGACAAACCAAACAAAAGAAAACACGGGGTGGGGGAGCTGCACAGGGACCCGTGATAGGCACCCTCCCACCTCCAGAAGAGCTACGCAGGGACCCGTGATCAGCACCTTCCCAGACCTCCAGAACAGCTGCACCAGGACCTGTGATCAGCACCCTCCCGGACCTCCAGAAGAGCTGCACTGGGACCCACGATCAACACCCTCCCTGACCTCCAGAAGAGCTGCACCAGGACCCGTGATTGGCACCCTCCCGGACCCAGTAAGAGCTGTGCAGGGACCCGGTACCCCACCCACCAGGCCTCCCCATGCCCTGACCAGGAACTCTGGGAGCCACGCAACCCCATGTCCTCCCTCCTGTACCCTCCCTGCCTTCACACCACCCACTCATCTGGCCAGGGACTCTAGTAGTTGCGGGCCCTCCGGAGCCCTCCTTGCCTCTGCGGGGAGCCCTTCTCCTGGCCAGAGACTGCTGGAGCCTTGGGCTCTCTGTGCCAAAGTCACTGGGCACCAAGCACTCCCAGAACCGTATGCACCACCACCCTACCGTTTTGCTGGATCCAGGGGTGTCACACTCTGGAGCCGTTCCCACAACTAGAACTCCCTGGCTGGGGGCAGCCCCAGAAGAGCTACACAGGGTCACTCTGTAAAAAGATCCAGCAACAATAGAGTGATCCCCCCCACCCAACCACCAGGTCTAATCTCGGAGAGACACCACCCCAACTCTGAGGATGGCCAGAGGCAATGGTGAAAAACAATCATGAGACGAAATCAAAGGTAATACTCTGGCAATATGAATAATCAGAGTAGATCAACTCCCCCAAGGATCATGGGACCACAAGGTCCCATGAACAAACAAATACCTGAGATGTCAGAAATCGAATTCAGAATCTGGATAGCAAATAAGATCGAACTAGAATTCCAAGCAGTAACCCAAAAGATGTCTCAAGAATTCAACAAATTCAAAGACCAAATGACCAAAGATTTTGACAAATTGAGACAAAAAGTTGCAGCCCTCAAAGATCTGAGAAACACAGTAGAATAGCTCAGTAACAGAATGGAGCAAGCAGAAGAAAGGATTTCTGACATCGAAGACAAAGATTTCAAATGCTCCCAAACTCTCAGACAGGAAGAGAAATGGAGGGCAAAAACAGATCTCTCTCTGAGAGCTCTGGGATCATTCGAAGAAAACCACTATTCATCTTATAGGGATCCCCGAAAGTGATGAAGTGGCTTCACAAGGCACAGAGTCTCTTCACCATGAGATTATGAATGAGAACTTTCCAGACATGCCAAGAGATTCTGAAATTCACATAGCAGACAGTTTCAGAATTCCAGCATGACTCCACCTGAATAAGACATCTCCCAGATACATCATAATCAATTTCACTAAAGTTAATATGAAGGAGAAAATTCTGAAAGCAGCCAGACAAAAGAAAACCATCACCTATAAGGGCAAGAATATCAGAATAAATGCAGATCTCTCTGCTGAAACCTTACAAGCTAGAAGAAGATGGTCATTGACTTTAAATCTCCTAAAACAAAATAACTTTCAACCCAGGATCCTGTACCCAGCTAAACTGAGTTTCATTTATGATGGAGAAATTAAATACTTTAACGACATTCACATGTTGAAGAAATTTGCCACAACTAAACCAGCTCTTCAGGATATTCTCAGACCAGCATAATCCATCACAAAAGTAAACCCACCCAGAAAATTTTGATCAAATTCCAACTTCCACAGTCACAAAAGGATTAAAAATGTCCACCGGACTCTTGAAAGGCTTATCAATAATCTCAATTAATGTGAATGGTTTAAATTGTCTCTAAAGAGGCACAGGTTGGCTGACTGGATACAAAAACTCAAGCCAGATATCTGCTGCATAGAAGAATCTCGTCTTACATTAAAAGACAAATATAGACTCAAGGTGAAGGGATGGTCAACTATACTTCAGGCAAATGGAAAGCAGAAAAAAGCAGGCATTGCAATTCTATTCGCAGATGCAATAGACTTTAAACCAAACAAAATAAGGAAGGATAAGGATGGACACTTCATATTTGTTAAAGGTAATACTCAATATGATTAGATTTCAATTATTAATATTTATGCACCCAACCAGAAAGTACGTCAATTTATAAGGGAAACTCTAACAGACATGAGCAACTTGATTTCCTCCAGTTGCATAGTAGTTGGAGATTTTAACACCCCTTTAGCAGTGTTGGATAGATCCTCCAAAAAGAAGCTAAGCAAAGAAATCTTAGATTTAAACTTAACCATTCAACATCTGAACTTAACAGACATCTACAGAACATTTCACCCCAACAAAACTGAATACACATTCTTCTCATCAGCCCATGGAACATACTCCAAAATCAACCATATTGTGGGACACAAATCTAACGTCAGCAAATTAAAAAAAAATAGAAATTATCTCTTGCATCTTCTCAGACCATCATGGAATAAAAGTTGAACTCAAGAACAACAGGAATCTGCATACCCATACAAGAACATGGAAGCTAAATAACTTTATGCTGAAGGACAGATGGGTTATAGACGAGATTAAGAAGGAAATCACCAAATTTTTGGAACAAAACAACAATCAAGACACGAATTATCAGAACCTCTGGGATACTGCAAAGGCAGTCCTAAGAGGGAAATTTATAGCACTGCAAGCCTTCCTCAAGAAAACGGAAAGAGAGGAAGTTAATAACTTAATGGGACATCTCAAACAACTGGAGAAGAAAGAACATTCCAACCCCAAACCCATTAGAAGAAAAGAAAAAAACAAAATTAGAGCAGAATTAAATGAAATTGAAAACAAAAGAATTATACAACAGATCAATAAATCCAAAAGTTGTTTTTTTTTAACAAGGTCAATAAAATAGATAAACCTTTGGCCAACCTAACCAGGAAAAAAAAGAGTAAAATCTCTAACTTCATTAATCAGAAATGGTAAAGATGAAATAACAACAGACCCCTCAGAAATTCAAAAAATCCTTAATGAATATTACAAGAAACTTTACTCTCAGAAATATGAAAATCTGAAAGAAATTGACCAATACTTGGAAGTACGCCGCCTACCAAGACTTAGCCAGAATGAAGTGGAAATGTTGAACAGGCCTATATCAAGTTCCAAAATAGCATCAACTATATAAAATCTCCCTAAAACAAAAAGCCCAAGACCAGATGGCTTTATGCCAGAATTCTACCAAACTTTTAAAGGAGAACTAGTACCTATATTACTAAACCTCTTCCAAAATATAGAAAAAGCAGTAATACTACCCAGCACATTCTACGAATCACCTTGATTCCTAAACCAGGGAAAGACCCAACAAGAAAAGAAAATTATAGACCAAAATCACTAATGAATATTGATGCAAAAATACTCAATAAGATCCTAACAAACATAATCCAACAACACACCAAAAAAATTATACACCATGACCAAGTGGGACTTATCCCAGGGTCTCAAGGCTGGTTCAATATACGTAAATCTATAAATGTAATTCAGCACATAAACAAACTAAAAAATAAAGACCATATGACTCTTTCAGTTGATGCAGAAAAAGCTTTTGATAATATCCAGCATCCCTTCATGATCAGAACACTTAAGAAAATTGGTATAGAAGGGACATTTCTTAAACTAATAGAGGCCATCTATAGCAAACCCACAGCCGATATGGTATTGGATGGAGTTAAATTGAAATCATTTCCACTCAGATCAGGAATCAGGCAAGGTTGCCCATTGTCTCCATTGCTCTTTAACATTGTAATGGAAGTTTTAGCCATTGCAGTTAGGGAAGAAAAGGAGATCAAGGGTATCCACCCAGGGTCAGAAGAGATCAAACTTTCACTCTTCACAGATGACATGATTGTATATCTGGAAAACACTAGGGATTCTACTATAAAACTTTCACAAGTGATCAAGGAATACAGCAATGTCTCAGGCTACAAAATCAACACCCATAAATCTGTAGTCTTTATATATACCAACAATAGCCCAGCCAAAAAAACAGTCAAGGACTCTATTCCTTTCACAGTAGTGCCAAAGAAGATGAAATGTTTGCAAGTTTATCTAACAAAAGACGTGAAAGATCTCTATAAAGAGAACTATGAAACTTTAAGAAAAGAAATAGCTGAAGATGTTAACAAATGGAAAAACATACCATGCTCATGGCTAGGAAGAATCAACATCATTACAATGTTTACACTACCCAAAGCAATATATAATTTTAATGCAATCCCTATTAAAGCTCCACTGTCATACTTTAAAGATCTTGAAAAAATAATACTTCATTTTATATGGAATCAGAAAAAACCTCGAATAGCCAAAACATTACTCAGAAATAAAAACAAAGCAGGAGGAATCATGCTACTAGACCTGAGACTATACTATAAATCGATAGTGATCAAAATAGAGAAGTAGATGTCTGGAACAGAATAGAGAACCAAGAGATGAATCCAGCCACTGATCGTTATTTGATCTTTGACAAGCCAATTTCAAACATTCAGTGGGGAAAAGATTCCCTATTTAACAAATTGTGCTGGGTGAACTGGCTGGCGATCTGTAAAAGACTGAAACTGGACCCACACCTTTCACCATTAACTAAGATAGACTCTCACTGGATAAAAGATTTAAACTTAAGACATGAAACTATAAAAATACTTGAAGAAAGTGCAGGGAAAACTCTTGAAGGAATCAGCCTGGGTGAATATTTTACGAGAAGGACTCCCCAGGCAATTGAAGCAGTATCAAAAATACATTACTGGGACCTGATCAAACTAAAAAGCTTCTGCACAGCCAAGAACATAGTAAGTAAAGCAAGCAGACAGCCCTCAGAATGGGAGATAATATTTGCAGGTTATACCTGCAATAAAGGTTTAATAACCAGAATCCACAGAGAACTGAAACATATTAGTAAGAAAAGAACAAGTGATCCCACCTCAAGGTGGGCAAGGGACTTGAAGAGAAACTTCTCTAAAGAAGACAGATGCACAATCTATAGACACTTGAAAAAAGCTCATCATCCTTAATCATCAGAGAAATGCAAATCAAAACTACTTTGAGATATCAAATAACCCCAGTAAGAGTAGCCCACATAACAAAATCCCAAGGCCAGAGATGTTGGTGTGGATGCGGAGAAAAGGGCACACTTCTACACTGCTGGTGAGAATGCACACTAATACGTTCCTTCTGGAAGGATGTTTGGAGAATACTTAGAGATCTAAAAATAGACCTGCCATTCAATCCTGTAATTCCTTTACTAGGTATATACCCAGAAGACCAAAAATCACAATATAACAAAGACATCTGTACCTGAATGTTTATTGCAGCCCAATTCATAATTGCTAAGACATGGAAGAAGCCCAAGTGCCCATCAAGCCACAAATGGACTAGCCAATTGTGGCACATGTATACCATGGAATATTATGCAGCCCTAAAGAAAGATGGAGACTTTACCTCTTTCATGTTTACATGGATGGAGCTGGAACATATTCTTCTTAGCAAAGTATCTCAAGAATGGAATAAAAAGTATCCAATGTACTCAGCCCTACTATGAAGTTAATTTATAGCTTTCATATGAAGGCTATAACCCAACTATAGCACAAGAATTTGGGGAAAGGGCCAAGGGAGGGGAAAGGATGGGGGGGAGTCAGGGTGGAGGGACAGTAATGGGTGGGACCACACCTATGGTTCATCTTAGAATGGGTACAGGCAAAACCTACTAAATGCAGAATACAAATGTCTACATACAATAACTAAGAAAATACCATGAAGGCTACGTTGAACAGTTTGATGAGAATATTTCAGATTGCATATGAAACCAGCACATTGTACCCCTTGATTGCACAAATGTACACAGCTATGATTTAACAATAAAAAAAAAAAGATTTCATAGAAAGAGAAACATGATATAAATATAGAGAGGTTCGTAACTCAAAACTTATTTTGCAGCTACTTAAATATTAAGTGAAATAAGTAAAATTAGCATAAAAATTTTAAAACGCCAACTCACCCTTTCTGTGAGAATTACAATTGGTGAAAATGCAGAGTTTATGAAATTATGAACATCAGTTTGAAATAAATATTTCATAATCTGAAACTTGAGAGCATCTTCTGTTGATTGATAAATAAAAATATGTTAGCATTAAAAAAAAGAACCCTGGGGAGAGTTTTATTTAATAAATGGTGCTGGGAGAACTGATTAGCCACATGCAGAAAAATGAAACTGGATCTGTACCTCTTATCACTTACAAAAACTGACTCTCGCTGGATAAATTATTTAAATTCAACACACAAAACAGTAAAAATTCTAGAAGAAAATGTGGGAAAACCTTTTCCCAACATTGGCATGGGCAAAAATTTTATGAAGAAGACACTCTTGGAAATTGCAGTAACACCAAAATATGAAAGGGATATGATCAAACTAAAAAGCTTCTAAGTGGCGCCTGTGGCTCAAAGGGGTAGGGCGCCAGCCCCATATGCCGGAGGTGGCAGGTTCAAACCCAGCCCCAGCCAGAAACTGGAAAAAAAAAAAAAAATAACTTCTGCACAGCTAAGGATACAACTAAAGCAGACAATTTCCAGAATGGGAAAAGTTAATTGCATGCTACAAATCTGAAAAGGCTGATAACTAGAATCTACAGGAACTCAAGCTAATCAACATAAAAAAGGCAAACAATTCTATTTGTAAGTGGGTAAGAGCCATAAACAGAACCTTCCGTGGAAAAATCCTCATCACCTCTAATCACCGGAGAAATGAAAATCAAAACCACCCTGAGATATCACCTAACCCCAGTGAGAACAGCCCACATCACAATGTTCCAAAGCTCCAGATGCTGGTACCGATATGGAGAAAAGGGAACACTTTTACTCTGCTGATGGGATTGCACACTAATACAGCCTCTATGGAAAGAAGAAGGGGAATCCTCAAAGATGAAACCTTCCATCTGATCCTGCAATCCTATCAGTAGGTATTTACAAAGAAGAGAAAAATAATTTTAACATAAGAATATTTGCGTTAGGATATTCATCACAGCTCAATTCACAATCGGGAGCATGTGGGATCAACCCATGTGCCTGTCAACTCATATAATGAATGTGCTATATGTATGCCATGGAATACTATTCATCCCTAAAAAAAAATGGAGACTTTACATCTTTTGTATTTACCTGGATGAAGTTGAAGCACATTCTTCTTAGTAAAGTATCACAAGAATGGAAAAGCAGTGTCCACAGTATGCAATACTAAAATGAAACCAATAGATAAGCAACTATACCCCTACATGAAAGAAAAACAAAATTGAATTCAAGAGTGTATGTTGGGGGGAGAAGACAGAAGGAGGAATTAGGAAGCTCTCATCTAATGGGCATAATGTAAGGGTACACAGTACACACTCTGGGTGAAGAGCTCAACAACAACTTAACATTACCTAACCAATGCCAACAGGATATCCTAATCATTTGTACGCTCCTATTAATCTGAACTTCAAAAACAAATAGAGTTTATACAATTGAATGTCTATAGCAGCAGTTCTCAACCTGTGGGTCGCGACCCCTTTTTAACAATGAAAATAAATTGCGGCATTCAGAAGGTTGAGAACCACTGGGAGTTTTTAAAACACATGACTATGGAATAATATTTCACTTCAATTTTAATTTTAGAAGAACACAATGTCTCATGCAGAGAATGAAGATTATTAATTTATAGTTCCAGGTTCCATTCTCTTCATAGACCAACCTTAAGATACATTATAAGGAAAGAAAAAATAATCTATCTGCACAAAGTTTTTCTGTGTACTACTACTTATAAAAAAGTACAGTGGAGATGGAAAAACTGTTCTTCTCCTAGGGTGGTGGTAAAATGAATTAAATTGTATATATTCTACAATTATAATTGGAAGATAAAGAATACGAAGAACTACATGAGGTAACTGTAAATCATTAGACCTATACATAGATAAAATTGTGTCCATGTTATGGTAATAATTATGACACAGATGTGTACACACACATTTAGCAGATACTGGAGAAAGCAACAAAAAGAGTTTAAAGTTTTAAAGGGTGCTCAGATGAAGGTGATTTTTTTTCCTTTTTGTACGTCCTTTATTTTATTATAATGTTCTTTGTCTGTTAATTAATAATTGAAGAAAATAATTATTTTACACAGAATCATACTATGAAAAAAATCAAATACTGACTCCATCTTATTGCCACGAGAATATTCACTATATTGGATTTCACTTCAGAAACACCTGGTTTTAAATAATTAGGTAAATGTTATAATTCATTTACTTGTTACCATATACAGGCATTCTACTATTATACAACATTTAAGCTTTGTGGTGGCCTTCATAATTCTTGGAATAATTCTGAGGATACTCTCTGCCTCTAATCTATTAAAATTAAAATAAATTTTCCCTCTCATTCTCCTTTTATCACTGAATCTTATCATTTCTTTTATAGTCAAGAAAAAAAAGAACACCCAAATATAAACAAAAGAAAGGTTAATTCTACAGTCTATCTAAATAAATGCATACTCAGTCTATTTTGTTAACTCCCACCTATACATAAACCAAAGGCCCTATTATTATTGAAGCAGTAACACCTTTCAGCTTTGTCCTATTCTGAGAAAATGACCCCCTAACTTTCAAAAGACAGATAGCTATGGAGACAGCTATGAAGGTCTTTACCTTGGGTAAACTTGATCAAGAACAGATGGATAACACCTTACATCAAAAAATCTTAAATTATTTAATAAAAGTCAACTACATGGGGGTATCATTAAAAGATTATAAAATTGTTTTATGAAATACATCCTTTTAGGACTGTGGAAATTAAGTGATTTTAGAGTATTTCATCTACACTAGCAAATAAGCATAGCTATGGACTCAAACACAATTAAAAAGCATAAAACTACATGATCATTCCATCAATTAAAGCAATGACCAAAAACAATGAAAGAAAGCAGATGACACAATATATGATCTGACGATTAAGATTACAAACTCATTCTGGAAAATGTGCTGCCTACCTCATTGCTGAATATCACTACACTTTCCTCGCACTCCCCTAGGGAAGTTATGCACTGACACCAGGACCTAATCCATTCTCCAAATAAAAAATCTGGACTCTTTTTCTAGACTGCCATCAGAGCTGTCAGTGTCTTACTCCGGATTTTCTGACTCTCATCAAAATGTATTCCTTTCAATATTTCCCTTACCTTCCAGTAAAGATAAAAGTCACTGGGGCCCAGATAAGGTGAGCAGGAGGCTGCAAACTCTGTCACAGAAAGTGCCATGTGAAGCACTGTCCCTAGATCAGTGGGTAGGGTGCTGGCCACATACATCGAGGCTTGTGGGTCCGAACCTGGCCCAGGCTAGATAAAACAACGACAACAGCAACAGAAAAAAATAGCGGGGCATTGTGGTGGGCACTTGTAGTCCAAGCTACTTGGGAGGCTTAGGCTGCTTAAGCCCAAGCGTTTGAGGTTGCTATGAGCTGTGATGCCATGGCACTCTACTGAGGGTGACATAGTGAGACACTGTCTCTTAAAAAAAAAAGGGCCACACGAGTGGGTGTACTGTCAAGATGCAAGAGCCATGAGTTGTTGATGAAAATGGTAAGTCACTTTCATATAACTTTTTCATGCAGCCTTTCCCAGACTTCCAAATGATAAATTTGGCTAATTGTTTGTCTAGTTGGTACAAATTCATAATGAACAATCCCTCTGGTATCAAAAACTTTAGCCAAAACATGTGACTCTTAACGTGGACTGACGGAACGTTTTTGGTCATGGTGAATAGGGGACTTTTATTATGTACTTGGACACTTTATTTCAGGGTTGTGCCGGTACACCCATGTTTCATCACCAGTGGTAAGACAAACCAAAATATTGTCTTGCCTTTCCAAAAGGTCTTGGCAAACATGACTCTCCTTTGCTTTTGTTCATCATTGAGCTCTTCCTGAATCATTTTTGCACGTACCTTTCTCATGCCAAGATTTTCAGGTAAGATTTCTCTAACTGTTTCTCTATCAGTGTTTACTTGGTCTGCTATACTTCTCACAGGAAGCCAATGACTTTGTTGCAAATTTAATGAATTTTGCAACATTTCATCGGTTCTGCTCATTATTAGCTTCCCTGTCAATGATGCTTTCTCTTCCCTCAGAAAAACGAATCCACATGTACGTGGTCGTCTTCTTTGTGGCATTATACCTAGAAACTTAATTTGTGTATCCCTGATTTCACTTCCACTCTTGCCAAGTGTGATAAGACATTTAATGTTTGTTCATTGTGTTAATTCAAGCTCTGACACCTCTGTGACAACACACAATAACACAATAATGGATGCCACTTTGCAAGACACTGCCACATGTTGACATGAACCCAGCTGTGATACCCTGACATACTGAGGTTATGAAACCTTGACATCCTACCAAGCTGTACGCTGCTGCTGATGTAAGTACATGGTGGCTAGTTCGCCAACTTAACTATGAGACCTTGTAAATACTCTCACTTGAAATTAGTTACAGTAAAATGAAACCACACTGAGTGGACAGAAATGGAAAGTAAAGTACATCAAAGGTGTTCATTCAATAATTAGAAATACACTGTATGCCTTTCAAATATGCTAATTTACACCTAATTATGTAACATCTAAATTTTCATTTGTTTATTCTCATAATTTATCAGGCATAGTGCTAGGTGAGAGGGAAATTTTTCTAAGGAGAGGTTTTACCTAACCCCTAACTGACTCACTATAGAGTTGAAAATAGGAGGAAAAATTATATATATATATATGATTAGCATGTACTTTAGTTTGTATGGGGTAGGAGAATGTCCTAAAATAGTGATGCCTAAAATTAAATTTTTTTTTTTTTTTGGCCGGGGCAGGGTTTGAACCCGCCACCTCCGGCATATGGGACCGGCGCCCTACTGCTTGAGCCACAGGCGCCGCCCCCTAAAATTAAATTTTAATCAAAGATAAACTATTCTCGTGAAGAAATGAAATTTTTAGGAAAATACCAAATCTAAAAATACCTAGAAATAATTTTAACAACATATGTAACATCTATATGTATAAAACCATAAAATGATATGGAGAGGAAATAAAGAACACAGAGTACAAGGAGCTATATAAGATGGTTCATAGATTGAAAGACTCGGTGTAATAAAAATGTTGATAAACTTCAAATTGATCTATGTATTCAATAAAACCTAATCAAAATCCTTAAAAAATACTTCATAAAACTAGACAAGTTGATCTTATAATTAATGAGGAAATTAAAAGGATTTAAAAAGGGTCTAATGATGAATATATTTTACAAAGTAACTTTAATTCAGAGACTTTGGTATTGGTACAAAGGCAAAAATAATAATAATAATAATAATAGTGAGGAAGTACAGAGCCTGACAGTAAGCCCATAGATACAGGCTTTCTTTAAAAGAAAGTTGGCATTTCAAAACGCTACATGGAAAACTTATTCTGGAGCAATTGGTACCCAAATTAAAAATAAAAGAAACTTGATGATTATGTTATAACACATAAAAATTGATGATAGACTGTTGCTGATCTAAATATAAAAGGCAAAACAATAAAGTTTCTAAGCTATCATATAAAATAACATCTTCATAACTGTGGTGTTTTAGCAATGATTTCTTAAATAGGACACAGTATTGACTGATGAGGAGTAAAATGCTAAAATAGGTTCCAATAAAATTCCATTATTCTCTGTTTTCAAAGACATGACAATGAAAGTAAACCAAAAAATATACTTATACCTATAACCATAAAAGAGTTTGTATCCAGAATACAAATTCATAGACATTCTGATTTAAAATGAACAGCATACTTGCAAATAATTCACAAAAGAGAGTATCCATATGACCAGTAAATAAATAAATAAGGTGGTTTAACATATTAACAATCAGGAAATTACAAATTATTATCTTATTAAAACACAACTGTGTGACTATTAGAACGGATAAAAATTTTAAAACAAAACAACTACCAGGTAACTGAATGTGGGGAGCAAAATGAACACTTCCACCTCACTGGTTCAACCATTTCGGAGACCATTTGTAATAATCTACTGAATTAAATATATGCATGTTCTATGACCACAGAGGGCAGTGTGTCTTTGGGTTCACAGGGACACAAATACAAACATGTTCAGGATAGAACTAAGTCCACTCCGACTAGGCATATGAGCTATGTTTGCGGTAATACTAGTAAGTTAGAAACACCTGGATTTGAATTTGGCTCTGCTACTTTCCAGTTGCATTAGCCTTGGATCACTTATTTGAGCTTTCTTATTATAGTTTCACTATCTGCAAGAAGGAAATCATTCCACCCATTTCCCAGTGTTGCATGAAATTACATGAGATTAGGATGATAAAGTTCCTATCATGATATTAGGTACATTAGCATGTTCTCCAGTGTGCTTTTTTATTATTGGCTAAATTTATGAGTTTTGGTGCCTTCAGTTCCCCAATATGACTGATTTTTCCTCATTCAAGATGTTAGTCATTTGCAAAACGTTCATTTATTGTCTGTGACTACCCATAGAAGAGGTAACATGGAAGGACAGATATTTGTTCTTGCCTCAACCTATTTTAAAAGTCAGCTTTCGTTTCTATTGAACCTTAATGCTTCGCATTCATTTTTAATACAATGTTCACTATCCTAGAGCATAAACCTTTTTATATTTAAATGTAAAAGTAAATTTCGAAGAAAGATAGACACTGTATAACAAAATCTATCATAAATGGAAATGAATTTTGGACACAAGCAAATACTATTAGAGAATCCTCTATACATTTAAACCTGCTGAAGCACAGTACATGAACAGTTAATAACATATGGAAAATACCTGTCCATTAGCCCGAGGAAGACAAATTTAAAGTTAATTTACATATTCCCATGCATCTTTTGTATTTTCATGATGGGAAGAAATACAGTGATTCTCTTTCAATCAGCTGCTTAACATTCCATGCTTGTTTGCTTTCTCCACAATAACTTTCAAAGGCACAGAATAATTTAAAGAAATCTGGGCAACAAACAGTTATCAAGATAGAAATTATTTTCTGTATTGCCACCGTCTACTATCTTGAGAGTAATTGACAGCTGGAAAAACCTTTTATAACCAAACAACTTCTCTCATTTTAATTGAATGTCAATAAAATTTTCAATGTCAGCATGTGTTATAGAAATGTGCTATTTCATTAAAGCAGTCTACAGGTCAGAGAACCAAGGCTTTAGCACAATTTAAACAAACCCCAGCAGGCAGCAAGCAGTGTCACTAACTGAAGAAGGGAATGTCTAAGTCTCATAGCTAGTTTCTTTAAGTGTAGTCTCAGACCAACTGCACCTAGATTGATCTGGAGGACTTATAAAAATTATAGATTTGTAGCTCACATCTGAGTCAGATGGGATACTGCAATCTATAATTTTAACAAGATTCCCAGGTGACTTTTATGCACACTACATAATCTTAGTCTCTAGTCCTTTCTATGGGTGATTTGGAACTTCCTAACTCTGTAAGAACCTAAGAGCCAAAACCTACTCTCTGGCTGCTGGTGAGGCATTTCTGATGATTTAGTGGTGTTTGATCCCCACCCTGATCCCGTGTGTGTGCTGGAAAGGGAAGCCTGCTATTTAAGAAATGGATGCTCATCTTCAAATGAAATTATTCCTCTTAGCTCTCAGTTTATATTCTGAATTCCAAAATGTCTCAATCCCACCTTGACACTCCACCTCACTACCTAGTAAACACTCCATACCCATTTAGCGGCTTGCTTGGCAATCCTCAATTTTAAGGACACTAAAATGGCAAAGGAAAACGCACCTGTCAGATAATTACTTAAAAATTTTCCAGTTACATCATTTGCATCTTGAAGCTAAAAGAAGCTTTGATGTTCTTCCAAAGAATGCCCAGGGGAGTAGTGCTTCCCAGGAAAATACTTTCTCCAGAAGCAGGGAAGTGTGTATGTAATCACCATTTTCCTGTAAAGGAAAAGGGTTGTGAGTGGCAAAAAGGACATTTCCTTTTGGACGTGAGAGAACTGTGCCTCATAAGTGACATGTAACTAAGTGAGTAATGCATAGTTCTACTTAAACAGAAAGTTTAACAACATGAAGATGTGGTATAATCATTTTGAAGGATGTTGCACCATTGTGAACTAAATAGTGTTCATGACAGCAAAAAAAAATCTGTCTATTCCAAACAACTTCGCATATTTAGAAAAGAGGTGAGAATCTTTGTCAGATGTTCATTGCACTTTGAAAATCTTTTGGTCAGTTTGCTTATGACTAGTATACAAAATACCTAGAGTTCAATCTTGAGCCAAAACCCATAATAGTTGCAAGGGTGTATGTTTTGTGGACAGGATTCAGACGTTTCTAAAGATAAATATCTGGACGTGATAAAAACATAACCAATTTACCAAAATAGAAGGAAAACAGATAAACTCAGTTACTGTAAACACTTGAAAATCCCCCAAAAGTTTTAAATGTTACTATCAAATAATAATAGACATTGCAGAGTAGATCTTAGAAAACAAAAGAATCAGGATTGTCTCCCAGGACCTGAGCGACAAGACAGAAAAAACAAAGGAAACTCACATTCCCTGTTAGTGCAATATCCTGCCCTCCTCTTTATAAAAATAAAGCGAAAGGCTTTTACTTTTTACTTCATGGTAAATCTTTTAAAAGGTAATCAGGTGAAGGTTTGAATTCTAAAAGTTGAAGCTCTTTGGATTTTGGAACTCGATAGAGCAGCAGAAAAATAATTGGGAAGAAGAGGATTCCTCCAGCTGTGCCACCTCCCTGTGTCTAATAAACAAGTTCCCTGACATTTATAACCTGAATTTAGCTACTTTGCAAAAGAATATTTGTTAGGAAAGATGGAAAAGATTAATGGTACAACTTCCTATCTACACAGGAGGGCCTAACATACATAGCAGAAAACAATACTAATATTCACTATTTTAGGAAAGTGAACTATAATTTATTCCAATCATTAAAAATAGATCCTTCATAACTTCCTTTTCTCAATAAAAATTAGGTCAAAATCCAGAAAAAATAATGAATTTTGGGTTTTAGATTTTATTATTAAACATTACCCTTTTTCTTAAAAAATACTCTGTCATAGAATAATAAACATGTGAATAATTGTGACTTTAGGCAAAGATTATTTGTAACTATGCATAATTTTTCTTTACTATCCTCTGGCTGATATCCTCCTAAATGTTATCATAAAAAAGAAGTTACCATACACATATGAAAAATCACATTTGCTAAATATTTATGATCCCTGCATATTGCAGGGAGATACTCGTTATAATTTAATTATAAAGATTGGTTTCATAAACTGAATGCGATTCGCTAAGGGCATTTTAGTAACAAATAAATATTTGATTATAGTGTTTAATATTTCCTTGCCACAACATATTTATCTAAGTCCTGCACTATCTTTTTGTTTATCTGGAATTCTCAAGATGTTTTTCTTGTCCTCACAGAAGTCTGGCTTCTACTTTCATTGAAATTGCCCTTGTTAAAACCCTGGCCTTTCCAAAGGAAACTCAGAGGATTCTTTTCAGCGTGACCCATTTACGTGAAGCCCTTGACCCTCTTGACTCCTCCTTCCTTAAAATTTTCTTCTTTAAATTCTGCGACGACCTGCTCTCTTGCTTCACATCACCCAGACCCCTCCTCTGTTCTTCTATGTATTTCACTTCCTTATTCCGCCCATCTTGATTTTTCACAGAAGACACTGGCATTTGCTGTTTCTGCCTGCCCATCACTCTCTGCTCTTTCTTTTGTAACAATTCCACTCTGACTCTCAGTCCATGGATGTGCTGGAGATGGACTTACTTGAGGAGTGGAAGGGACACAAAAAGGGACATTCAGAGTGTTGAACACCCTTATCTATCGAAATCAATCATTTGCGGATGGCAGATGACTCACGGCTCTTTCTTTGTCCTGCTTTAGTGTCAAAATAGTCTAACAAAGATGCCTAGATTCAACCCTTCACCATTTACTTCTCAAATTCTATTTGTTTGGACAATTAATTTTGGAAACTCATCCTAGAAAATGTGCTACATGCTTCACTGCTGAATATCACTTTGCTCACTTGTGAAATATTTCCCTTGGGGAGTGATGCACAGATGCCAGGGCCTCATTCACCCTTCAAAGGAATTTTGGAACTCTTTTTCAGGAGTACTTAGAAGTACTTACCTTGGCCAACCAAATACCACAGCAACATTCAGCAATGTGATATGAAGAACTTTTTTCTAGATGAGTTTCCAATTATCCAACCTCATATTTCATTTATTTAAATATTCTCCTTAATTCCTAGGAAGTAGGAATTCTCCTTAATTCACAAAAGTAAACTACTGCCTAATACTAACTACTCAAGTTTTTCAAATCCATACCTCAACTTTCAGTATATTTCTATCAAAAATCTCTAGCTGAATCTCCCACAAGTATCTCCTCAATGAAATATATCCCAAACTGATATTATTTTTTTTTCCTTTTTCCAACATGCTCATCTTCTACTTTCTGTTTTCTCTGATTGTCCTATCCACCCTGTTTCCTGACCAAATGTCCTAATTTAAGGATGGGAATTCCTAACCAGTGCTTTTCTTTTTAGTACTAATTCAGATAGAACAGATTAATTTAGCATTCAACAATTTATTAATAACCATGCAAATAAGTAAATCACTTTTGATAAACCTCAAAGGTTATTAACTATGCTAATATTTATTCTCTATTACATGTTTGAGTCTTGGTTTTAAGAGCTTTCGTGTACTACATCATTTATATTTGCACAAAATTCCCACAGGGTGTGCAACATTTGTTAGAAATTGAGTTCAACTTGAAGGCTTACTTTCCTTTTGTCAGAAACTGTTTGATTATTCTATATTATCCCTTGAGATTCATTTGTGGATCGAAAGTTTTGAGACAGACTGTGTTATGGTCCATTATTGACTTCTAAGAAACACAATCCACAGCGTCCTCTTTGATTCACCCAGGCAAGTTTCAATGTTCTTGGCTTTGGTGTTGCTGGGAGGGCTTTGTTTGTTTCCTTCTGTGCAGATTTTGAGTTTCTTGATTTTTGTGTATCTCAAAACTTTCATAATGACCCAGGCGCAAACCAAATACCAAATTGGTATCAGACCTGTCAGACCAAAGGGCAGCGACTCTTCTTTGTTTGCGGGGGAGGGAGGAGTCTATATGAGGGTACATGCAATTAAGTTATATTGTTTGTGTTTATAAGGTAAAGTCCAAGTTGTGACTTGGACTATAAACAATATAACTTGTTTCATGACTTCAAGGCCATGACCTTGACCCAGGAAGTGTGCCATTTACCCTACCTTGATCCTGTAGAAGGGAACTTACCAAACCCCACCAAACCTCCCCTTCTTACATTTGAGTTTTCCTCTCAAGTGTGCACATTTTTGTTAATCTATGTTTCAGTTTTTTCACATCATATACAGTCACTTTTATCTTCATTGCATTATCTTTAACATTTTGTCATGATTTTGATAGTTTTAGGTTTTATATTGACTATTTTGTATAGAATACTAACAGAAGAATGTCAATCTTAAATCATTGACTACTTTTTGGGTTAATTCGTGGTGGGTAGGAATAATTATAGAAATTGAATACCATGCATGGATATCCCACCATTGTCCTCCGGCAAATCTGGGTATCTGGTCCTCACTCTGACATTTATTTTCATTTAGTTCATAGTGTTGGATTTTCCGCTCTTTTACTGTGAGTAACCTATGTTCCTGTATTTAATCACAGTCATAGAAAATCCCATCCTGGACTGTTATATTTCAGTAAAATGTGATTAGTGGCTGTCATATATTACTAACAACAGCATAATGTGCTCTGTTTCCTTTTTCATAAGATAAAACTTAAAAAAATATAAGTAAATAGCAAAATTGCAACTTTTGTGAGTTATAGTGATGTTTCATAAATAATTATTCATGTTTTCACCTATAAATTTGCAAGGAATAAATTATTCTAGTAATATACAAGAAAGCAACATATGGGATATTTCATGGAGCTGCATTCATGAAATAATTATTTTTTTTCATAAAAAAGAGATTAAATCCTAGGTTATCCTGTTCAGAAATACAAAGATAAATGCTTAACGTTTGCATGGCAAATTATAAAAATGAAACAGAGAAAGTCGAATGACTAGAGATTTGTGTAAGAGAGCTTGAAAACCTATCATATACCTAATATTGGTGGGTTATCTATTTCTGCAATTTTATTTTTTATAAATGTTTAATAATGTAAGAAACAGAGATAAGTAGAGCAAATGCAACTTTACTGTTCTGCAAATAATTAAAAGTATTTGTCCATGTAAGCACTACCTAGGTCAAAATAAAAAGCCCTGCTTCTTTTTAGACTAGAACCCCTCATCTGTCTCTTTCCAACCATCACTGCTGCTCTTTACTCTGAGAATCCTAACTTACACAGTCATAATTCTCTCATCCTTATGTGCTTCTAATCCCCTTGTCATCATCATCTTCTTTTTGAAAACACTTGGGTAGGTGTTCATCTCAAAGAATAAAGTTTAGATTTGCCTATTTTTGAAACTTAAAAAATAACTCACATTATATATATTTTTATATCTTCCTTTTTTAGTTCCACTTGTATTTCTATGCTACAGCTATAAACTTCAGTGTGTTAAATTTATTTTTATCCTCTAATTTTGTAATGGAAAAATCCAATTAATATATGGATTATAGTGGCAATGAGCATTGGAAACTTGGTCTTTTTTGTCTCATTTCAAACTACTAAGAATACTTTTATAAATGTTTTTGTAAATGTATTCAGGTATACATGGATGTAAGTTTCTCTGGGGCATTCCCTAGCCTAGGTCATAGAGTATAACTACTCACACATTACATGGTTTAAGGCCAAAGTGCTTTCCAAAGAGGCTGTACTATGGCATTATGTAATTCAAAAATAAGTATTTATATGAATTTCATAGATAAAATTACTGAAAGTTTAGAAAAAATTATTTAAAAATACAGACCATGATTTCTCTGAAGATGTTGTCCTATTAGTCATTGTAACTTTGTGGAATGATGGATAGCTCTTGGAAATGTGTAAGCAAAGTTGACCTATAATTGGAGATGACTTTGATGCCATAATAAATTAGTAAATATCTCATGGTGTCATCCTTTTATATTTGACAAATATTTTACTTGAAATTTACTTCTAAAAATTGTAATTAATTATTCAGAGCATTTTAAAATCTTTGTGGTATTTCCAAATGAGTTTAAATAAATAATTAATTAATATTCTCAGAATAATTTAGATGATAGCTTCTATATGATTTCTGATAATTTGAACTCTGGCAGTTTAAGTATTATTTATAATGCTCCAGATACCTGTAGTTTTTTATGTAATTTGATATTCACCTTTATTTTATAATAAAATTCCTTCATCTTCCAGTGGACTTTCAATCAAACTTGAAGTCCAGGATGTATTTTAAGGTGTAGTAGATCAAAAGGAAACAGCCTAAATGCCCACCAACCCAGGAATGGATTAACAAGCTGTGGTATATGTATACCATGGAATACTATTCAGCCATTAAAAAAATGGAGACTTTACATCCTTTGTATTAACCTGGATGGAAGTGGAAGACATTATTCTTAGTAAAGCATCACAAGAATGGAGAAGCATGAATCCTATGTACTCAATTTTGATATGAGGACAATTAATGACAATTAAGGTTATGGGGGGGAAGCAGAAAGAGGGACGGAGGGAGGGGGGTGGGGCCTTGGTGTGTGTCACACTTTATGGGGGCAAGACATGATCGTAAGAGGGACTTTACCTAACAATTGCAATCAGTGTAACCTGGCTTATTGTACCCTCAATGAATCCCCAACAATAAAAAAAAAAAAAAAGGAAAAAAAAGTTTTCAGTTTTACATCTGCTTAATATGTTTTTACCTTGCCAAATATAATGTAATATTTAACAATTTAGCCTGTTAAAATTCCTTATGGATTGGTAGATTTAATTTAGTATCATAATTTAATGATTGTATGTATGTATGTGCATGGGTGTATTAAAAGAATGAAATAGTTATCCAAAATTCCAGTTTGCTTTTACAGAAGAAGTATAGATTATACTCTTGATCAATTTCTAATTTACTTTAATCAATTGATTCTATTTACTGTATGCTATGGGATTATTGGTATATTTTCCATTTGTGTGAAACCTATGCCAGATACCTGTGTACAAAGCAAGGTATATTTTCTTACACAGAATGTGATAATAGCAGGAAGTAGGAAGCTTAGAATGTTCCTTCCTGTCTAGACAACATTTGAATCGTGGGCACTTGTTGTGGCACCATGTCACTATTTTGTTAGTAGGAACAAATGTTTCATACCAACTGTCACTTCATTGGAAGATAATGCCCTTTAAAATTTTTAAAGAAAAATACAGCTGGAATTTTTCGTGAAAAAGTCTTCCATTACATATCAACCAACTAATAGGATGACCCCTAATTTCTTAAAATTGTTTTGGTTTTGGACTCCATGGTTATCTACTTTTAAAAACCTTTCTTCTCTTATGTGTGATAACTCTCCCAATAATGTCATTTGTCTTTTTTCCTTGTTTATATGTAGATTTTACTAATTAAGAATTTACTTATCTATCTTAAATTATTATAGTTATAAGAATAATTAGAAATTTTATATTATCAGCCTTTTTAGGTACCATGTTTGCCTCGTTTGACTTCCTGCTGTGTATTCCACCAACCACTTCACCTCAGCATGTTAAATCAGACTGAATCTTCCGGCTAGGATGGAATAACAAAGACCTTTCTCCTTAAAGCAACTAAACTGCAGATGAAATATATGAAAATGTAGGAAATAACATTTTTTCTGACATTAGGCAACAGGCCACACAGGACTATGATCCCTGAAATAACAGAAACAAAAATGATAAGTGAGGCAATTACATTACACCAACAAGTTGCCCAGAGGAAATTTCTAAGCCAGAAAAGGGACAGTTGCCTAAACAGAGTCCAGCGATTTTATTAACTTGAGGAAATAAAGGTCATATTTGGTGGGGGGGAGGAGTTCAGGACACTAGATTGTGTGGAGCAGAGTAAGGGAGCGGATTCAGCTGCAAAGAGAGACGACTCTGAGGAAGATTCCACCAGGTCTGATGCTGCAGTGTTCGGTACAAGTCGCAAGAGAAAATTACCAGAGGCCAGGGGAATATAAGAAAGAAGTGTGTCAAAAAATTCCTGGAGCTCTATCAAGTCTGGGAATAAATTATGTTTCTACCCACCAGAAGGGAAAGATCTCATAATAAGATGTAGGCATCAGTGAGAACCCTCAGAAGATTTCCTTAGTTTGAAAACTAAATGACTCTCAGTCTGAAGGTTTCTCAGGACCTAAAACAGCTTTAAAAAAAAAAAAAAGAGTGAAAAAAATTGACAGATAAATTTATGTGTTTAGGTTGCAAGAAAAGGGAGGAGACTGGAAAAGAATGACATATGTTGTTCTAGGTGAAGAAATAGCCAAAATTTTTCCAAATTACTTAAAAGCATAAACCCACAGATGAAAGAATAAAAATAACCCCCAAGAAGAATAAAAATAAAGAAATTACTCCAAGTGGAATCATAATGGAACCATGGAAGGTCAGTGATAAATAATTAAAAAGAAAACAAATTTAAAAAGCAAATCTAGAAAAAGAAATAAGAAAAAATAAACAACTGCATACAGGTGAACAAAAAGAAAGAAAGAAAAGGGACCCCAGGAGAAACTAGTCAAACCAGAAGGCTAGGAAAGATTTCTTTGAAATAATACAGAAAAAAATTCTCCCATTCTAGAATTTTCTTCCCATTGAAAATATAAAATTTATAGAAGAAAATATTTGGTGAACGTCTGTGTCAACTTGGATTCTGTGATTCTTTGATTGGATGTAAAGGCTCATTGTGTTGTAGCAAGTGTCATTATTTTATTCTTTTTATGGCTGAATTTTAATCCTTGTACAGATGATACCCCATTTTTTATCTATTCATTTAGATTATTTCTACCTTTTGGCTTTTTTGAATAGTGCTATAATTTGTACACTTTTTCTTTTTTCTATACCCATTTTCAATTCTTTTAGGTAGATTATCAAGGAGCAGAACTGCTGAGTAATATGGCGGTTTCATGTTTCACCTACTGAGCACAGGGTTGTAAATAAGATGTACTCTTCTTGGTCTTCCTATTATGGCTAGCACAGTTTACAGAAGATGGTATGTGTATGGATACTTGTAGATATTATACTCTAATGCAAATATACTACTGATCATGTTTTTTTTTTTTTTTGGCCGGGGCTGGGTTTGAACCCGCCACCTCCGGCATATGGGACCAGTGCCCTACCCGCTGAGCCACAGGCGCCGTTTATCTAGAAAAAACTAATGTTAATATAACAATATTTTAACAACATAGATTAACTATTGATGTTAACACTCAGTCACTGTATTCCAGTTCCTGTATTAAGAACCAGGACTACAGGCATGAACAGGACAAACTCTTGAATGTGGTTACTGCCCTTAAAGAATTTAAAATATAAATCAGTATAGAATATGTACCAGAGAGCTAGAAGGAAGCACAAAATGAGTAGGATTTATAGTAGGATGGGGAAAGAACTCTTGCAAGTTTAGACTTAAAGATAAAGTCAGTGTTGTGTATACAATCTGAGGAGATTAATATGAAGGTATAAATTATACATTTAGACCACTCAGTTACCAAATTTCTAAAATATCAAGTCCTGGGGCAAGTGAAAGTTGGATTGCTTCAGAGCCTAGAAGTAAATGCTAACACATTGTACGGAACTTAGATTTACTGAACTTAGATTCTAACTGGTGTCCTGCCCAATCCCCTCTGAAATTAGGAAATGGCTTTTCTGCATGACGGTTTTCAACACAGAGTCATGTTTTGCTCTGATCCCCACCCAGATGGAAACACAGATGTAGTAGTGGCTCAAAGATTCTTCAGAGACTGACAAACCAAAATTCCTTGAGAATTCAGAAAAGCTATCATAAAAAGGCTTTCCAACTTAGGGTCTGTGCTGTCACGAACCTGGGAGAGAATATTATGGAAGATTATGTGGTTCAGATAATTTTGCAGGCTGGTTGAATCTGAAGCTGAATCTGAATCTGTAACAGATGGATGATTAGTTACTTATTTCAAATAAGCCATCCATTTTATTCCTGCGTTCCAATCTTCCATCCCAGAAGTACATATAAGCACTTTTGGTACAGTCATAAAAAAGTTCTTTTTGCTGTCTAATTAGCTGCAAAATAACATGACATAATTTACAGGACTGGCAGCTTATGAACTAGAGACATCTTTTCTGAAATGGCCATTGTGTGATTTAGTAAATATTTTGGTATGACCACATCCTTCCCTTCAGTTGTATAATGACCACTAAATATCAAAGACCTGGGTGAAAGCATTTGCTGAAGAAGTTCAAAGAGGCAGGCAGCAACCGTGACTTGGGTTTTCTATTTCTTGATAGAATGAAGGCTCTTTCAGGGGGACATATGCCATCTTCTTTTTTCTTTTCTTTAATTTCCAATAGTCCATGGATTTCAAAACTAGTAGTAGTACATAAATGGTTAATTGTGAAGGATAGAATTAAAATATCATTTCTAGGTTTCTTAAGGGGTCTCAGTGATGCATATCAGCCAGCTCTCAAGCTAAAATCTTACTTTGAAACACCACACTGGGGATCCTGCATTCATTCATACCATTTTATCTTTTTCTCAGAACAATCAAAGGAATGATTTGATAACCTCTTATAACACTATGGTTTTTCCTGTTTTATTTTGAGGCTCTGTTTTAATTTTGTTTCAGGTTGTTTTAGTTTTTTCCTCTAATTAATATAATATTGCCTATTTTCCAAATACATTCTTCAGGGTTGCCTTCTCTTGAACAAAATTAATAATATATGACATGATCTCTAGTTTGCACATAAAATATATGCTTTAAACACCTATGACATATAAATTTGTCACATATGATTTAATTTTGGGTTTTTTGAACTTAAAAAACTACCTTAATATTAATTATTAGATGATGCTATCTCTGTCATTAACCAGATAAATTCATAAAAACCATACCTGAACTCTGAGTAAATTATTGTGGCATTTACCTTAATAATTATATATATGTGTGTGTGTGTGTGTGTGTGTGTGTGTGTGTGTGTGTGTGCTGGAATGGGGGGGGTCTGGAATGGGGTAGAGAAAAAGAAAAAAGGCAAATTGATCCAAAATATTTTTATTAATTAATATTCTTGAAAAAAATTGAAATACCTTCTCTGTTAATTTTATAATATCTTTAATTAAGTCGGAACTTGACTCATAGTAATTCTCATACAAAATTTATCAAGCTGATTTTTTCAAACTGTGATAAGATTGCTAAATAAACTCACAATATAGGTGTAGAGAATACACAGACACACACATACACATACACACACACACAGAATAGCTATAAAACCATAGTGTAAGGCAACAGAATATTTAAAAATAGAAGCAAAGGCTGTTCTCTTGCAAGTGCTGGCTTCCTCATCCATCTTACTGCTGCGTTATGTTCCCTAGTAAAGAGGACCTGATAGCTACAGCTTGTTAGTGTTTCTGCATAAAATATGACTGGAACTATTATATTCTTATGATCTGTTTGACATTTTAAGAGTATTACAATACTGAAAGAATGAGGACAACAGGGAAACAGTTTAATAAGATGGTTATTACTGGCACAACACATAAACTTGTGATTATTTACCAATTAAGAATGAGTGCTCCATTTTAAATTCAGGGTGTGGATGTGGGGAAAAGGGAACACTTCTGCCCTGCTGGTGGGAGTACAAGCTAATACGTCCCTTTTGGGAAGAAGTATGGAGAACATTCAGGGATCTAAAAGAAGACCTGCCATTTGATCCTGCAATTCCTCTACTAAGTGGATATCCAAAAGACCAAAACCCACTTTATAACAAAGATATTTGCACCAGATTGTTCATTGCATGCAGTTCAATTCATAATAAGTCATGGAAGAAGCCTAAGTGCCCATCCACCCATGAATGGATTAATAAATTGTGGTACATGTATACCATGGAATATTAGGCAGCCTTAAAAAAAAGATGGAGACTTTACCTCTTTTACATTTACATGGATGGAGCTGGAACATATCCTACTTAGTATCTCAAGAATGGAAGAAAAAAACATCCAATGTACTCAGTACTATTATGAAACCAATTTACAACCATTCACACTTTCATATGAAGAAAAGATCACAACTATGGCCCAAGATGAAGGAGGGAGAAGGGGAGGGGAAGGGGAGTGGAAGGGGAGAGGGAGGTCAGATGGAGGGAGGGTGAATGGTGGGATCACACTTATGGTGCATAATTCAGGGTACATGTCGGATCTATTAGTATAGAGTGTAAATGTCTTAATACAATAATTAAGTAAACAAGAGGAGGTCTATATTAACCAGTGTGATGTAAGTGTTCTTAATTCCATATGAAATCAGCACATTGTACCCCATAAATGCATTAATGTATACATGATCTATGTGTTTATGATTTAATAAAATAAAAATAAATAAAAAAATAAATTCAGGCTCTAAATAACATTATAGACATTACACTTTCTTTCTTACCTAAGTTTTGTCCAAGAGAAATACTTTTTAAAATTCACTGCTTAAGGGGGAAAATGTGATATCCACTACCACCCTTATGCCAGTTCATAAATAGGAAAAGTAAACTCCGTGCACTCTTTCTGCTCAGGAACGCAGGAGCACTTTAGTTATCCACACCCTCCTTATTATTTTTACATTTGCCATCAGGATAGATGAGGCTGTTGTCTTTTAAGTCTGACTTCCAACTCCAGTTCCTTTCTTTACTCACAGACTCTAAAGACAAGCATTTATTTATTCATTAAATATTTCCTGAGACTGACTATTGGTCCAGGTACTGTGATACAACTGTAAAAATGACGAACAAGTTCCTACCTCATGATGAACAAGTTCCAAAGAGAGTCTAGAAAATGGTTAAATAAAATGCAGAATACAAGTAAGAGCATTTATAAATATGGGGAAATGGGTTTGACTTTCTTTTCCCTTTAGTCGTCAGTTTACACAAGTACATCCCTCTGGACCAAGACAGACTGCCCTGTGGGCGTCTGCCCTGCTCAGGAATAATTTACTCGGGGGATTTGCTCACAGAGAGATGGGTTTCAAACATATACTTTTGATTCACTTTTGAAAACTCCTGTTGAAGATGGAAAAGATTCTACCTTTATTTGCTTTCAGGAAGAAGTTGAATATTTCAGATTTCACATAAGGAAAACCAAGTTTTAAACTATCTAAAATAAAGTATCAAAGACTTTTTTCTAAAAGTATTACCCTTAATCAAATACTCTGAAAATATAATAGACCATGTGATGTCAACTGAAAAGTCGTGAACCAGTTGCCACTTGCAATTTGAGTATTATTTCATGGTGTGAAAGGAGGAAGAAAAAAACAAACATTCAGTGATGAAAGCTTACAGGAGTTCTGCTGTGTTACTGAAATACTACCAACTCGGAAAACAGTAGACATTGAAAACAGAGCTATTTTTAAAAAATGGCATGTGTGGTAAATTGTTTTCCTTTCACAGTGCATGCTGTTTTAAATTCTCTTTAGTTATATGCTCAATCATTTCTGTTACAGGTTAATGTGGAGAAACATGCTGAGTAGAAGGAGTGCTAGAGGAAAGCATTTTCAGAAGAGATGTCCTTCCTCTGTAGTCAAGGACAAAAGATTGAAACACTTCCGTGTATAAAGAGTTAAATTTTGTGGGGGTACAGGGAGAGGGGTCAGAAGTGAGGAAGAATAGTAATTATAAATCCTCAAAAACATTTTCACTTTTCCGATGAAAATTCCTTATTTGAATACGCTTGCTCACCCGTTCCCAAGAGAAATCATGCTCCTAGCCAAGAAAGGTAATGTCTTATCAATATAAATATTCAGCCGTACATAAAATTTGCCGAGCTGGTAATTAGGAACGAGTATACTGGTTAGACATGCACTATTTCTGTTACTTTCTTCCTAAGAGATATCAAGATAATTGCTTTTTGTGCTTCAGTAATATTCTATGCATAATATTTTACTTGCTGCATTATTTTATAATTACCTATTTCTATATGTATGCCTGTGTTTGAGAATAGGACCTCCATTAGGTTTTTCCATTCTGAGCATGTACCTTCATGCTTGACAAAAGATGGGCACACAAACCACGTTTCCTCAATGAATATGTTTACCAGAAGGTTAGTGACTGCTATGACTCTTCAAGTTACAGTAGTCTTTCTTTAAATACACTCTAAATCGAATTTGCATGATAAAAGATCAGAATTAATTATTATTTGTCTAAGAAATAGTGTGTTGGAGGGCATGAATGAAATGGAATCAGTAATATTCACGTTCATGTAAAAAACCAATCAACCCTTTTAAGATTTCAATTTATGATCTGAAATGTGAAAATGACTGGGAGAAGATTATCAAACTCATTGGGCTGGACAGAGCAATATGTCAGCACCTTTGCCCATGACCACAGCCTGAAGGTTTTTGAAAGTAGCAGCGGCTTCATCATTCTGGCATTCTATTTTAGTCTAAGTCTACATCAGAAGCCTGCCAGGGCTCAGTGCTGATAACAAAGCACTATCGCTTTTCAAAGTGACAGAGCACAGTGACATATCAACACTAGAACTTAAACGAAAAGCCCCATCTAATTTAACGGGAATCTGCTGAAGCTGTATTTGGCCCGGCACTCTTGTTTTCAATTAAAACTTTCTTGTACCAAGAGAAAAGTTTGGCATATCCTTTCTTTTCAGAGACAGTTATGGAATCAGGTTGAAAGAATAATATATTAACAGCATAGAGTAGAGATGGCCCAATAGCAGCTAAATGCATATCAGCCCATGTTTATCTGCTAATTGCAATACCTATAGTTCAAGTAATGTTTTACCTAAAGACTCCTGTTGCTGAAAGGATCCCTCCTTTGGTTAAGAAATGTCATTCTGATGCAGTGTAGGCAGTCAAGATGGACATGATATATCAATTTCTGAGCACCTGCTATGTGCTAAGGTACTGTTAGAATGCGGTGGGGGTTCTTATGATAATTTATGCAATTCCTATTAAGGTATGTGGTATCGATGGGATTACTTTTATTTTTTGTTTTTACAGACATTAAAAAAAAAACTTCAGGGTGGCGCCTGTGGCTCAGTAGGTAGGGCACCAGCCCCATATACCAAGGGTGGAGGGTTTGAACCCCGCCCTGGCCAAACTGCAACAACAACAAAAAATAGCCAGGCATGAGGCAGGCACGTGTAGTCCCAGCTACTTGGGAGGCTGAGGCAAGAGAATCGCCTAAGCCCAGGAGTTGGAGGTTGCTGTGAGCCATGGCATCACGGCACTCTACGGAGGGTGACAAAGTGAGATTCTGTCTCTACAAAAAAAAAAAGAGTCAAGAAATTAATTTCTATATGGTCATCCTCCCAGTAAGTGGTAGAGTTAGAAGAAGAATGCACATCTGTGTGCAGTTAGTCTTGTATATTAGCGATAATATTGCTAAACTTTTAAAGTGGAAAATTATGGGTAATATCAATTCTCTGACATTATCAAGCATTCTTTTATAGCTGTTGTTTAATGTTATGGCACTGTCAATGTTGATCTTTTTAAATGTTGTTCCTGAATCATACTTAGCACATCATCTTTCTTTAATTATGACAACCAATTCAGGACACCTCTGCAAACCAAATTTCAAACACAAGTCTATGCTACCTCGAGAACCTGTTCTTTGAGAATTGCATTTTGGTGCTTGATCTTGTTCCAGGAGAATTCCCACTTAATTAACTATAGAGATGTGGTTAAGAGTATTTTTCAAAGAAAGACCTGATGCCATCTTTATAAAGTGTTGAGAGATGTTTCTCTCAAAATTCAATCCTAAATATGTTTGACTTTCTTAAATAACTAATATTTAAAAGCTACATATCTCCTGGATGCTGTAATATATATCATATTATCTAAACATGTCCCCATTTTGACTAGCCACTAGGGTTAGGATTATTAACCATCTTTATTACCATAGAAGAATAAATGGAATGTTGTTTTTCATATTTAAAATTTTAACCTTAGATTGACTTTAATAATTTCTGATTCTTTCTCTGTGCCTTTGTCTTTATCTCATGGGTTGTACGTTATATTTTGGGAGTGAGATGACGTCTCAATAACTAACTAAACAGAATTTGAACTGCAGTCAGAGAAAACACACGTGGGCCAAACTTCATGGTATGTTTTCTATATTCTTATATCTTAATCAAACCAACTTTTAAAGCATTTCTTTCTTTCTTTCTTTTTTTTTTTTTTTTGGTGCTTCAAATCATTAAACTGCAAGCAACACAGTGTTTTTTAGATTGCTAGCAGTTAAAAAATATACTACTCTACTTCAGGGGATAAAATCCCTCACTAATGTTGATAAAGCATAATTTTAGTTACACACATGAGTGCAGCATCAGTTAAAAAATTGGAAGGAGTATTTCCCTTTAGGGATAAAACAAGTTTCTGGCAATTTGTCTCTGAGACAACCATTAAGCACAAACAATATATTTGTGTGTGTGTGTGTGTGTGTGTGTGTGTGTGTGTGTAAACATTGCTTAGGTTCCCCTCTTAATGGTTGAAGAAAATATTTTAGTGGACTGGCTCCACATCAAATCTCTGTCTTCTTTAAAATGGCTCAAGTCAGTCTGCCGTTCTTTGATCAAAACTTGGACGAAAGAAGGGCAGCCAGATGGCACCCAACTTAGTGATGCTATGCTGCAAACTGGAGAATCTGGAAGCAGCAGCTGCCAAGAAGCGAAATGCATAGTGATGTATGAAGGAATGCCGGCAGACAGCAATAGAAATATCGATGCACTTGTAAATTGATATTGATACATGTGTATCAATGAACAGTCACAGAATAATTGTCATTTCCCAACAAATGCTCTAAAGAAAGGTGAAAGAAAAGGCTTTGGTTTTTAAAAAAGAGCCGAGAATTGATTACACATTGAAATGAATACTCTTAGGGTCTTTTTTGTCTTTGAAAATACTGTAATAAAACTGGCATCAGAGATATTATATGGGCATATATTTCAGTCATTCACCAAAGTATTTACTAAGTACTTCCTGGTGCCAGCTACTGTAACAGGCTCTGATGAGAGAGAAGGGAGTAAAGCAGCCATGCTAGTGCGATGCTGCTTAGGTTAAAGTATGAAATATCAAACGACAATAAACGTATGTACGAGATACTTTCAGGTAAATACTACAGAGAAAACTATACAGGGTGATGTGATAAAATATGGAGGTTAGGGAAAGAAGGAGTTACTTCAGACGTGTTCAAAGGTGACATATATTTTGAGATCTGGACAGAAAAAGTGAGTTGTAATAAGATGTGGGGGCAGAATCAGCATACAAGGCTTGAATCAGAAGGAAACATCTATGGCTTAATCACAGTGAGTGGTAGTGGAAAAGAGGAAAGACATCCTGGCAAGATGGGAAGATTCTGCTGCAAACATTTTTTGTCTCTGACAAACAAGGCCTAACTTACTTAGTCTTTATATTTCTCATAAGTCACGAGCTGATCTTCGTAGTCTTTCCAACTCTAAAATATTCTGGTAAAATAATTCTTCTTGGAGTTTTTCTGGTAATTCTTTGATAATTAATTCACATTAATCACATTTGGCCTTTAGAAATGCATAGTCTTTAGATAAAAAGGTTAAATCAACTACCTGTATTAGTAATACCCTGCATTTTTAAAGAACTGGATAAAAATGTACTTGTAAAACCAGGTCTCCCATGCTGCTCACTGCCATTAGCTGGAAGCACTGTCCATTTTTGGAAACTTCATTGAACTCTTTTTGAAGACTAGAATGCCACTTAGTAAACTGCTGCTTGGGTTCAGTTAATAGAACAAGTACCTCCAGTTTGCTGAACTTTAAATACATACAGGTGAATGTAATATGAAACCCATCAACACTTGAGAATCTATTTTTTTAAATCAACGATTTTCCGCTCTTTTGTAAATGCCATGCCGTTCTCATATCTATCTTCATTAGTAATATTCCTCAAGGAGAAATAGAACTACCCCACAAGGACCTTGGATGAAATTCCTTCTATGGAAAGTTACTTGCCCTTTTCTCTCTCCCTCAAGAATCATTCTTCCGTAGTGAGTATACACATACCATAAATACACTAAGATAACAAATGCCTTCATTGCCCCTACTGCATAGACAGCTTCATGTTTTATAATTTTGGCATCTTGCTAGTCTACCACTTGGCTAGGAAATCCCATTCTGGGTTTTGCCAACATGCTGTCGTAACATGATCAGATAATGTGTGTGTTATTCACAGATCCACTCATTTAACACACTTTGCTTGTGTAAACACTGAGTATTGGGCATTGAGCTCAGTGCGAGGGACAGAAATAGGAGGTAGGGAAGTGCTATTTCTTTCTCACGGAGATCATGGTTTAATGTGAGACACAGTGGTGGAGTTGCAGACAGGGTAAGAGGCACGTACAATAGACAGGGACAGTGTCTGTGATGGGGAACTCTGAGTAAAATAGGAGCACCAGGGAATGCTACCCACAGGGGGTTTAAATGCCCAGAGACCATCCAGAAGAAACATATGGACAAATATTGAGGAAAAAGTAGCAATAAGACATATAAAGTAGGGCTTGAGAGAAAAGCTTTTCATATATAGTGTTAAAGTCTTGTTAGTGAGAAAATAAACTATATTCGCTTAGCTACATTGTATCAGGATACCTTAGTTGCATTTATAGCTCTGGTGACAGAAAGTTGAGGCAGAATCTTTTCAATTGGATTTGGTTCCCTGCGCCTTCAGTAGATAAGAACATCCACTTAGTGAAGGAGAAAGTTATATGTTCCTGAAGTATAGGTACAGATCAGAAAGTGTTAAATATAAGTGGTGGGAACCGGTTCCATGTAAAGTTTAAATGCAAAATGTGCAGTATACTTTTGCTCCTATTTTAATAGTCAGAACAATAGACACCTAAAAAAAAAAATCATAGGTTTCCTGTTTGTCTTTTAATTTATCTGATTTCTGAAGACACAAAGAAACTAAAAAGGACCAAAGGAGATAATAAACAGTCCTTTCTGGGAGAGACAATTACACTTGTTTTCATCCCTTGCTGAGTGACAGGAAGAAGAGAAATCTGACATGGACCTCGAGGAATAAGACAAAACTCTGTGGTGGCCCATGGTGACTCAGCCCGCTCAGACTAGACGATGACTGGCTCTGATCAAGGCACAGTTAGAAGTGTTACACCAACAAAGCCGTAAAAAGCATTTGCACATTGAGACCTATCTTTTTGGACCATACCCTGTCAGAGCCCAGCTGCCATGACATAAGAAAATTGAGGTTATACTGCTAGATTGAGAAGTCATATGGAAAAGCTCTGGAGACACCATGTGTACAGAGAATTCATGTAGAAAAGAATAAGAAGACTCCGGGGAATAGGAGAGAGGTCATCTTGGATCTTTCACCCCAGGCAGAGCTACCATCTGAACTGAGCAACAAGAATGCCCAACTTCCACAAATATCCTGGGGAGTACAGCCACCTTAACAACCAGAATCCAGTGAATGCTAATGTTCAAGCCACTGTTTGAGAAAAGTGTATCATACGGCACTTGACAACTAGTTTAATGTTTGAAATTTAATTGCACATACAGCACGCATGATGGATTGGAATTGCAAGGAAACTTAGCTACAGAACAACTCTGAATCCAGCCACATCCTTGTCCCCAAGGCCATTCACCACGAGCACAGAAGTGGTATGCCAATGGCTAGGGGCCGGACCAAACAGCGACGCAGCACGTGGAGAATTCGTCTGATGGGAGTCAGTGGCCTAGCTGAGGAGCAGTGTCCAGGCAGGAATGGCGAGGTAATAACTATGATACACTTTGGACTTTCACTGGGTGGCTAGCTAAGCATAGGACAGGAGAAGTGTCTAATGTATAGGCCCAAAAATTATAAAGAAAGAAGCTAAAATAAGAGTAAAGTAAACACAGAGTAAGGGAAAATGAGGAAATAATTAAGATTTTCAAGAGAAGTTAACAAAGCCAAAGGTTGTTTCTTTGAAAAAAAGAAAATTGGAAAACTCCAAGTTATTTTAATCAAGCAAAAGGAGATACTTAAAGAAAGAAAAAAAAAAAAAAGAGAAGAACGCATATAACACTATTAAGAATGAAAGCCTAATTTTCTCAACAAACCCGGTAGACATTAAAGGAATAATGAGATATTATCACAAGTAACTTTATGCCAAGAAATTGCATAACTTACATAACATAAACAAATATCTTAAAAAACAAGCACTTCACGCCAGAAATTATTTTGAGTTAAGTCATAGACCAAAATGAAAAAGTTAGAAATATATAGGAGATGTTTTCAAACTTTGAAGTCCAATATTTCTTATACAGGAACCGGAACCTTTTATGCTTGACACAAAGAGTATTCACAATAAAGAAAAGTTTAACTGAGGTGTTAAATTGAACTTGATCAAAATTAACAATTCCTAATTATCCAAGGTTATCATCAAGTTAAATAAACAGATATGTAATGTATACAAGCTATATAAAGAACTCTGACAGACCAACAATACAAACAGCTCACTCAAATATGTGGAAAAGACTTGAATAGACACTTCATTAAAAAAAAGATATATGGATTGCCATTAATCATATGAAAATCTCATAGAAAGATGTAAAGCAAACCATATTAAGATGCCATTTCAATTTACTAGAATAATTAAAATCAACAACATAATTCCTAATGCTAGTACAGACAAGGGAGTAACCAAAACTCTTGCAAAATGCTAAAAGTTTTGCTGACAGGAGCATACAACTGAACAATTACTCTTGGCACTTAACTATACCCTCTTCAGCATTTTTTCTCCATTCCATCAATTCTATAACCAGTATTCATCCCCACATACATGAAAATATATGTCCACAAAAGATTTCTATGAGAATAATCAAAGCAACAAAAAATAACATGTGTTTATCTATAGGAAAAGGAATGAACAAATGGTGGCATGTTCATACAATGAAATACCATTCACCAATAAAAGGGATAGGGCTACTAATAAACACAACAACATTAATGAAATTAAAATGCTATGTGAAGCAAAAGAAACTATACGTGGAAGAATATATATTCTAAGATTTCCACTTAGATAAATTGTATAAATAGCCAGGGGTAGTAATGGGAAATGGTTACCAAGAAACGTTGCCAGTGGTAGGTACTAGACTTGTAGAAATGAATGAAAATTTAAGTTCTTTTAATGATACATATATATTTGTTGTCAAATTCATTGAATTTAATATTGTATCAATATCATAATAACCCTTAATATCTTTGAATTTTATTTTTATGTAACTTATGTATAATAAAGATAAGCTAAATCTCAAAAAATTAATTGATAAGACTTACTTTTCCAAAGCAGAGTATATTTAATGACAAACATTTTTAGTGAGACATAACAGAGATAAAAATAAGTTGCTAAGAATTTTGTAAGTCCCAGACCCCATTGTATGTCACAGGAGGGCCTGACATGAAGGACATCAACCTTGAGCATTCCAGGAAACTAAGACCACCACAAAGAATGAGTTGAATAAATGAATTTTGGTTCCAGGCTATCCTTCCAGTCCCCATTACAGTGTTGAACACTTAATTTTTCTAAAAAAAATATTATTTAAAATGGGAAAATAATTACTTTAGTGCAGAAGAATATCTGTTTATTTTAAAACCATTTGTGTTTATAAATGTGCATTGAAGCTACCACCTTCTAGAGCTTTTAATGCAAAATTTGCTTTAAGTCCAAATTTTATCAGGCAACTGTCAGATTAGAATCCCCCGACTTCAATTTTGTAAGCTATTCCAAACTTCATAAAACTAGACTTAATCTATTCTCTACTAGGAAATGTATCTAAGCTAAAGCCCATATCTCTGTGCTATACTTCAAAATAATCTTGGTTTGAGTTAAATTTAAAGGTAAATGGTGAGCATTTAGAATGCCTGTTTAATATCAAACTAATACCAAACTATTTTCTATGAAACAGTACTTTGATTTATTTATTCCTGCATGTTTTAGTATTTCTCAAAAAATAGTATTGTAAGAATCAAATATATACAAAGCATAATTATTAACCATTTATAATATTAATTTTTATGACTTTTAATCAATTATATTAAATTATTAAGTTCCATTAGCTGAAAATGTCACTTAATCAAGGAAAGTTTCTAAAAAGATTACTCTGTGTAAATATTTTACTTTATTCATTTATTTATTTATTTTTTGAGACAGTCTCAAGCTGTTCCCCTGGGTAGAGTGCCATGGTGTCATAGCTCATAGCAACCTCCAACTCCAGTTCAAGCAATCTTATTGCCTCAGTTTTTCGATTTTTAGTAGAAACAGGGTCTCACTCTTGTTCAGGTTGGTCTTGAACTCGTGAGTTTAAGCATTCCACCTTCCTTGGCCGCCCAGCATGCTAGGATTATAGGTGTGTGTTTGTTTGAGATAGTCTCGCTGTGTCACCCTTGGTAGAGTGCTGCCAGGGCATCACAGTTCACAGCAACCTCAATCTCTTGGGCTCAAGTGAGATTCTCTTGCCTCTGCCTCCTGAGTAGCTGGGACTATAGGTGCCTGCCACAATGCCAGCTTTTTTTTTTTTTTTTTTTAAGAGAAAGAGTCTCACTCTTGCTCAGGCTGGTCTCGAACTCATGAGCTTAGGCAATCCACCTGCCTCGGCCTCCCCAAGTGCTGGAATTATAGGCGTGAGCCACCATGCCTGGCCTCTGTTTAAATATTTTAGATCAGATCTCATTTTGATTAATTAACTACATATGACACAAATTTCTTACTTTTCTTGAGGTTTACATATTTAGTTAATATATATCTTGATAGAAGGTATATTTAATCTAATGATATTTAAAGCATTTTGAGAACATCTCCTGAAAGTATCTTCAGATTTATTTTGAAGCACAAAGAAAATGTCACCTGACTTTATAATAACATTTTATTTTAACCAAAAATGTTACTTTAATATTAAGATGTACTTATGGTATTCATACAAGTTAGATACATATGGCCTTTTCTTCTTTTCATACAAATAAAATTTTCCCTGGATTACATACTTCAAAAATTTATAGTTTCCAGAGGCAAGGCCAATAGGATTAAACTTTATGCACTTTATTATAATTATATTTTATGCCTTTATATGTTTTATTTTTCATAAATTTATCATGGTTTAATTATAATAGAAAATTAAAAAGCAGGAACTCTAAGAAAATTATAGCCCATAGACCGTGCTTCTGATTTTTGCTAAATCTCATGTTACGTTTTTGATAAGGGTATTTTTAGAGCAGTTTGAGAAGAGAGGTTAGAGAGATGACTCATGGGAAAATTGAGAAGAAAGTACAGAGATTTCAAATACACTCCGTTGTCCCCATATATGCACAGAATATCCCCAGTATCAATATTTCACACCAGAATGGTACATTTGCTACAACTGATGAATCTACATTAATACAGCAATATCACTCAGAGTCCAGACTTTACATTATGATGTAAACTTGGTGTTGTACATCCTCTGAGTTTTGGCACACACCTTTACTACCATCCCAGCCTTTCAAAGAGATCACAGAAAGGTGAGGACTTTAGAATTATTCTGCTCTAAAGATAGAACTTAGGTACTCTATATTCACCTTAACAAGACTTAAACTCCAGGCTAACAAAATTTTTCTAGCCAATAAGAAATTAACTGAAAGCAGGAATTAAATTAAATAGTTTTTAAAAGAAGATAGCATATTCCACATATTCTTTTTAAATCAGAGAATGGACAATAACAATCATGTAATCAAAAATCACTAGACTTATCTGTAAGCATAAAAACATGACCTGCATCCAGAAGGTTAAAAAAAAACGCAGCCAATAAAAATGCACATGTAGTAATTATCAGACAAAACAGACATTGTAAATGTGATCAATAGTTTAAAGGAAAAGATACGTTTAACAAAGGGGTAGATGGGAGATTCTCAACAACAACAACAACAACAACAATAAACTGTATAAAAAAGATCCCAACAAAAAGTTAAGAACAAAAAACAATCGAATATGAAAAATTCGCTAAGTGGCCTTCACTGTAGACTATATGGTACGGAAGAAAATAATCAGTGAACAGTTAAACAGAAAGCAGCAGAAAACACCTAAACTGGCGGGCACTGAGATGTAACTGTTGATCTGGCTCATTTACGTGTAGACCTAATATGCTCTAACATACATTTAGTTGAAGTACAATAAAAGAAAAAATGTTTGGGGCAAAAGTGGAAGACTATTTTTCAAAGCTTTCTAATTGTTCTCTAAATACGAGAAAAATTATAAGCTCACAAATCTAGGAAAGACTGTAAAATTCAGATATGATAAACACAACATACACACACACACACACACGCACCACCAGGAGAAAGCCCAAGGTGTATCACAGGAAAAATTCTAAAAATGAAAGATGAGAAAAACTTCAGTGAAGCCCAGGAAAAAAGACTTATTCCAATAAAAAGAACAATGAGAGAATTTTTTTCTGACTCTTCTTAATAAAAATGCAAGACAAAAGTCAATGAAAGAATCTTCCAGGACCAAAAGTGTAAATAAAAGCAATGCCATCCAGATATCTTTAGCCAAAATGATGTTTGAAAGAAGACATTTGCTGAGTAACAAATATGATTTGTCATTAGCAAATATGTACTTCAAAGAGCAGTAAAGAGAATTCTTCAAGTAAAATGGAAATGATACCACTTAGAAATTTCATTAACACATAAGGAAAGAAGAGTGCTGGAAAGGAGACTAATGGAAAATACATAGCAAGAATATAAACCTAAATCCAATCCATTTATAATTAGATGAAAATACACTAAAATTTAGGCTAAACATTAAATTAAAAGGCAAAGGTTGTCAGAATGTATGACATAGCATGGTTCAACTATTGATTAGTTACATGAGACATACTTTTAGTGTAAGGCACAAAGAAGTTAAAAGGAAAAGGATGCTGAGAATGATATATCCTAAGCGCTGATCATGATAAAGGTAGACTGCTGAGACAAAATTGATAAGGAGTATTACCAGAGATAAAAAGGGACATTTTATAAAAATAAAATTATCAATTCAGTAAATATTTACTGCAATCTTATCTTTGTATAAACTTCTAAAAAACTTCAAAAATAAATGAAGCAAGGAAAAACACTAAAGGGAGAAATAGAAAATGGTTATTTTTCACTCTTGTTTTCAACAATTTACAGGAAAAATAGTAAAACAATTAAAATATTTAGTTATAATATAAAAGATATGATCAATCCTACCAACAATTTTATGTAATTGATATTTTTAGGACACTATATTGAACAACTTTAGAATATAACTTCTTTTCAAAAAGAAAAAATAAGCAAATATCTTTGCAATCTTATATAGTAGACTTATATCCAGAATACATAAAGAATTTCTACACCCTAATCAGAGGACAATCAAAGTTTTAGAATGAGCAAAAAAATTGAACAGACATGTTACAGTGAAGCTATCTGATAGCCAATAAACAGATACAAAAGTATTCAACATCATTAGTTATAAGGAAAATATAAATTGAAATTTTTGAGATGCCACTATGATCAGAATGAATAAAGTCAACAAGACTGATATTACTAAGTACTGGTGAGGATGTATTAAATATTCTCTATGATACAGAATTCCATGCCTTATGACTAATTCAAGAGAAACAAAAAACATGTCGCAAAAACTCTTATATAAAATAGACCCATACAATATACCTACTGATTTTTGACAAGAGTCCCAATGCAATCCAGTGGAAAATGTTTCAACAAATGGTAATGGAACGATTGAAAATGTATAGGTCAAAAAAAAAAAAAACTTAATCCTCATACCTTATGCAAAAATTAATTCTCAAAATGGGTCATAGACTTAAATATAAAATATAAAAATATAAATATTTTAGTAAAAAACAAAAAAATAGAGAATTATATCATGGGGTCTAGTGTTAGGCAAAAATTTCTTAGATAAGACATTGAAAACATGATTGATAGAAGAAAAAACAGGTTAACTGAATTTTGGGTCAAATTAATAAAGTGTACTAATTTTTACGTCAACTTGTCGTGAGCCATTGCTTGGTCAAATACCAATCTGATTATCACTGTAGAGGTATTTTTTAGATGTGTTTAACATTTAAATCAGTAGACTATAATATAAATATGTATTCTATGTCTTTGGAAAAACCAGACTATAACACAGCTCATAAAAATTAAGAATTTTTGTTCTGTGAAACCCACTTGAAGAGAATGTAAAGATGAGCTGCATCCTGGAGAAGCTATTTATAAGTCATCGTCTAGCAAAGGACTGGGATCAAGAATAAATACATAACTCTCAAGCTCAAAAATAAAGATTGAGTTGGAAAATGAACAAAAGACAGGAACAGAGATTTTACAGAAGAGGTTAGAGAGATGACCTACAAATACATTAGAATAAAATGTATAGATTTTCAGATAATTTTACTTGGTAAGTTTCGTTCTTTACAATTTAGTTCTGGTTATGAGATCCAGCAGGCTAGTTTGTAGTGGGGCTCCTCCAATGTGCCAGTCCTTGTTCTCTGTAATAAGCCTACAGCATGCTTTTTCTATTTAATGGCCTAAGTATACTTTAAGATATATCTACTAATTTTCTGACGTTGTTTTTTGGGCTGACAATTAGTGTTTGAGAAGACTAGAGGTTCATAGGCTCAAAGTTAGTGACCAAGAAGACTCTAGAGAATCCTGCATTTTTATGGGGCAAAAATCACACTGTGACTTGAGTTCTTTCCACAGGTGAATGCGTCTTCCGGTGGTTGGCTTCATTTCCTAATACAACTGAAAAGTCATTTGCTGACAGTAAACCAGAGGCAGGTGTGCTTTTGTGTTGACAGCTGCAGTCTGACACGGATCACAGACAAGCTCTATTGGCAGTGCTAGAACATCTGGAGCATTTGGTCAGATTTCAAAAGCTAATTTGAGTTGACTGTCTTCTTCCAGTTCAGAAAATAAAAGGAATTATGGACACCGGGACCACATTTGCAATACAGTAGCATAACAATTTATTCAATTTCTTATTTATTAAACACAGAGGTAAAGGCAGAAAAGCACACTAGTATAACTAATGTCTGAGAAGACAGCTTGAAATAGAATTTACTGCAATCCTTCACGTTTATGATTTCCTTTGAAATTCTGAAAGCAATTGATAGAAAATAAACTAAAATTTAATCTTTAAAGATCTTTTTGTGGGAAATTGTTAGACTCATTTATACATAGAAAGCATTTAATACTTATTGAATGAGTGAATTAAGTTATTATTTTTTTCAAATTTCTTATTAAGAATAATATTTATTCCTAGTGCTTGTGAAGCAGAACTTTGATTGACATTGTACAAAACAGTATCACTTAATCTCCAGAAACATCTAGCAAGGTAGTAACAAATTACATCATTCTTATTTAACAGATGCGAATGGACAGAGAAAGAATTAAGACCTTGGCCTAAGCTCTGTAACAAGGAAATAGAAAACCTAGGATTCCCCAACCCCACCACTCAGGTTGGGATTATGCTCTTCCTATAGTGTTTCAGCGCTTCCAAATGACAGTCTGGACACTCTCAACTTGTTGACTTTATGAGGGTGGTAAAGACAGCATACCATATTTCTTTATGACAGAATAAATACAAACATAGCAGACTAAATTCTGAACAATAAAGGACTTTCTCCTAAAATATTCATGGTTTGTATCATTCATACCTGGGAACTGTTAGAAAAATGAGGGGAAGGAATTTAATGCTTCAATGTTCAATAATTACTTCTACATGTATAGTCTTAAAAAATAAATAATGTGGCTCAGCGCCCATAGCTCAGTGGTTAAGGTGCTGGCCACGTGCTAAAACAACAATGACAACAATAACAAAATTAAAAATTGTGGCGGGTGCCTGTAGTCCCAGCTACTTGGGATGCTGAGGCAAGAGAATCGCTTAAGCCCAAGAGTTTGAGGTTGCTGTGCGCTGTGATGCCACGACACTCCACTGACTCTGTCTCAAATTAAATAAATAAATAAATAAAGCAAGCTAGCAAATTCTTGCCATCTATCAATTACCTAACTGCGAATCCCTGAGTCCTATAAGTATAAAAAAAGAAAGCTGATAGCTGCAGGCACACACTGACAACAGAGCTACACATGGGCGATTTGCCTGTTAAAGATTTTGGGGTTTTTAAGGGAATAAGCTAGAGCCTAATAGAAGCAGAGTATCTGAGGATTGATGCCACTTTTGAAAATTTTATTATGGATGGGTTAAAAAAGTCAAGCTCAAACTTCACTTTTCATTTTTTCCATATTACGTTATTTCAAGAGATAAATGGGCAAGAATCCAAATATATTAACTGCAAATTCAATCACCGTGCTCATGTGAGTGGTCGAAGCATAGGAAGCACCACCAAATAATTTATCTTCATGGTTGTGCCAGCAAGGATGTGGTTTCTTCAGAGAATGTCCATTCAGATGAGATGTGAGCACTTTATGGAAGAATGTGTGACTAATGAACAGAGACTAATATATTCTCCTGTGTCGACATTAAGACCAAAGTATTTACTAATAAACCCCGCAACAAATGGTTCTGTTTTAATTTTTTTCTTTGATGCTACTCCTTCATTTTTTCAAGCACATTTGTAGTTACTTAAAAAAAAAAAAAAAGTCACGATCAAAGTGGGGGTAAATGTATTAAAACAAATGTCACGATCGAAGTAAGGGTAAACATATTGAAACAAATGTGTTTTTCACCCAAGAGAAAATGAACAATTAGACCCACTCTGGTACCTGAAAATGTTGGTTGATGTTAGGCACCTGCAGAAATCACTAATGAAATGAACACTTGGGGCCTGTTTCATTTGAATTCAGCTTCTGCACCTCCAAGTGAATAAGAATCTCTGCACAGGGCGGCGCCTGTGGCTCAGTGAGTAGGGCGCCGGCCCCATATGCCGAGGGTGGCCGGTTCAAACCCAGCCCCAGCCAAACTGCAACAAAAAAATAGCCAGGTGTTGTGGCGGGCGCCTGTAGTCCCAGCTGCTCGGGAGGCTGAGGCAAGAGAATCGCGTAAGCCCAAGAGTTGGAGGTTGCTGTGAGCCGTGTGACGCCACAGCACTCTACCCGAGGGTGGTAAAGTGAGACTCTGTCTCTACAAAAAAAAAAAAAAAAGAATCTCTGCACAGATACTGAGAAATAGAGATAACAAAGAACTGCAGAGAAGCATCGACACTTCTTTACAGGAAACTTAGACTTAATGGAATTTGGCTCCATAACATATACAATGTCAAGATGTGATCATAAGTTAACAAAATCATAAATACTAAGTCAGGAAAAACTGTATATTTAATTAAATTCAATGAAATAACGCCTACCACAAAAATGTGAATTTTTATTTAATTTTCTTGCTTATAGATCTACATAGTCTACATTATAGAAATTCTATTTCTATAACTTAATAAAACATGGGTTGGATGTTTTAGTATTTGTGTGAAGAGGAAAATAATTCTACACACTCAGAAAATGAAGACTCCATTGAAAAATTAGGTTTTGTTTAAAGATACAAGTGCATGATATGACACATTTCAGTTGTGCATATCTATGGGCCTTCAGAAGACAGGTTTGTAATCCTGCCAACCTGTACGCTCTAGGAATGTTCCTTTTCTGTGTAATATTTAATATGCGGTGCTTTTAATTTATGTTTCTTAAAAAAATTCTAATATAGTAAATATTTTTCTATGGCAAATATACAGCCATTTTCTCTAATTTGGCAAATTCATACCTACATAAAGCTATAGATTCCACATACTCATTGCCCCAGTTAAATACTGAGCAGTGTCATCCATTACAGACTGCATTTACTAAGATGGGAGTGAAAGTTTGTGGCTATAGAACTAGGTTAATAAAAGTAGCCTGTAGAGTGATTCCTTGAACTTAGCTTTGCTATTTTATAAATCAACTCTGGAAACACACACATAAACATATACTTGCACATATACACACACAATTATATGATACTTCACGTATCTACAACTACGTTCAGCATCACTGTGAGATAGGAAACCTCTTGACTGATGCTCTGTCTTGTTTGCTTTCTATTTTAGAGATAGACTAAATTCGATATTTTGAGGACTTAGTATACATAAAAAACTATCCTTGTGGCACATGGATTTCCCACCTGACAGCCTAGGCATCTACCACTGAAAGTGACACTTCCCTCCCAGAGGCAACACTGCAGCTGCCTCTCCACATGAGCTCTCTGTCAATGGCTTGGGGATTGGTATTTCCCTATTTGTCATAGTTGGTGGCTACACATGCTATCAAGAGGCCTGACGACAACCTCTCTGGGCAAGCTTTGCCACCCACCCTCATACCCCATGAAAGAACATGGTCCGGTGAGTCCATCACTGGTGGCACCTGACATCCTCATGGAATTTTGAGGTTGGGACTAACCATGTGGCCACTTTCACTATGTGGCAATTACTTGCATGTGCCACACATCGGACTGGGGATCGACTGACCGAGCACTCACCATCAAACAAGTGTGCAACACTCAAGACCCAGAGGGTTATTCCACCATCGCCACCAATGTCATTCATGCCACACTGTCTCCTCAGAGGCCTAAGAACCTGCCACCTACCCAGCCGACTGCTGCCACTGCCGGGCTCCAAGTAAACCACTTGCAGGCCCAAGAAGTTCACCTGGAAGTTCTAATACTTGTGTCATCATATACAGCCCTAGGTCCCATAAAAAAGCATAAAACCATACACAACCAATCACTGCCAGCACCTGAAGGCCACCAAAACTTGGACTACTTGAAAAGTTGTCCTACAAAACCTGACCATAGGCTCCAATAATAACTATACCATGAGCCCCTGAGAAACCACATATACCACTGTTACTGTTTCTAGTAGAAGAAATCATACAGAGACTAGACTACTGCATGTGCCAAGAACCAAAGACAAGGTGTCCTACCCAGACAACACCATAACATACATTTTTAGGAAATAATCCGCACTTATGAAATGAAATAAAAAAAAATCTAAAGAAATGACTGTTACATCCGAGGTATAGATATCAACATAAGAAAATAGGGAAGTAGGGCGGCGCCTGTGGCTCAGTTGGTAAGGCGCCAGCAACATATACCGAGGGTGGCGGGTTCAAACCCGGCCCCGGCTGAACTGCAAACCAAAAAATAGCTGGGCGTTGTGGCGGGCGCCTGTAGTCCCAGCTACTCGGGAGGCTGAGGCAAGAGAATCGCTTCAGCCCAGGAGTTGGAGGTTGCTGTGAGCTGTGTGATGCCATGGCACTCTACCTAGGGCGATAAAGTGAGACTCTGTCTCTACAAAAAAAAAAAAAAAAAAAAAAAAGAAAATAGGGAAGTAACAAACAAATAAACAAAAGAAGGGAAAGGTGATACCTCCAAAGGAACACAAAGATTTTCTAACAACAGATCTCAACCAAATAGAAATTCACGAAATCCCAGGAAAAGAAATAAAATGACTGATGCTAAAGAAGCACAGTGAGAGACAAGAGGATTCTGAAAAACAATACAAAAAATATCAGGAAAAAATTCAGGATATGAATGAGAAATTTACCTAAGAGATACATGTTACAAAAAGAATCAAACAAAAATTATGGAGTTGAAAAATTTATGGAATTAAATGCTATATATATTTGAAATTTTCAAAAACAGACTAGATGAAGAAGAAGAAAGCATCTCAGAACTTGAAGACAAGTCTTTTGAAATAATCCTGCCAGACCAAAAAAATAAAAAAATAAAAAAAATACAAAAGAATGAGAAATGCCTTTGTGCCATATGAGACCATAGAACAATTAAATATTAAAATTATTAGGGGCTGAGAAGGTGAAGAGCCAATGAAAATGTTAGGAAAGCCATTTAACAAAATAATAGAAGAAAACTTTCTAACTCAAACAAGAGATTTAGATGTCCAGATAGAGGAATCCCCAAATCTCCAAATAGAGGCAATACAAAAAGGTCTTCTCATGGGTCATTATAGTCAAACTTTCTAAAAGCAAAGACAAAGGAAGAATTCTAAATATAGCAAAAGAAAAATGAGTAGTCACCTATGAAAGAATCTCCATTAGGTTATTATCAAATTTCTCAGCAGAAACCTTACAGATCTGGAGAGAATGGGATAATATATTCAAAATGCTAAAATAAAAAAAATTCCTTTAAGTAATATCCCATGAATCCCATCTATGATATACAAAAGAGATCAATGATATATTAGTATGCCAAGTAACTTTATTCTTTTGCCTTATGGACCTAATGCCAGGGTCCTTATATTTAGGAGCCCTGACATTATATGCAACTCAAGACATCCTATCTCTATGTGTGTTTCTATTCTTAAACCCAGTCCACAGAAAAGTGACTCTTTTTGAATTTATTACCACTTAGAAAAAAATACAGTTTGACATTTAGATTTTACTTCTCAGGATATTTCTTGTTCTGCCTCCAGAATCTAAGCTAAGCACAACAGAGAGTTGTATCTTGTATATTTTTTGCAGGGCACCTACGGCCAACCTATTATGGGACACGTAGTGCTTGCTTCATAAAAATTTAAATTAATGACATCCACTTTTTGAATTGCTTTTATCTCAATGTCTCCCATTTCCTAACTATCTTCATTTCTTATAATCTCAATAAAAGAACTTTAATAAAAAGCTCTGAAATATTTTATTAAAACTTCACAATATTAGTATTAGTATGTAAAATATTTATAATATTTTTCAGATAAAAGACATAAGAAAATGCCTCAAATATTTACAAATGCTTCAAGTATTTTCATAAAGTAAAAAGGATGTTCTAAATTGGTACCTTCCAAATTACAAGATAGATATACAATTCTTACAATTCTTATAAAAATCTTTATAAAGTTTACAATTGGAAAGAATTGCATGTTTCGAATTATGGTATCTACATTCAAACATGTACTGGGCTGAGAAAGAAGGCATAAAAATCCAGTTTTCTTGGTATTTCAGAATCTGGTATTTCATATATCAATCCATTATCCTGATAGATTTATGAAATATGAATTTCCTTTCTGTTTTTCTTTTCCTTTTCTTTTTGTTTTTCATATTGTTACCTTTTATTAGTGACAATTAAATATTAAAATATTTTTAAGATAAAAGACATAAGAAAATGCTTCAAATATTTACAAATGTGAAAAATATTCTGTAGGTCTCTTTAAAATCGCTTTTTATGATTTTTTTCCACCATTACATAGTCCCAGAAATTGTAAATATTATTCCACTTGTGTGTGTGTGAATTTTTAAAACCAACAAAATGTCCTTGGTAAAAAGCAACAGAATATTAAACTTTGGCCCTGCTTCCCGGGATTTTGAAGATCTGGTAAGTTAGAGCTGTCAAGGATGGAATGGAGAGAAATGAGATAAATGAAAATGACCAAATTACCCCCCCAAAAACACCTTTGCTGATGGTGTCATGTATAGTGAGGAATCTATAATTTCATTTTTCTGCAGATAGGCTGCTACAATGAACACAGGATAAATCATTTATTTCTTCCTTCTTATTTATGACAACTTAAATGCTATGGTGCTAGGGTTTGCTTTTTCTTTCTGCAAAGTTTCTTTTCGGCAAATCTTTTCTTCTTCAGCAATTTCATGCTGGGGTATTGTTTTCCTTTCCAGTACTTACCTAAAATTTTGTTAATCTAGTTACATTTATAAATGAACAACACAAATTAAACTATTATTATTATGGACTTTTACTATCTACTTATGAGTTGACTTGAATTCGATGAGATGAAAATAATTTGTGCATGTTAATTTTTCCAAAACAGTGAAGGTAAATTATAATAATACAACCCCAAGAATCCTATTTTTTGTTTAACATGTAATGAGTTTAAATTAATTACTCAAGAGCACAACAATGAGCAATGGTGTTGTGTACAAAATTTTATGCTCACAGATTATTTTCCATGCTCTAAGAAAGGTATACCTGTTGGAGAGTTTATAATGATTTTTCTAGTGGATCAGTGTAAGCAAGGTGATCCCTTTGGAGGATTACTCTTACATAATGATACATAAACATTATTTTATGCTAAATAAATCCTGGCTGTCTTAAAACATAGAATATACAAATATTTAGCATCAGTGTTAAAGACTAAACCCTATAGAATATAAAACTAGCGCAATTTTAAAAGATTAAGCACAGACTTTTTAAAAAGTTTACACCTGCAGTGGGGTCATTATTAATTATAGTCAAGATAGATTATCCTTTGCCAGTTAAGTTTTGGGTAGGGCAAAAAATATTCCACCATGTGTAGGAAATTTTGAGGAGCCCTTTTCTAAGATATGTTGTTTTCTTATCATGGTCAAAGAAAAAAAATGGCCCAAATATTTGCTGGGTTTCTGTACACTAACAACATGATTATGTTGCTCAGGCACACACTAGGAAACACACGATTATCCTTTCTTATGCTGATTATTACAGACTCAAATACAAAGGCACCAAGACACTGGCTTTACCCTTAAAGTGTGGAAAGTCCACCGCAGAGAGAATTCATCAAGTAGATACAAAATAGTAAGTTAATCTAATGGGAATGTGACTGAAGTTCAATGGGAAGATGAACTTCGTAGTTAGCCAGAGGATGCACAAAATACTGCACAGGGGAAGTAGTATTTGAGATGAGCCTTGGTTAAATGAAGGACAAAACTGTACCCTTTCTGACAGTCAAACGTGTGAGTTGGTGGTGGTCAGAGGAGAGTTACAGGGAAGACTGGTGGGGCAAAGTGGGGCCTGCCAGGGCTGTGATTGTTGCGTTTTGAGAGAGCAGCCTGGACGGAGGCAACAGACCGAGAATGAATGATACCCATATGCAGGTGGTTATGGGTGTGAACAGAGCAGCCTAACTGTGGGAGAAGCCAAAGTTTAATCTGTACTTTTAAAAATGATTCTCTTGAAAATGAGGCGTCACTAAAGAATTTTGAGAATGGATGTGAATGTAAATAATAGGAATTGCCTACTTCACAGGCAATTGCCTGTTTAATTTGATTTGATTATCCCTGCAGACTTTTCATTCTAAAGTAAACCCACAGTTTGTCTATTATGTCCTTAGGGAAAATAAGGTTTTAATTCAGAAAGGATGTAAACAAAGGTTTTCATTCACGGAACACCAACAACACATGACAGCTATCACCGTTCACCTGGCTGAGAACCATCTCTTCTTTTCTGCTGCCTAGTAAGGGAACTTGAAAGGTTTTAGTGTTCCTTTTTTTTTTTTTTTTTTCTTTCTTTTCTGTGCAGCCTTAAGCTTACATGGAAACAGGACACATTTTCAGCAGCAGAGGGTGAACATGGTTGGTCTAACCTAACAATAATTGATCCTTTTAGGTTAGGGCACAGGGCACATTTGATTAAAGAGATGTGAAGGGATGTGGATGGAATTATCCTAAAAGCTTCCTTCATCTTAAAAGGCAAACGGAGAAGGCAGAATTTCTTTCTTCCCCTCCACCCCCCTACTGGGTATCTTGTTTCTGGATGTAAAACCTATAATCACAGCAGACATCTTTCAATACTGCGGGAAGCAGGCCAAGGACAAACACTTGACAGGGAACAAAGATGGAAAGAACAGAGGTCCTTGATGTCAGTGAGTCACCCATGAAATTCTACAACTGCGTAACCTCTTGTTTGTTTAATAATAAACCATTCTTAGAGCCTACGCACGTTGGTTTCCTGTTAGTCATGGCTCAAAGCATCCCAACTGATAGAATAATTAAATTTAAAGCTTGAAAGGACTCGAAATGTACATGGCATATCCTCCTTGGTTTTTATTTGAACATTTGGAAGACCTGAGAGAATGAATTACGTGTCAGATCACATGATTGATAATAAGCAAATCACTTCATAAGTTCCATAAATATTCTATTTTCTCATCTTTAATACATTTCATATATTCAATTTTTTTAATTGTAAAAAGAGCTTTCTTTTATTTGCATAAAATCATCTAGAAGAGTGACATGTAATATGTTCATTTACTGAGACCATAATACAGTCTGTCTCAAACTTGTGTAGTGATCCATGTACTGATTAATACCTGACTGAAAATATGGACTCTTTTTTTTCTAGTTTTGTCTAATATATGAACAGTTTAGACATTCACCATCCAACTACAGCAGTGAGGAAATATATGCTATTTACAGTTCACTAGTTATACCTTTAAGGATTCATAGGTTTTTCTCCCTACTTCGCTCTCTCTCTCTAGACTCTGACATCCCACACACTCTCTTTGCCATCATCACGTGCCATGTCGATGACTCTTTAATTACAACTTAATGGGAAGAAGCTCTTAGTTTTCCCCTGATGTTTAACTTTAGATGGGGTGACAATCACGTATATACAGCATGGAGAACTAACTAGGGAAGACCTTCTGTAGTAAGAGGATGACCACAGATCCTGCACTCTCCAGCACAGCAAATGCCTTAGAGTCCCTGTAACATAAAGATGCTCATTGTGCTTTTTTTTGAATTAAAGAATGCATGGACGTTTGAAAATGAGTGTCTACAAGGAGTGGTGAATAAAAGAGAGGAAATGTAATCGGTATACAGCACACCCCGGGTGAAAGTCTCAACCACAGCTTGAAATTTACCTTGGAAATGCAAACTATGTAACCTAATCATTTGTACCAGGGAATATCAGTTGAGAAAATAGACTTCGTCTATTTTCTGAATTTAATAATAAGTGGTCGTGGTACCAATTTTAAAGTCAATTATCTTTCTTGATTCTTACTCTGCCATTGTCTTCATTTTTATCAAATAATAAAACCCATCGTCTTTCTGAATTCAGCTAATGCCCTCATGATTTTTAGAATTAGTATAATTAGATTGAATTAATTAATAACACAATGATTTCTATAGAGTAGAGGAAAGCAAAATAGTATTTAAAGGAAGAAACTTGTCCACAAAGTAAAAATTACTTTTAAAAATACCTTTGAATTTCAAGTTCAAAAAAAGGCAGTCACCAAAGATTGGTATCAAGTGATAACTGTGGCAGTTTATTAATAGTCTGTCATGGAAAGCTGATATATTAGAAGCTGCATTCTGCTCAGCTTTACAATGAAATCCCATCCATTTTATTACACCAGAATTAAATATATTCTGTTTAAAGGGTTTAGTAAGCTTAAATATGCTTTAAAGCTCCCCCCCATAAAAAAGCACTTTATTATCAACAAGTTAAATCAACAAAGTCTGATCTTGATTCTCCCAGATATCTGTAGGACATCAAACAGGGAGCAAGATAACATACACAGTTTTATAAAGGTTGATAAAGTTTGCCTTTAGACAAATGGAAAAGTCTTAGCAACTAAATTACTTGTTTCTGACATGTTGGGGCAGGGTGAAAGGTAGATATAGTGTGGAAATAATATAGAGTGAGTATTAAAAGTTAAGCCTCGGGGATTCACAGATGGATAATTTATTTAATCAGAATTATGTGTGAGCTAGCCAGATAGGAACCATCCATCCAAAGGTGTGTGGAGGTGATAATCCCCATGTATTCAGATAAAGGATTTAGGGGAGGCATTTTATAATAAGTAAATACGTGGCACATATCACTGAAACCATTTTCATCAATATCAGTTGAAAGTGCCCATCAGAAGTAGAACTCCATTTTCTCTATGTATTTTTCTGGAAAAAACACACCACAAAACAGTATTTTAACAGTTCTATGTACTCAACCAATGTATTATTGAAAAGGAACTCAAAACCCCAGTGATTATAGAGAATACTTTTGCATCCAATAATTGTTCTTAAAATCAAACTTTATTTAGATTTTTGGTTATATATTTTCTTTTATTTTTATTTATTTGGTAGAGAAAGAGTCTCACTTTATGGCCCTCGGTAGAGTGCCGTGGCCTCCAGCTCACAGCAACCTCCAACTCCTGGGCTTAAGCGATTCTCTTGCCTCAGCCTCCCGAGCAGCTGGGACTACAGGCGCCCACCACAACGCCCGGCTATTTTTTGGTTGCAGTTCAGCCGGGGCCGGGTTTGAACCCGCCACCCTCGGTATATGGGGCCGGTGCCTTACCAACTGAGCCACAGGAGCTGCCCATATATTTTCTTAAACACATTGTATTTTCGTATTTGTTTGCTTGATGCCTTTCCAAAGGATGTTTATGTTTTCAGATAAAGCTTTTATTGTATAATTGATCTTTGAATTTTGACTTCAAATAATTCATATTAAACGATTCAGTATGTTTATATTTATTCACTTTATACTACTTTTGTTTATGAAGGTTGTTAGTTGTGTGTCTGTGAACTTCATTTGTCCTCATCCCTATCATCATTATGAGAAGAAATAAAAGTATTTTTAACTGGCATCAATATCTGTATTCAGGATTTCCCCCTATCATTTACCTGCAGGGACATGTGAAATAAATCCTGAAATGTTTATTCTTTATTGTATGTTTATGTTATTTATGTTTATTTATGCTTTATTTCTCAAATAAGCTTGTTAGTTTTTCAAATTTTGAATGACTAATGGAGGTTCAGAAGTATTAGTGCTACTTAAAGTCTTAGAGCCAATCTTCAAGACTCTGAGTTACATCCAATGTTTCACCTTTGTTCTCCCTGGTTCCATTGTGCTACAGAGATTGGTAACCGCAAAAATGAAAACCACCTCATTAGCTTTTAATTAATATACTCTGTATTTCATCATCTTTGGCTACTTAAAATAAGTAAAAAGGTTTAAAAAGAAAACATGGGCCGAGCGTGGTGGCTCACACCTGTAATCCTAGCACTCTGGGAGGCCAAGGCAGGTATATTGCCTGAGCTCACAGTTGGAGACCATCTGGAGAGCAAGAGAAAGACCCTCTCTCTAAAAATAGCCAGGCACTGTGGCAGGCACCTGTAGGCCCAGCTATTTGGGAGGCTGAAGCAAAAGAATTGCTTTAGCCCAACAGTTTGAGGTTGCTGTGAGCTATGACACCACAGCACTCTACTGAAGGCAACATAGTGAGACACTGTCTCAAAAACAAAACAAAATAGCCAAAACCCTTTGAAATAAATCCTCTGTATTTCAAATGTCCGAATATATGAATTAATGAAATGCCATTTTTTTAGCCTCAAGGATTTTAATCTATAACCCCCAAATTTCTTCATCAGGTTTTTCTTAATATTGTGAAGATTTGATATATAATAACTAGTTACTAACAATAACATATTATCCAGTCTGCCATTGCACTTTTACTATGTTGTGAGTTACTGTGAAGTCAGGACATGATTGGATTAAGGACTCAGGAATAGAAACATTCAAATTGTGATATGTGCTGGCTGAAGTTACTACACTTTTCATTCAAAAATAATCATTTAATGCCATTATGTGTCATTACAGCTCCAAAAATTTTAATTATTATGAATAAAAATGAATTCACTTAAGTCAAGATTATTCCTTTATGAGGAAAATATACGCAATTTTAAAAACTATGCATAAAAGGACAAATTATGGTAAAAATATAATATTAGCTAATTGACTCAGAATTTGAAAAAGGATATAATGACTTTTATACCACCCTTCCTATAATTCACAAAGTAGATATGTGATGCACTGTTATTTTCTATGGAAAAATAAAATCTTATTAAAGTGCAGAAAATAGTATTTTCTAGTTAATACTTCAGGCTGTATCATTATGACTATTATATGCTTATGTAATCTATTAAACATAATATTTTAAAAGCAATTTATTTGAGCGCCTTAAAGTTAGGCTAATATTCCGAGAGTTTTAATGTTTCTTTAGAATATTTACATTGCATACTTTTGGTTCATTTAATAAAATGTCATAAAATAAATTATCATAATTAATTTAGGATCAAAGTAAAATAATTTTGTTATACTGTTGAATTTTTCTTTCAAAATTTTGCCATGTGATGTTTTTGTGGTCTCAGAAACTTATAATGTGTTATGCAAAACAGCATATATTAACTTAACAAAATACTACTAATTGCTTATCTTAATAACTATATTACATTATTAAATAAACATAAGTGTCATTCTTTATATTTAAATATTAACTTTACATTAAAATATTAAAATATACACAGAGAAATTTCTGTTCTAACAAAACATATCTAGCTACCTCTCTTGACTGTATAAGATAATTACACAGAATAATATAATGCCTGGAGATCATTAAGTGCAAAACTTTAAACAACAAAGCATTGGTGAAAACCATAGGAAAATGTCTTAATGACAATGCCCAAGGCAAGTGTCTCTTAATTAAGACACAAAAAGCTTTGATTATAGAAAGGAAAAAAAATTACTAATAAGCTGGAATAAGTCAAAATTAAGCTCTATTCATCAATAGACACTGTCAAGAGAGTAATAAGAAAATCCACCAAAGAGTTGAATGTACAATGTAAATATCTAGCGGTGTTCAGGTAAATGTTTCACAACATCTCCAGAAGGAAAAATAAAGCCCAGAGTTTTGGTATTTTCCTAAGTGAGATGTATAAATACTTCACCAATGGCAGATTTTCTATCTTTGTTTTTCTTTGTTTATTTTAACAGGTTTAGGGGTACAAGTTGAGTTTTTTTACACGTATAGTGGTAAAGTTTGGGCTTTTGGTATGCCCATTACCCAGGTAAAGTACATTGTACCTTGCAGGTAATTTTTCATTCCTCATGCACAGCTACCTTTTTGCTTGTGGGTCTCCAATGTCCATTACTCCACTTTGCCCTGTGTAACCATAGCTTAGCTCTCACTTATAAGTGAGAACATGTGGCATTTATTTTTCCATTCCTGAGTTCCTTCATTTAGGACGATGGCCTCCAGTTTCATGCAACTTGTTGCAAAAGACTATTTCCTTCTTTCTTATTACCATGGAAGATTTCAAACTCTCATAATTCTTGGCACTTTAATAAATGGCTATTATGAGGTAGTTTTAAATCCTCTGTTGATATAAACAGCCGGGACACACCCCACTGTATATCTCCAATAGAGGTTTTATATATTCTCTGAAACCCAATACAAAAGTAAAGATTAGTAGAAAAGGGGCATAAGTCTTAAGACACTTAATAAACAAAGAATATCCACATGAAAAGTAAGCATGAAAACAAGAGTTTAATACATTAGTCTTTAAGAGATTCAAATTAAAATACTCTTATACACACACCAAAATGTCTAAAATTAGGGAGAAAAATCTCAAGTGTTACTACGGTAGCTTCTGAACTCTCATGTACCTGCTTTCAAAAACTAATGGCCACTTTGGAGAAATGTCAGTATCCCTAAAGCAGAACATGTGCATATCCTATATACCCCCAAATGGCACACACATGCTTCCTAAAAGACAAAATCCTGATTTCCATGTCACCACTATTTATAGGCGTCAAAGTCTGGAAGATACTGAAATGCTTACCAATGGAAGAAAGTGTCCTTAATTTGCTATGTTCAAACAGTTGAATACCACACAGAAATGAACACGAGTGATTTACCACTGTACATAAAAACAACGTTACAAACGTAATGTTGAACAAAGGAAACAAAACAATGCCTACTGTGTACTTTAATGTATAGAATATAAAAAGGAGGCATAGTATACACCTAGAAGTCAAGATATTGCTATTCTCTGTGGGTATAGTGATGAATAAAGAATATAACAGGAACTTCAAGTTATTCTAACATTTTATCTTTTCAGGTTTTTAATATATGTGAGTGTTGGTATATGAATGGATCCATTTTGTAATAATTTGCTGAGATTATACACTTAACATATGAATCATTTTCTATATGTATATTTACATAAGAAGGTTTAAAATACTAGAGACAATAGTAATTTTTTCAATCATTCCATTTTATAAGTAGAAATAATTCTGTAAAAAATGTCCACTCAGATATATTTATATAATATAATTTACAACTTAAAAGCATACTTCTTGCTTTTGGGGAATAAAATTATTATTTTATGCACATCTAAATAATTCATCAAAATTTCTTTCATTATCAGCAGAATCCCCCCTGATAGGTTTGAAGAATTTCGCTTTGCTTTGATATGATACCTATTTATAATAATACTATATTGATTGTTTCTAAAAAATTAATCAAATGTATACTTTCAATTTCTTAGAGATATTACTATCCATATCACTTAAGATAGCTTCCTCAAGATATATTTCAATACTATGTGGGCAAATAAACCAAAGTTTTAATCAATTGCCTTTGTGTTTTCAAAAATATTTCTCTCAAAATATAAAATGTATAATATAAGTGCATATGTTATCTGGATTTTATATATTAATTACAGTGCTAAGTCTTAATTGTGTTTACTATTAAGGAACAGAAAAACACTGAAAGTTGTCTTATTAGAAATAAACTTTACCAGTTTCACAGTAACACAAATAAACTCATGTTTATGTATAGTCTACTATGGTCTACAGTAACTGATTATTAGTATAAATCAGATTCATATTTACAACAAATATTGCTGAATCAATTTAACCACAGAAGTTAAGAAATAAATAATGCAGAAAATTTTCCATAGAAGTCACTTGTTATGTCTTATCATTTTATTTCCACAGTTATTTATTTTACTTTTAAATCTCTGAAGCTCTAACATCAAGCTTTCAAAGAGGAACCCAATTTTGATAAATCTTGACAGATGATAAAATACATTTTACTTTCAATAACTCATTGCCTCTATTCATTGGCATCAAATAGACTTCAGAATGAAAAATTTAATATATAAAATTGTCATTGATGTCTAAAAACCTTTTTTTCCCATGGTCTAAATCTTTACCTTTTTGAATTATGCCTCCAAATTCACTTAGAAACCTATCAAAGACAGTGTCAAATAACTTTATTACTATCCTCTACCCAAAACACAAACATTCTGAAAGCAAACATCATAGAGTTCCTTTAATATTTATGGTAAAATATCAAATAAATTATCCCCATTTCTTCTACTTTTGAATACTGGACATTATAAAACAGAGCTAATAAAAAGAAAATAACTCTAAAATTAGGTATATTAGTATATAGTGTATATAATCTTACCATAAACTCACAGGTTAGGAATTCAAAGAAGTAGGTCACTGCCCTGAGACCTAGAAAAGTATAACCAGAAACAACATTTTATTAGTACAGTATTCAATTTTCATTCACATACCATAAAATAATAGGTATGCAGTATTATAAGACATTATATAAGCAATTAATATATATTACACATGACAAATATTTTTGACTACAACTTTTGTCTGAAATAGCATTATCAGTTATTAGGTTTCACCAAACTATTATGATTTAAGGTTAATTACACGTAAAAATGTGATTATCATATTATAATCTCATTTTCATCTTTATGTGCTTTAATCATTGCATGATATACAAATCTTCATAAACATATTCTATAAAGTTATATCATAATTGTAAAGGCAGAGTACTCCATAGTTCACTGTAGTTCCTAAATTAAGATATTTGATATAATAATAACATGACATTGCTTATTTTCTTTAAAATAGGTCACTTGTTTACTTTCTGTTTCTTTATTTCATAGTTGTAAAAGTTTTTATAATTTTGATGTAGTGGTAACTTACTAATCAACATACTGTAAATTTGCTTAATTCTAGATAGATACTGTTCTATCTGCATAAAACAGCAAAATGAAGATTCAATCTCTAACCTCTACCCTGAATAAAGAAGTCAGTTTTATTTGTGAACTCTTAAGAAAACTCACAAAAAACTGGTAGGTCTATCCGAAGATGTTCTATTGAGTGATGTCTACTTAAACACAACATAATTTAATAAAAGAGATATTTGAAGTGATTGAATCTATTATGTCAATGTCTTACTGGTTGATATTGTTTTGGAGGATGTATTCTGCTCAGGTGTCAAATATAATGTATTAAATTGTTTCAACTGGTTCCTACCATAATTGAAAGAAATATTATATAACATTCATCCGAAGTAGATATAATATTTAACTCTTAGAAGGGATTATTATATGTAATAGTGAATCTGACACTATAAAGAACCACTTGGCAGGGCACGATATTCATGCCTATAATCCTAGCAGTCTGGGAGGCTGAGGCAGGTGTATTGCCAGAGCTCACAGGTTTGAAACCAGCCTGAGTCAGAGCAAGACCTGGTCTCTAAAAATAGCCAGGTGTTGCAGTGGGCACCTGTGGTCCCAGGTATGTGGGAGGCGGAGACAAGAGGATCTTTTAAGCCCAATAGTTTGAGGTTGCTGTGACCTATGATGCCATGGCATTCTACCAAGGGCTACAAAGTGAGATTCTGTCAAAAAAAAAAAATATATATATATATGTGAAGAAGCACTTGAGGGGTGAAGTTGCTAGGAGCTATGACGCCACAGCATGCTACCCAGGGCCACAAAGTGAAACTCTGCCCCCCCCAAAAAAATGTATATGTATAAATATATAAAAGAAACACTTTGGGGGTGAAGTAAACATTTGCTAATATTCATTTGATGAAATGTTAAAGGAAAACAAAATATCGCTATCACAGAAGTGCAAACATTTACTTCAAAATCTGTTGTTCCTATTCTGCATATTCAAATGCATGTGTAGAATGAAATCTTCAATAATGAATGCTCATATTTCCTTGGCCATAGTCAGAGCCATTAGTAGCAGAGACTTGACTATATCCCATGGCTCTGATTATCCATCCATTGAGTTTCACTCCAGTTAAAAGCAGTGTTCCAGATCTTACCATTCTCGAGCTGGTGGGCACTATTCACTAGCCTGCTAAAGATGTTGTCTCTACTGCCCGTTCATTTTGCAAGTCCTAATGCACATGGCTAAACCTGGTGGCCCTCCCAGGCTCATTTTTCTAGTATGGACTTCTGCTTTCCCTTTCTTTGAGGAATAAAAGGATAAGATGATGTTTTTTGTTAAAAGGGAATCTCTCCCAAGCATCTAGGGTGATGTGAACCAAGAAATTACGGTTACCTACCTTCCTGCCTTCCCTTTTTTTCTAGAGGGTCAGCAAATTAAATTTTGGCCAAATTTCAAAAGGTGAGTTTTAGAATCAACATTTGGTTGATTCTAAATATTGCCATTGTAGAATGAACTTCATAAGCACAACAATTATAATTTTACTTGTTATCATCATTTTATTACTAAAGTTTAAATTCACGCTTTACGATTTTGACATGATAGTACAGAAATAATAACTTTTAGCACTCTCAGTTGCTATATACTCCTTTAGGCACTGTGTTTAATACCTACAATACTAAATAAAAATAATAATTTATTTTCAGTATAAAAAGCACACATAGGGTGGCACCTGTGTCTCAGTGGGCAAGGTGCCAGATCCATATATGGAGGGTGGCAGGTTCAAATCCGGCCTCAGCCAAAATGCAACAAAAATATAACCAGGAGTTGTGGTGGGCACCAGAGGTCCCAGCTACTCAGGAGGCTGAGGCAAGGGAATTGCCCAAGCCCAGGAGTTGGAGGTTGCTGTGAGCTGTGTGACACCCCAGCACTCTACTTAGGGCGATAAAGTGAAACTCTGTGTCTACAAAAAAAAAAAAAAAAAAGCACACATAAAGACATTTATATCTTTCTAGAATGTTTCCCTTTGTTTGAAAGTGAATTTAGATATTAATGATGAATCTAAAGCACATCTTTATTTGTGTTACTGACATTGTTACGCTCATTAAATACGTTGGGCATGCGGATTGAACGTCACTGAACATATTTAAATTCAGGAATTCCAGAAGTGATATAAAAGGCATTTGGTTAGTTGGCCTCCCAAGTTCAAATCCAAGGCACAGGGGTGATTTTATACTTACACGAAGGCCAAAGCAGAAATACGATTCAATCTAACTTCAATTTACCCTTTTCAATGATTTGTGAAGCTTGACTCAGGAAAGGATACTGAGGGCTCATGTATATTTAAAGAGAAAAAAAGTGAATTTTATCCAGCCATGCATAAGTAACTATTTTTAGGGGAGATGCTTATGATGAAGGACTGGTTACTAAATTGTTGATGACACTGACATTAGGTTAGAGTCTTATCCTTGCTATATATCAAGAAGTTATATTTCATATAAGATTCTAGATAAAAGAATTTGATCAGATATACTTGCCTCATTTGTTCTAGTTATCATCAGAGGAATAATCATTCAGAAACTAATAGACTTGCAGGCTGGGCAAGGGATTTGAAGAGAAACTTCTCTGAAGAAGACAGGCGCACGGCCTTCAGACATATGAAAAAATGTTCATCATCTTTAATCATCAGAGAAATGCAAATCAAAACTACTTTGAGATAACATCTAACTCCAATGAGACTAGCCTATATCACAAAATCTCAAGACCAGAGATGTTGGCGTGGATGCGGAGAAAAGGGAACACTTCTGCACTGCTGGTGGGAATGCAAATTAATACATTCCTTTTGGAAAGATATATGGAGAACACTCAGAGATCTAAAAATAGATCTGCCATTCAATCCTGTAATTCCTCTGCTGGGCATATACCCAGAAGACCAAAAATCACAACATAACAAAGATATTTGTACCAGAATGTTTATTGCAGCCCAATTCATAATAGCTAAGTCATGGAAAAAGCCCAAATGCCTATCGATCCACGAATAGATGAATAAATTGTGGTATATGTATACCATGGAATACTATGCAGCCTTAAAGAAAGATGGAGACTTTACCTCTTTCCTGTTTACATGGATGGAGCTGGAACATATTCTTCTTAGTAAAGTATCTCAAGAATGGAAGAAAAAGTACCCAATGTACTCAGCCCTACTATGAAACTAATTTGGGGCTCTCACATGAAAGCTATAACCCAGTTACAACTTAACAATAGGGGGAAGTGGGAAAAGGGGGGTGGGTAGAGGGAGGGGGATCGGTGGGATCACACCTGTGGTGCATCTTACAGGGGTATTTGTGAAACTTGGTAGATGTAGAATGTAAAGGTTTTGGCACAGTAACTGAGATAACGCCAGAAAGGCTATGTTAACCACTGTGATAAAAATGTGTCAAATGGTCTATGAAGTGAGTGTATGATGCCCCATGATCATATCAATGTATACAGTTATGATTTAATAAAAAAAAAGAAACTACTAGACTTTTTTTTTGTTTGTTTTCATTTTTTTTTATTAAATCATAGCTGTGTACATTGATATATTCATGGGGCATCATTCACTAGCTTCACAGACCGTTTACCAAGTTTCACAAATACCCTTGTAAGATGCACCTCTGAAACTACAAAATAAATAAAGATGGAGAATCTCAAAAAGTAAAAAAAAAGAAACTACTAGACTATGCCAAGCAAACTTCAAACAAAATTATTAATAATTTTATAATTCTGATATCATAAAACAACCATGTCAAAGAAGGAATAGTTCAAATTTATACTTATATAACTGCCAAATTTGTATGGATATCTTGAAAAGTTGTACTTGAATTAATATTTTTGAAGATAAATTCATATAATTAATGAAGGGATTTACTGGGTATATGACTCTGGATCTGGCTAATTTCCTGAAATTGGCATTTCACATGGTTAAAGGAAATTAGAATGCATTTTATTCTCTTCATTTGATTTTTCAGGGAGTTCAAATATTTGAGGGAGGGGAAAATGTTTAATTTAAAATGATTTGGAAACCTAAAAATAATTAATTTTCAATAATATTTTTAAATAATAATAAATACTTCAAAATAATTAACTGGATAATTTAAAATATATATTATTGGGTTTAATAATTTAATAATTAATCAGCAAAAATAAATAGTATTGTGATAGTATTTATACATTTTATCTCATGTATCCTCATTTGTTGCTCATCAAAGTTTCATGTGTCAAAGATTATTTTCTACATTTTCAGATAGGAGACTAGATGCTAGCAATTGCCTGAACAATCTCCATAAAAGCCGTATCACTAATACATTGTGGAATCCAAATTCAACCTGACTTTTTCTTTCTTTTTTTGAGACAGAGTCTCACTTTATCGCCCTCCGTAGAGTGTCATGGCGTCACACAGCTTACAGCAACCTCCATCTCCTGGGCTTAGGCAATTCTCTTGCCGCAGCCTCCCAAGTAGCTGGGACTACAGGCGCCCGCCACAACACCAGGCTATTTTTTTGTTGCAGTTTGGCCAGGGCCGGGTTTGAACCTGCCACACTCGGTACATGGGGCCGGCGCCCTACCCACTGAGCCACAGGTGCTGCCCCCAAATTCAACCTGTTATTAATTAAATTCAGAATCTCAATTGTCATATACCAGGAAAGGAAAGTATTAACAGATAACGTTAATAGAATACATAATGCATGTCAGGTCTAAGTGACCTGACCTAAGTTATGTTTGAACTCACTTAATTCTTGTGTTAATTTATTTCTGCTTTATAGATGAAAACCAAGTCTTGACAATGTTATTATTATAGTACTTGATGATTATGCAGTATTTCTGAAGTACTATTTCAATGAACATATATCCATTATTTTTTTCAGGTTTAGGGCTCATATAATTACACATTTATTATGATTCTAATATCACTCCAGGGTACAGTAACTGTTAACATTGATTGAACATACACTATGAGCCAGGATGTATGTCAGAAGTTTCATCCCACTTAATCCCTATAGGAATACTACCAGGTATTAAAAGCATCCTTACCACACATGTGTAGACCACCACAAAAGTTCTGAGATGCAATGTGATGGTCCATTATTTCGCTTTGAAACACAAAGAAACACATTGGACAGCATCCTTTATGATTCACCTGCACAAATTTCAGCTTGCTCAACTTATTGATGTGCTAAAAGGGCTGCATTTGTTTCTGTTTGCAGAGATTGTATGTTTCTTGAGTTTTGTGTACCTCAAAACTTTCATAATGATTAGAGAGGTTAACAAATGTATCCAAGGGCATGGAGCTAGTACATTATATAGTAGACTTTCAAGCACACACTCTTCTCCCCTTTAGTTATGTGCAGCATAGTGATTCACTTTCCTTTAATATGAAGAGGCATGAAAGAAAATTAGGGCATTCTATTTGGTCCATTTAAAAATGAATTTAAAACTTCAACTTCATAAAGGTTCATATCCTAATTTTTTTTTATAAATCTATAAGAATAGTAAATAAATTTAAAAACCTTCTAGCCTTACAACTTCTATATATTATGATTAATTTCAGGTAGTGACAACCCCACGGTGCCTATCTCATTAAATGTTAAATTGAAAGGATGCATTATTTATCAGACATGCTGATTTCCAGAGTTTTCTGTCAATAAATTTTGGAATACATAAGATTTACAGAATATGTAAATTACATGTAACAGAAGAACAGTTTTGGCATAGGTTATCAGAAACACTTTCTTGGAAAACCAGATATATTCTACCATTTAAGAAAATGCAAATAATGCTTTAAAAAAACCCCTTTGAACTTTTGCTTCATTTAAGACTGTCAAGCTTATCTTCCCAGAAACACAATTCTTATTATAATTGCAGGTAACACATTTGTTTAAAAAAAAAAAAAAAAGTAGACTGTTTCAGTAAAGCCTTGCATATTATAAACTCTCAATAAATAAACAATGAATACCTAAGCACTGAATTAGAGAAATAATTGCTAGATAGATGCTCAGGAAGACAACCACCCTCTGTTTATGTGCTAAATATTTGCCTTATTTTAGGCATATGCATATCTTCTCACTCTGTTACTCAGTGCCTACTTGGGTCATTGGTACAAAACAGATCTTAAACCCTAGGGACGTTGGAGTGACAAGCAGTGATGCTGGTGTGGCTATCATCTTATCCTATGAAAATCTATATAAATCTGTTGCATAACATAAAGTGGTATACAAGGTGAGTTCAGTAATGAATTCATTAATTCAACAAGTATTTAGAGGACAATTATTTGCCAGCTACTGTCATACCAGAATGTGAGGTTAGGGTGATAAGATAAATAAGGCCATAGATTTTTATATGCTGGTTGTTAATATTGCACTTAATGATTGTTTATTTTGTGTATCAAAGGTTAAACATTCTGCCACTGTACTCTATAATCTCTTACAAGGATCGTCCTTTCTGTATTCTAAAGTCTAGCTTAAGTTTTTTTTTTGTTTGTTTGTTTGTTTGTTTTTTGAGACAGAGCCTCAACCTGTCACCCTGGGGCATCACAGCTCACAGCAACCTCAAACTCCTGGGCTCAAGTGATTTTCTTGCCTCCGTTTCCCAAGTAGCTGGGACTACAGGCACCCGCCACAATGCCCAGGCTATTTTTTGGTTGTAGTTGTCTTTGTTGTTTGGCGGGCCTGGACTGGATTCGAACCTGCCAGCTCAGGTGTATGTGGCTGGCGCCTTAGCGGCTTGAGCCACAGGCGCCGAGCTGAGTCTAGCTTAAGTTTTAAATAAGTTCAAGTGAATTTAACGTGTCAGAAACTTTTAGTTATTCCCAATATCTATCCTTCCTTGCTTTTTACTAAAAGAACTCCTGATTTTTAGCAAGGTTCATGACCACTTGGGAAAAGACAATGATACTCAATCTTAGTGCCTTAAGATTAAGTTCTGGCAAAAGCACATTTGTGGAAGTAGCGTAAGCAACATTTAAGGTCACTGCATGCAGGAAGTGTGCCCCTCTTTGATTCTTCTTCTTTTTGATTTCTGGTTAGAATACACAATTAATACCTGGAGCTCCAGCACTAATTTTTGTGTCATTAAAGGGCCACCTCATCATCCCTGTTTCCCTAAATTTCTAAGCAGAATAATAAGATAGAAGGAACCTGGATCCTGGACAAATGGTGTGTCATCTCAGACTTGGATGAATTATTTCTTGAAACATCAGAGAGAGAAGTTCTAAAGAAACAAAAACGCAGCTTAATGTTTTCAGGGAATCAAAAGTGAGAGCAATGGGAAATTACTGTTAATGGATACTGAATTTTTTGAAGGGGTGATAAAAAAATTTTTTCAATTAGATGGTGATGCTGGTTATACAACTCTGTGAATACACCAAGCCGTAACCGTGTAATTTAAAACATTAAAGAAAAAGATTAATTTTATGATATGGGAATTTATATCCATAAAGTTATTTTTAAAAGTGCCTTATATCACTCTATCACTTTATCTTTTAAATAATTTGGGTACATTTTATTATCTTAAAAATTAATTGTGTAATATATTCCCTCAGAGATTCAATGTGTCTGGAGTTGACTTCCTATTATTTATTCATATGTTACCATATATTAGGAGAAATTGAAATAGCAAGAAAATGATGCTCTCCATCTTCTGTAGTCTAATATCTATGAGGCTAAAATCCACTGAGGAAAGAGGTTATTTATGAAAGGAGTTAGACCAAGAAAAACAATTAGCCTCCCAGGTCTTTTGTTAGCATTTCATTGTATACTTGAAAGTTATTTGGAAATTACTACATAACAAAGTGCATAATTAGAAAATTTTTTCAAGTGTTACCAATAAATACTATGGGTTAGAATTTGTATTTAGGCCTGCTGGTAGAAGGGCCTTTAATATCATTCTAAATGAATGGATACCTGTTTAAATTATCCTCACCAAATAAAAAAATGACAAAACCTCTAAAGAAAGTTTTATGCTCATTTAATAGGTTTAAAATGAAAATAATGATTATAAAAATTTAGGGTATCAACAATATATAAACAAACAAAACAAATCAGTATATCAAAGATATATCCACACTCTCATGTTTATTGCAGCACTATTCACAATAGCCAAAATTTGAAATCAACCTAAGTGTCCATCAAGAGATAAATAAGGAAAATGTGGCATATATGTGCAATAGAGCATTTTTCAGCCATAAAAAGGATGAAATCCTGTGATTTGCAATAACACCTATACAACTAGAGACCATGAGGGTAAGTAAAATAAGTTAAGCACAGAAAGACAAATCTTGCATGTTCTCACTCATATCGGGGCTAAATATTAAAACAATTGACCTTATGGAGAGAGAGAATGGAATGATGGTTACCAGAGGCTGAGAAGGGTACTGGACGGGTGGAATAAAGAGGAGATGATTAATGGGTCCAAAACTAGGATTAATAGGGCGGCACCTGTGGCTCAGTCGGTAAGGCGCCGGCCCCATATACCGAGGGTGACGGGTTCAAACCCGGCCCCGGCCAAACTACAAAAAAATAGCCGGGCATTGTGGCGGGCACCTGTAGTCCCAGCTACTCGGGAGGCTGAGGCAAGAGAATTGCTTAAGCCCAGGAGTTGGAGGTTGCTGTGAGCTGTGTGAGGCCACGGCACTCTACTGAGGTCCATAAAGTGAGACTCTGTCTCTACAAAAAAAAAACCAAAAAACAACTAGTATTAATAGTTAGATAGAATGAACAACATTGGACAGCACAACAAAGTACTATTTTCAACAATAAGTTCCAGTATGCATTAAAATCACCAAAAGAGTGAAATTGGAGTGTTCCTAACACAAATGACACATGTTTGAAGCAATAGATATCTCAAATACCCTGATTTGATTATTATACACTGTATGCCTTTATTCAAATATCACACATATCCTATAAATATATACAAATATTATGTAATTAAAATAAAAATCGAAAATGAAAACGTTATTTAGAAAAAATACTAAACACTGTTGCTGTTTTTAGGGGTGGGGATTTATATCTCTTAATCAAAATGTGTGCATCCAAATGTCCAATAATTTGAAACTTAGACATTATGACTGTGAAAATGCATCTCTACATTATTCCAAGCATTGAAATTTTATGAAAATGTTTGATGTTATGTTAATATGATTGACAATAACCTCAAACTATAAATTGGTACATTACAAAAAGACTGTGCCAACTCACTGACATGAGTGACATTGTCATAATTTTCCTAACTTGACAAACAGCCACATTAATTGGTGAAGCTTAAATAATAATGTTCATCATATGTATATATTCCTACATTGGAGAAAAAAATTAAAATAGTAATTCCCAGCATAATATAACAACCCTTTATTTACAGAAGATAACACATATTGGAAAATTTGCAATAAAGTGTGCAAGTTTACAGGATTGGTTTTGCCTTTATGTAAATTAATTGGTAACTATGGCAACATTCATTTTCATTTCACCCTAACTATTGCACCAGCTCAGATAAGCTTGGAATTTTAGCCTTACAGTTGCTATCATGACCGGTAGATCCTTATCCCTGCCTATTCGGACACTACTTGATAATATTTGGAATAAAAGTTATTTCTGTGAAGAACTTCAATTTTCTTATTCTCTATTTCAAAACTACATAAGACCTTCATCTATTCCTCTCTCCTCCCTGCATTCTTGTTTTCAGCCCCTCCTGCAAGTCCTGAGTAAACACATCACTTTTTTGCTTTTTCTAATGACAAGCAATGTAATTTCTCATTCTCCACTTGATCTTTGCTTTCGATTTGCAATTTCAAGTTTAATCTCTCCCTGAGAACTTTCCTAACACTTCAAATTATTTTTTTTATTCCTACCCTTGTGTGTCCCCCAACCTACTTCTTATATCTTGCAGTATTTTTCACCCTAAAATTTTTAATGAATATCTCTAATGATACCAAGGCTTCAAGCTCATGTTTATTTTAAAGTTAGCATCACCCTGGAACATTCGCAGCATGTAGTACTTGCTAACCCCATTTTCCTTCATGAAATTGTCTTCTTCCAGGTATTCTATCAATGTCTTCTGGTTTTTTATTTTTATTTTTTGGTTTGTTTCTTTTCACATCTTATGCTGTTTTCTTTCTTTTCAATCCTTCCCAATACCTTCAAATGTAAATATTTACCCTCATATACGTGGCTTTAATTATCATCTTCACAGGGAGTTTCTAAGTACCATATCGGATCCTGGGAAGCACAAACCAGAACAACTAAATAACTTGACCAAGGGTATAGATTTATTCAGGGCAATGGCTTCCTGGTAATACAGACTTATGTGCTATGAGAATTATGATGGGGTAATTCAGTTGAAGCACTGTGGTGACTAATTCCTGGTGGCTGCCCAACAAACACTAATATGCCTCCCCACAACTAAGTATGAGATAAAATAGTGTTTCTCAACTGTATATCAGACTGGTTGAAGGGCTTGGTCATACATGGATTCTATGGACCCCTGCCCCAGATTCATTTGGTATGTGTGGATGATACATTTCTAATAAGTTGCCAGGGAATGTTGGTGCAGCTGATTCAGGGATCCCACTTCAAGAACCCTAATTCTGTTTACTAAACAGAATTACACTTATCTAGTCCTGGCCTCTCAGAAGTTCATAATCTGATAGAAACACTGATTTGAGAACAAGTAAAGATCTATGCCTACAATAATAAGGAAAGGAAAATATAGGTTAGGTAGTAAAATAGTAATATATCAATGTGAGTAATTTTCATTTGTATCAATTGAATCTGGTTTAAGAGAACCATCACCTGTCTAGGTTTTTCAAAATTAGGGTATCAAAGAGATTAAAATTAAAGATCCCAGCAGATTAAAAACTTAGAGAAAGGGCCCAAACAAGAAATTAGAAGGCCAAAAATACTAACATGCAGCCTGATCAATTTATGCATTCTGTACTATTACAAAATTGAAATGCCTGTCGAGGTTAAAAGGCTTATCAAAATTGACCCACAAAAGGACTTTCATCTGGGCAGCATAAGACTGGAGATCTGTTCCTCTGAGCTCTTTTTTTCAGGAGGAAATACTCCATACTGATCATTGGTAGTATATGGAGATACATTAAACATGTTCAATGAAGGCCAACTTGCTCTAAACCCTGAAGTAGGAACTTGACATGATGAGCTTACAAGTTTTATAATATAAGGCTTTAAATTAGTTGAATACAGCATACTCTTCTGAGACTATGATTAACATGTTTACTTGTAATATTAACATTTTATCCTTGTATTTTCTTTGCCTAAAAATCTCGGTGACTCCTGACATATTGAGAAAGGTATACTTTGTGAAAAATAATAATAGTGATTCTGGTCAGCATCGATTGCATAGAACACCATACTGAAGAAGGAAATTAAATATTAAAAAAAAACCTCCACCTATTCTCTAACTTAGGGATATTCCTAAGGCAAATTCAGGTAAATATTTATCAAATACCTATTATGTGTCAATCATAGGTGTAAAAGATGAATTGTGTGACTTAAATTCCCTTCATATTCTGATTGTATGAAACTATGAGTTGTTGATTTACCTTTTTGTTTTCCATATTAGTCAACTGCTTACCCAAAGGAAAGCAAACTGATACCAAGGGGACAACATTTGTGGACACCATTTAGAGTTGGTTTGCCTGATAAAAATACATAATGCAGTATTCGAACCACACATAGACTAAAAAACGTATTCAGTGTTTACATGAAATTCAAATTTAACCAAGTATTTTTTTTTCCCTAAACTTGGCAACACTTAAGCTTTTCTACTAGACTTACTGGATTTGCAGTTCATTTAACCAAAATTCCTCTTATGTTAATAGTATGTGCAACATTCCTGTAATTTCAGTAATTAATCAATCTACTGGCAACCCAAATGTTCTTGTCCATTTTATGCTTACATCATTTCTTCTCAATCTTTTTTAGCAGATTCTTTTCACTATAAGAGAATGTAAGAAAATACTTCACAGCCTGTATTTGTTGTGCTTTACACACACACACACACATACATATATTTACTTTGCATAAATGCTGTAAAAAAAAAACAAAAACAGGACAATAGATTTAAATCATTTAAAGGACTGCCATGCTTCTTTTTTTACTTTGCTTTATCAAATACCATAAACATAAAATTTGCAGTCTTATGAAGAATAAAATACTTTGACAATAGTGCTAGTATTTCTACCAAGAAGAATGATCAAATTGTGTATCTGTTATTTGTTTTCAGCAATATTGCTTTGTTGAAAATGATATCAGTTTTTCCCAAATGAACTAAAATCAATTATGTCTTAATAAAACTTAGATAAATTTCTAAAAGGGAAGACCACTAAAATAGATTAACTTTTCTGAGATGTTATGTGTAAGAGGGGAGTGATGTGTACAAAATTGGTTATTCACCATTTGGTAGCACTTTTTCCTCTGTTTTAAAGACCAGGATAATGAATTCCAATTAGATATTATACAGCGTTGGTCTCTATAGAATTAACTAAATTAATGACAATTCTCAAATCTTAACTCAAATGATTATAGAAATGGTACTCTGAGCTGGGGTGGGGGTTAAACAAAGGGCAAATGTTAAGAACAGCCTCTCACAGGTAGGTAGAAATAAATATACTGGGAGATCTCATATCTGGGAGAAGTATCTAAATGCTGGAAAATGTTTCAAAGATTCCTGTCTTTAATGTAAGAACTTTTAGTCAAATCTCCCTTCTTTCTTGGCTTGGCTCTGGATGGAAGAGTAGAAGATGAGGAGAGAAAAAGAGCTCACTCATGCTTTCCCTTTTATTGCAAGTTTATAAATGAGTCTGAACCATAAAAGGAGAGTTCCAAATTAAGTTTAGTTCAGAGTTTGATTTTGCATTAGATGCGAATGTGTATGTACTTAAAGAAATGAAATTCTATTTGTGACTTAATAGTCCCAGCCAAGCTACTGGACTTGTAAAGATTTTATCCAGGGCATTTTTTCAAGTGTCTGAAGGCCGCACGTCTGTCTTCTTCAGAGAAGTTTCTCAAGTCCCTTGCCCAGCCTGCGATGGGATCCCTTGTTTTTTTCTTGCTAATGAGTTTGAGTTCTCTGTGGATTCTAGTTATTAAACCTTTGTCGGAGACATAATCTGCAAATATCTTCTCCCATTCTAAGGGCTGTTTGCTTGCTTTACTTACTGTGTTCTTGGCTGTGCAGAAGCTTTTTAGTTTGATCAAGTCCCCATAGTGTATTTTTGAAGCTGCTTCAATTGCCCGGGGGGTCTTCCTCATAAAAAACTCACCCAACCCAATTTCTTCAAGGGTTTTCCCTGCACTCTCTTCTAGTATTTTTATAGTTTCATGTCTTAAATTTAAATCTTTAATCCAGTGAGAGTCTATCTTGGTTAATGGTGAAAGGTGTGGGTCCAGTTTCAGTCTTCTACAGGTTGCCAGCCAGTTCACCCAGCACCATTTGTTAAATAGGGAATCTTTTCCTCATTGAATGTTTTTAATTGGCTTGTCAAAGATTAAATAACGGTAAGTAGCTGGATTCATCTCTTGGTTCTCTATTCTGTTCCAGACTTCTACTTCTGTTTTTGTGCCAGTACCATGCTGTTTTGATCACTATCGATTTGTAGTATAGTCTGAGGTCTGGTAGCGTGATTCCTCCTACTTTGTTTTTATTTTTGAGTAATGCCTTTGCTATTCAAGGTTTTTTCTGATTCCATATAAAACAAAGTATTGTTTTTTCAAGATCTTTAAAGTATGACAGTGGAGCTTTAATGGGGATTGTGTTGAAATTATATATTGCTTTGGGTAGTATGCAAATCAAAACTACTTTGAGATATCATCTAACTCCAGTGAGACTAGCCTATACCACAAAATCCCAAGACCAGAGATGTTGGCATGGATGTGGAGAAAAGGGAACTCTTTTGCACTGCTGGTGGGAGTGCAAATTAATACATTCCTTTTGGAAAGATATATGGAAAACACTTAGAGATCTAAAAATAGACCTGCCATTCAATCCTGTAATTCCTCTACTGGGCATATACCCAGAAGACCAAAAATCAAATCATAACAAAGGTATTTGTACCAGAATGTTTATTGTAGCCCTATTCATAATTGCTAAGTCATGGAAAAAGCCCAAATGCCCATCGATCCACAAATGGATTAATAAATTGTGGTATATGTACACCATGGAATACTATGCAGCCTTAAAGAAAGATGGAGACTTTACCTCTTTCATGTTTACATGGATGGAGCTGGAACATATTCTTCTTAGTAAAGTGTCTCAAGAATGGAAGAAAATGTACCCAATATACTCACCCCTACTATGAAACTAATTTAGAACCTTCACATGAAAGCTATAACCCAGCTACAACCTAAGAATAGGGGGAAGGGGGAAAGGGTGGGGAGGGAAGGGGGAGGTGGGTAGAGGGAGGGGGATTGATAGGATTACACCTGCAGTGCATCTTACAAGGGTATATGTGAAACTTAGTAAATGTGGAATGTAAATGTCTTAGCAAAATAACTAAGAAAATGCCAGGAAGTCTATGTTAACTAGTGTGATGAAAATATGTCAAACGGTCTATGAACCAAGTGTATGGTGCCACATGATCATATTAATGTACACAACTATGATTTAATAAAAAATAAAATAAAATAAATATTTTATCCAGGGGCAGAATAAGGACTAGCCTATAGAATGTAATTGGAGGGGGAAAGGGAGGAAAAATGAATTGTCTTCTGAAATGGCCCTGTTGAGTTCAGCTCACTATTCATGGTGAGGTTCTCTATTCATGGTGAGGTTTGCTTCCACTGGGTTACATTACATTTTCCCTTTTGACAGTATACATATTTAGGATGGTCATTCATATTGCTCAGTGGAGTAATTAAGGATATCTTCCAAGGAGAATAGTCAATTCAACCTACGTAAGGAAATAATACAAGTCGTAGCTACTTCATCTTCTAATCTAAATGTTATAATTGGATGTGGATTTGCTATAATACATGCACAGCAATTCTTTGATTACCTACCCTGATGATGAAGTTCAACTTATTATTTCTTTTTTTTTTTTTTTTTCAACTTATTATTTCAATATAGAAGACTAAGGAAGCCATCCTTTAAAGTTGCACACAAATAATTAGGAATAATTCTGGTGCTATTTTTTTTTTCTTTATCCATGTTTATGAAGGTTGGCAATTATATAACTTCTACTACTAATCTTTTATTAGAAAAGTAAAAATGAAAAGAGAAAAATTTAAGAAACTGTATCAATATATTTTCTAAATGCTGTATTTTAACCATCAACATCATCATGTTAGGATATATTGAATATGCATCAGAGTACTTCTACACACTCTACAAATGTTCTGAGTTAATACTTATAATTAAGTTCTTTGTATCTACATTTGGAAAAACTGAAGCTTAGAAGAATTTTAATATAGATTTGAATAACACATTTTTCAATTTTATGGTAAAAACTTTATCCAGTTTTAATGTTCATGTATTTAATTACTGAAGAACAAGAATTTAAACTTTAGGAATATATATTGGGCTGGACACGTGGCTCACGCCTGCAGTCCTAGCACCAAGGGAGGCCGAAGCAGGTGATTGCCCTGACCTCACAGGTCTGAGGCCAGCCTGAGCAAGAGCAAGACCCTGTCTCTAAAAATAGGCCAGTGTTGTGGCAGGCACCTATAGTCCCAGCTACTGGGAGGCTGAAACAAGAGAATCGCATGAGCCTGAGTTTGAGGTAGCTGTGAGCTATGATGCCACAGCACTCTCCTGAAGGTGACAAAGTGAGACTCTGTCTCAAAAAAGTAAATAAAAAGAATATATAAGTAAAAAATTGAATCTCACACATATTATAATTTTAAATAATTTTTTTAAAAAAATTATTTTCCCCTCCAGTTGAACTATAGTTTATCTTGACATGCTTTGTAAAAGTCCTTTGTAGATTAATAATATTACCTCTTAATCATATATGTAGTAAATAGATTTTCTCAGATCGACATTTGCTTGGGCCTTGATTATTGTGTTGTGAAGGCTTAGAAAATGTAAAGCTTACGTATTGAAACACATAATGGGCTCATTTTGTCACCTGTATTTGAATGCCTTTTGTGTGATTAGACTGGCTCCCTAAAGATATCCAACCCCTCATCCTTGGAACCTGTTTGTTACCTTACTCAGCAAAAGGGACTTTATAGAGCCAATTGAGATTATGGACCTGAAACAAGGAGATTATCTGAATAGGCCCAATCTAACCTTCAAAAGGAGAGAATTTTCTCCAGCTGTGGTTAGTTAGACATGGCAGAAGTCAGAGAGATTCACTGTGTGAGAGAGATGCAACCTGCCATGAACAGGCCTGGCATGAGGACGCTATAAAGAAGTTATAAGCCCTTAATCACTTCCATAGCTGAATGAGTTGGAATCTGATTCATTCTTTTTTTTTTTTTTCAAGGTTGGTATAAAACTTTAATTTGTATAAAGCACAAAATCTGCAAAGTACAATAAAACAAGGTATACCTATACATAATATATGTTTCGCTGTTATTATTGTTAATGCTATTTCCCTGTCCTCATAATTCATTCAACCAGTATTGACAAGTTATAAATTAAAATTTGTATTCCGAAGTATTCACATACAAGAATCTGATTCATTCTTACGGGCTCTAGAAAAGAGCACAGCACTGCAGCACTTTGAAGCTCACCTTGTGAAAATGTAAGCAGAGGACTTAGCTCAGCCACACTCATTCACACATCTGAGCTACAAAACTGTGATGTAATAAAAGAGTGTCATTTTAAATCACCATATGTGTGGCAATCTATTGCAGCAACTTAAAAAATCCTTTCAATAAATTAAATTTGTAAATACTTAATGATATTTATATTATTTTTATAAATTTTATTTTGTTTTTAATTGAGATGTAAGTGTACATATTTATGTGATACATGGAGTGATGTTTTGATACTTCGATGCAGGAATACATTCTATAATGATCCAATCAGGGTAGTTAGTATATCCATCACCTCACTTATTTCTTTATGGTGAAAACATTTAAAATCTATTCTTGCTATTTTGAATTATAAATTAGGGTTATATGTAGTCACTTTTTTTTTTTTTTTGAGACAGTCTCACTCTGTCACCCTGGGTAGAGTGTCATGGCATCATAGCTCACAACAACCTCAACTCTTGGGTTCCAGCAATCAATCCTCTTGCCTCAACCTTCTGAGTAGCTGAGAATATAGGTGCCCGCCTGCCACATCACCCAGCTAGTTTTTCTATTTTTGGTGCAAATGGTGTCTGGCTCAGGCTGGTATCAAACTCCTAAACTCAGGCAATCCACCTGGCTCAGCCACCTAGAGTGCTAGGATTATAGGCACCAGCTACCTCACCGGGCCTACTTTGTATCAGTTAAGTAATACCTTTCCTTCCACCCTCTAGTGATTACTCCTTTATTTTTTACTTCTGTGAGATCAACTTTTTCAGATTATTTTTTACATCTGATTATTATAGATATTTGAAATTTGGTTGAAGTCCTTTCCAATAAGGACCTAAAATACCTATTCTCAAAATTATTTAGTCATTGTTATAACACCTATTATGATATAAACGAAGAATCATTTTCTCCACTGTTTTTAAATGCCCCTTTAAATTATATAAAATCTTAGGTATATCTCTGGCCTTTTGAATAATTTACATTCTTTTCCATTTACATGATGTAGGTGAGTTTGTGTGAATGAGACATAGATAATAATATTGCACGGCAAAATAAAGCAAAAACATGGAACCCGCTTTTTTTTCTTTTTCAATGTGTGTTTGTAAGTTTATGTATAATAGAAAAAAAATTGAAGAGCAAACTTCTAGTCTGTCCAATAGGCCTGGGAGGCTTATTTGAGAAAATAAATAAATTATTCAATTTGAGAAAAGGTTTAGGCATTAGGCAGTCAATCTGAAAGTTGTTATTCTCTAAGCCAAACCTACCAAATTGATACTCCTTTCTCCATTTTCCACTCCTACAAGGAAGAACCAATGGTCTGGAAACTACAGTGGATTTCTTTCCCCAAAGCAAACAAGTAAAGAGATGCTTGAGGGACTGCAAAGACCATTGCACCAGCAATAGGATTATAATAGATACCCATAGGTTTAACAAAAATGAAGATTTCATTAAATTTTTACCAGTTGTTTTAGAAAAGGAGCATTCCTCATAATGTAGCCTGAAAGCATTGTCTATTTGTGATGGAAACGTGACTTTTTTCACTTCCTTTTCTTATTGCAGTAGCAAGGAATGCAAATAATGTGTATGTGTTTGGTGTGTGTGCATGTGTGTATGTACACATGTGTATATATATTGGGGTGCCCGTAAAGTTCATGTGCAATGTAAAATAGTTTTACATTGCAAATTGCACATGAACTTTATGGACTCCGTGTGTGTGTGTGTGTGTGTGGTCTGTGTAAAGCCGGGGCAATGCCTGCAGAGCAACTGCTTCAGTACTGAGGACTCTTTGGTCTTTGAGAAATATAGTTTCATTGTTACTTAGATTTTAAAAGTCTACAAAGAACTTTCTTTGAGAGAGCGAGCGCATGATGAGAATGTGGTTTGAGGGAAGAGGGGGTACCTCTGAGGAAAATGATGATAATTTGGGAGGGAGTTACCCATATTGGGTGAGAAATGCCAATAAAGCTGTATGGGTGCATCCCCCAGAGCACCCCAAGAGCTTACAAAATTTGTCCAAAGAGGCAGAAGAGCCTCTACCCGGAAAGTCAGGACTAAGAACCAAAGTAAAGGTGGTTGAAGTGTTTAGTCAGTTTTCCATTTGATCATTAGCCCACATAGGAGTAAGACTCTTCAGTCGTCTGATTGTCACTTGCACAAATCATCCTGTTTTAGCACAGCACGCCAATGACTTTGCAATAAGCATGACACCATTCATGGCTTAGTTCCTTAGTTCACGACCTTTTTTTTTTTTCTTTTTTTTAAGATTGGGTATCACTCTAACACCCAGGCTGGAGTGTACTGGCAGGATCACAACTTGACTGCAGCTTTGAACTCCTCTGGGCTCAAAGGATTCTCCTGCCTCAGCACCCTGAGTAGCTGGGAGTACAGGCCTTCTCCAATATTCCTGGCTAATTTTTTTTTAATTTATTTTTTGTAGAAATGGGCTCTAGCTATGTTGCCTAGTCTGGTCTTGAACTCTTGGCCTCAAGCATATCTCCAATCTGAGCCTCTCAAAGCACTGGGATTATATACATGAGACACCATGCCCAAGAGTTTGGTACTTTTTATCACTCAGTAAAGAAAATCTGCTTCTGGCAGACCTAAGATACCTGTAACCTGAGGAAAGGTGACTGGAGCCCTGTATCAGCACAACAGTAAAGGGGAGCACTGCTGCTCTGGCGTGGGGACAATGGATGGTACGACACAGTGTCCTGGGGCATCGGTAATGTCTGCTCAGCACGAATCATTTTAGAACACAAGAAAGATCACTTTATAATCTAGAAGAAGATGTTTTTTAAAAAAATGAACATTCAAAGATAAATGAGTTAGAGACATTACCTAAGATAAATATACCAGAGGGTTCTGCCAATTTTGTAGATGGGCTCTATAATGGAGGTAGGGCCAGACATTCTTATTAGCATCCGTCAAAGGGGATTTTGCTCTTTGAAGCATAGGTGAGATAACGTGAGCACATGTGCCCTTAGGCTTGGCTTTGTATTTAGGCAGATAGAACATAGAACCTACCTTTATGCATGTTGTACAAAGGCACACACACGTGTATAAATTTATTATTTTATTTAAATAGATAGTAATTTGTACATTGTGCTTATCCTCATGTGTGGGGCAAAATGACAAATTTAAACAGGTGATATTAAATGTAACTTTAGTGAATATTTTTGGGCAGAAAGGCCAGATAAAACAAACAGAATACCAATTAATGTAATTTTTGAAAAATAATTCCTGTGTCTTGACATGTTACACATGCATTATATAGTATAAACCCCTCTACGTGTACAACAAAACATTCAGAGGTAGCCTTTGTATTTCCTTAGTAGTTCTCAAAGGGATGGGATATACCGTATCATTTCTCTTTGTTCACTTTGTAGAAAACCTTATCTTTTTATGTAGAGAAGTCAATTGTTAATTGACAGAAATTTTTAAACCATCATCACTTCGTGCATCTTCTTGTGCTGTTAGTGTCACTCTTCCAAGGCTACCAAAATGTACAAGAAAAGATTTATTGCTAATCTTCTTTTAGATGGTACAGTGACAAATAAAAGCTAAATTCATGTAACCTCGCTTGTGGATAAGTACTAAAGACTGTATTGTGTGAGCCAGTCCATGTCCTTCTAGCCACCCTTTAAAGCACCTGACCGGCTTATGTCCATGAATAGGGCAATGATCAGAACCATGGTGAGCTAAAGTCCATCTTAAATATGTGTGCATAGGGACATTCAGAACACATTTTTCACTCAATTTGAAAATATATTTCAGAGTAAAAAATTAATATATATGATGTTATTCTCAATTGACACAAGTGAGTATATAGAATTAAAATTGGGATCCATTATTTGATGAGATTATGCTGCTCTGAAGAAACTGGAAGAGTAAACAAGAGAATGTCTCAGGACTGAAGAGTAATTAATTAGCAGGAATGGAGATGCCTTGACTTATGTCAGGAAAGCTTCAGGTGAGAAGGACTCAGTAGTCTCTGAAAAACACATTAAGGAAACCGATACAATAGAATAGACCCTAACTTAATCTTCTCTAACACTGTGGAAGAAGATTGGGGTGGGGAGAATCAAAACCAAAGCTATAAACCAAAAGTGGGGAAAGAGAAAAAGGAAACATCTATAACCTTCCCCACTACAGTATACTAGCCCAATCAAGGTGGAAAGGGGAAAAAGACAGAACTTTGAACCAAGTTAAAAATACGTAGTGCTGTACTGATAGCATATTAACTATACTTGTACTAATTGGAAAATATTTTATACCTGGAAATTACTAACAAGTCATGGTACCTAGTTTAATTTCCATCTATGAATAAAGAACCAGTTTCAAATATTAGTTTTGAAGGTGAAAAATAACATAATAAAAATAGCTTTTCAATTATCCCCAAGTACTGATTATCCAACATCATGATCACAGAAACAAAGAATGTGTGTGTTAGAGAACTACATAGGAGCCGAAGGACTATAAAATTGGAAAAACTCAAGCAGGAGAAAATTTTATTAAGCTGGGGAAGTCAATAGTATCAAATACAGCAAAGAAGTCAAGAAAAAGAGGAATAAAAAGGTCACTGGTCTTGAGGAAAAGATATGTCACCCATGACAGTGGAGAAATTAGTTTCAGTTCAGTAGTGCAAATAGATGAGAAAAGACAGAGAGATAAGTAATAGTCTTTACGTACACATAGACACACACATATATATGCATATAGGTAATTGAGAAATTTGGCCATGAAATATGGAAAGAGTAGGATGTTCAATAAAATGGAGTATGTGAAATACTAAATAAGCAATGTTGATAAATTACAATCTTTCACTAATATTTCTTTCTATCCAAGCTAATATTTTTACTAGTGTCATATTTTTCACCATCATTACTATTCATGAAAAGGTTAGGTGCATCTACATTGGAGATCTTTTTCATGCAAAGTGTCCTGCCACTTGTGCAGGACCAGGACTGCCACTCAGGTTCAGCTCAGGTAGGTCACACACTGTTAGCCTTTGTACCATCACCGTCTAGATCACACCCATGGTACCAAGAGCCTCCCAACCAGGGGTCCAGTTTTCACCACAGCACAGAGGGATAAAGGGGAGAGAGGAGAGTTACCAATGAGAAAATGATCCTCTTTTCTCCAGGTAAACACAGTCCCACACCAGGGAAGCTTTATAGCCTTCCCTCATCCCCTTGGACAAGATCCCTGCACTATTGTGTGTCCTGTGAAAAAGAAAAGAGAAAAATGAGGGTGGGGCATAGGAAAGGGGAAAGAAGGGGGAGGAAAGCCTGTCCTTTACTATTTTCACTATCCTGAACTGATTATCCTTAGAAACCATAGCCTTACTTCACAATTCCAACACGGCTTTGTGAGAATAGAAACAATTATTTTTGATAAAATAATTCAAAAATTATAAGATTAATAATATTTTTATAGTAGAAAAATATGATGGGTTATAAAGAAGAAGGTTTAAAAGGTTAATACCACAGGCTATTTGACTAACTCCTTTCTAGACATTTTAAAACTTTTGTTTAGGGTGGCGCCTGTGGCTCAGTGAGTAGGGCGCCAGCCCCATATGCCGAGGGTGGCAGGTTCAAACCCAGCCCCGGCCAAACTGCAACCAAATAATAGCCGGGCGTTGTGGCGGGCGCCTGTAGTCCCAGCTGCTCGGGAGGCTGAGGCAAGAGAATCGCGTGAGCCCAAGAGTTAGAGGTTGCTGTGAGCCGTGTGATGCCACGGCACTCTACCTGAGGGCAGTACAGTGAGACTCTGTCTCTACAAAAAAAAAATATAAAAACTTTTGTTTAAAAAAAGTCTTAAAATTGTTTGTTACAGTTATACACATATTTATACTGTTTTTCTTGGAATATTACAATGTTTTGTTTTATTCTCATTATTGATAACATCAATTTGAATTTCTTCTTATTTATCCCACATCCAATTACTCAATCCATTTCACAATGGAATACAAAACTTGATTACTACAGAGGAGGACTTTGGTTCATCACTTCCCAACAGCATCATTTTGGCCAGTGATTTTTTGATGTCCTCCCCTACTTAGAGCCAGCACCACAGTTTCGCAAGATCCCTTGAACTGTTCTTTATTCCCTGATTGTCCTGAGGTCCAACTCACAAGACAACGGTAGTTCTATAATAATTACAGCAGAGCTGTTCTCCTGCTATTTTCATTCACTTGCGGATAACTTAGCTGTAAACATTTAAAAACGTTTTAAAAATTCTTTTGCATTAAAATTTCATGAAAAGCCTGTAAGTGATAAAACGTACAAAGTCTGATCGTCCCATGTTATCTTTCTGTCTTCTAAAAAGTCTCTGGGACAAAGATATACAAGGTAATAACATCACAGACTTTGTTCCCACTTGTACATTTCATGATAGATACAATTGACCATGGTGACCTTTTTCTTGGTTTGTTTATAATGTACCTGAAACCACCTAACGATTAGTAACGAGGTTTTGATATTTTATGTAAACCATGGCTTAAATATAAGAGAAGAAATATAATTCTAGAAAATAAAATTTAAAAAGACACAATAATGAAAACTAATCAAGCAAGCAAAGAGAAACCATGGGTATCACAGAGGGTAAATATACCTGGAAAAGATTTGATTCTGTGTGTGTAAGCATGTATGATTCAGGATTTAATAATTTAGTTGCTACAATTACCTTTGATAAAAAGTTCTTTTTATAGGGTCAAACATGAAGCTTTGTGATATTTTAAAAAATCCATTTGCCCTTACATAAACTTTCGGTCCAAGCTAAGACTTAACATTGTTAGTTAATAATCCTCAGGGCATGGTGGCCTTGACTTCTGTACTCTATTGCTAAACCAGGGTACTCCCAGCAGAATCATGTAAGTAATGCATGATTATAGTCAGATCACAGAGTTATTATTTCATCCTAAAAATTGATAATCACGTGCACAATTTGTTATTTTTGGAAGAATGTGAGTTAGGAATATTTATATTGCAATTCAATGCTCAAATTTACATTTCTATTTTTAGCTCAAAATTCAGGTGCTTATTCTTAACCCAAGATAGCCAGTCAAAATAAATCTATTCATTGGCTCTGGAAAATAATGAGGGACTATTAAGTGTCAAGAACTCTTCTAGATGCACCGCTGAATAACAAAGAATGATACAACCATGGCCCTAGGTTAAAGCTACCATATAGCAGGTGAAGAAGACCATGGATACTAAACACATGAGTAAATTATGTAGCATGTTGGATTGTGAAATGTGCTATGAAGAACAGACAGTGCAGGTTAATGCACACCCAGGGTCTTTAGGGTGAGCATAAAGCTTTTAGGAAATGCATCATTATGAACTCGTAGGTCATCATAAATCTATGAATTCTGTATTTCATATCACTATATGCATAAAAGTAGTGTTAAAGATTGGAGGATCCATACGTGTGTATCCACATATGAATCTTTTCATAGAAAGATGATTTATAGCTTTTTATAGCTCTTTAAGAGATCACGTTCCAAAATATAAAAGATTGACGTTGCAGTATTTTGTTTTTCCCAACAATAGAGAGCATGAATCACTTCTTTCCTATTACCTTTGCTTTTTATTACCAATGATTATGAGGGTTAGACTTTTTGGAGATGATGATTATTATTAAACATATTATTATTTACTTTCAGTCTGGAAAGTATAAATAATAAAATTTATAGTACAAATTATTCTGGTTTCCCCTTCTGATATTTTAGCCCTTTTAAATTTAAACAGAAAATAGACTTGGGGGATATTAAAGTGATCACAATTATAGAGCTCACCAATATCTTAAAATTCTACTTTTAATACCATGATCATTAAGAACAACCTCATCTAGAAAAGTGTTAAGTACTTGGAAAACCAATAACCATCATTCAAGCCAAACATTTTTTAGTTTATTCTGTATGAGATTAGGTTCTTCTCCTCATTTTTATCTAAAATGATAGCAATTCTTGCCTCAAAAGACTGTTATAGGAACTAAGTGGGGTAAAGCCTAAGGTACTTCATCCTGTATTATATTCCTTCTTTCTGTTTTTAAATAATATATGTTTCTGCTTTTCTTAATTAATACAAAAAAAGGTGCATACAAAATTCTGGGCTATGATGGAGACATTCTTGACCCGTCGTTTTGCCCCAGAGTTACTTTATCTTCATCCTCCCTGGATAAAAACTGCTTTCCTTCTGCCTTCTACTCCTTTTTCATAAAGAAGACCAATAATGCCAATCATTACTGGTTGGTTCTCTCCTACGTTCAATAACCACATACTACAAAGTTCTAAATAATTTGAATGAGAAACAACTTACGTTATCCAGGGGAAATTATTATTCACAAGCTACCAAATTGGCTGCTATGTTTTGCAAGATTAGGTTGTGTTATGAAAAAAAAAAAAAAACAGAAGAAAAAGAAGGAATGATTAATTCTCTTAAAGAAATAATTCATGATTGAACTTAATCTGTGAGTATAATTAGGATGAAATGCTGCTAATATTTTGTTAGAGGAAAAATAGAAGCATCGGTGAATAAACAAGACAAATTGCAGAGACAGGATGCTTCTGGAAGGCTCAGCATTTATGGTTGGCTGTGGTCAGAATGCCTTTGTGTTGCCCACATTCATGGGAAATGGAACGAGCGCTCCCACCTTTGGAATGGGCATGAGGAGCTGATCCATTGGCAGATAAAACCGAATCCAACAAACTGAACAGGGAGGACAGCTGTGAGGTGTTTAAATCACACCTTTTATACCCAGTTCTGGTGCCCCAGTTTGAAAGCAAATAACAAAGGTTATATAAACCATAGCAGGCCATAAAGTATATGGAAATTCCAGAATCTCCAGGAAAAAGTGAAAATGTATTAACCCTTTTTCTTTAAAATAAATTGCTGATACCAAACAGAAAATACAGTTATTAGAATGTTATTTTAATTTACTTTTGCTATAAATTATATTGCTGTGAAATGAATTCTATGGCATTAGTTTCATATACAGAATTTTGCTTTAATTTTTAAAGTTTCATTGTTTTCTGAGAAAAATAGGCGTTCATTAATAGTTCCCAGTTTTTTCAGTCCTTTGCACTGAGAGTGAAATAATTATACTATTTGATGAATACATGTAAATAGCCATCACCATCACAGTGAGGAATTCACAAGTGTAGAATAAGCCACTCAATTAAAACATCTGAATGAATCTAATCAAGTCAATACCATTTCAGTAAGAACACATACCATACCAATACAGAATTAATCTATTCAACGAATTTAAACGCATTTATTTTAATTCACTAAGAAATGATAGGAACAACCTTGAAAATGAAATTCCATTTATCAAAGTCAATTAAGATTTAATTTTAGCAAGGGTATATTTGGATTTTGTGAGGGAAATATTTGTCCTTTGTAATCTAAATGATTTATATATAAAATAAGAAAGACCAGTGGAATTTTACTTTTGACTATAACAAATTAATTGAATGCTTTGGAATGAATGTTCCTGTTAAAAAAGGTGCTCCAACTTTTAGTATAAGGAATTATTTCAACTCTAGAAAAATATGAAAATTAATTATGTGGTACAAAGTATTCTTTGAACTGGAAATTTTGTACTAGTCTTGTCCGTTTCACTAATTTTATTTTGTCAAAACTTATCTTCTTTCTCACAGATTATATATTTAAAATTTTAAGCCATATATATAAGTAAGTGTAGCAAATTTTCAAGGACATATGTTTCAGAAGGTCAAACATGCTCCATTTCCATGGCCAAGACATGTACATTTCTGGTTTTTAATCACACGTTCGGCCATTCTTCAATGTGCTGCCGAATGAACAGAGTCTAGTAGAATGCTTGGTGGCCAAGAAATACTCTTAATTTCTAGCAGAAAAAAATCTAGCTTCTGGGCGGCGTCTGTGGTTCAAAGGAGTACGGCACTGGCCCTATATACTGAAGGTGGTAGGCTCAAACCCAGCCCCGGTCAAAAACTGAAAAACAGCTTCCAAAAGGAAAAGAAAAAAAAAAAAGAAATTCTATTACATAAAGAGAGGCAGATTTTGACCATTTTCTTATAAACTTCACAATCCAATCTTGTTTCATCAGTGGGTTGTTCCTGATATTATCTAAGTCAAATCTAATGGCCCAGATCTTATGCTCAACTGTGAAATACATATTCATAAACTCAGATTTTTTTTTCTATTTTCATCTAGTGAAGCATTTCCCTTCCCTTTTGCCCAGTATTTTCACATGCGTTATACATTGAAACCTTACCATAACATTATTTTCCTGGATCCACAAGGCAATTCTTCATTAGATAATACATTATAATGGAATGTATCTCTCATGCTAAAAAAATGAAATTTAGAGGATGACTGTTGAGTACCTATTATATATAAAGCACTATGATATAGTTGAAATAAAACGTTTACTCTATGTGGTCCATTTTGAAAATTTTCTCAGATATATGTGGTTCCGGGCCTATGTTGTATGTCTTTGGAAGCTGTGAACTCCTTACATGAAAAAGTAAGTGTGAAAGAAGCATTGCAAAGAATTAGAGCATTTGTTTCAACCAACATCATCACTACACTTTTAATAAATTTTTGGTTTGTTTATATATGTGTATAAGTTAGACATTAAAAAAAAAATTAAAACCTGGTTTCCCAAAACCAAGGTTTTCTAGGCTTCATAATTTGCTAATGATTTGGACTTTACCTTGTAGTCAATGAGGAGCCACCACAGATGTGTAATCATGCAAATTATATGCAATTTAGGTTTTAGACCATTAATATAGAGGTTGAACTAGAAGGAGTAGAGACTGGAATCAGGGAGAGTAGTTAGGAAGTTAAGGCAATAATACAAGAACTAAATATGGAAATCCTTTGTAAATTTCAAAGTCCTCACAAATGTTAGTTATTATTATCATTGAGATTCGTGCTTCCGGGGACTAAACCATTTTGGATTAGGTACCAGAATGAGCTGCAGTAGATGGATTTCCCACCATAAGGGGCGTGTCATAATGAGACCTCTTTAGAAGTGGAGGCCAAAGTGCAAATCCAAGCTTCTGCCTGTTTTGCACTACAATGGTCCAATTGCCTAATTAAATAACTCTTAACGCTAAAAGAATCTGTTATTATATTGTCTCTTGGGACTACGGAAAACAATCAAAAAACGTTCCACAGTGAGTCATTTTAGAGTGGCCATTCCACATCAATCACAATGAATACAGATATAACCTAATTTAAATGGCACATACATCTCCTATTTGCCATTTGTTATGTATATAACTATAAGCTCACTAATAAGAAAATGTAGGTGTCACTACACTTGGTCGAATTTACTATTAAACGACTAGCTAATAGACTTGGAAAATTTTATACCCTTTATCAGTTGGGGATAATCATTAGAAACACACCCTGGGGCTACTAAGTTTCATTTTAAAATCAAAGTACATTATCATTATCTGGTTCTATCTCATTATAATTAGCTTGGTCTCAATACAAAAACAATTTCTTTACAGCTTATTGTATGTTAGAATGAAATCTGATAATTCGGATTGTTTGTGGTTTTGTTAGTTTTTAACTACAAATAGTTTTCAGCTATCTCTTCTGTCTATCCCTTCCTATCCTTGCATTCTTTATTATTAAATTATGTCACCTGGTAGTATGGAGAGCTCCCAAAATTTGGGAAGTTATGCTTCTGATGATGTCTAGCAACCTAGGAAAAAAGGTGTGTACATCTATGATAAGCAAGAAGATTCTTTGTTTTTAAAAATTCTAGGGGAAAAATGTCCTAATATTCCTGAATTTTAGCCCAAACTTAGAAAGGATGAACCCTTTGTTATGTAGTGTATTTATTCACCTGGGGTAAACAACCGAAGTCCTTACTAAAAGGATAGAAGCAGAGAAATACATTTCTTAATATCCAAGACAACAACTGATCAGCCCACAACATAGATTATGTCTGAGTGTCCGGTAGGCACAGACCTGCACGCCGTACTTTTCCAGAAGAGGGCTCTTCAACAGCTAAGGCAGAGAGAGCTATCTGGAAAGTTCATTTTCATGAAATATCTGATTCCTTAGCATCTCTAGAAAAATGGCGTTTTTCTGCCATGTCATGGATAAGCATAATTCAGAGGAATTCACCTTCAAAGGGAAACTCCTCAATGTAAAACACATCAGACTTCTTACAGTTGGATTTATACAGACTGAATGAAATGGGTTATTTAAGCACATAAAGCCCTTTGAAAGTAATGATTTAAAGAGTTCCAATGTAATTTTAGTGATTTAGAGCATAAATTGAATGAATCACATGTAATCTAATCACACTGGAATCCATGACGATTATTGAGTGTTCCTGCTTTTACTCATGTATCTTTACTCTGAATAATAAACTATTTGTGGGGGAAATCACTTAAAATGTTTAGCTCACACTATGCATTGGACACTATGCTGCATAAATTTAACTAAGTTAACTCTTTCAACAAGCTTAAGAAACAGAAATTCCTGTGTTCTACAAATAAGGGGGAAAAAGTCAAAACCAAAAGACTGAAAGGTCAGAAATCTCCCCCCAGCCTCAGTTTATCTAAAGAGAATGGAAAATATATCAATTTGAAATGCTTGGGAAGAGAAGGTTTAATTCCACAGGGTTCTGCCAACATATGGACCTAGATACAGAGACGGATAGCTGATTAGGAACATGTAACTGCCTCGCGCTTGGAGGGATGTAACTACAGATAGATTCCAAAGGTTTGTCTCAAAAAACTGCAAGGGTTACCAAGAAAAAGTGGCAGGTGGGGAGTGATTGATGGAAAAAGAATAAATAAATAAATAAATAAACACCTGAGAGGTCATCAGTCAGATACATCACACAGATTCACATTTGTGTAACAATATCCGGAATGAAAAGAGTATAGATTTTGGAAAGCAATTGATTTAGGTTAGACTTGGGTTACAAATAGGTTAGACTCTACCACTTTTAAAACATCAAATCTTGAGACTCAGAGAGGATAAGGTCATTGGCTTGAGAATCAGACTAATCAGGTTTAAATATCAGTTCTGCCACTAACTCGATATTTTCATATTTGAAAAATAGAGGTAACAGTATTAGCTCCCCCATAGACTGGCATAAGAACTAAGTGAAGCATTGCATATGAGGTACGTGATACATTTTTTGGTGTCATACTTACAAAGGTTTGTTACTAATACTGCTGTTATTGTGCTTAATGTTATTATCATTACATGAAAATAATCATTTTTCGCTATACTGACTTCAGCAATGTATGGTACTTTAAAGCACCTGGAGCATGGTATTTGATCTTATTGATACTTCCTCTTCATTAAACCTTTAACTAAAACACTGCACTGAAAGACTTTGAATCACAGCTGCCCAGCAGGGAGGACTTTCTGTGTAAAGCTGAGGGGGTCCACAAGTCACGCATTATTTCTCTCAATGCCTCGTCCCTCCCATAAAGTAACCCATGGTACTTTGTCCTGGGGGTACTTGCCAGAAGATGAATTGGCACCACGTTTAACACACTTGGAAATTTAGTGAATAGAATGTATAGACACACAGAAAAACAAAAAGTCATCCTTGTTAAGATGAGCAAACGCTGCTTCTCACTGCTATGGAATTCTTCTAATTTATGATTCTGTCTTTGCAAAACACACTAGTAAGAATTTCTACCCTGTCCTCAGGTGACAGCTGTGGCACATGGACTAACAATATTTAATTTGTTGTGTGATTTCTTGACTCTTAATTTATTAAGAGCCTTAGATTTATGAGATTTAGCAGAATTTGCTTGATGCCCTGATAGACTATTCTCTATATTACTTAATAAGAATTACCCTCTTCCCTTACTCACTGCCTTGTATTCATAGTCACTAGGAGTTCATTTACTGTTTTTAATGATTTGAAAAAAAAAAATCACTTCCCTTTGTTCTGCTTTTTTATTTTCCCTGCCTTCTCTCAAAATGCTAGAACATTGTGATTACACCCAGTTTTTCAAAATCAAAATTTATTGTGCATTCATTTTCTTTAAAAATTGGATTATAGATCTGTGAGTAACATTGCTTAATAAGCAAGGGAATTAGATGCACAATTTGTACAAACATGCTTATTTTCCCTGCATTCTCATAGTGAGTATTCATGACATTTATGAACTTACACTGATTTATTATCAACTGAAAGTTTTAAAAACTCAATAAATTTAAAAGACAGTATATACTTAAAATAATGAACTTAAATGGAATCTACTGATTGAGTATCTATAATCTTAACAGTAATTCAGACAGGATGTTTCCATATGCATACTAACAAGTTCTAAATCTTTCTTTAAAATGTTTCCCCACCTGGGCGGCGCCTGTGGCTCAAGGAGTAGGGCGCCGGTCCCATATGCTGGAGGTGGCGGGTTCAAACCTAGCCCCGGCCAAAAAAAAAATGTTTCCCCACCCTACCTTAGAAAACAAAAACAGAAGTAAAAATGATAACGAGAAAGCCAGTGTCAAAAAGAATATAATAAGCGACAGTGTGCAAGTTTCACAAGCTTGTCCTCTCCCTATGAAAAGGCCAATCCATTTGGTTAGTCTGTTTTGTTTGGTTAATTCAGCAAATGAAAATAAGGTAAAAATTTACATTTAAATAGATTTTGAATTCATTAAACATCAGAACATTTAGACTGATACTCAGGATTGGAAATTGGTTGGAAATGAATACTGGCCATCCTTTCTTCTCATGGCACAAATGTTCCGAGTGCCTGTTGGCCCCCTTCTTCTCAGCACTCGTTTGTGAGTGGTCTGGACTGTAGACCTGTGTGCTTAGAACCACTGACACAGACATGAAGATGTGCCAAGCTCCGACACTCAGCTACAACCCAAGAGAAACAGGTTAGGAATCCATCAAGAGGTTTCATAATGTAGGTTATTTCACTAGAATACGAGCCATGATGCAAATGAGGATAATTACCCACTTAGCACTTGAACAACTACAACATTATGCAGCCATTAAACATGTTTTCAAAAAATGTCATTTGCAAATATAAAAATGATTTAGTTAAATAACAAAATCAGATAGATCACACAGTTGTAGGTAAATGAATACTGAGTTACATTACGAAGAGAATTCAAACTAGACATGTACTATCAAAGCCGTACCATCAATGGATGGATAAACACTCAGAAGTATTTTCATAATTGAAATAGGGAACCCAATTCCAAGACCAAAGATTCATATTTTCACTGAAAGATTTTTTTTTTTTTTTTAGAACAAATTAATGAGACCAGTGTGCTCCTTTGGAATAGACAGAGAAAAGTAAAAGGTTATTGTACATTTTAAAGTTTTAAGGTCCTGGCCGGGTTGTAATCTGAGCACTCTGGGAGGCGGGAGGCTCACATAAGCTCAGGAGTTAGAGACTAGCCTGAGTAAGAGCAAGACCCTATCTCGGATAAAAACAAGAAAATTAGCCTGGCTTTCTGGTTGGTGCCTATAGTCTTAGTTACTCAGGAGGCTCAGGCAGGAGGAATGGTTGAGCCCAGGAGTCTGAGGTTGCAGTGAGCTAGGATGACTCCACGGCACTCTAGTCAGGGGAACAGAGTTAGATTCTGTTTTTTTTTTTTTTTTTTTTAAGTGTCAGGATCAAAGGGAATGACTAAATATTTGAAAAAGGGGCAGTGCCCATAGCTCAGTGGGTAGGGCACATGCCACATACACTGAGGATGGTGGATTACAACCCGGCTGGGGCCTGCTAAACAACGACAATTGCAAAAAAAAAAAAAAAATAGCCAGGTGTTGTGGTGGGTGCCTGTAGTCCCAGATACTTGGGAAGCTGGGGCAAGAGAATCACTTAAGCCCAAGAGTTTGAGGTTGCTGTGACCTGTGATGCCACAGCATTCTACCCAGGAAAACAGCTTGAGACCCTGTCTCAAAAAATAACTAAATAAATAAATACTTGAGAAAAAATAAATATCAGACTAAAAGTCATACTTAAACAGATTTTGAGATTTACAAAGACAAAGCAGTTAAACATTTTAAGTAGCATAATTATCTGATTACTTTAAATCATAAAAACAATTCATTGTCATTGTAGGTGATTAGAGGATAGAGAAAGGTACAAGAAAATAAAAATCACCTGTAATCTTATTATCAAGATTTGTAAAAAAAATATTAAATATTTTGGAGAGGCGGAACATGATGGCGGATGGGACAGACGTGTAGCCCACCTCTCCCAAGTCATCAGGTGAGAGGAAGAGGGGTCTGGACCTTTCCCGCATGTGGATTATTGGTGTGGATGGACAGCTGGAGAGGCTCAGTGAATTGGCAGATTGCTGTATATGAGGGGTAATTTAAAACCACAGATTCTGTTGTAGAGATTTTTCCCTGCTTGGCCATGCAGGCTGGCAGGCCCCTCCCTTACAGAGGATAGCAGCTTGCAAATACTGGCAAAACCCAATTGACGAAAATTTATTCCTGAGCTGAGGGTGGCACCCGAAAGGAGGGCCACTCAAAACCACAGGGAGCTGGGCAACCTGATAGAAAATTGAAGGGAAGGGATCCCGCCCGGGAAAGAGACATTTTGAACTATCCGAAATGGCAGACGTCTTCCCCCAGAACGAGAGGAGTGATTAAATAGACCCGAGCATTCCTGGTGGGGAATGTTGTAGGGGGCTGGCAGTTCAGATTGCGTGGTGAACTGGCAGGTCCCGATTCAAAAGGGAAACTCTGAACCACAAAACTGAGAATAAGGTCCCTGAGCGCTCCAGCCATGGGAACTGGCTGCAGCCATGGGACTCTTCAGCAGCTGAGGGACACGCCAGCAACCAAGCCGCTGTGTGAGCCAGCAGCAGCACCCTCCCCCACAGCCGATGGCAGTCGCCAGTCTGCAGGACAATGTGGGAGCAAAGTGGAAAGATTTGTGAAGCATGGACTCCTGCACTGAGTGGGAAGGTCGGATAGGAGTGCCCTCTGGAATAGAGCAGCTGAGGTTGCACAATAGTTAGGTGACAAACTATTACAGAAACTCCAAAATGGCGATCAGCCAGGTAGGACGGTTACCATGGTAACAGTATAAACTGTGAATCAGGTATAAGCCTGGGAACCACTCACAGTGCAACTGGTGTCCAGAAAGTATATTGCATTATAAATATATTCCTACAAAAGTTGATCCCTACATCATACAAATAGATGTATATTTCTAGATATATGCAAGAATAATATTTTTGTGGTTGGTGCCTTTTTTTTCTTTTCTCTTTTTTTTTCTTTTCTTTTTTTTTGTTCTGTTTTTTTCCTCACAATTTTCTTGGAGGAGCTATTGATAATTTTTTATTATTTTTTTATAGATATATTTTTTATTTCTATTTTTTCTATTTTTAGATTCTCCTTTCTTCTTTTTTAACTTTTTTATGAACACCACTTTTTTCTTTTTTTTTTTTTTTTTCAATTATTTCACGATAATCACTATTTTTATTGTAGTTGTTTTTTGTTGTTGTTGCCCTGGGTGTTGTCTATATGTCTATGTGTCTCCGTCTGTTTGTGCATCTGTGGGCTCGTGTGTCTGGTAGCCTTTTTACCTGTTTCTTTGCTCATTTGGTCTCAATGAGCTTGGTGTTACGACCTGCAATTCTGAGCTCCCAGCACTCCCCTCCACTCTCACTCTGAGATCTGGAGGCCTGTCCCCCAGGAGTCCAGATTCTTGGGTGATTTCTCAAGAGGTGTACACAGGACCTGGACTGCAGCTGGACAGTGCTGATTCTGCAGCACGGGAGTGAGGAGATAACGGTCAGCTGAGAGGGAATCATGCTGAAGCGGCAGTGCCCCAAGGTGCAGAGCAGCAGCCATCTTTAGCAATAACAAGGCCCAACCCCGGATATCCCGAATCCACTCCTCCTGTCTCCCTGGGCAAACAGAGGAGGCCAGGCATCTTCTCATATGGCAACCACCGTGGAACAGAACTGGGACTGAAACACAGGCCCTGTGAGTAAAGGGTTTGCCTGAAGTGGTACTGGCCTGGGTGGAACACGGGGACTACAAAATGCATGCGCAGAGCTGGGAAACTCTGAGGGTGGGCCTGACCCAGAGGACCGCTTTACTGAGCCTAAGACACACCCAGCCCTCAGGGGATCATCAGCCTATAGACAAAGGACAGGAGGCTAGAGCTAACGGCTAACCGGGCTGCGAATACAAACCTGCAGGAGTAAAGACAGGGCCTGAGGCGCAGGTTCTGGGAACTCAAATCAGCCCCTCTTCTGCAGAGGAATTTAGCAGGGACAGAAACAAACTTCCACAGGGTTGTTCTGTTCTGCCAGTAACATCAATCAAGGGCAGGGCTGGAACTGAGTGAACAGCACCCAGCCTCCATCAAGCGCCCAAGTTTGACAAGCCACACTGCCCCCTACTGGATAGAGGCAGAGAGCAGTGGCCTGGCTGAGCAGATACAGGCTTCCTTGTGATTTAGGCAGGTGCAAACCTCTGGAGTATCTGCTCACTGGAGACAATTGACTGGGTCACAGTCCTGCAGGGCTAGCAGTGACTGGGTGTGACAGAGCTGCAAGGTGAGGAAGGAGGCATCAACCTTCCCAGGACTTCATGGAGCACCAGAACAAGTCATATTTGAGTTGTCACCAGACACTTGCGTTCCAGTTGCCAGAGACCTTTTAAACTCTCCCACCTGAGACAGGTGCTCACTGAGACAATTGATTTGGACCTTTTGAACTGGGCCAATTGCCCAAGGACAATTCAAGTGGTGCTGTGGGTGTATGGTTGTAGAAAGGTTTGATTTTCCTTTTCCAATTGTTCCCTGGGGGGGCGGGAGGTGACTTAATTGCTGGTATTTCTCCACAGCTGATACATCAACCCAGAGTAACTTTTTCACTAGGGATGAATAGAAACAAGCTGAAAACAACAAAACCACTTAGCCCCACCACATCAAATAGTTCCCCCAACATCTCAGGCCGTAGCACTGCACAGGTCCTCGACAAGGCTCCAGCGGAAAACTCAAACGGTATAAAGTAATCATGGGGCACAATCAGCAGAAAAACTCTGGTAACGATAATAACCAGAATAGATCAAACCCCCTCCCCCCCCACCAAGGAAAAATATAGCAGATGTAACTGAAGAAGCCATTCATCAACAGCTGGCTGAGATGTCAGAAATCGAATTCAGAATTTGGATTGCAAACAAGATTAACAGAATGGAGGAAAATTTGGAATTAGAAATTCGAAGAGCAATTCAAAAGTCAGAATTAGAAATTAGAGGAGAAATTCAAAAATTGTCGGAAGAATTTAATGAATTTAAAGAAAAAAACCACCAAAGATTTTGATGCACTGAAGGAAGTATTTGCAGCCTTCAAAGATCTGAAAAACACAGTAGAATCCTTCAGTAACAGAGTGGAGCAGGCAGAAGAAAGGATTTCTGACATTGAAGACAAAGCATTTGAATGCTCCCAAACTCTCAAAGAAGAAGAGAAATGGAGAGCAAACATGGATCATTTTCTCAGAGAGCTCTGGGATAATTCGAAGAAGGCTAATATCCGCCTCACTGGAATCCCTGAAAGTGATGACATGGCCTCACAAGGCGCAGAGGCCCTTCTCCATGAAACTAGGAAAGAAAATTTTCCAGACATGTCAAGAGATTCTGAAATCCAGATAGCAGACAATTTCAGAACCCCAGCATGACTCAATCCAAATAAGACACGCCCCAGTCATATCATAATTAACTTCACTAGTGTCAATATGAAGGAGAAACTTCTGAAAGCAACTAGACACAAGAAATCTATTACTTACAAAGGGAAGAACATTAGAATGACTGCAGATCTCTCTCCTGAAACCTTTCAAGCCAGAAGAGGGTGGTCATCGACTTTTAATCCCCTAAAGCAAAATAACTTTCAACCCCGGATCTTGTATCCACCTAAATTAAGTTTCATTTATGATGGAGAAATTAAATACTTTCAGGACATTCATATTTTGAAGAAATTTGCCATAACCAAACAAGTTCTCCAGGATATTCTTAGACCTATCCTCCATAATGACCACCCCAATCCTCTACCACAAAAATAAACTCACTCAGAAACTTTTGATCAAATTCCAAATTCCACAATGACAAAAGGATTAAAATTGCCCACTGGACTTTCAAAAAACTCAATACCCAAAATTTTACCAGACCTATCAATGTTCTCCATTAATGTGAACAGTTTAAACTGTCCTCTAAAGAGGAACAGGTTAGCTGGCTGGATACAAAAACTCAGGCAAGATGTTTGCTGCATACAAGAGTCACATCTTACCTTAAAAGATAAATATAGACTCAGGGTGAAAGGATGGTCGTCCATATTTCAGGGAAATGGTAATCAGAAAAAAGCAGGTGTTTCAATTCTATTTGCTGACACAATAGGCTTTAAACCAACAAAAGTAAAGAAAGATAAGAATGGTCACTACATATTTGTTAAGGTTAATACTCAATATGATGAGATTTCAATTATGAATATTTATGCTCCCAACCAGAACGCGCCTCAATTTATAAGAGAAACTCTAACAGACATGAGCAACTTGATTTCCTCCAGCTCCATAATATTCAAAGATTTCAACACTCTTTGGCAGTGCTGGAGAGATCCTCCAATAAGAAGCTGAGCAAAGAAAGTTTAGATTTAAACCTAACCATCCAACATTTGGATTTAGCAGACATCTACAGAACATTTCATCCCAACAAAACTGAATACACATACCTCTTCAGCCCACGGAACATACTCCAAAATTGATCACATCTTAGGTCACAAATCTAACCTCAGTAAATTTAAGGGAACAGAAATTATTCTTTGCATCCTCTCGGACCAGCATGGAATAAAAGTTGAACTCAGTAACAACAGAAATCTGCATACTCATACAAAAACATGGAAGTTAAATAACCTTATGCTGAATGATAGCTGGGTCAGAGATGAGATTAAGAATGAAATTGCCAAATTTTTGGGACAAAATGACAATGAAAAAACACGAATTATCAGAACCTCTGGTATACTGCAAAGGCAGTCCTAAGAGGGAAATTTATAGCACTGCAAGCCTTCCTCAAGAGAACAGAAAGAGAGGAAGTTAAAAACTTAATGGGACATCTCAAGCAACTGGAAAAGGAAGAACATTCCAACCCCAAACCGAATAGAAGAAAAGAAATAACCAAAATTAGAGCAGAATTAAATGAAATTGAAAAGAAAAGAATTATACAACAGATCAATGAATCCAAAAGTTGGTTATTTGAAAAGGTCAATAAAATAGATAAACCTTTGGCTAACCTAACCAGGAAAAAAAGAGTCAAATCTCTAATCTCATCAATCAGAAACGACAAAGACGAAATAACAACAGACTCCTCAGGAATTAAAAAAACCCTTAATGAATATTACAAGAAACTTTATTCTCGGAAATATGAAAATCTGAAGGAAATTGACCAATACTTGGAAACATGTCACCTTCCAAGACTTAGCCAGAATCAAGTGGAAATATTGAACACGCCAATATCAAGTTCTAAAATAGCATCAACCATAGGAGATCTCCCTAAAAAGAAAAGCCCAGGACAAGATGGCTTCACATCAGAATTCTACCAAACCTTTAAAGAGGAACTAGTACCTCTGTTACTCAACTTGTTCCAAAATGTAGAAAAAGAAGGAAGACTACCCAACATGTTCTATGAAGCAAACATCACCCTGATCCCCAACCAGGAAAAGACACAACAAGAAAAGAAAATTACAGACCAATATCACTAATGAATATAGATCCAAAAATATTCAACAAGATCCTAACAGAATCCAGCAACATATCAAGCAAATTATACATCATGACCAAGTTGGTTTTATCCCAGGGTCTCAAGGCTGGTTTAATATACGTAAATCTATAAATGTAATCCAGCACATAAACAAATTAAAAAACAAAGACCATATGATTCTCTCAAATGACACAGACGCAACATTCATAAATCAGTAGCCGTTATATATACCAACAATAGTCAAGCTGAAAAAACAGTTAAGGGCTCTATTCCATTCACAGTAGTGCCAAAGAAAATGAAATATTTGGAAGTTTATCTAACAAAAGACATGAAAGATCTCTATAAAAAGACTATGAAACTCTACGAAAAGAAATAGCTGAAAATGTTAACAAATGAAAAAACATACCATGCTCATGGCTGGGAAGAATCAACATTGTTAAAATGTCCATACTTTGCAAAGCAATATACAATTTTAATGCAATCCCTATTAAAGCCCCACTGTCATACTTTGAAGATATTGAAAAAAAATAATACTTAGTTTTATATGGAATCAAAAAAAACTCGAATAGCCAAACATTACTCAGAAATAAAAACAAAGCATGAGAAATTACGCTGCCAGACCTCAGACTATATTATAAATCAATATCAATCAAAACAGCATAGTACTGGCACAAAAACAGAGAAGTAGACGTCTGGAACAGAATAGAGAACCAAGAGATGAATCTAGCCACTTACCATTATCTGATCTTTAACAAGCCAATTAAAAACATCCAGTGGGGAAAAGATTCCCTATTTAACAAATAGTGCTAGGGGAACTGACTGGCAACCTGTAGAAGACTGAAACTGGACCCACACCTTTCACCATTAACTAAGATAGTCTCTCACTGGATTAAAGATTTAAATTTAAGACATGAGACTATAAAAATAATAGAAGAGAGTGCAGGGAAAACCTTTGAAGAAATTGATCTGGGTGAGTATTTTATGAAGAGGACCCCCCAGGCAATGAAGCAGCTTCAATAATACACTACTGGGACCTGATCAAACTAAAAAGCTTCTGCACAGCCAAGAACATAGTAAGTAAAGCAAGCAGACAGCCCTCAGAATGGGAGAAGATATTTGCAGGTTATGTCTCCGACAAAGGTTTAATAACCAGAATCCACAAAGAACTCAAACATATAAGCAAGAGAAAACAAGTGATCCCATCGCAGCCTGGGTAAGGGACTTGAAGAGAAACTTCTCTGAAGAAGACAGGAGCCCGGCCTACAGACATATGAACAAATGTTCATCATCTTTAATCATCAGAGAAATGCAAATCAAAACTACTTTGAGATGTCATCTAACTCCAGTAAGATTAGCCCATATCACAAAATCCCAAGACCAGAGATGTTGGCGTGGATGTGGAGAAAAGGGAACACTTCTGCACTGCTGGTGGGAATGCAAATTAATACATTCCTTCTGGAAAGATGTTTGGAGAACACTTAGAGATCTAGAAATAGACCTGCCATTCAACCCTCTAATTCCTCGACTAGGTATATACCCAGAAGACCAAAAATCACATCACAACAAAGATATTTGCACCAGAAAGTTTATTGCAGCCCAATTCACAATTGCTAAGTCATCGAAAAAACCCAAGTGCCCATCGATCCACGAATGGATTAATAAATTGTGGTATATGTACACCATGGAATATTATGTAGCCTTAAAGAAAGATGGAGACTTTATCTTGTTCATGTTTACATGGATGGAGCTGGAACATATTCTTCTTAGTAAAGTATCTCAAGAATGGAAGAAAAAATATCCAATGTACTCAGCCCTACTATGAAACTAATTTTTGGCTTTCATATGAAAGCTATAACCCAGTTATAACCTAAGAATATGGGGAATGGGGAGAGGGAAGGGAGGGAGGAGGGAGGATTGGCGGAGGGAGGGTGATAAGTGGGATGACACCTACAGTGCATCTTACAAGGGTACATGTGAAACTTAGTAAATGTAGAATGTAAATGTCTTAACACAATAACTAAGAAAATGCCAGGAAGGCTATTTTAACCAGTGTGATGAAAATGTGTCAAAGTGTTTATAAAACCAGTGTATGGTGCCCCATGATTGCATTAATATACACAGCTATAATTTAATATTAATAAAAACAAACAAAAATATTAAATGTTTTATTTCTAGTTTATTACTCCTAAAATATAACCTTACACATGAGGACCCAGGGCTTCTATTTTGCTCACAATACGTCTAAGTACCTAGAATAATGCTTTGCAAAAGCGAAAAAGTAGTCGTTCAATAACGTATTAGTTGAATATGTAAATTTCAAAGTTAGACTTCTCTTCGATCCCTAATTTTTTGTCTAAGTATTTTCTTCCGTCATCAAATGTTCTAATAAAATATCTTTCGAATGGCTACATGGTGTGCCCTAAATTTATTGTTGAATATTTAGGTTGTCTCTAGTTTATCACTGTCATCAAAATGTTTCAGTGAACACCTTTGCAAATAATGATGGCTAGTAGCTGATGTTTTAATTATGAAATATACATCAGAGAAAAATCTAAATTCAAATGCATGAACTATTTGAGATGTTGGCTTCAAATGCTGTACACAAATGGGAACAGAGCATTGAAGCTGACCATTATATTTTTCAAGTTTTAGAGGAAAATAAATATATTATAATTATTTTCATTTGTTATTATTTGATTACTGCTAGTGCTGAATATTTTTATATGGAAATGACACTATTTTTACTTGGAAATATTGTTAATTTAAAAATTTAACATAGAATCTGCTGTATAAAATATTTGATTTCATCTAATTTGCAAATAACATTGTAAATATTGGCACACATACCATTTTACTGCATAACTATAATTTTGACAGAATATTGGTTATTCATTGCTTCAGAATACACACACGTATTCACATATGTGTGTATATCTATTGTGCATTTGCCAACACACACATATTCATAATGTGATGACATGTATATTTATTGATTGATGAATAATTCTTTAAATGTGAAAATTTACAGTTATTTAAAGTATGGGAATATTAACTCCTGGTCTATATTAATCTTCAAAATATATTTATGCATCACTAAAATAATAAAATTATGCAAATTATCTCTCATGTACACACAAACATACTTTCAAGTGTCAATAACAAAATCTGTTTTAGTATGACTTTAAAAACGCTTTAAATACCTTCACAAAAATTGAAATACATCAGATATTTTCTATTTTGATCCAAGTTGGTATAAAAAAATGTGGGTCATCGTAACTTTTAATTAGGGGAGGCATAATTTGTCTATATTATTTTGATAAATGTTATGTATACAATGAAGGAAAATAATGTAACTAAATACATAGCAGTATGCAATAACGTTGAATATATATTTACTTAAAGTTCCTTCTCCCTTTTCCTTATTTGGGGAAAGATATTTAATTATACCTAGCTGCAGGGGGAAAATAAACCAGCACTTAAGCTTCTGAAATGAACTTGGAAAGGTGTTCTTGACTGAGTGCTCAGATGGAAATAGCACAGCCTATAAGCATCTTCACTGCTCAAAGAAGCCCTCTGCCCTGCCACCCCAGGACACCAATCTGGTTGCTGCTGGCCACCTTTCAAATTCAGACTCATGGAACTAGTGGCACACATGTCTGTCTGCGACTGCAGTAGGCTCCATCTGCACTTTGCACCTGTTGTTTTGCTGAGGCCAGAGTGTGGTTGTGAAAAAAAACCTCAAAGTGCAAGTCAACAGAAAAATTAAGGAAGGGGTTTTTCTTTTTCATAATCTGTTTATTTTTTTTTCTTTTCTTCTACTTCAAGGTTTGAGATGCTGATGGAATAATGACCTGTGGTCAGTGTCGGCCAATTACATTCAGACAGTGATTATCATAACTTCTCACTATAATATTTGATAAAAATGAGAATATGAGAAAAACAAACTGGAAAACCAAAAGAGAAAAGAAAGAGATAAATTATTCTTTAGAGGTAGCCTCTGTGTAGACTATTTTGATCCATGTTGGTATAAGAAACTCTTGGCTGTCAACAAAAATATTGCTGCTGTGTGATTAAATATTCAGCATGTCATTTTGTAAAACACATTTGATTTAAATATGATAGGGTCGAATGTACTGATCCGCCCAGGTAAAACTGAACCATCCAGGAAATATCCCACCCCGGAAATAACAAATGCACCAATCCCTGCCCTTCTGAGCCTTTAAATCCCCATCCACCATAACCCATGTGTGGAATTCCTTTCTGATTTCACCCCACCTGCACCCAGGTGGAATAAAGACCGCATTGCCACACAGAACTGAGACTCTGTTTTCCTTTCTCTCACTTCCCAGAATGATTTCTCATCTTTTGGGTCCTTAATCTCTCAAAATATCCTTTAGAAAAACAATATTGAAAGGTTTTTTTATAGGGTCTTTTGATGGCCATTTATGGTTAAAAAATTCACACCTTCTGTGATTCAAACTGTTCAAACGGTCTGAACAGTTTCTGTTCAAACTTAACTGTGCTTGTGCACCTGCTGTTCATAATTTTAAAATATAGATTTAGGTTTGTGTTGGAGCCTGGGTTTTATCTTTCTAACATGCTCTCAGATAATGTTGAGGCTGCTAGTTCAAGGACTTTCATAGCTAGGTTATAAATCATATATATGATTTTATAACAAGAGATATGTGAAGTAATTTTGAAAACTCTAAAGTGAAATCATTCAACAAGTATAAACCATGTAAGTGTTAAACTTCTTAGAAGTAGATTAGACAATGAATTAAACTAATTACATTAGCAATAACTCAAATCTAATAAAATTATTCATTTATTAAAATCATCACATTAGGATGTTAAGCAAAGTGAGAATTTGTCTCAAAAAAAATAAAAAAGGAGCACAGTACCCTAGTGACTACGGAGTCAGCATATCACTCCCAGACTACTTTTCCTGGACATCTTTCATGTAGAAGGGAAATAAATTCATGTTTTTCTTGAGCCACCATTAATCTGGTTCATTTTGTTATGTGAGGCCGAGTTTAATCTTAATACAATGCTTTATCTGGGATTTTCATCATTTTCATTTTTCAAAACCTGCCTAGTGGGGAAAGCTTAGTTTGAAATAGAAAAGATTTTTCCTATATGTACAAAGCAATAGAAACCAGAATGGGTACACTGCTTAATGTAAAGGAGAATTAGAACTTCTCTCAGCCACTCTATTTAAAAATTAATTCAGGTTCTCTGCATTAATTAAAAGCATGCTATTTGAGGCAGAGTTATGAAAAGGTAGTATATAACAGACAGGTTGTATGTGTGCTGGGAAGGGTACGTGGGAATAAGGACACAGGATAAGGAGTGTAAAGCTCCTTCATGACTGAAGTATTAACGAGTTGTTAGGGAAATAAACATGAGAGTCCTGGACACAGACCAAATAATAAAAGATATGGAAAGGTTAGCAAAGATATGTGAGTTAACTCCTGAGGACCAAGTAGGTATTTAGTTGAATGGGGGGAATATAAGAACTCTAGGTAAAGTGACAAGCCTGTGCAGAGGTAAATGGATGAGAGAAAGCAAGGCTCTTTGGAGATACAGTAAGTGCTTTTATAACACAAGAGCACAGCATGTGAGTGGTGGGGCTTACTCCAGTAGGACTAGGGGCAAGCTATGATGGTGTAAGAGTGCCTTCTAGGCCTTGGTAGGCTCTTTAGATACTTTCATAAATGTTAGAATTGTCACAATCTTTACTCTTGTAGAGGTATGGTGAATAGATTAGGGAGAGAGGGAGAGGCAAACTGGAGGTAGAGTGTTTCTTTTTTTTTTTTTCTTTTTTGAGACAAAATCTCACTCAGTTACCCTGGGTTTGAATGCCGTGGCATCATAGCTCACAGCATCACAGCAACCTCGAATTCTTGGCTCAAGGGATCCTCTTGCCTCAGCCTCCTCAGAAGTTGGGATTATAGGTCCCCGCCACAATGCCCAGCTGTTTTTTTGTTCGTTTGTTTTTTGTTTTAGAGATAGGGTCTCACTCTTGCTCAGGTTGGGGTCTTGAACTCCTGAGCTCAGGCAATCCACCTGCCTCCGCCTCCCACAGTGCTAGGATTACAGGTGTGAGCCACAGCACCTGGCCCTGGAAGTAGACTATTTCTTAATTAAAAGAAAAATTACTATTACATATCTATTCTATGATAGGTACTATTCTAAGCATTGAATCTACATCACATTTATTCCTCATCACACCAGCACTTTAGAAAAGATAGCAGTATTATTATAATTTTCAGTTAAGATTTAGCAAAATTAAGAGACTACTCAAATCATTAGAGACTAGACTGTACCTAATATAGTGTTTTCATTTTGGAGTTTTTGAGTGTTTCTTTTTTTTTTTTTTTTTTTTTTAGTCTATGGCTATGGAGTCAAAAATTTCAAACAATGACAGAGTGTTTTGCTTTACAAATAATCCAGTTGAGAATATATACCATGACAATGACATCGCAGAGGGGAGAAAAGATGGAAGTGATACTAAGAAGGTAAGATCACCTGATCTTGATGTGGAGAGGGCAGGAAGAAAGAAAAAAAAGTCATACTCTTTGGAAACTGTGCTGCTAAAGAGAGAAAATAGTAGGAAGATGAAGTGAAAGAAACAGTATGATATGTTTTCTTTGGGGTATGTTTAATGTAGAATTACCATTGAATATTCACATAGAAATATCAAGGCATTAAATGTATACTTCTAAAACTCAGGAGAGAATTTTAGGTGGGAAATATAGTCTGGAAGTCAGAACTTTACAGGATGTGCTTGAAGCCATGAATATAAATGAGATTACTCAATGAAAATAAATAGAAGAGTGAAGAGGGTTAAGAGAGGGCTCCGAGAAAAGTCATTTCAGGCACAGAGGAAAAGAAACCTCTTAAGGTAGCTTATTTGAGAAGAATGCTCAAAAAAAATCAAAAAGTATCAAAATATCAAAAATATCAAAAGAAAGACTAGTATCTTTGAAGCAGAGCCAGAAAAATGTTTCTGAAAGAAAATGCCACAAATGAAAACTATAACATTAAAAAAAAAAGTTTGCTTTGGCTTTAGTGACAGAGGTGATTGGCTAGAAAAGTGGAAAGGTAAAGTAAATTTCACATTATAGTAAGGTAAATGCACAACTGTGAGAAGGTATAAACTGAGAGCAAAACAACTCTTTCAAGATGATTGACAGTGAAAAGAAAGGTGACAATTATAAAGGGTCAAGGAGATATCACTCTTTGGTTGTTTGCTTTAAGATGAGAGACTTTAAAATGTTGAAATGAAGCTGGGACATTTTGAGACCTAGATATTTTAGGAGAAAGGAGATAAATGATAAAACAAAATCTTGAAGCAGGCAGAAGTAAAGACAGCTTCAAACATCGTATAAGGCAAATAGACTATAACATTCTTTGTCTTGAAGATTTTTACATCAACTTTGATTTTCACTGATTTAGGTATTGGTCCTACCAGAACCCTGAAGGCCAATCTTAAATATATGCAAGTATGTTTATGTATATAGTCTACATCTCTAGTATGTAAAAATATATATTCATCTCCATATATGTGCGTGTATATAGATACATATATATGTGGGTATATATATAAAAATACACATATAGAGAGAATGTGTGTGTGTGTGTGTGTAATGGTGGAAGGCAAAAGAAGTGAGAAGGTAGTTGTTTAAAACACATACAGTTGTCATCAATAACCTTGTATGATTCTCCTTGACATTGTCTTCCAATAGAAAATTTCGATTGCCTTGGAGCCTTAAACCCATCTTTTGCAATTTCTGCTTCCCTACTTAATGTGGTATTTCCCAGGGCCTCCAGGGGGAGGGCTCAATGTTTAGTCTAGCACATCCTTGAAGTCAAAATTGCAGAGAAAATTATACACATTTCAGAACATGAAAGGATATGGATACTTCTATTCAATTAGACTATAGGCTCTTAAAGTTAAGAATTATGCCAAATCATGCTTTCATCTGTTAACTAACCTACTATTCCTTCTGGATGGGTAATTAATATTACATGATAAATACATCCTGAGCTGGTATATTGGGAGGTTTGGCTACCATAGCATTCCTTACATAGGATCTTTCTTACCGGATTTCTTCTAATATTCAACCAAACCACATAAAATATTAAGCTATTTCTCAGTATTTTCATTTAATCAACTCCTTTCCACCCCTTATAGTTTTCAAGTTTGACCTTTCAACATAAATTTGAATGCTATGACCCAGGCCCATATAGGGATAACTCCCTTGAAACTCTTTTAACAAAAATAAAATAGGTTCTGGCTTCAGAAAAATAAATAGTATATGTTAGCTCTTAGTTTCTTCCTAATTTTTGAGATTCAAGTGATGACATCGTGCTTTATTGTCAGCTACATCAGCAGTTAGCTCTGCCAAGTGAAATTGCTAGCTCTTCTAAATGCAAATTAAAAGAGAAAGGAAAAAAGGGAGCAAAGCATTAGTGGACGGCAAAATGATATGGTGCATGGCCAGCAAGGTAATAGCTTTTATTGCAAGCCAATGCTTCCGAGACGGAGTGTTATCTTATTAAGAGTGTTAAACTTAAGACCCAGTTCCTGTGTGTTGATGTCTGTGGAGGGCAGAGGTTGGGCTGGAGGGGGCAGATAAAGAACCCTCTCCTAATCTGGTAATCACTATTCTTCAATAACTGCCATGGAGGTGGTCTTACTCTATGTGAGAGGACTCACTGTCCAGGCTGGAAGTATACTCAGGAGGAGCTGCAGACTACTCAGCTCTCTAAATGTGAACACTCTGGGCAACACAAATCTCTAGAGCCTTCTGTATTGACCACGGACACTATGACTATTATCAAACATTGGATATTGGAACATCTCATCTGCTTTTGGAGTTTTATTTCATGTTCATAAAAACATTCTTTTTCTCCTCCTGAAGAATGATGCCCGAATTGAAACTGCCAGGGACTTTCCACATCCCTCATCCTATTGCATTACAGAAACACCCTCATAAAGACACAATTTTCTCCTATTGATAAATACGTTTGATGTTCCGTAGAAGTTCCATGTAATACATGCAGCACAATGGTGTCAGACTCGGAGATAAATGATGATCAGACCTGCGTTATGTGAGGAGCCTGCCTCTGGCTGCCGTCCTGTGGGCATGTGGTGCATGTTCAGCAAGGAAACAGGAGGGACAGGAAAGCCTGCCGTGGTGATCGTGAATCCCAAACAGGAATTGCCCTTTCTTGAGACATGTTTAAACCCTTTGAAAAAGAAGACATAAGGTGCAATCTGCTTTTAGCGGCATTACATTGTTTAATCCATTTAGTGAGAGTGTGAAGTGGAGCATGCCTGGGCTGGGGTGCCTTTTCCTGCAGATTCACACTTAGCTGGTAGCTCACGTGGGTAGTGAGGGGAAGGCTCTGTGCTGCCCCTGGTGTTCCAGAAACATCACTCACCTCACTTCGGCCTGTTTAACCTTTATAACATATTCCTCTTAAAGGCTGCTATAATCTTCTAGCCAAAAAGTACCTCAAATGCAGAATCTACCTAGAAAGTTTGAGGGAACGGGAATATAGAATGATTTTATATCTGACTGGTTTATAGACTGGAGTATAAAAAGGCTCTAATGTCTGTTGAATGAGACCATTAGATATGCTGGATTCCACTTTGACTCTACCTGTTTAGCACCCATTACACATAAAACTCAATGCTGACTGCCAAAACAAATAGATTTTCTGCTTTTCATATTTTCTCACAGTAAGGAAGATACACCATGCAATCAAGTAGTAATTTCAGAACTAGATACTTGGTGTGGAAATGTCATGCGGGATGTATCTTCACTAGTATGGTCTAGCTGGGCCCCTGATTAATATACAGACGATGAACAGGGAAGCCCTTTCTTTTCATTGTTTTCTTTCACTTACATACTGTACAAATAAAACACTACTGCATCTCAAAAGCAAAAATGTACCAAGTGTTCATCATCCAATCTCGTAATAACCTATCACTGAATTTCTGACATGCTGAATCTTCCATGAAGGTTAGTACAAGTTCAGTGAGCATTCCTGAAGCCCACTGTCACGTACAGTCTAGAAGTGGCTGAGATACCAGGAAAAAAAAAAAAAGTTCAGGCCCCCAGTTTTTAATACTGGTAAAATATATGTGTGGTGCTCAAATAACATGGATACAATGAGGCAATGGTCATGTTTAAGGATCATACTATCCCAGAACACATTTTACATACTTGTTAAAGAGATAAACACTACTCTGAAATCTCAGGGCAGGGGTCTCTATTATTTCCAACAGCTCCACAAATTATTTAAGAGTCACTGCAGCTTTAAGGAAAAGGATTATAGAAGTTTGCTAGAATACCATTAATATATAGCCCCAGGATCTACGGATTTCACACCACCATACCTGTGCCTCTCTCAATAAAAAATCAAGGATATTCAAGTTGCTTCTCTGTGAAGTGAGAGAAGTAAGCTTAGGCATCCAAGAGCAACACTGAATGAGTGTGAGAAAATTGTGCCATCTATACAAAGGAGAGATTTGTAAATACACATATATTGGTATGTCACCTAACATAATAATAACACAGAGGGACATAATAATCACACAGAGGAAAGATTTCAGTTTTGTATTTCTCATGTATTAGCACCTCCATTGTATGAATCAAAAGCACAGAGGCTTACAAGAAGCTGGGTAGTTCTTTCAATGTTGTACAATCAGGTTATTTTATTTTTTATTTTTTTATTATTAAATCATAGCTGTGTACATTAATGTCATCATGGGGCACCATACACTGGTTTCATAGACCATTTGACATATTTTCATCACACTGGTTAACATTGCCTTCCTGGCATTTTCTTAGTTATTGTGTTAAGACATTTACATTCTACATTTACTAAGTTTCACATGTACCCTTGTAAGATGCACTGCAGGTGTAATCCCACAAATCACCCTTCCCTCTACCCATCTTCCCCTCTCCCTTTTCCCCATATGTTCAGGTTATAACTGGGGACCTGATCAAACTAAAAAAGCTTCTGCACAGCCAAGAACACAGTAAGTAAAGCAAGCAAACAGCCCTCAGAATAGGAGAAGATATTTGCAGGTTATGTCTCCGACAAAGGTTTAATAACCAGAATCCACACAGAACTCAAACGTACAAGCAAGAAAAGAACAAGTGATCCCATCGCAGGGTGGGCAAGGGACTTGAAGAGAAATTTCTCTGAAGAAGACAGGCGCACAGCCTACAGACATATGAAAAAATGCTCATCATCCTTAATCATCAGAGAAATGCAAATCAAAACTACTTTGAGATATCATCTAACTCCAGTAAGATTAGCCTATATCACAAAATCCCAAGACCAGAGATGTTGGCAAGGATGTGGAGAAAAGGGAACACTTCTACACTGCTGGTGGGAATGCAAACTAATATGCTCCTTTTGGAAAGATGTTTGGAGAACACTTAGAGATCTAAAAATAGACCTGCCATTCATTCCTATAATTCCTCAACTAGGTATATACCCGGAAGACCAAAAATCACATCACAACAAAGATATTTGCACTAGAATGTTTATTGCAGCCCAATTCATAATTGCTAAGTCATGGAAAAAGCCCAAGTGCCCATCGATCCACGAATGGATTAATAAATTGTGGTATATGTACACCATGGAATATTATGCAGCCTTAAAGAAAGATGGAGACGTTATCTCTTTCATGTTTACATGGATGGAGCTGGAACATATTCTTCGTAGTAAAGTATTACGATTAGGTTATTTTCGAACAAGGATTTGGTTAGTTCTCTAAGTCTTAACACTTACCACTTTAATAGCACATAAATATCATCTCTAAATAATGTTTTCCCTCTCTCCTCACCTGTTAGACATTATGCACTTTTGACATATAGAGTACAGCCGATGTGTGTTTGTCCAGTAGCTGCAGTGTACAGGCCAGGCCAGGAACTCTTGGAGTGCTGAAACAGCAGATCCCTGGGAGAATGAATGAATACTTCATATTGCCCCCTTTCTATTAGCATTTTTATCAAATCAATTAATTTCTTACTAAATATCAAGCCTGGTGCCACTGTGTAGGATATGAATGATGGAACTATCAATTCCAGTGCTACTGAAGTGTGGTCCAATGGACAGCCTACTGCCTTCTGGATGCTTGTTACAACTCAGTTTACTGATTCAACACCTCATATACACTGAAATTTGAGGAGCACTGTACAATAAGTTATAAAAATAAGTCAATGGATTAAAAAAATCATATTCAGGCAACAGTGCTTCTTAAAAGCATTCTAGGATATTGTTCCTGTACAATTTCTCTTAGTTATGGATTGTCTAAAGCTAAAATTTTCAGGATGTGGCAAAACAAGAACAACATGTAAGTGAAATTTCACGATCAAGGTAAAGGGTGAGCTAGATTTTTGCGTCTGGAAACTACCCTCCCCCCAAAAAAATAACCAACAAAAAACCCTAGCATGTTTTGGAATGTGTTCTCATGAAAAATACTGGTAATTAAAGCAAATCAGATACGGACCAGCCAACATGAGGGTTAGCCATCAAGTGGCAATTTTGTCTTGACCTAACTATGGTTTTGTGGGAAAGTAAGATACTTATTCCCAGTAGTGGATAAAGCAAGTCTTAATCAACTGCCTTCCCCGTACATTTTGTATTTTCATAATTGCACTATTAACCCTGCCACTTTCCTCTCCCCTGTTCCTTAGCCATTTCTATTACTCTCAATTCCAGTAACTGGTATTTTTAACTACTGTAAATTTTCTTTAACTGTCAAAAAACTCAGCGTACTGAGACCTCAGCCAGAGCTTAAAAGCCCAGTTTATTAATTTTCCCAAACATGTTTCTGTGGCATCTGGTCAATACTAGCAAAGAAAATCAGATGTGGGGCCCTTCCTACAGTCTCAGTTCTCAGAACTCTGGCCATGTTTCTTCAGTGTCAGTTGTTAGATAAACCGTATAGATTTATGGGGAAATGGAGAGGTTTTAGAGTCAAATGGAGCTTGGATTTATCTGTTGGTAACCAGGCATGTGGCCATGGGTTACTTATTAAGTTTCCTTTTCTCTAAAATGTGGTCAATGCCATATTAAAGAACTATTGCAAGAAACAAGGATAAATACTTGCCTTATGCCTACTCTTTAACAGGGCCAAAAATAACTACTGTGTTTGAATGACGCTTAAGTCCACAGTGATGACTCTTAGGCCAACAAGGTCAAATCAAATTATCTGAAGTCACCAAGTTGTTAAAGTGCAGCAGTCATCCTTGGACCTGCCTTCACCCAGTCCCTGCCTCATATTTTTTCCACGCTATTATTTCTCATCGTTGAGTTGCAGGGGGGCTGTACACGATAGTCAACATTTATAGGCCCAGGAGAGTGTGGGGGTGGGCAGGAGAGCAGAGGTACAAGCTGAAGTTCACAGAGTGCAGGTAGAACAAGAAAAGCCTGCTGGCCAATATCCAAGGTGCTGCTCACATGTGAGCACCCAGAGCTGTGTGCAGCCTGGAGCACGGTGTCCAAACAGCTCAGAGCAGGCAATGGTATTATAGCACCAGCTGCTGTCAGAGAGCTTCTGTCAATTTTAAACCTCAGGCTGTTCATCCTGGTTACATCTCACCCCCAGACCAGCTCCTCTGAGTTAGAATGAGGTGATTTTCTATACTTTATTCCTCCTCTCTCTCTCTCTTTTTTTAAGTGAGGGGCCAGAGGGAATCTAAGAGAAATTGAAAACTATACGGACATAAGGGATCCATGTCTGATACAGTCATCATTTTGCGTGACTATAGGAAACCTCTTAGGTTTGTGCAAATGGTGTGGGTCACAGTTATTCAGAGAGATAAGGACTTAGGGAACCATTTGGGAAGTTTCTTCACATGCAAAATGAGGGACATTCTATTTGAAGAACCCAACGAAGCACAGAACAGTTGTAGAAAGAACATTGCCAGTTATAACACATCTCCGTTGTGTAGGGTACCAGCCTTTGAATGAATATTGGTGGAGGATTTTCTATATGACAGGAGTCAACAGATTTTATCTGTAAAGGGTGACACAATAAATGCTTCTGGCTCTGTGGGCTACAAAGGTTTGCTGTAACCACTCTCCTTCCTTGGCGGCACATAAAGTAGCCACAAACTGTGGGTAAGTGAACCAACACCAATGTGTTCCAGTGGGAGTTTATTTGCAAAAATAGGCAGAAAGCTAGTTCAGGCCTATGAGCCATAGGTTACCGGCCTATGCCTGTAGTGCAGAATACAAAGGTTCAAAATGATGCTTCTCGTGATGTTTCCAGTTTCCCTTCCCCCAGCTGGTGGGATGTCTGAATTTATTTCCTTTCCCGTAACTCAGAAAATACCTGCATATGGTAGCACAGTGCTTCAGTGTGGGTGGGGTGCTAAGAGTGATGACTGTTTTTATAATGATGCCTGCAAAGCAGACAAATCCTAAGTCTCTGTCTGATTTTACACCCTGTTGTTTCTCAGCACCTAACAGACAGCCTAACAAGTCACAGGGTTTAATAAATTTATAATAAAAGAAAGCCACTCACACGCATACAACAGAGCTACTGGGCAAAGATTTATTTCAAATGGCTTCAAATAGTGAAATCTGTATCAACATTTATACTCAAATGATTTGATTAAAAATGGAAAGGGAAGAAGAGAGGGAGAAGAAAGGAGGAAGAGAAGGACAGAGAGAAGGAAAAGAAAAGGTGATTTTTCTCTTAAAATTTTTGCAAGAAGTATCACAAAGTGATACTTAGTTACTTTACATATGATATTTAATATGTAACTAAAGCACTCATTGTGAGGTGGGGACCAGGATTCCCACTGTAGAGATGAGAATAGATTTTTTTGAGAGGTAAAATGAAGCGACTTGCCCCAAATTATCCATTCATCATATAAACACAAATTGAGACATTTCTGCTCCAAATATATTTTTCTCCCCAAGATATCACAAGTATATTAATGTTAGGTAAAAGGAGATAAACAATGAGAGAAGCAAGTTGAATGACATAAAATTGTTACAATTCAGTATTACTTTAGTATGAGTCTCAGGATTATGTAAGAATATTGTAAAACTCCAAGCTTTACAGAGTTCAAAGAAAATCAAATTATCTTTGCAGAGGCAATGGCAAAGCTTGCTGTAGTTTCTTAGATAATTCATCTGCCCAATTTGTTTGTATTCAATTTATTTACAATTTATGCTAATGATTTATTACTTGGATGTGATGAGAGTGCTAGAGATAAATGAATTGATTTGATCTACTTGATGGGACTTCTCTCTAAAATGTAAGTAAGATTAGATCTTGCAACAGTAGATTTTTCTGAACTTATTCAGTTCTCAGTACAGTGAGGCTGGAGGATGAGGTGACAATCAAGGAAGTGAAAGACAAACTCTATTTTAACAAATAACCTCAAATGGGTCCATATAGTTGTTGAATAGTAGAATCTGTTCTATCTCTCCTAACATAGACTGCAGGATATAGTGGCAGAGAAAAAAGGTTTCCAAGAGGATAGAATGGTTTCAGTATCTGAAGCCATTTGAGATCAATTCTTCCCCCAGGAAATTAAGAAGTATGAATGTGCATGTGTGTGAATGCTTTTCCTTTATTAGAAACGTTTAAATCCTATGACTTGTTAGACACTATGGTAGGTGCTAAGAAACAGCAGGTTATAGCAAAGGTTAGAAAGGTTCCAGAAAAAGGATATGTAAAAGGGAGGAAAACAACCAAAAATGATGTTTTATTACATAACATGTGATTTTAAAATGGTGTGTTAATTTATGCGAGAAAGTTGCTTGCTCTTCAACAACTACTTAAAGAAGTATTAAAAAAATAAACCTACAAAGACACAGTAAAATAGGAGCAATAGAACACTAGAATAATACATTATCCACTGACTTAAGAGCACAGACTATCATATTTGCACTTAACATCTGATTTTGCTTGGCTAGTTTCCTCAGTAATTTTTGGTCACTAGTTTGCTAAACAAAACGTTATTCATCAATCAGGGTGTGTAATGTTCCTATATAAATATAGGCCTTAGCTGACACTATTATTTTATTTTTGTTCTTTTTCTTTTTTTTTTTTGCAGTTTTTGGCCAGGGCAGGGGTTTGAACCTACCAGCTCTGGTATATGGGGCTGGCGCCCTACTCCTTGAGCCACAGGCACTGCCCTTATTTTTGTTCTTTAAAAGAAATCACATCAAGAACATTACCTATGACAGGTGTGTGGTAACCCCTAAGTCCATGGCCAACCTGAGCACTCTCTCACACTGGCTTGGCTCTTACAAGCTCTATCCACATTTCAGAGTCACCTTAAAATCAGCATATCCAAAAACCACAGTCATATCTCAGGCTGGGCAAGGGACTTGAAGAGAATCTTCTCTGACGAAGACAGGTGCATGGCCTACAGACATATGAAAAAATGCTCATTATCCTTAATCATCAGAGAAATGCAAATCAAAACTACTTTGAGATATCATCTAACTGCAGTAAGATTAGCCCACATCACAAAATCCCCAAACCAGAGAAGTTGGCAAGGATGTGGAGAAAAGGGAACACTTCTACATTACTGGGGTGGGTATGCAAACTACTATGTTTCTTTTGGAAAGATGTTTGGAGAACACTTAGAGATCTAAAAATAGACCTGCCATTCGATCCTACAATTCCTCTACTAGGTATATACCCAGAAGACCAAAAATCACATTATAACAAAGATATTTGTACCAGAATGTTTATTGCAGCCCAATTCATAATTACTCAATCATGGAAGAAGCCCAAGTGTCCATCAACCCACGAATAGATCAATAAATTGTGGTATATGTACACCATGGAATATTACGCAGCCTTAAAGAAAGATGGAGACTTTACCTCTTTCACGTTTACATGGATGGAGCTGGAACATGTTCTTCTTAGCAAAGTATCTCAGGAATGGAAGAAAAAGTATCCAATGTACTCAGCCCTACTATGAAACTAATTTATAGCTTTTATATGAAAGCTATAACCCAGTTATAACCTAAGAACATGGGGAAAGGGAGGGGAGGATGGGTGGAGGGAGGGTGATTGGTGGGATTACACCTAAGGTGCATCTTACAGGGTGCATGTGGGAAACTTACTAAATGTAGAATATAAATGTCTTGACACAATAATTAAGAAAATGCCAGGAAGGCTATGTTAACCAGTATGATGAAAATGTCAAATGGTCTATAAAACCAGTGTATGGTGCCCCATGATCGCATTAATGTAACAGGTATGATTTAATAAAATAAATAAATAGCAAAATGCTTATAAAAACAAATGCTATGCATATCACTTGTAAAATTTAATATGGCAAACAGTTGTCACCATGGAGGACACATGGAGGTTGCCCATCCTGACGCTTCTCTCAGTGTCATTGACATCCAGGATGTGCTTCTCCTTTTTTGACATCCTGAACACTTTCTTTTTTTTTTTTTTTTTTATTTATTTATTTATTTTTTTTTTTGTAGAGACAGAGTCTCACTGTACTGCCCTTGGGTAGAGTGCCGTGGCGTCACACGGCTCACAGCAACCTCCAACTCTTGGGATTACGCGATTCTCTTGCCTCAGCCTCCCGAGCCGCTGGGACTACAGGCGCCCGCCACAACACCCGGCTATTTTTTTTTTTTGGTTGCAGTTTGGCCGGGGCTGGGTTTGAACCCGCCACCCTCGGCATATGGGGCCAGCACCCTACTCACTGAGCCACAGGCGCCACCCGACATCCTGAACACTTTCATAACATCTATGGTGATAAGGTCATTATAAACATACCTGGTCTATTTGAAACATAACTCAAAACTTTTCTTCTATCTAATTTTTTTAAAAATAAAAATTGTGTTTTGTGGGGAAAAAAAAAACACAATCATTTCCTAGCTTCTCCTTACGTTCACCATTTCTGCCAACCATCTTTAATTTGTCCCCGTATGTCCCTGTAAGAATCCTAATGATTTCTCAACGGCCACATCTCTTTCATTCCTTAATTTGCCCTTGGGCTTCAGGGTCTGCCCACAGCTATTCGTAGCTACCACACAGAGTTCATAGAACGGTTCAGATCCTTTCATTCTCTTCAGAAAAAAATTTATTATTGCAAAGATGTTTTAGTATGACAAATTCTTAAAGACAGAACATAAAGTAGAAATCATTATCATCCTTCAGAAATACTAAAAGAAACAGATGCTCTCAATCCCTACTTTTTCCCAGGCAATATTAAGAGGTGAATACTAATAACTATTAACCATCTTTCCAAATTTTTCTGTGATGATATAATTTAAATCGCTTATAATAGTTCTATATTTTTTATTGAAATAAAATTATTATATATATTTTGTTTCTTAAAAATACATGTATGTAGGGCAGCGCCTGTGGCTCAGTGGGTAGGGCGCCAGCCACAGCCAAACTGCAACAAAAAATAGCCAGGAGTTATAGTGGGTTTCTGTAGTCCCAGCTCCTCAGGCAGCTGAGACAAGAGAATCACCTAAGCCCAGGAGCTGGAGGTTGCTGTGTGCTGTAACGCCACGCACTCTACCAAGGGCGATAAAGTGAGACTCTGTCTCTAAAATATACATACATATATGTATATAAATACAATAAACTATTCATATTTATGTTTGTGTATATATGAACATGTATATTCATTAAATTTCATTTAACAATAGTTTTTCTGTAGTTTAACTCTATTTAAGTACATAGTTGTTTAACTATCATAATAAAGTTAAATATTTAACTATTTATCTTTATTTAACTATGCATCACTGTGATTAAGTGCTTTAAATGCATTTGTTTTAGGACTGCTTTTTTAATTCATTTAATAGGAAGTGTGGCCTGCTTCTTCCAAATTCCAAAAAACTCTCTTCTAATCTTCATTATTGTAGTGATAATAGGATGCTGATTGGAATTTAGGGTAATTTTTCAATTTGGAGCCAAGGCCTTTAGCTAAGACATTAAAGGCACAAAGTGCTTTACTTTTCAAGCTCCAGAACCCACTGCTCCTGAGGGACAGCCTCCTCCTAAGACAAAACCAAGAAATGACAGATGTGAGAACTGGCTGGGACACATCTCACCACAGACTTCCTATCGCCGTTCCCATTCCTACGCCAGGTGACAGAGTGGGGTAAAGGGGAGAGAGGGAGAGAGAGGGAGAGGGAGAGAGAGGGAGAGAGGGAGAGAGAGAGAGAGAGAGAGAGAGAGAGAGAGAGAGTGTCTTCTGGGAAATTCAGAATCACTTCAAATTACGCTGAGGGCTTCCAAGAAGGAGAAAATATGATTCTCTTTCTCAGCAGTTGTCTGATTAGGCAGCAGTCTTGTCTCTCTGTTCCTGCAGGAAAAGAGTGGGAAGAATGACAACGGGCAACAGCTCGCAAGAGGAGAAACCTCTGGGAAGGAGAAGGTTAAGGATGCTGCCGCCCTGTTTCCATTTCCCGGCAGGTAAGGAAGGTCACTCTGTGTGCGCCCCTGGACCGGACAGGCACTCCCGGAGCAGGCTGGGATGAGGAGCAGCTTTCCGTGTCTACGCTAGTGAGGTAGGCACAGGCATCAGAGGAGACGCACCGGCTGATGTCGGCCAGAAGAAACGGCTAGGTATTCGCACAGCTCACAAATACGGAAAGCGGCTGAGAGAAGATGAACTTTTCTTTACAGAGACAGGTTGTGGGTTACCATTGTTTCCTTAGTTCATAGCCAGGAGTGAGTGTCCAACCTTTTATTTTTTTTTCCTTTTCTTTGCCACACATTGGAAAATAAGAATTGTCTTGGGCCCTACATCAAATGCACAAATACTAACATAAGCTGAGTAGCAAAAAGAAAAAAAAAAAAGGTCTGTGCATACTTTTTGTGATATCTCACAATCACAAATAAGCAAAATTTCTTACAAAATCAGCATGAGGCCCACAGGCCACAGGTTGGACACCCCGGAGGACAATATGTTAGGTAAAAGAAGAATTCATCTTTACCACTTACCTAGGATCATGCTTGTCCTATTATTGATCTTTCCTCCTCATTAACCTAAAATACAGGACCAGGGAGGGATGGTGTGTAAAATTCATCCTGTATCTCATTTTTCACTTCATGTCACTGAAGCTATAGCACTAGCCCACACTGAGGAAATGAGATATGAGTTGACCTTGAAATTTTAAAATGAACTAAGAATTAGGCTTAAATACTTGGACAAGAAACTTCTATTAACTCAAATTGAAGACAAGTCATGAAATATGAGAAAAATATTAAAAAGATGTTAAAAAAATAAAAAGAAAAAAGTTGTTGAAAGTGAGTTAGTATATAAAATCTGGGGGAAATATAGTGACTGGAAAATTAAGGTACTCCCTTGTCATATGCCACATAGTAGAGACTTTTTAATAAACTGATTTTACAAAATTCACATACTACATTTTATCATGCATCTATGTCTAATGTTTAATAAGATTGTATACTAAACTTTTTTAGGGTTTAGAATCAGACTTTCTACAATATTATCCCCATAAAGCTACAATATTCATATATATATAAATATTCAATAAATATTTGTCAATTAAAAAATAAGGAATTAGCTGGGCACAGTGGCTCCTGCCTGTAATCCCAGCACTTAGAAGCTGAGGCGGGTAGATTGCCTGAGCTCACAGGTTGGAGACCAGCCTGAGCCAGAGCAAGACTTTGTCTCTAAAAATAGCTGGGAGTTGTAGTGAGCGCCTAAAGTCCCAGCTACTTGGGAGGTTGAGGGAAGAGGATCACTTGAACCCAAGAGTTTGAGGTAGCTGAGAGCTAAGATGCCATGGCATTCTACCAAGGGTGACCAAGTGAGATCTGTTTCAAATAAAAAAAGTAAGGAAATGAATCTGAACAAATAATCAAAAGAAACAAATAATCAAAAAGAGTTCAAGAGTATTAATCAATGTAGACTATATAAACATCTTTCATTGTTAATACCTTTAATAATAGGGACGGCCAACCAAGAGAAAGCAGACCAGACTCTGCCATCATTTAAAGGCAGTAAAAGCCTGTTACAAAATATCAAGAACAAAACATTCGCAATCACAGGGACAAGGGTTTAATTCCCAGTTCTGTTACTCTTTAGGTAGGTTGGCTTAGACAACTCACTTCATTCACACACACACACACAAAGAGTAAGGTCTGGTTAGATCATAACCTTTACCATTACTCCCGGGCATAAAATTCTACAAATCTATGAAAATATGCAAGAAGATGTAGCCGAAGGGACAACCACAGTCAGTCTTTGTATAATCTATCCCAATGTTTTAATTTGGCATGCACCTACAGCCACAAATTATTCTTTTAGATTTTAAGTCTGACTCCTTTGGGAGCAAGCTACAACAGTTTCCCTTGGTTCACTGAATTCTCTATTCTGTTTTTCTTTTTCAAAGTATAGGGACTTTTTCCTATTTTCTAAACATAATTTGCAAAATTCAGCAGGTTTCATTATTGTATTATGCAAGAAAATAGAAGCCAAGTATGTTCAAGCCCATCCATATCCCAGTGTGGATACTAGCAATGCCTGGTAACACAGGCGAAGGAGTGAGACGTCATCTGTGTATTCTAAGTGCATTTCCTCCGTCTGTGTTGATGACACTAGACACAGCAAAGCATAAAAACAATCATCTAAAATTAGCAGGGAGCATCATCCCACAATAGAACAATAATCAGAACCTCATTTACACCACAAGAACAAACAGCCAGATTCAGCCATTCGCTGGGCAGTTAATGTGAACTTTTAATTATTGGAAAATATAAGTAATTGGGAAAGATAAATCATCAGACCTCAATACAAATACAATGCTGACACTAACCCTCTGTAACTTCATCAAAAAGATATAAAAAATAAAGTTTGTAATGAAAAATGGGTTTAACAGTAGTAAATTTGTTGGAACATGGCAAATTATTATAATACACAAGATATTAGGAAAAATACCATTATGACAAGAGTTTAATTACATTCACGTGAAAATTTGTATGAGTACATTGATAGTAAAATTGTCAACAATCACCGAAAAGTGGAAACCATCCAGTGTCCATGACCAGAGGAATGAATACAATGTGGCATAGCCACATAATAGAATATTATTCATCCATAAAAAGTAATGAAATATAGATACAGCCTATGTTCATGTGCATGAACCCTGAATACATTATGCTAAGGAAAGGAACTCAGACACAATAGGCCACAGATAGATGATTCATATAAAGTTCCCATTTATATGACATGCCTAGAATAGGCAAATCTTTGGTGGTAGAAAGACTAGTGGTTTCCAGAGCTAGGGGAGGAGAGAAAGGGGAGTGACTACTAAAGGTTATTTTGGTTAAAAATGTTTTGAAAATAGAAAGTGATGGCTTGGTGCCGATAGCACTGTGGTTATGGTGCCAGCCACATGCACTGAGGCTGGCAGGTTCGAGCCCAGCTCAGGCCAGCTAAAAACAACAATGACAACTGCAACAACAACAACAACAAAATAGCTGGGCATTGTGGCAGGCACCTATAGACATAGCTACTTGGGAGGCTGAAGCAAGAGAATTGCTTATGCCTAAGAGTTTGAGGTTGCTGTGAGCTGTGACGCCATGGCACTCTACTGAGGGTGATGTAGTGAGACTCTGTCTCAAAAAAAAAAAAAAAAAAGTCAGTATGGTCGTTTACTTTCCCCCTTTACCTGTCACCAAAGAGAACATGTTTTGTGAATATGAAACTTCATGAAATAGAGTGTAATCAGATTTTCATATTTATTTATTTTATCCTTACTTATTTAAAGAATGGCATATATGACCAGTCAGCAACATGTTCATCTTGACAAAAGCAACTTCAATTATGTGGTAAAAAAAAGTCTAGATCACAGTAAAGAATGGTGCTCCCTACCAAATTAACTTGTGCCCAAATTCTGTTCAGTAGTAGAAACCCCGGTAGATTGCACTGAAATGGCTGTGAATGTGAAAGTACTTTAAAAAACACTTAATTGACGTTTGGTAAATAGTAGCTCATTGTTAAATGTTATTATAATATTTTTGTATTTTCTTTATTTTTTATAACAAAGGAGAAGGGGAGGAGGCATTGTTGATATTAATTTCAATGATAGTATTTGTGCAACTAGAAGGCTAAAGCAACAGATGAGAACAGTGCTAACAAAAAGTACTTAATGATTATTATTTCTAATGGTAAATGTGATCACATGTATTTGGTTCTGCTTTCATTATTTTCACAATCTAGTTTCTAATTATTTATAATCCATGCAATCATCTCACTATAGGAGGAAGGAAGTAAATGCTCGATCGTTATCTTTAGCAGGTAAAATTTATATTTCATAATATAACCACCAAAATGTAAACACATAATGAAATGACATCTTTCACAGCAGTCGTTTCTATCTTGTCTAAAAGATATAACCTAAGAAGCAGTCAATTCTAAAAGCTCAAAAGCCATGATATGTGATTTGAGTAGATTTCTGTGCACACTGCATACCATATATACTTTCATTTGAGTGGGCAAAGAGTGAAATGCTTGACTTCCCACTGGGTTAATGGGAACTCTAAGTAGCAGTTCCCACAGAGCAGGGATTACAAGTTACTTTTATATTGAGTACTTGTGCTATTTCAATGTTAGCTACATTGTGGGATAACCAGTCAGAGAGATAAGACAGATGTGTAAAGCTATAGGATACCAAGAAGAGATCTGATTAAATGAAATAAATACTGTATATGTAAAACACTAATAAATGGATTGATTAGATGTCATTTGATGTTTAACTATACACTGGTGAACGATGGTTTCTGTACAAGAGAATGCATTCTTATTTATTCTTAAAAAGTAGATCAGGCTAGCTAAACAATGTCAAATTTACCTGTAGCTAAAAATGTCTGTAGCCACACAAATCAGAATAAGTCTATAGAGCTTTGTTTTCTTCTTCAAGATATAACATCATCAATAGAAAAGAATGAAACATCTTTATGTTATATCTGGGGGATTCACGCTTTCAAAGAATATTGAGAACCTAGTACTTTTTGGCCCTCCAATTTGCTAGTGGGAGGGTCAGCCCAATGATAAAAATCCCATGTTCCCCAGTAGCAAGCACTTTGGCTGAGGGTGTCTCTGGGTAGCCCATTTCTCCTCCACTAAGGGGCTCCCAAACTTAATTTTAAGGTTCAGTGTTTTGCATAGAAACAGCTTCTGTCTGGGCACTAAATGATTTCACATGAACTAGGAGTGAATATTCATCCTAATTCCTTCAATTCTGGAGACTCTGATGAGCTACTTGCATTCTGATTCCATAGCTGAGGGAAGACATTCCCCAGGCATGAGGGCATTCCCCAGGCATTGGAAGACTTAAGGAGGACAAATGGAGCACTGCTGTAACCTGTTAGCCTTGTAGCTGATCCTTTTCTGATACTCGGTTGCTTCTTATTATACAATAAGACTCCACGTGAAACTGGACCCTGCACTACTTCACCGAGTCCCAAACCCAGAAGACACTGTCCACAGCACCTGTTTCCCTAATACTCCCCAAACCATATTCGATCCTTCTCAAGTCTGGTCAAGTTTTCCTTTTAAATAGACAAGATCTCAAGCCACCTCTATGTGTTTATTACCAATACTTAAGTCAAAGTGTCATCACCCTTCACCTGAAAAATTTCTTCATTTTTCTCCCTTTATTCATTTTGAGTCACATTCTCAGCAGAAGTGATAGTTCTATGACTCCACACAGTTCTTAGAAAAAAGATACAAGACATGCAAGGATTTCTCCAGCTTGATCCACAAGAGATGAAAACTATTAATTCTCTTTCAGCCCCATCACACTTTTTTCAGTCCTTCATTTTCCCCAGCCAAAGAGCATTTTTCACACATGCTTTTCTTCACTTGAAATGCTTTTATGTCCTCTCCTCACTCAATCATGTCTTACACCTTTTTTGTTTAATCTCTACTTAAGCTTCCTCAGGAGCAACCTAGACATTATATTTTCCTGGTAGAAACTTTCAAACATGATGTAGGCCTCCTTTATATTGGTAATTTTATATTTATTTCTTCAACTTATGGAGTAATGTCTGTAACGGACATTTTGGTTGACTGTCAACATTAATATCTGAAACAATTAGTTTAGACTAAGTACAGTAATTCCTTTGCCTTTTCCCAATGAAAGATGGCCTGTGTGTAAACACACACACATACACAGACTCAATCTGGCCAGTGAGATGGAAGAATAAATCTGACGGGACTTCTGAGAATCTTGTCTTCATTTCTTCGATAGGCACTAAAGGAGAGACCTAGTTTACTTTTTCCTCTGGACATGCTGTGTTGAGATGTAGTCTCTGAAGATGTAGCAGACAGGGTTTTAACAGTTTGAGGATGAAGCTAACACTGCAAGTGGCAGAGTCGAGAGACAGAGAGATTCCACATATTCAGTGATGTTGCGGAGCCATTTAATCATTTAACCTTGTCTTAATCTGTTTGTCTTGCTGGAACAGAATACCATAGAATGGATAATTTATAAACAACAGAAATTTAATTTGCACCATTCTGTAAGCTAGGAAGCCATCAATGTGCTGGCAATTTTGGCATCAAATAAAGGGTCAATCTCTGCTTTCAAGATGGCATCTTGAAGCTTACATCCTCCACACAAGAAGATGCTGTTTCCGCACATGGCAGAGGGCAAAAAGAACCAAACTCACTACACAATTCCAGTTAAATAGCCTTAATCCACAGTGAGAGTGGAGTTCTTATGATGCAGTCACTTACCAAAAGGCTCTACCCCTAGCACTGTTGCACTAGGATTAAGTTTCTAGCACCTGAATTTTAGGGAACGTGCTCATGACATAGCTCTCTACCCTTAGCCCTCAAAATTGATGTCATTCTCAAATGCAGAATATATTCTTTCCATCCCAATAGCCCAAAAAGTCTTACCTTATTCCAGCAGCAACCCAAAAGTATAAAGTCCAGAGTTTCATCTACATATCAAATATAAAGAGACTCAAAGTATGATTCACAGTAAATTCCCTGGCTGTGAGCCTATGAAATCACACAAATTACGTATTTCTGATACAGATACTCCCCCACTCAGGGCTGGACATGAATCTCGTTTTCTAGGCCTAAGCAAGCTCAACCATATTCTCTGGTTCCAAGAGCCTATATCCCACCTAAGCTACCACTCCCAGAGAAGCAGAGAACATACCCTAAGCAAAATAAGATAGTTTTAAAATTAACTTCTCAGCCTGCAGGCCCCTAGTGCTAAATGGTTGTGACATTCCATCTTCCCAAACCTCATGACCACAGGGTTGGAAAAACTGTATATAAATCCCCAAACAGAAGGCCCATGGGAGCTACCTGCTTAGGAGGTAGCATGCCAAAGTTTTGACGTTGTTCTCTCCTTATCTATCAATAAAATATGTCCTTTCACATATTCACAGTGGTCCAGGGATTCATTCTTCAAATTTCTAAGATCAAGGACCTGGCAAAGAGAGAGAAATGCTGGCTACATATTCTGGGCATTGAGATCTGCTGTTACACTAATCCAGTGGTTCTCAACCTTCCTAATGCTGTGGGACCCACAGGTTGAGAACCACTGCAATCCATGGACCCCTGCTTGACTCTATCCCTTTTTTGTCTAATAAAGGAGACCACACATTTGGTACCTGTCAGCCAATAAAAGAGCAAGTGGTGTGGCTACCAATCTGCAACTCACAGGTGACACGGGTGATAAAATGGAGAATGGGCCTTTGAATCCACCTCACTCCCCCACCCCACACACAGGGTGTGGCCTCAGCAGGAGTGCAAGGGAATGTTCGGGGGTTCCCAACCCATTCTGTTTCTATCATCTTTCTCTGCGTGAGAGCTGAAGGGTGGACAGCGGAAGTACACAGAAGTCCCCGGTCTCTGGCAATGATCGTGAGCCCCATGGCACTGATGAAGATTCTGGCAAACTCCCGCTGCAGGTTCTCTGGCCATGGGCCCTGGTCTCCTGGGGCCCAAGCCTCCTTCTGTTTACTTCTCTAAGCTCCCTCTCTACTCAGAGAGGAGCCTGAATCCCTCTCTAGGGTGCGTTTTTCTAGTGGTTTAGGCAAGTGCTTAGTTTGGTAATGACTTCATGTTGGAAAGGGGCTGGTCTGTGTGTTTGGTTAATTCTGTGCTTTTTCTTGTATTCTCAGTTGCCTTTAGTTCATTTTAAAAGGTTTCGTCCCTTGCCTTCTCCTCCAAAGTGAATCTCAATGGGCTTTTCTGTGCATTTGCCAAAGAGGACTAAACAGTCTGGCTTTTAGCTAAATGAGACCCAGAGTTCCTCACCTTCAAAGACAAGGGCATTTTCTTCCCTCATGAAAGGTATCCCTGGGTGGCCAGAAGACTGAGAGGGAGCAGCCTGGGGTGATTCCCTGAGGTGAGAGTGGCCCTATAGGAAACCTCCACACAAATTAAATAAAGGGTGGCTCTTCCAGAAAAGGCATCTAAGAGCCGATCACTCTGTGTTTTGAGCTCTCCTGGAAGTTTTAGACTCCTGGAGAGAAACCGAGATATAAGAGGGTGGGCCCCCCTCCATGGGGAGACACTGAGAAGCCCCCACACACAGCTGCACACTTTGACCCCTGAACACTGAACCCTAGATTACAGATTTGTTCCTTCTTCAAAAAAATGGATAAAAGGAAAAATAAAACCATTTACAAAATTAGGAAAGGCAAAGAAAAGGACCCTGGACACCTCATTTGGTTAGTCTATTGGTGTAAATGGGAAGGTTCAAAGGCATGCCAGTCTCAGTTTCTAAGACTTCAGCTAGTTGTGGCTAATTCTGGTACAGAAGTTTTTACTGAAGGAAATAGTCAACCTGCTGCTATGGTGTTAAAATGTCTCTCAAACCCTTTTCTGAATCAATTACTGCTATCTTTTCCCTTTAAGCTTTGTCTGTTCTTATTATCCACTTGGTCAGTTACTTTTGTTTCCCTCAAGGCATAATTTCACCTGGGCTTCTCCCTACTAACAGGCTATGTTTATATTCTTCTGAAATAAGGCAATTAGCATAAAGAAAAATTCTTTGGTGGTCTCTGGCCAGGTAGAAACTAACAGAGATATGATTTATTTCATTCTATAGGAATCAGTGTTTTATAAATAAAATTGTAAGAATTACTGTGAAGCTTTTGAAAAACACATATACCTTTCAAGTATTCTCACAAATTCTGGGACTATAGGTCTGGTATTGTTGATATTTAGGCACATTTAACTTTCAGGGTTCTATTGAGTAATTCTGATGTGTTTTCAGGAATTAGATTCATTGTTTTATATAGTAAGCCTCTGTTAATTCAGTTTGTTTTACCACTTTGGTGACGCTATTGACACAGAGCAGGTGGCACCCTGGCTCAGGATACGACGGCTGCTTGGGAAGGTCTGCACCCTCTGCATCGCAGCCCTGAGGGGTGTGAGATCTGTAGAGCCGAGTGCCTGGAGAGGGGCAAGAGCCATGGACGTTGCAGGTCCCTAATTAGTCGCGGGAGACCTGGGCCCAGCCACACTGCTGCCTGAGCCACCTCTATTTTCCCCTTGTTTCGGGTTGCCGTGCTGCCGGTGTGAGGCTGCCCTCTGGGGCACACTCACACTTCTGGGGCTGGGATTGGCTCCAATGGGGTGGGGGTCCCCATTCAGGGCTGGAAGGGGGAATCCCCCATTTCCTAGGCCTAGTCAATTTCATGAAAGTCTCCTAGGCCTAGGAAATTTGAAGAAAAAGCACCGGCATTTTGCCCCTAGCGGATGGGACTATATCCATTCATTGGTTAGACAAAGAACCCAAGGGGAGATTTTCTGACTTAAGTCTCCCTCTGCCAGAAGCCCTGATGCTTTTTTTTTGTTGTTGTTCTTTTCTGTCAAATAAATCCTGTTTTACCACTGATCTGTAGCCGGTGGTTTCATTCTTCAAATCCCTGAGACCAAGGACCAACTGAAGAAGAAATTCCGGTAACACTGTTAACTACTTGTATTAAATTTATTATAGCTTGGAAAAAGATCATCATTATTTCTTCAAAAATGGACAGATTTCATAAAAGAGAAATAAGCTTTGTTCTGTAGAGTAGGAGGAACCAACGATAGCTTAGTGAGAGGAGCCTCTAAGAAGGCGAATCATTCCTATCATTGTCGCTGAGCCTTGATTTCTTCTCAGAGACTTGCATGATACTTTCAACCCAGGTGGGACAAGCAGGGCTGGAATAAACCTTGATTTGAAAGCAGATATGTAGTATTGGTCAATATAAATCAGATCACCCCAATTCTCTCAACAGAAAGGATGAACTTGGTGGCACAAACGTGATCTGAATATAGCTAATGAAGTGCAATGTGATTTTTGCGGAGAACATTCAAACAGCAGTTGGCATTCTTCTCTACAGTTTTTAATTTTTTTTTTTTTTTTTACAGTTTCTGGCCGGGGCTGAGTTTGAACCTGCCACCTTCGGCATATGGGGCCAGCGCCCTACAGGCCCTTTGAGCCACAGGCGCCACCCTTCTCTACAGTTTTTAAAGCTGAGCCAATGTAAGATCCTAGGGAACATATTTTATACATTTAGGAGAATTCCTATCTGAAAGCACTGAAATAGAACTAAGAGACCACAGGAGAGAAACGAAGCCCTCAAGACACTGTTTTCTACCTCTATATTCTGCCCTGCCAGAAGCCTCTGCACTTTTCATTTAGTTGGGCAATAAATCACCAGTTCACTTAACACAGGTTATGTCAGGATTTTTGTCACTTGGAATGAGTCATAACTGATACAATGAGGAAGAACTTTTTGAATTTTTTATATAATCACATAAAAGGTAAATCCTTCAGAGGTATGCTTTTCCCCTAATCATTAGAAGAATTCCTATGCAGGTGTTAGACAATTACCTGAAAGGGATATTTTAAAATGGATCAAGCATCAGAATAATGATTGGTCTTGAAGTCATGTGTGGGGCTGGGAAAAGAAGGTGATCCCAGGCAGAAACAAGTCAAAAAGGAGGAGAAAGGGAATCATAAGGGGATATACATTGGCTCTAGGCCATCTGTCTGATCCTGTTATTGCTAAGAGGATGTTGTAAATAATGGACACTTAAGGCAAGCACATTATATGCTAGGCACTGCAGTTCCTAAGTGATTTAAATTGACTGATCTGATCTGAGTCAACTTACAATTGAATCCAACTGGCTTACTGCCAAGCAGCTCTACGTGCCTAACAGGTTGGGATATGTCACACAGACAATGCTGGATCAGCAGAAATTATTAATGATTTTGGCAGCCAACAAGGTCTGTGAGGTAATAACCAAGGCAATAGCTTTAAATAGCTCGGTGGAAAAATGCAATGGGGCAGAAGGGAATTGCAATGGTCTTCCTGAACTGCTCTGTTGATGTTGCTGAGCAAATACAGCTCCTTGGGTTGTTTTCGTTTCATCAAAATCATGATACTCTTGAGTGTTGGCAAGGAATTATCAGGTAATGAGAATGCAGTGAATATGCCTTTCATCAGCTGAAAATCTTTAATTGTAATTGCAGTGTGTAATGGTGTAATTAGTTGTCTAAGTGACAGGATAGTCTCAAATCTTTCCTAGCATTTTGCGAAAAAGACCATTATGTTTTCGTAAACCTTTCTTCAAATGAGATGACTAGTAGGCAAAGATGGGAAAATAATTCATTTTTAAGCCCATGAACTGAGCATACTCACAACTAGAAATGATAAACACGGAGGCAAAGAGATTCGGTTGCTACTTGTGTAAGCATTGGTTTTAAAGAAACCACATACAGAGGTGAATAATAAGCATCATGTTTTAAACAACTCAAGACACTATAAACACATCTGTATCCTGATTCTTAGACATAATCTTGTAAACTCGCCATTTTATATATGCAGCAACAGGGGATCAGAGAGATTGGAAAATGTATTTAGGGTCACATAGCTAGTATATTTGCAGGAAAAGGGCTGTAATTTGCACCTGGGATAAAATCTGAGTCTATAGAACTTCAAAGTTCATTTTCTGTTCCCTAGAAGAAGCTATCTTTAACTTGTCTTCACCCTTTTTGAAGGCAGGTTCTCAAATTTAGCTATGTATAAGAATTACAAAGAAGCTTGCTAAAATGTGGATTCTAGCGCACACAAACCAGAGAAATAAAAAGTAAATGAGGATTCAAGTCGGTAGGTTAGATGCAGCTAAGAAATTTGCAATTTAAACTAATTCCTCAGGGAATTTTGAGACAGGTAGTTCTCTGACCACATAGCCTAGAATGTCTTTTGCAGAACCCTATATGAAAGAGGTCTGAGGATTTTTATATAGGGAAATCATACAACGAGGCTTCTAATGGAATCTTGATGACAAAATGCAACATGTAAAAAGACAGACTTAGACTTAATCAGAGCCAGTCACATAGAAAGCCCTAGGCTTTACAGAGTTACATTTAAAAAAGAACATAGGGTCTCAATCATTAAACTCAAATTGGATTTGCAACTCCAGGACTGTTAGAGAAACAGCTTTTTCGTCTGTACCTGTTACAGTGTGGATGATTCTAGAATGAGCAGGTTGAATCCAAGAAAGTGTTTTTCTTCATGAAGGAAACACATAGTGCTTTAGGCAACTATGGTTGATGGATGTGATAGCAGATCTTTCCTTTGCATTTTTGTCTTATAAAATTAATCCATCCTCTCTTTTAAACATATTATGGAAAATGGAAAAGAGAATAAAACTAACAAAATCTATTTTTCTAAATTAGAAAGCTTGAAAAAGCTCTGCTTCCTTTGATTATCATAAAGATATCATTGGATCACTGCCAAATCAGAAGCTATATGAAAGATTATACTTAGATAATAGTTCCTTTTAGTAAAATATAAAGCTACTTTTCCCAAAACTCATACCATGTGTTTCCAAATGCAATAAATCCTATTTTTCTAAAATAGATGTTTTATTTTGAACCTATTTTGCCTTAATTTTAACCACTGTCAAAGAATTGTGTCAGTGAGACTCATATGCATTTCAATATTCTACAAATTTTACCATTGTGCCTGTTTAGTAATTCTGCCAGTCATAATTTTTTTTTTTTGTAGAGACTGAGTTTCACTTTATGACCCTCGGTAGAGTGTCGTGGCATCACACAGTTCATAGCAACCTCCAACTCCTGGGCTTAGGCGATTCTCTTGCCTCAGCCTCCCAAGAAGCTGGGACAGTCATCAATTTTAACAGGAAGATTTATGTATTGCAAGGGTATTTTTTTAAATGCTGGTTCCTCAAAGATGTTTTTCTATGCAGCTATACCTCATTATTTAGGAAATAGGATTATTAATAATTGCATTTATTCATAAAACTATTTATGTAGTTCTCCTTGGTACAGCAGAAATGATGTATGGTTGTAGCTTATTTGACCCTCTTGACATTTTGGATTTACTTAGTGCAGGAAATTAAGAGACATTTAGGTCGTAGGGGCTGACTAGTACTGGGGCTGGGGGTGGAGTCAGGTATTAGCAAGATTTTTTTTTTACTTCTCTGAGCTTTGAACTGTTTAATGCAGCAGAAATAAATGAACCACTGTGCTGCCTAGTGACCAGCATGATCCCCGCAGCCACGCTTGGACGCTCTAGTCTCAGAATTATCATTTTCTAATTATTTGGTCTGAAAAAAGATTTACTTGCCAGTTACAATGACCCTCTGTATCTTCCATTTCAGCGGTGGGGTGATGAAAATCATGAATAGAACTTTTGTAAGAAAACCTGAGTTTGAATCTTAATTCTTCCACTTTCGGTCCTCGGGTGAGTTACTCAACCTCACTGGCATTCACTTTTCTCATCCATAAAATAGAAATATAATGCCTACTCCTAAGAGCTCTTCTAGAGACGACACGATACAAATTTTTGAGAAGAGTTGGTATATATTTAACTCATTTTTTTTTTCATTTGGGAAGACTAATGTAGACAATGATTTATTTATCATAGAAATTATGTTTCTCTACAGATATACTTTCTTGTTTAACTCAGATATGAAGTAATCAAAACATTTAATAACTTCTAAGCATGTTAGTTTGAGAATCTAAGCTGTTTATCTATCCCAGGATTTTTGAGTCTTCAGGAATACTATAAAATCAAACTTTAGAATTAGACAGATTTGGATTTTTCCCTTTCTTGCTTTCCTCTGATTGAAATTATACTCTGGGCTTTTAGTGTTAATCGTTATCATTTCAACATTTACATTCATCTTTACCACTCTCCTGAAATATTCAAAGATATAAAAGTATATTTTAATTCAACTACTTTCCATAAAAGTTACATGCAAATTTTGTGAATTTTTAATTTTAAAAATTTATTTTTATTTTTATGGTTGTATAAGAATTGTGTATATATATGTGGGGTACGTGTGATATTTTTATGTGCATTATTTTTCTCTATACTCTTTCCTGCCACATAAATGAGACGTTATTGCTGTTGCTGTTGTTTTGTGCGTATAATACAGCTGGCGTTTATTTGTATTTAGACATTTATATTTATCTTAGCAAGATGCTTTCTATTTCATATCTTCTACTGGGGACAAAAATGAAATTACATATTAAGAATTTCATTTTAGAGTCTCTTGGTAATCATCTTAATTTTTCTCTTTAAAATGTCTTTTTTTTGCTTCTGCTCTTGAATGTATGTTTTACTGAATGCTGTTAGGGTATTGAATTCTACATTGACAGTGCTGGGGTGTGTGTGTTTGTGTGTGGGTATGTTTCTGTTCCTTTGCGCAGCACAGTTTAGATGTTATTCTTCTGTCTTCCAATTCCCATTGTTGAAAATGTTGAAAACTCACTCAGTAGGGTAATTATCATTCTTTTGAAGGAAATTTGCCAGTTTCCTAGGGTTCCTGTTATGTTCTTTTCTGTTTATTTTACTCCTGGATTACAATGATGTGTCTGGATATAGATATCAATATTTGTTTCTAAAAAAATTCACGTTTTTCAACAATTCAAATGTATAAGCCAGACATCATCTCCTTGAATAGCCCTTCCTCCCTGTTTTCTTGATATGATCCTGTAAAAATATAGTTGTGCTTCCTTATCTAAGGGAAAGACGTTCCAAGACCCCACTGGATGCCTGACACTGCAGAGTACTGACAGCTATGTGAATTATTTTCCCTTAAAAAATACATAGTTATGATAAAGTTTATAAACTGAGAACAGTAATAGATTATCAACAATAACAACAATATGCTGTATTAAAATTACATGAGCACAATTTCTCTCTCTCAAAATATCTTATTGTCCTCTGCCATGCTTAACTGAAACTGTGGAAAGCAAAACCACAGGTCGGGGAGGAGTGGGGGACTGATGTACAATACACACTTCTTTACACCTTTACCCACCATCCTTCATTCCTCAACCTCTCTTTTAAAATTTCCATCTCTTTCATTCTTAGTGCTAAATTCTGAACAATTTTCTTTTTTTTTCCCACCCTTGAAGAATTTTTTTTTGAACATTTCTCTTTAGAAGCTCAATGAATGGATTTTAACTGCCTTTCAGTTTCAGATTTATAGGAAACCTGTGATGTAAGTTAGCAATGATGGCTATAATTTCAGAGTTCAGAGTTCACTCTAGGAGATATAGAAAGCTCTGTATCAATAGAAAAAAAGAAAACATTTTAGATACTTAACTCACATCCTTACCTGTAAGGTGACATCAACAATTTTCTTTACATCTATAATCTATATCTAAGATACTCAGCTCCGAGTTTCTAGATCAAACTGTCCATCACCCCTTCCCCTTTCTATTCATTCTATTTACTTTTTCTCAAATGTACTAGGTGATTTTGTAGTCTATTATTTATCACTTATGTTTTCAAGCTTTTTGTTATTTAAGCAAATAAAATTTTATTTGATGACTAATTTCAAAGTCTGAAGAATTTAGACGCTCATGCTGCTTCTTTATTTCTACTCTTCTCTCCAACGATGACTTCTTTGTTTTGTTGCCTCATGTTGTTTTGGAATTTTTGATTATGAACTAATGATATCTCCTCAGAAATTTATCTTTAGGAATTCTCTGAAGCCTGGGTTAAATATGCATTTCTCCCAAAAATATTTGTGCTTATTTTTGTCAGTCACGTATACGTACTTCCTACAAGAGACTGCTTTTAAATTACATTTTCTACATAGGAATAGTGTGAATGTGGGCCAAAAATCTAATTTATGTTATGGTCATAAGTTCACATTGGAGACCTCTTAACACAATTCTATGGTTGAGATGTGCAAACATCTGCGATGAAACTCTCTGAGCAATGGGCTCATTTCTCACTCACCTTCCTTGTGATAGTGCCCCCATAGTTCTGGCTTCACACAGGACATTTCTATCAGTATCCACAACTAGAGTAGTTTAAATCCTGTTTCCCATTGTCTGAGAGAAATTTAAAGTGGAAGCTTAATTTAAAGGCACAAGAAAGCCCAAGGTTGAAAGACTGCTCTGAGAACTTAAGGGTGCTCTGAGAATTTAGGAACTCCAGAGCTCATACTTTAATTTTACATGGCATCCATCTATTCCTTCCTTTAATGCAGCACAAAATTAACTTCTTCAACATGATGATCTTTCAACCTCTTGAAATATTTTTATTTTCTACCACTTCCATCTCTTGAATGAAGTTATAATAAGTGGAATTTCTCTCTCATTTTCATTACATTAATTCTGAAAATGTGTTGTTATATATTTAGATTTAATATATATCAATAATACAGGTCCATATTTATACTCGGAAATGATTTTCTTTCTACTGACTCTATGTATAAATTTCTTATGTAGGCTAATTTTTGGAAGAAATGCTAAAATATAAATATTTAGATTCAGAAAAAAATTTAGAGAGCACCCAGAACTGCCCTTTGGAAGGTGCAGGTACTTTGCATAAAAACACAGGGTACCAGTTAGGACCAGAATCCAATTCTAAGGTAAACTAATATAGTGTTCTTTCTGCCCAAAACATGTCTATTTTAAAAGTATGGTCATAACGTTCTGACTTAACAAAATTCATTTTTCTAGTGGAAAATGGAGTTAAAAATAATTTTATGAGTCTTTGATTTGACGATGATTCTTACAAATGTCACCCATTGATGTTGGAGAGAAATGTTTTCAATCAGATGTTTAATGGTCACTATTGTCTACGATGAATAAACATGGTCTTGTGTGAGTGGTGATATATTTAGCAAATAGGAAATATGAGAGATCACACCAAGGAATTGTAGCACAAGACTATATTTTGTCGATACTTACTGACAATTAGCAATTGATTGCAGGGAAATCACTTGAATTTTTTAGTGAGTTCCAAAGCCAAAAATATAAAGATAACTTTCCTATATTGTATTTTATACTTTTTACATTTTCTATAATTTTCTTTACAAGAATGCACACTAAAAAAATTGCTCAAATCCTTAAATAAGCTGTAGATAGGAAATAGAAAAACAAAATCCCTCTGGGAGGTATTAACTAAGATAGATACCAAGTAAGCAAAGTGTAGGTAACAACAATGCAGACAGCATCAGAGAAATAGGGTGACCAGGGAAGAAAACACCATGGAAAATGTTTGTATTTCTGAGAGCCAAGGAAGGGACCTTCTTGATACGCGTTGAATTTCTAGTCTCAAGTAGGAGCCAGAGTAATTGGGCAAGAGTTTTTAGAGGCTGTAAACGAGCCATGACACAAGTGTTATTTGGGGCCTATATATAATGAAATAGCAACTACATACCACGTATGTAGCCAGTTATCAAGAAGGTTCTATGAGAGTTCTCCTTTCAAACGTTCTGACCCTTTTTACACACGAGCAGAATATACTGGAAATTTCAATGTTGCATACTCCCACTATATTCCCCAAACTGCTTCTAGAACTCAGCGATGCCACAGAAATCCTTTTCACATTATGTATTTCACGTTAGAGTCAAAAAATACATACCTTATACCCATAAAATGGCAACGTTAGAGAAGAACCTTTATGGCAGCAGTAATTATAGACTGCTTCAGTTCAATGACACTAATTTAACCAGAAACATATCGAAAGGAACGTTAGGTAGTTAACTACATAATCTTAAAGTGGGAGTCAGGTAAAAACCATAAAGGAAAAGATGGATGAATTAGTCTATTTTTTAAAAACTAAATAAAATGAATATTCACCCTAGTTAAAGTGAGACTAAATAGTGTAACTTTAGATAACCGAAACCCTTTTTTTATCTGAAATCTTAATAATATCTGAAATTTTTATAAATAGAACCATTCATTTTGCACTCATTAATGTCATTTCACCCCGGAGTGAGGTAATATATTTCTTCCACACATTAATATACAATCACAAATATATGTCTGCAATAATCTTCTCAGCACTGCTGTGAAAATATAATATTTTGATCTTAGACGATAGCATTAGCTTAAAAAGTTAATAAAATATTTGGTATTTTATTCTATAGTTTGGGCATCTTTCATTTAAGTTATTTTTTTGTAATTTTTCAGGTAAACTCAATATATTGGGAATAAGCAAATTTTCAAAATATGCTTATATATTCTGCTACCTAGAGGGAAAGACCAAATGAGAAGTAGGAAGAGCTAAACATCAAAGCACACCAATTTAACTTTTTGTGGCTTAGCGTTATGTGAATTAGTGTACTCACATGGCTCTAACTCTCTCGCCCTTAGGCCTAATACTTTATTAGCCAAACAGTCCAAGTGTCACTATGTTGTCCAGAAGAAGTTAGTGTTAAAAATAACAACTTGATTCTACTCCCTTAAGGATAACATTATATTGAACTGTTTTTCCTCTAACAAAAATACTTCTATCATAAATACTATTTTCCTGTCAAAAAGATTTTATAAGATGTACAGAGAATATAGCTAACCCAAAATTCAAGACATGCAAATTAAATGAAGATGCCATTTTTCAGCCGTAATATCACCAGGTTAACAACAATCCTAGAGAAAGTGTGATTAAAGAGATGTTTGTAGGCAGGTTTCTAAGTATTAATTTTCCTGAAGGATGTGGTCTGAACTTTCTCTTCTTCATATACTCTCTATAGAAACCTGATCTTATAAATCCCTGCAGAATGTATGTATTAGTTTAAATCTCGTATCTATAACCTCATTCTAAAATCTAAACCCATACCTCTAGTGCTGGGTGACAGGGCTTCTGGTATTTCTCATGTTAATTTCTCTTCTTTTCTCTTAAGGTAAAGGTGCGTGTGTAATGATAATTTATAATCATATAAATTTATGGGGTACCAAGTGATGTTATAATCTATAATTACAATGTAGAATAATTAAATCAAGCTAGTTAACATGTCTGTCAAATCAAATACTTATCATTTATTCCTCCTGGCTAAGTGAAACGTGGTACTTTTGACCACCATCTTCCATTCCTTTCACCACGCAGCTCTGTAGCCACCACTTTTCAATTGTTCAAAATTCCACATGTAAGGGAGAACATGTGGCACTTGTCTCTCTGTATCTGCATTATTTCACTTGGCATAACGTTCTCTGTTGTCATCCATGTTGTCACAAATGACAGCATGTTCTTTTTTTTAAAGGATGAATAGTGTTCCATGGTGTATGTATGTGTGCATCTATATACACATGCACACCTATGTATATATACACATGTGTGTATGTATATACACATAAACACACATGTTATACACACACCACTATCCATCCATCTGTTGATGGACAAATGGACAATTAGGTTGATTTCATAACTTGAAATTTCATAACTGAATATTGCTGCAATGAACATGAGGGTGTAGATACGTCTTTGACAAGCTGACTTCAAATATTTGGAATAAATATACAGAAGTTAATTGTGGGATCATTTAGTAATTTTTAGGTTTTTAAGGAGCTTTCATACTCTATAATAATTGTACTAATTTAAATCCCAAACAACAGTGCACAAAGATTCCCTTTTCTCCACAAACTGGCAACACTTGTTATCTTCGTTTTTTTTTGTTTTTTTTTTTTTAATATTTGAGGCACATTGTCTTTTTGTGGTTTTGTTTTTAGGTCAGATTAATTAATGACTAGTTAACTTTACATTGTTTGTATTAATCTAGATGGAGTTGCAGACCATTCTTCCTAGTAAAGTATCACAAGAATGGAAAAGCAAGTATCCAATATCCAATGTAGTCAATACTAATATAAAACCAATAGATCTTTTGTCTTTTTTGAGGAGTGCTATTCTGACAGGTGTAAGATCCTATCTTGTGGGATATCCTGAATGATTAGCAATGTTGAGCATTTTTGTCGTATACATAGTGGCCATTGTACGTCAACTTCTGAAAAATGTCTATTCATGTCCAAGTCCATTTTAATGTTTTTTTTGCTATTAATTCCTGAAATATTTTTAATATTAACCCCTTATGAGATACACGACTTGAAAATATCTTCCCCCAATCCATGGTTATGCCTGCATATTACAGTTTTTATTTATTTATTTTTGTGCTGTGCAGAGGCTTTTTAGTTTGATGTAATCTCATTTGTACATTTTTGTTCTTATTGCTTTTCTGTAGCTGAAGGGAAGATATTGCCTATTTTTGTTTTTGGTGTCGAACCAATAATTCATTTCACAAAATAATGTTGTGAGGGGTTTCCTTTAAAGTTTCAGTAGCTTTAAAATTTCTGGTCTGACATTTAAATTTTAAACCATTTTGAACAAATTTGTAGATGACATGAGGTAAGGATCTAATTTATTTCTTTTGCAATTAGAAATCCAATTTCCCCTGTACTGTTAATTGAGGAGACTATCCTTTTCCCATTGCATATTTTGCCACCTTCATCAGAATGTACGTGCATGAATTTATTTCTGGGTTCTCTACTATTCCACTGATAGATGTGTCTGTTTTGTGATTATACTATGCTATTTAAATTACTACAACTTTGTGGGAGTTTATTATCAGGTAGTGTGATACCTCCAGGTTTGCTATTTTGTTCCTTACGCCCTAGGCCATTCTGATTTTTTGGGGTTCTATTTGAATTTAATTTTTTTTTCTCTAAGAAAAATGATATTAGAATTCTGATAATGATTGCATTAAATCTTTGTGGTAAGGATATTTTAACAATATTACTTCTTCTAATCTGTGAACATGACTATCTTTCCATTTATCTTCTTGTATGTCTTCAATGCACATTTCATAGTTTTTAGTGTACAAGTCTTTCAATTAATCGGTTAAATTGATTCCTAAGTATCTCTTTTGTAGTTGCTATATATGGGATTTTTCTTAAATTATTCTTCAGGTACTATCTTTTTAGCAATTATTATACTCTTTTTCTTGTTTAAGATTCTTTAATACTTTTTCCACTCTTTTGTTCATTATTTCCCAAATTAAATTATTACTAATGTATTCTTATAGTACACTGAACTTCTTTATAACTATTGGCCAAACTCTTTGCCATTCAGTTCATAGATGTCCTTTTCTTTGGCATCCATTATTGAAAATTTACTAGTTTCTTTTGGAATTGTCATGATTCCCTCACTGTTTACAATCTTTATATCCTTTTATTATTGGCTGTGCATTTGCAGAGATAGCTCCGTCTGCTGGCCCTAATGGGCACTCTTTGTAGGTATAGATCTTCATTATTTAGTCTCACTTACGATTCTGGAAGGACCCACTAGCGACAACCCTAGACAGGAAAAGCTTGTGCTGAGTTCTTTATTTCCCTGGGCCACTGCCTTGTTCCTTATGTTGATGGGACTGATGACGAGCTCTGCTGCCCAGTGATACAGCTTTTGGGCTTTGTTTTCAGGTGGAGCTGCTGGCTCATTACTCTGATGGTTTTTGGTCAGGTCAGTCATTTGGTGAATTATCTGGTTGGCTATTTTGCTCTGTGGGATCTGCAATTGATGGAGCTACAGGTTGGGCTATGAAGGTAGCCAAGGCAGTGCCTAGAACACGTATGAGAAGAGCCTATTTTCCTTAGAAATTCATGATTGAAGGTTGCAGTTCATGGAGGTAGGAGTCTCCCTTTCTGCGGATGGCCCTTTGGTTGAGATGTTGACTGAGTGAATCCACGGTTTGATTTCATGGATCTACCTAGCCCCATTGGTTTACAAAAGTGAGACCTTGGAAAGACCTGATGAGAGCTCCCTATCTGTGTTTAAAAGCCAGGAATTCTATCCTGAAAACCCATGGACTATGTTTCCTGCAGTATGGTTTTATGATCTAGTTTCTCAGGTCTAGCTCCTCAGTGTGCTGGGATGCAAGGCAACCACCAAGATCCCCACACTGGTCACTGTAAACTTTACCCCTGGTTTTTTTTTGTTCTAGCCCTACATTTAGATCCAATGGTTTCTATGGAATAAAGCAGGAGTGAACTTTCTGTGGAGGGTTTCAGAATGGTGCGGAATCTGAGTGTCTATCTCCAAATTACTTTTCCCACTATATAAACTATGAGTATAGAGGAATTTTCTGTGTGTGGTGCTGTGGTGGCCTAGGGAACAGTCAAAAATACCATTTCTCTTACCATTTGATAGTGGTTTTGCTTGGTTCTGTAATCCAAGGGAGTTATTCACCTGCTTCCTAAGTTCTGGGATATTCTGGATGATATCCTTGACTGGGAATGCTTCTAGTTGGAATTTGTTGAGGAGAGTAGAGCTGTAGAGACAGCTGACGTCACTGTCTCAGGTGTACCATAATATTCACTTGCCCTTGGTGGAACCTTTGCTTTACCCTTAAACTCTGTTTCTCCCTTTCCATCAACCTCCATATCAACGTAAGTCCTATAATTCATGTTTTCTTTCCTACTATCAACTTTTTCCAGGTCAGTCTCTTACTTTCTTTTTCACTTCTCTTGCCCCCTACTTTTCACATAAAAGTGAATGTACCTAAAACACCATATGTGTCAAGTTGTTTTCCTGATGAAAATATTCATTACTTGTCCACTACATGATCAATGAAATCCATATTTCCTACCAGGGTCTACAAGGCTCTTTCTATTTGCATCATTTTCCTTTATTCTTCCTTTTAAACCATACTGTCTCTTTTCAGTGTCCTGATTACCTTTTATTTTCATGCCCAGATCCTTCCCATACTCATATCTCAGCTTGAAGAGCAATTCTGAAACTATTACACTATCTTAAACTGGAATTATAAAAACCAAATATGTATTCTGGTTCTGTTATATATCAGCTAAATGAGGACATAAATTCTTTTTAGAACTTCTAAAACATTTCTAGCCTCATTTGTAAACCATGGACAACAATGAGGGATCTGCATTATAAGAACCAAATAAAATATAATAAAATGTCATAATTTTCAAAATTTATTCATATATATTTTCACACTGATTTAAAAAATTAAAGGGAAAGGCGGTGCCTGTGGCTCAAAGGAGTTGGGTGCCGGCCCAATATACCAGAGGTGGTGGGTTAAAACACAGCCCTGGCCAAAAAAAAAAAAAAAAAAAAAAAACAATTAAAAGGAAATTATATATCATTGCATAAAATATAAATGCATACATTTATAAATGATTACTCATAAATAGCAATACAATTGCTAAGTATATAAGTAGTATACAATGTGTCCATAAAGTTTGTATGCAATTTAAACTACTGTTAAATTTTAAATAGCATGCGAACTTTATGGCAATCCTTACATTTTTGGGATATTTAAGTGAAATGACATATAAGTTAGAGATTATTACCCCCATTTTATATATAAGGAAAATGAAACTAAAAAAGGCTAAATAATATATCCATGATCACTTTGATAATAACTGGGATATGTTAGCCTTAGGCTTTTTCTTTTTTTTGGTTTTTTTTGGTTTTTGGCCGGGGCTGGGTTTGAACCCGCCACCTCTGGCATATGGGACCAGCACCCTGCTCCTTGAGCCACAGGCACCGCCAGCCTTAGGCTTTTTCTATCACCAAATAATTGGCTCCTGTGCAAAAGATATATTGGTAACATATGTGAATAAGCCTTGAAAATTATATGAATTTAATATTGATGAGAACACTAACATATTCTTTTTTATCTTTAATTATATCTTCTTAAATTCTATCCATGCTATTACCAGTGTTTCTTACCTGCATTATCTTCTGGCTGGGTCTATACCCATCGTTCTCTCCCCACATAGCAGGTGCCTGGATTTTTTCATCTGTCTTGCCCACTCTTAAACTAACCCTCCTGGCAATCATCAGAGACAAAGGACCTGAAACTGATCATCTGTGTGGACGTGTTTAATTATGCTTCCTTTTATTCTTTAGAGCCCTGTATTTCACTGTGAAATAAACTCTCACATCTCCCGCATGATAAAATTTAGAAACTTGTAATGGGGAAGGTCTTAGATAGGGTTCTTGATGTCACAACCTGATGTATTTGACTTCAACAGACCCCTTATAAATCTCTTATTGCCTAGATGGAGTGAGTCAAATTCTGAACTACTCCAGGGAAAATTCAAAGCTTTTTACTAATCTTTGTAACCCCCTAATGAGAAAATAATTTGACACTTTTAAGGTGCCTAATATTTTCTTGTTTTGTTTCATTCCTAGCCACAGTTTCTGGTTTATAGGAGATGTTCAATACTAACTTGATCAAAATTCCTATTCCAACTTAAAAAGTGCTCCATTCTCACTGTGTGCCTAAAGGCAAACTAACAGTATGGAGTTGGTAAAAATAGATCCTTTATTAATTTTTTTCAAAGTCCAAGAGAAAACACTCTATGTGAACTTGTAGAGAAGAATCAATTACACAAAGCCGTAAACAGCCTCAAGTTTCCATATAAATGGGCTTTCTAATAGGCTACTGAGCTGATTTTGTGGTTAGAAACTTCACTGAATAGCATGAGAATGTGATCACTCAGGAGCTGTATTATAAATTAATATCAGGAAGAAACATTCAAATAGAAGCTTGGAAATTGTTTCTTTATTGAAATGAAGATTCTGATAAAAATTAGGGTTTGGGACTCTATCGACATTTTACTCTTTGATACACTGAAGGGATTTTTTTTTACCCTAAAAGAATTTGGCTTTGATGGACCATTAACTAAGGATTCACGGTATCTGAAGTGATAAAGACAAATGAAATTTTTCATCTTGCTCCTTTATGAAAGAACTGAAATCTATTATTACTTTCAATATAAACCTCATTTAAATGGTGGTTTTGGCAGTTTTTAGCATATATGAACTTTATATTTTTGCTTTGATGTAGCTAAGATATAATACACCTCACTTAGGATATGATGAAAGGAGGGTTAGGGTTGCAAAATTGAAATCTCGCAAGGCCACTGTCTTAGATCAAAGACTTCAGCTGTAAATAATGGACTGGACTCTAATAATTCATTCTTACAATGAGATACCCTTTTCTCTAACCCAGGCAACATTATAATGCTTCTTTGCAGTATCATGTAACTAGGTAGATAATAGCACTGAAAGACATTTTAATAACTCTATTGTTTCCTAATCTTAATATCTTCTGTAAAAGTGAACACCTATAAAAATATTAAAATGTGTCACGTATAATTTTATGAGTGATAGTAACATACTTTTCTTATCAAAAATGTTTAATGCTTAAGATTAGCAATGATTTTAATATGAGCCATATGTAAAGTATGTTTATTCATATGTCTAAATATACTGTTGCAAATATATTACACACATTAAGAATAGCACTCAAAACATAAGCATTTATACTACCATATTTAACTCACAATCATTTATATGTTATAAACACTATTAAGGATATAGAAATAAACAGACACCTGAGTACTAGAAAAGATTTTACACAGTTCATTTGATCAAAGATCAAGAATACTCACAGGAAGGCCCTGAACCCTAACTTTGGTTATCTAATTTTTTAGACCTCAGCAGGGCATAACAATGTGATTATGAGGTTGGTCAGGAGCAGCTACACTACCAGAGGAAGTCACTGTCAATTGAAATCTGCAAACCTACAACGATGTACTATACGCATGCACTCAGGCTTGTTTATTAAGTGTGTAATAAATGTCTTTCTCCCTCCCCCCCACTTTTTTTTTTTTTTTTTTTTTTTGAGATAGAGTCTCACTTTGTTACCCTCAATAGAATGCTGTAATGTCATAGCTCATAGCAACCTCAAACTCTTGGGCTCAAGTGATCCTCTTGCCTCAGCCTCCCAAGTAGCTGGGACTACAGGCCGGTGCCACAATGCCTGGAAACTTTTAGAGATGGGGTTTTGCTCTTGCTCAGGCTGGTTTCAAATTCCTGAGTTCAGGCGATCCACCCTCCTCAGTCTCCAAGAATGCTAGGATTACAGGCGAACTCTCTCCCCTTAACTGCGGAACCCATATATTAAAGCCCAAGATAAACATTGGTCATAAAAAAGGCTTTTTGGAATCCTTAAATGATTTCATATGCTTAGCTTTTAAAAGGAAGATGTTTACACTGTACTAAGAATAACCCTTTCACACAGTTAACTATAACCTTGCATATATATTTTAGTCATAGGAAAATTTTGCTTGGACTTCTTTTGATAATGTAAATATTTATTAAACCTCTCTAATTTTTCTCATCTTTAAGTGGAGATCATAATATATACTGTACAGTTTTGTTATAAGAACTATATGATCAATAGAATGAGACAAACCACGGATCGGGGGAGGGAAATATTTACAAAATATATATCTGATAAAAGGCTGCTATCTAAAATATAAAATTGACTCCTAAAACTCAACAATAAGAAAATATAAATTTATTTAAATATAAATTTATAAAATTTCCCCAAATTTTAAAAATGGGGAAAAATCTGAACACAGGAACAATGGTTTATGTTTATCATCCCAGTACTTCGGGAAGCTGCGTGGTGGGAGGACTGATTGAGGCCAGTGGCTCAGGGCCAGCCTGAAATATGATGAAATCAAAATAAAACAAAATAAATAAAAGGACCTGAACATACACAGCTCACCAAAAGATGGCAAATAGGTATAGGAAATATGTTCAACATTATATGCCATTAAGAAATTAAAAATTAAAACAATAATGAGGTACCACTTCAAACTAGATCAAGCAGCAATAAATCCAAAATACTGACAGCACCAATCCTGGTAAGTATGTGGAACACCAGGAATTGTCATGCATTGATGTTGGGAATGAAAAATGATATAGTCACTTTCGGAGAAACTTTAACAGTTTCATACAAAACTGATCATACCCCTTACTGTAAGTTCCAACAATTGCATACCTGGGTGTTTACCCAGATCAGTTGAAAACTTATGTCCACATAAAAATTTCCTGTTTATAGGCATTTTATTGATAACTGCAAAAACATGGAAGCAACTAAGATGTCTTTCAGTATGTGAATAATTAAACATAATAAATAATTGGGTGGCGCCTGTGGCTCAAGGAGTAGGGCGCCGGTCCCATATGCCAGAGGTGGCGGGTTCAAACTCAGCCCCGGCCAAAAACCAAAAAAATAAAAAAAATAATAATAAACTGTGGTACATCCAGACAATGGACTGTTCACCAGCACTAACAGAAATGGAAGACGTGGAGGAAACAAACGTCAATGCATATCACTCAGTGAAAGAAGTGAGTGTGAAAAGGTTATTGTATGATTCCAATTTTATAATATTCCCAAAATAGGCAAAACTATTTCAGTCTCATCCAACTCTTGTTCCAATGTTTATAAAATTATGTCTTCTGAAAGCTTCAACCTGGAAGCAACTTTATGTTCTACAGACAAATGAATGCAGGTTAGCAAGTATATTAAACTGTTACCATTAGATAATGTAGAATAGCTCTGACTTATTCCACCTATACAGAACACTCACATATATGTATGTAGACTTTTACTTGTTTATAGATTTGTCTTTCCAGAACTGCAAGCTCCATGGAGAAAATGAAAACCTGTCAAATGTGTTTGCCACTATTCATCTAGTTTCTTGCAAATAGTACTATGCATGTAACAAATTTTGAGAAGAGGAGAGTTATGATGTGTTTACACTTAAAACATCTACAGAAATAAAGGATCAAAGAGGGGAAAGGAGGAAGAGTTATAAAGGAGAAGGAGAGGAGAGGAGAAAGACTCTGTGGAATTCAAGATATTTGAGTATTTGTTTCAGCTTAGGTATTAAACAGCTAAGTTATGTTGAGGCAAGTGCTGCTCTGTTGATACAATGGTGAGTTTAACTAAATAATGTCCCAGGTTCTTTACAGGTTTTAGACTTCTGTAACTTGTTATGTAAAACATATCTATAATTTGTCATAAAAAATAAAATATATAAAAAAATAAAGATGTATCACTGCCCACTTTTATAAAAGTAGTCAAACGCTCTCAATAAATTACAAGATAGAATTATTATAATTGAGAATATAGAACTGTAGCATTCTTGTTTTTTTTTTCTTTTTTTGTTTTGTTTTTTTGAACTGTAGCATTCTTAATGTTCCATACGGTTATATCTCGAAAGGCTACAAAGGCAAAGTCTCAGTTCTGATATTTACATATATCATTACTTAACCTCCTCCCATAGAGTGGCATAACAAACCTATTATCTAATTATTACGAGAGTGACACTCAACTCTATGCGTCGAAGAACAATAAAATTGCTCAAATATATACCTTACATAGTTAAATTGGAAAACAGCAATTGCTTTCCAGAAAGAATGTAATCATGATCGTTTTAAGTGCGCCACATAATCGCTACCACAGCAATAGGCTTCTCCTTAAAAGAATACATTCTGTGCCATAAATAAGCAATAACATATAGAGAAAACCATCAGCAAGGATATGAGAGCTGAGTTTTACTATGGTATTCCTTACTATTTTATGCCATATGAAACAATAACATTTTCCTCTTAAGATAATCTCAATAGTATCAACATGAAAAGGCTAGAAAAAACATTTTCAATCACCACTTCAATAGATTCTATATGTAGGGAAAATACTCTCAGAATTGAAATCAAATGTTGAAGTGGGTTGATACTATAAAATACCCATCCCTGGAGCAGTCAGCAAGGTATGGAAAGGAGATATTACTTATTTTTAAACAGATCATATAATGACACTGAATATAGAAATAAAATACAACAGTTATAAATATCTAATTTGTGGGATATGATTAGGAAACTAATTTCATAATAATACTGAATAAAAATATATAATTCGATGTATTAAAAGAGTGACTATGGCATCTCAATAAGATTGTTTTAAGAGAAATTCAACACGGACCGATAAAAACAATTATTCACTGAACATTTTTGTATCTTCTCATAGCTCAGCACAAGCCAAACAAATTTGAACCCCCCAAAATTTCTATTCCATACCCATCTGTATTTGTAAAAATATATTACCCTCTACCTTGTTTGCTCATCAAAAACCTGAACTAAAAAAAATCCTGAACAACTGACATTTCTCTTCTTCCTCTTTCATATCCAAAACATCACTAGGACATGAATTTATCTTTCTTCTTTTTTTTTTTTTTTGTAGAGACAGAGTCTCACTGTACCGCCCTTGGGTAGAGTGCCCTGACGTCACAAGGCTCACAGCAACCTCTAACTCTTGGGCTTACGCGATTCTCTTGCCTCAGCCTCCCAAGTAGCTGGGACTACAGGCACCCGCCACAACGCCAGGCTATTTTTTTGTTGCAGTTTGGCCGGGGCTGGGTTTGAACCCGCCACCCTCGGCATATGGGGCTGGCACCCTACTCACTGAGCCACAGGCGCCGCCTGAATTTATCTTTCTTTATAGGTGAAAGACACATAATGAATGTTTCATACAGCTGTAAATATTAAGTGAGAAACATATGTATATACATACATACTTAGCGTTTTCTTCTAGTTTTGATTAACAGTTATAACAGCTGATTAAGTTCATACTTCAGATATCAAATGGACATTTTATGTGAAAAGATAAATAATTTTACTACTATACTAGTATGGAAGCTATGTGTTTGAGTGATTTTTATGATAGAATTTTAGATACTTTCACACAGAAATACATCATGTACAGATACTATATAATCTATTTCAGTGAAAGGGAGATTTATAAATTACTCCCTTATATTAATTTATGGGAGATTAATATAAGATTATATTAATAATTTGTTTTAAGTAGACTATATCAATATCTATGTATAAAAACATTTATACATGTGTGCTATACAAAGCTAGTTATACGTCTAGTGAGAATAAAAGCTTTGAATTATCTGTAAAAAGTTTGTTGCACAGCTGTTTTTAACATTACAATTCTTTTAAAGAGGTGTGTTCCTTACTTATTGTGTTAAGACATTTATATTCTACATCTATTAAATTTCACACATACCCTTATAAGATGCACCGTAGGTGTGGTCCCACCAATTAAATGCCCTGAAGGCTATGTTAACCAGTTTGATGAAAACAGTTCAAATTGTATATAAAACCAGCACATTGTACCCCATGATTGCATTAATGTACACAGTTACAATTTAATAAAAAAATAAAAAGCAAGAAGGTGTGTTCCTAACCATTAATATATTCAGCCATTATTATAGTGATACTCATCTATGAGCTTAATAATTATTTTTAAAGTATAAATCTTGCTCCAAAATTTTAAAGAAAGAATTATTCTAAGGGATATAGTGAGAAAGATCTATTTCTAATAGTGTTTCAGCCTTTGTTAAGAATCCCTTATCATATATTAACTACATTTATGAACTGTGCTAGAAGTCAATGCTCATAAGAAACCAGATTTGACATATCTGCTCGGACATGCAATTAGATCAGCTCTTTTTCCATTTTAATCCTCATATGAGGGTTTTTAATTTGAGCATTCAAACTAAATGGAACCCTATATGGTCTTCCAATTTCATCCACAAAGCTCTTTTGTTAAACAGTTCCATCAAAAGCTAGACAATTCATTTTACTAGAGAAAGAACTGATCAGAAGAATGAATCACATCCTTAATGCTTGGACAGATCACGGGATTACTGTTAATGTATTATTAGTCGAGCAGGCTCAGTTTGAAGGAGCCTTGCAGTCCATGTCATAAACTGATTAAAACTCAGTGAACAAGTGCTTTCTACCTTTGTCGTATGTTAATGAGAAGCTTCTATCCCAGAAAGCTTTGTTGAACTAGTAACCCCTCGTTTCCTGGAACTACAGCATTTGAGAGCTGTGTAATGACAAACACGTTTTCCTCATTAGTCGTTAGGACCCCAAATTGCCTTTAGAATTGAATTTATTTCCAATTAAAAGCTTTTGAATGTGATTATTTGCCATCATATTTGTGTTTTGACACATGACCAGGACTGAACCAGTGTTGTTCATCTTTTAGTGCGCGTATTTGTTTACGCTAAGCAGAAGAATACACTACAACAAGCATTGTTTGTGTGTATGCCTGTGTGGAGGGCGGGACAAACAGAGCCAGGGAGAGAGAGAAAAGAAAACAGAGAAGAGAGGGGGAAATAATTATACAGAAAATACCAGCTATAGAAAACAGTGTTTTGACTCAAAAAGTTGAATAGCAACTTTCCGGTCATGTATGAAACCTTAGAATGGTTTATTTAAAAACCACACATAATTTATGATCTATGTACAAAAGACTTAATAAAAGAATTAAAAAATAAAACCACACATATTGATGGACATAGAAATGAGGCATAAGTGTACAATATTAATATTTCTATTCAATCTGTTGAGTTGTGTAAACTTTAAAATAGTTACAAAAAAGATTCCATCAAAGTAGAACATTTTTAGAGGACAAAATAGATATTTTTCAATTGATATCAAAATTATAAATGTTCATTTTCAGTGCTTTGAAAGAAAGAAAACTAACTTTTATTGGATTCTTACCATGTTTTGATTTTCTGCTCTTCTGTCATCTGTAAGATCCCATTTATTTAGCTGAGGAAACTGATATTCTATTAAGTAAAATATTTTAGCTAGAGTCCCTTAGATACTAGATGGGACTAGGATTCAAACCTTGGACTATGGAACACTAAGGCTTGCTATCTTTCAGCCATATCTCCACCTTCCAGATGTAACATACCCAGAACTGTTTCATTTAAATCTATTTCCGTCCTTTATTCTTAGATCACTTTAGCAACATTAATATAAACAAAGTGTTCAAAAAGCACTGATATTTTAATGAAACACTTCATTAACAGTACTGAGGTAAATCAAGAACATTATCTAGCAAAGTTCTAGGGAAGATATTACCAGAAATTTGATTGGTACTTTGACTGAAGTTACATATAGTATTTTAAATGTTCATTTTTTTTTTCACTTGCTAGAATAACCAAAAAAGGTATACGAAGTCCAGAAAGAGGACAGGGATAAATTATGTAAAGACTGCAGTCATTGAAAATGAACAAAACAAGTGTTGATCATACAAAAAATAAAGTACCAACATCAGTAAGTTGTATGTTTTCTGGAATAGAGCTCTTCAAAAACTATCTATAAACTCAAAAATTATATATGGACATTTATACCAAAGAAGAAAATATATATAATAACGTAGGTACATATTTGTTGACATGTGTAAGAAGTCACACGTAAAGATAAAACATTGTTGAGTAATAAATAGCGAGTAAATTATTATCCCACTTGTGTAATTTGAGAATCTATCTTTTTTTTTTTTTTATTGTTGGGGATTCATTGAGGGTACAATAAGCCAGGTTACATTGATTGCAATTGTTAGGCAAAGTCCCCCTTGCAATCATGTCTTGCCCCCATAAAGTGTGACACACACCAAGGCCCCACCCCCTCCCTCCGTCCCTCTTTCTGCTTTTCCTCCCCCCCCCCCGCATAACGTTAATGGTCATTAATTGTCCTCATATCAAAATTGAGTACATAGGATTCATGCTTCTCCATTCTTGTGATGCTTTACTAAAAATAATGTCTTCCACTTCCATCCAGGTTAATACGAAGGATGTAAAGTCTCCATTTTTTTTAATAGCTGAATAGTATTCCATGGTATACATATACCACAGTTTGTTAATCCATTCCTGGTTTGGTGGGCATTTAGGCTGTTTCCACATTTTGGCGATTGTAAATTGAGCTGCGATAAACAGTCTAGTACAAGTGTCCTTATGATAAAAGGATTTTTTTTCCTTCTGGGTAGATGCCCAGTAATGAGATTGCAGGATCAAATGGGAGGTCTAGCTTGAGTGCTTTGAGGTTTCTCCATACTTCCTTCCAGAAAGGTTGTACTAGTTTGCAGTCCCACCAGCAGTGTAAAAGTGTTCCCTTCTCTCCACATCCACGCCAGCATCTGCAGTTTTGAGATTTTGTGATGTGGGCCGTTCTCACGGGGGTTAGATGATATCTCAGGGTTGTTTTGATTTGCATTTCTCTAATATATAGAGATGATGAACATTTTTTCATGTGTTTGTTAGCCATTCGTCTGTCATCTTTAGAGAAGGTTCTATTCATGTCTCTTGCCCATTGATATATGGGATTGTTGGCTTTTTTCATCTATCTTTTCATAGAGAGAATGTTTAACCTCTAAAATGTGATCTTTCTGATGGGAGTTTGTGCGGCTTTTACCTTCTTTACATTTAAAATTTGCATATAGCTCAATTCTACAAAAATAATGGCAAAACTTAAAAACAACAATGAAATAATCATAATAACTAATGTGTATTTCAAATCATTGACCTTATATGTATCAGTTGGTAAACTTTGTTGATTTAATCTCTGTTCTTTCTACTGTTTGTCCAACTACACGGTTGCAGTGCTCCCTCATCTTTCCATCTAGTTTTCACTTCCCACTTTAATGAATCCCATAAACTTTAAAAGTTGGTTAATATCATAATAGTCTATCAAAATAATTCAAAGTTGAATTTTATAACAAATACTAGATTATTTGTCCACTCCTTCTTTCCTTTCATACTTCATTGCCCTTTCTTTGTATATATTGTTTCACATGATACAAAAGGACCTGGGTTTGGGTCATTGGAACTATAGATAAATATTTTCTAACAGAATTAAAAATGATATTTTTAATCATCATTTTTCCTTTAAATGTGTCCTGGCCACTCACAAAATGCAAACACAATGGGAGATGAATTTTTTAGGTTGTTCTTTAAGATTACTTTCCATTTTGATTTCTTTATGTCTTTACTGCTTCTGCACTCCCTTTTCTTTCCTGTGTTTTGTTGATAACTGATTACTCATAGCGGTGAACCCCAATGAACCTTCTCCAAGGCTCATGCTGTTTTCTTACGCTGATACTTCTTTGGGTAGCATTTCCTCATTTCATGGTTTTTACCTCTATCAAGACTCGAAATATTTCCATACCTTGTTCGAATTCCATTCTTTCCCCAAGCCTTATGAGATCCTCACACTCCCAATTAACCCCTCTCATGCTCCCTTACCAATTAGATGTTTTACTTTTCTTATAGTGATCAGCAGTATCTTAATAAATACTGAATAGGTCTATAAATTTGATGACCAGATGGAGAAAAACTACCTCTCCGTCACTTACTGGTTTCTATGAATGCCATGAGATATATCCCTGCATTTTATAAATTATACAGCAATGAAAATGTAAGGAATTATTTTTCTAATTTTATGCAATAGTACATGTATTATTCTCTACTCTTCAAATGTTGGCTCTGTCCCTTAAGATGAACTCAATTAGTAGTCTATAGATTTCTAGAGGCAATCCCAAGTGCTGGCAGTGAAGTCCCAATCACCCAGAAGCTGGACAATTGGCCAATTTAGTATAGCTGAAAAATACTAGCAGATGCTGACAGAACTTGATATCAACATAAGCATGTCTCTGAATCATGTGTGGTGCTTTTTAAAGTACAGATTTTTGAATTGATGGCCAGAAATATTTTATTTAGAGGTCCTTTAGGTGGAGGGAGGAAACACTAATCTGCATTTTATCAAGCCTCTTGGGGCCTGAGGTCTCACTTTGTAAAACATTCTCTTGGCAATAAAATACTTGAAATATTTCTAAATAAAGACTGATGACCTTTATAGATTACGAAACAACCAGCAGTGAAAAAATGCTCTTACCCATTTTGTAGTTACATATCAGAACTGGAATCATAGGCTCCTTCTCCTCCACCAAACTCAAATGATGGCTAGGTTTGTCAAAGATAAAACAAATTTTTTTCATTTATCTTTGGAATAATAAACCCTCAGGTCTCAGTGATGATAAGTGGAAGATATTATAACAAGAACTGATTATAAGCATAAATGATAAAAGGAAATAAATTCCAGTGTCATTTTTCCCCTTTTGCAACACTATTGAATAACCATCTGGACCCGACAATTTATTTCCTGAACGGTCTTCAGCAAGACTTCACATTTCCTCTCCAGAAATAAAAAATTTCAAAAGATTTTGCTTAATAGTGAAAATCTTTGTTAATTGCAGTCTTCAAAGTCTAAATTAGGTCTGATTTGGTTCCCCTGAGACATACAATATTAGAATATATTGTATTAATCCTCAAATGCCTTCTTAATTACTACTGCCTTTTTAGTACATTGTTCATCTTTTTTTTTTTCCTGCTAAACGGATCCAATTAAAGTTTGATTGGCCTTTTCTTCCCCTTGAAATTATAAACTAACTCTTATCTTTTTTCTCATAATAGATTTGTTCACTCAGCATAAAGAGAAATTCAGTAGCACTAATCACTTCAACTGTAATTTGCCCTTGGTGTTTGTTATTATTCCAAAGATATTTATACCTATTTACTACTATTATTATTTTTTAATCTCTTAATTAGTTCAGCTGATTTTGTTTCATCTTCAGTTGATATCATTTTTAAAATTTAGGACACTGGTATCAATCACAAGTCTTATAAACTGCCTTAGTGTTCTCCTGCTTCTTACACCTCAATATTTTTTTTTTGAAGAATCTACTCAATGAGGCAATATCACTTTGGGAAACAATCCTGAACTTGAGTCTTGATTGACATTTTGACTCACACATTTCTTTTAACTCAATTCTGGCTAGCTGCTAAATTGCAAGAATAAAACAGCAAAGCAGTAAATTTATATATTACAACAACAAAGGATAATTTCAGCTTACGCAGTTGCTAAGATAAATGAGGAACACAATTGATAGAGGTTATGTTAGTACAATTGATGCTACCCATTGATCCTGATGGGTATCGCATGATTTCTGGACCATACACAAGTAAACTAATTTGTATTTGTAGAGAAATGATGTTGTCAAAAGAAATAAATAAAAATATCAAAGGGAATCATCAACTAAAGTTCTTACACCATAAGGGAGTGCTTTTGAAGGAATAAAGACGACTTATTTTAAAATAACATTTTAAACCAATTTTGAAAATTGATAAAGTTCTTATATGGGTGTAGTGCTAAAAAATTAAGCATTTAAACGGGTTTGAATATCTCTTTTACTGTACTATCACAAAATAAATTATACCTTCTCTCAACATGGAAAAATCTATAAATGTATGTCTTCATTGTATAAATTTGAGTCAAAAATCTGAATTTTCATAAAAATTTGACTAATTTCTCTGACTTTGATATCCTTCAATATAGTTTTACAATAGAAAATTTCCCATATACATTGAAATAGAAACAACTTTATAATAAGAATTTTGGAAATCATGTATATGTATACTAAAGTCATCATATCCAATTTCAAAATTGCATATATAAATGTCAATGATCACAGCCATGTGTCTATAGAGATTCGCTTGTAACCCAATGACATTACTAACTGTAACATTATTATTATTATTTTTTATTGGTGAGGATTCATTGAGGGTACAATAAGCCAGGTTACACTGATTGCTATTGTTAGGTAAAGTCCCTCTTGCAATCATGTCTTGCCCCCAGAAGGTGTGGCACGCACCAAGGCCCTGCCCCCCTCCCTCCTTCCCTCTCTCTGCTTTTCCTAACTGTAAAAGTATTAATTGATTAGCCACAGCCTTTTTTAAATAATCTACTGACCCTTTCATTTTGTTTTAGCTTTTTTATTTTTTTTTTTAGCATTTCATGAGATAAATAAAAAGAGAGAACGTTAAGTACTGTAATCAGCTGATAGTAGATTAGAGGGATATTTGGCAGAGGATTATAAATAATCTCAAAGTAAATATAATATGCCATAAAAATTGTGTTTAATAAGGAAGAACTGAAAGCAACAAGAGCACAAAAGCTGAGGGAAGAGACATACAATTGCCACAATTATTCCTATATCACACTTCCAAACCAAACACAAGTATTGCCTGGGAGTTGCTGTGAGATGTGAAGGAAATAAACACTGCACAGGGCATTGAACCATCACAACTTGTCAGAGATGCATTTGAGAGGGCGAGTGAACCCTTATTGCCTGTGTCTGTGTTACTGCTATGAAAAATCATTCACATTAAAGAGATCCCTATGTACTATGGGAGGGGAGATATTATTTTAAGGAGGTTGCAAGATAAAGAAAGAATTTTACTAATTTCCACAATATAATTTTCTGAAAACAGTTATAAAAAGTCTAAGTCAGTATAATTTCTAGAAAATTCCATCTTCTAAATACTATTGTTAGGAAACTAAAAATCACTGATGGATGATTTACAGTGAGCAAAAACCACGAATGAACTGGTATAATGACATTATCTTATTTAAATATTGTTTGTTATATGCCTACTGCTGTTTAAGGTACCTTATTAAGTAGTAACTCATTTAATACTCTAAACAATCCTATAAAAAATCCATGATTACTATCCTTAGTTTACATATGAGGAAGAGAAGCCTAGAGAAGTTTGCTAACTTGCCTAACCTCGTACACCTAACACGTGGCTGAGACAGATTTCCTGACCAATTTACCTCAAAGCTCATGATCTGAATAATTATTCTTTACTACTTCACAGAGAGAATGTGATTTAACTACATTTTTTAGATATATTGATTTATCATTAATTTATTCTTTGCAGAAATTCTGAGGGGAGTTATTATCCACCAAAGTTCACTAATGATAAAACAAAGGTTTAACTAAATTAAGCAGAGTAAGATTATAGAGCTAGTAAATATAATCTAAACACTCAACTTGAATCTGGACAGGTATAATGTCTAAAAATGGAAAAAAGATTTTAAATGTGCTTTAACAAAATATCTATAGATGGTAAAATGCATGTATTTATGCAATCTCAAATATTTACTGACATTGGTTCTTGATTCTTATATAAATAAATAAGATCCCCATTAGCCAAGGGAAAGTTAGACATATATATTGTTAATAACAATTTAAAAATTAAAACAATATGAAATATGGGCAAATTGCCAATGCTTCAGAAGTCTGTTAAAAATAATTATTCAGTCTCAGTGGCCGTATCTCAGTGAGTGGACTCCAGCCACATACACCAAGGCTGACCAGTTAGAGCCCAGCCCGGCCTGCTAAACAACAATGACAACTACAATCAAAAAATAGCTGGGCGTTGAGGTGGGCACCTGTAGTCCCAGCTACTTGAGAGGCTGAGGCAAGAGAATCGCTTAAGCCCAAGAGGTTGCTGTGAGCTGAGATGTTACAGCACTCTACAGAGGGTGACTAAGTGAGACTCTGTCTCAATAAAAAAAAATAAATAATAATGAATTAAATATCACTTTTCAAGGCTTAAAAAGATACATATTATGTAGCTAATTCTAGGAAATTGCTTTATCTTTTTTGCCATACATTTTTAGTATCATGTTTATAATTTTTAAAACTTTCAAAGTTCTTAATAACCCAATTATTTAAGAATTTACTTGTTTTCCAGCTAATTCATTATTCCACTAGCAGACTGTTAGTTACAGGAAGAAAAAGACCACATCAGTTTCACTCACCAAGACACAGTCTGGTCTACTCAAAAATCTCTGATAATGAAAACATATGTTCAAATTACTAATTATAACTGTGAAAAGTATAAACTGCCCATAATAAAAAAGTAACTTTTACTTTACTATGGAATATACTGAGTATTGAAAACAATCTAACTCTCGAAATATAAATCTCAACTAATGACTGAATTAAACAGCAGATTTACACAGATGAAGGACTAGCAAATTGGAAAATATATCTTAAATTATGCAAAGAGAAAAGATGAACTCTGTAAAATGACTTTAAGCATTAATCATCTTTGAAATAGGGAATAGAACAGATGGATGGTTGGGAAGTAAAATTTATGAAATAATAAATGAAAATATTTCAACAATAATGAATGGCCTAAGTCTGTAGGTACAGGACTCACAACATACATTGAGAAGACAATAAAAAATGCATACCTAGGTACACTGTGGTAAAATTTCAGCAGTAGAAATACAGACAACCAGAGAAAATATCATGAAACAGGGATTACATACAAGGAAATACTAAGTAATAGTGGACTAAGAGCACACTAATAGTAGTAACAATAGAAATCAAAAAACAATACATTTAAAGTGCTCTGTGAAAGTAGCTCTCATCATAGAATAAGGAAAAATGATGAAATAAAGACATTTACTCTATCAGATTTTGTTGGAATAACAGCTAAGGGAGGAAATGAGAAAATAACACCAAAAGGGTATTAGCTACAAGTAAGCATACTAAGGAAGTGAATTGACAAATACGTACATAAATATTCTCTGTAAAATAATATGCCTACTTTGGGGAGTTAAAAAAAAGAATAAAAATAAAGAGTAAAAAGATAAGCAAAAATAGTAATAAATAAATAGTAATGGAGCTGATAGGCATAACTTTAGGCATTTATGTTTTTTCAGAAGAATTGATCATTTATTAACTATAAACTTTAAAATGTATCTGTTGAATTAAATGTAACCACCAAAGGAATAGAAACAGATTAAAAGACAATTTTTATCTCCTCAGACAGAAAAAAACAATGAATAAGTGAAAACAGCAATCAAAATAAATTCAAACAATAAAAAAGAGAAAAATGAGATAGAAAAAAACATACAGAATATTGGCAAAATTAAAAGATGGTAGAACTATATTAAGAACCACCATATACATTAATGTGTGAAATAAATCATTTGAAAGACAAAAAAAAAGTTTGATTTTAAAAATTAAATATGCTATATGAGGGACACGCATGTACTACAAGGACAAGGAAAGATTGTTAACTATAGAATACCAAAAGATACGTTAGTCAAATATAAAGCTTAAAATATTAGCTTAATTATATAAATATGAAACAAAATAAACTTTAAGATTAAAAATTATTAAAGACTTAAAGTATCACTCTATTATGATAAAACATTCAATTTACCAAGATGGTATAATAAATGTACATGTATTAAATACAAAGATTTTTAATACATAAAAAGAAAAAATGTGCTTTATATCACTGGCAGCTCGGACTGAGTAGGGGAAGAGGATTGGCAAATTCACTATAACAGTGAGAAATATGAACACATCCTCTCAATTACTGGTTGGTCAAACAGACATAAAATGTATAGAAGATTTTAAAAATATTATAATAAACCTGATTACTGGATATATAAAATATGTAGGATCTTGTGTATTAAAACTAGAGAATAGATTCTTCTCATGTAAATATCATATTCAAAATTTATAAAAATCTACCCTTCTCTTGCTCATGAGTATTCGAGATTTTTTTCACAAACACACTTTGATGGCAATTAAACTAAAAGTCAATTATAAAAAGTAAACAATCTCGATAATCTTTTTGAAACTCCAGGGTAAAATATCCCACAGATCCTTAAGATAAATCATTTTAAAAATGCTTTGAACTTACTTAAAAATATTCTTTGTATCAAAATCTGTAGACACAGTAAAAGAAGGACTTCCATAGTAATACACAACCTTAAATGCTTATATTTTTAAAATGAAGAATGGATGAGAGTAACGAGTTAATATCTAATCGAGAAATTTGGAGAAAAAGAAACAGAACAACTCAAAAGAAATAAAAAGCAAACAATGATAACACAGAGATCAACAAAGTTAAAACTAATTGTGAATAGGAACTGAGACAGCTGGTTAAACAAAGGTATATGTCTCTCCTCCATAGAGTGGAACCAGACTGGTAAGCAGAGTCACACTTTTGGAACACATCCTCTAAGTGAGAATGCCAGGATTCACTAGCAAAGTGATAAAAAGCATCAAAAGTAGGTAAGAAGATAGGTCAGGGCAATGTGCCTGATTGGGGGTCTTGCTAGGAAAAGCTCCTGGTTATGGTGAAGCTCTCGGGGGTCCCCTTTCTGAGAAGATTTTCTTGTGTACAAGTGAACCCACAGGTGTCAGGCCTAACACGTGGAGCTACTTGTAGATTGCACAAAGGCATCGTTCCAGAGGGGAGACTCAGATGGAATCCCCCAGGAGTCCACGCCTAGAGCAGCTTGAGCCAGGGCCCATTCTGTGAGTCTAGGGACCAGGGAACCACCGGGGTACCTACAGCCACTGCCTGGCTCCGAGGAGGGAGAGAGGAGCCAGGGCACCCATGTACCCCTGGGCAGGTCTCCCCTGCCCTGTTCTTGGCAACAGGTAAGACTGAGATATGTGTGGACAGAATTTTACAGTTTTTTGCCCATGCTGCCTGCCTGGGTGGGGCCTCAGCCTTTCTGTTCACAAGTCTAAGGTTCTACTTTGTAAGTCTGACAACAGGGAAGTGCTCTGACCTCAGGCAAAATTTGGGGTTGATGTGACTGCAGCCCCTACCGGGCTGGGGAGGGGCAGAGAAATCAGGATTCCAGCATGCCTGGGACAGTGCCCACCATCTGCTGCTGGCTACTGTGGGACTAAGCAAGCTGCGCTTCCCAGGTTCCTGCCAGCATGTCCTGCTAAGAACAGCCCTGCACACTCTAGCCATGGTCCCAGAGGACCAGTAGGGCATTTGAAGCCAGGCAGCACCCCAGCCTTGGGCTGAATTTGGGCTGACACAGCCCCACCCAGATAAGGAAGGACAAGGGAGCCAAGACTTGTCTTACATACAACTAGGCAATGCCACCACCCCACTACAAACAGCAAGGAGACCCAGAGGAAAGGAGAAGGTACAGCCCCTGAACCTTGCCCAACCCTTTTGCCTGGAAAAGTCCCCACTTTCCCTGGTCACAGGTCCAAGGTGTTATTGAGGAAGTTTTTAGCTGGGCAACCCTAAAAGGGATGTGAAGGTGGGAACCTCCCCTCTTCCAACCACCTGATGCTATGGACATAGGTGTCTCAAAAGCACAAGCTTTTGGTGCAGGTGAGCTGCAAGACGACGACTCCTAGGCTTGCAGAGGGTGATACACTCCCAACAGCACTCTAGTCACTGCACCTGGGTTCTGTACGGAGGTTGTGGCTCTTTTCTTTCCCTTCATAGACACACAGTGTTTCTGTAGCTGTCTCAACCCAGAAATCTCAGCCCCTTGATCTCTGCATTGCTGGATTCACAGCCAATTTTCCCCAGCACCTACTCGGATGGCTGCAGCCTTAGGAGGTTTGGGGGGTCACTAGTGGCCCCTAGGGCCACTGTAGGTCTGCTGGAACTTGGGTATTCAACACAGGACACTTCCAGCTGAGAGGAGAGTACAGCTCACAAGAAGGCTCCTTAGGGCACTAGCTCCCCACTGTTTGGGGTCTTCTCCTCCCCCTTTGCCCACTGATGCCATGGCAGCATGGCTGTTGGAACCAGTGAGGGCTCTACAGGGGAAGATTAGCTTGGGCACTTAGGACCTGCTGCCCCACCACTGTAAGAGCACCTAACACATGTAGGATTCCATACCCAGAGAGGTTGGACTATACTCCTTTCCCTCAAAAGAGCCACTGTGAGTGGTTTTCTATTCCCCAAGATTAAAGCTATTGACTCTGCTGCAGGAAGGTTGAGCTAGCAGGCCTACCCCTGCACTGCCTACCTCATCTGTTCTCTACATAGGGAGACAAGTCTTCGGCACAGCCACACCTCCCCTGCCAGAGCATTTCAACCACAGCCCACAGCCAGTCTGGCAGCCCTGCACACAGCAGGATGAACTGCCCCCCCCCCCCCACTTCTGCTATAGCTGGGCCAGGATGGGAACTGGAACTCTAGGCATTTTCGTGTCCTGAAGGACAGAGACCTTCAGAGACAGGGAAGTGTGAATGGCACGTGCACCCCACAGCTGCCTACCTCTGCTATCTTCTCAATGGGGGCCCCATCCCTGTTGCAGTCTCACAATCCAGCTGATCTTCAGAGTAGGAGGTCATCCTACCCCTTCCCTATAACAATCAGTGCCTGAACTCTGGGAAGTTTGAAGGCAATTTTGGTAGCCTAGTCTCAGTTATGTTCCCCAACTCTCAAGTACATCATCCAGGGCTCTGGGATCTGGAGATTACTGGAATCTAAACACTCTCCCAGGGGTGTGAGGTCCAGCTGGCCCAAATTTCCAGGACAACCACAGTGGGTACCTACCTGAATGTGCCAAACGGTAGTATAACTCTCCCTTTCTACCGTGAGCAGCAGACTTCCCAGAAGAGAATAATTGCACCACAAAGCTATCTGTTTTGCTCTAAGGAAAGAGGTTGCAGATGAGAAGGGACGAGCATAAAAACTCAGCTAATAACAATAATAATAATAATAATAAAACTCTCTAGATAAGCCCCAATGATTAACAATCCAGCAGTAGATTCCAAACAAAAGAAAATTTTCAAAATGTTATATGTGGAATTTAAAACATAAATTGTAAGTGAGCTAAATGGGACCAATAAAAATGTTGAGCCCAATACAAAGAAGAAATTAACAAAATAGGACATTAGAAAAATTCACTGAAGGGACAGATAATTTTAAAAAGTAACAGAACTTTGAGAAATGAGAAAAAGTCATTGGGGAGTTTCAAAATATAATGAAAAGCTTTAACAAAAGACTAAACCAAGCAGAAGAAGCAATTTTGGCATGTCAAAACAAGGCTTCTGGACATATACAGTCAATCAAAAATAAAGAAAGAAGAATCAAGAGAAATGAACAAAATTTCCAAGAAATATGGGGTTATATAAAATGCCCAAACAAGAGGAATAGATATCCCTAAAGGAAAAGAGGAAAAAGCAAAAGGTATGGACAACTTATTTTAGGGAATAAAGGAGGACAACATTCCTGGTCTTACCAGAGACACAGACGTCTAGCAACAAGAAGGTTAACAAACTCCTGGAAGATTCATTCCAAATAGATTATCGATGAGACATACAGTCAGCCACCTGGCCTCCGTCAAGCCAAGGGAGAAAACCTACAAGCTAAGAGTCAAAAGCATCAAATAACTTGCAAACAAAAACCTAGCACACTAACGACTGACTTCTCAGCAGAAACCTTATAAGACTGGGGTCCCAACTTTAGTTTTCATCAACAGAGTAACAGCCAGCTAAGAATGTTGTATCATTCAACTAAAAGTTTTATAAATAAGGGAGAAATACAACCTTTCTCAGAAAAGTAAACTCTCAGTGAATCTGTTAGCACTAGGCTTGCAATACATGAAATGTTGAAAAGTGCTCTAAACATCAAAATGAATGGTCACTACTCATGAGGGTAAAAACACTCAAAAGTAAACACTTACAGCTCTTATGAAACAGTAACAGAAGGGAGAATACAAAGCAACTGTGTAGCAATGAGCATAATGACTGAAAAAAAAATTCGCTAGACACAAGGAAAAGGGGTGGAGTGATTATTTCATGCAAATGGAAACCCAAAATGAATAGGAATATCTATACTCATATCAGATAAAACAGACTCTGAAACAACAAAGTGAAAAGATAAAGATAGTCATTGTGTAATGATAAAGGTATCAATTCATCAAGAAGATATAACAATCTTAAATATACATGCTTCTAACCTCAGAACTCATAGATTCATGAAATAAATATTAGTCCTTCTCATCAGCTCGTAGCCCATTTTCCTAGATAGATCTCACAGAACAAGTCTCAGTACATTTAACAAAAAGATTAGACAATGTATCTTTTCCAGTCACAGTAGAAAAAAGTTGCATCCAAGAGGAACCTGGGAAACTACACATATGTATGGAAATTAAACACCCTACTTCTGAATGATCTTTGGGTCAATGATGAAATCAAGGGGACCATTTAAAAACATTATTGAATTGAATGACAATGGAGACACAAGCTATCAAAGTACTGGGCATACAGAAAGTTCGGGGCTCAGAGAAATGTTCATTATATGAAATGTCCACATCAGAAAAGATAAAATAATCACAAACTGACAACTCAACATTCCTCAAGGGAAACAGAAAATTAAGAACAACCAAACTCAAAACTTAGAGAGGACCAGAAATAACTCATTCAAGAAGAGAACTAAACAAATTTATAGCAAAAAAATTACGATCAATAAAACAAAAGTTGGTTGGTTTACAAGACAGACAAAATTGACAGATTATTGCTAGATTAACAACAACAAAAAAAGATTTACGTGGACTAAATTAGAATAGAAATTGAAACATTACTAGATATGCCATAGAAATCAAAACATCAACAGACTGCTATGAATATCTCTAAGCAGCATATAAACTAGAAAATCTAAAGGAAGTATTTAAATACACCTGCGGTGCATCTTACAAGGGAATATGTGAATCCTAGTAAAAGTGGAATGTAAAGGTCTTAGCAAAATAACTAAGAAAATGCCACGAAAGCTATGTTAACTAATGTGATGAAAATGTGTCAAACGGTCTATGAACCAAGTGTATGGTGCCCCATGATCATACTAATGTACACAGATATGATTTAATAAAAAAGTAAAAAATAAATAAATAAATAAATTTTGGAAACACATGACCTCTCAAGCTTTATTCATGAAGAAATAGAAATCCTGAATAGACCAATCATGAGTAGCAAGACTGAATCAGTATTAAAAAAAAAAATCATCCAAAAATCACCCAAGACCACGTCAATTCACAGTCAAATTCTAACTTACTAGAAACAAGAACTGCTACCTCTCCTACTGCAACTGTCCCAGAATATTGGAAAGAGGGAATTCTCCCTAACCCATTCTGTAATAGAAGGCTGGGATTACCCTGATACCAAAATCAAGAAAGGACACAACAACAAATAGATATCTATACACAAATATCCCTCATGAATACAGATGCAAAAACCCTTCTCAAAATACTAGCAAATCAAATTTATCAGCACATCCGAAAGATAATTTACCACAGTCAAATGGTAGATGCACCCATAGATGCAAGGGTGGCTTAGCACACACAAATCAATCAGTGTGATTCACCACATCAACAGAAGTAAAACCAAAACCGTATGATCATCAAAACAGATGCAGAAAAAAACATTCAGTAAAATCTAGAACTGCTTAGTGATAAAAAAAAAAACCCTTAACAAATTAGGCATAGAAAGAACATACCTAAAATAATAAAATCTATATATGACAAACCCACAGCCAACATCATAGTGAATGGGCAAAAGTGGAAAGCATTTCCCCTAAAACTGGAACAACACAAGGATGCCCACTTGAATCACTTCTACTCAACATAGGACTAGAAGTCCTGGCCAGAGCCATCAGGCAAGAGAAAGAAATAAAGGGAATCCAAAGTAGAAGAGAAGAATTAAAACTATTCCAATTTGTCAAAAATATCATCTTATACCTAAAAACCTCTAAAGACTCATTCAAAAGACTTCTAGATTTGAGAAATGAATTCAGTAAAGTCTCAATTACAACACTGATGTACACAAATACAGAACAATAATGCTACAAATAGTAGCATTTCTATATACTGATAACCCACTAAGCTGAGAATCAAATAACTGAATCCCATTTCTAAAAGTTGTAAAAAAAAAAAAAAAATCCCTAGGAATATACTTAGTCAAGGAGCTGAAAGACCTCTATAAGGAGAACTGCAAAAAAGTGATGAAAGCAAATGGAAAAAAAATCCTATGCTTATGGACAGGAAGAGTATTGTTAAAACGTTCATACTGCCAAAAATAATCTATAGATCAATGTAATTCCTATCAAAGTATTGCCATTTGTCTCAGAATTAAAAAAGAAACAAACTGAATTTCATATGGAACCAAAAAAGAACATGAATAGCTAAAGCAATCCTAAGTGAAAAGAACAAATTGGGAAGCATGATGTTATCCAACTGTACTACAAAGGAATAGTAACCAAAACAGCATGACACTGGTATGAAAGTAGACACATAGGCAAATAGGGATGAATAGAGAACTCAGACATAAGCCAAATACCTACAACCAATTGATCCTCGTCAAAGCAGGCAAAGCATGCACTGAAGAAAGGACACACTATCAGTGAATAGTTCTGGGAAAATTAGGTAGCCTTGTCAGATAAATGAAAACAAATTCTTATATCTCTCCACATACAAAAATTAATTCAAGGTGGATTAAAGACTTACCTGTAAAACCTGGTATCACAGAAATGTTAGAACCTGGAAAAAACTGTCCTCAACATTGGTCTAGGTAGGAATGGGTGACTATGATCCCAAAAGCAAATACAACAAAAATAAAAGTAAAGAAATGAGACAATTAAACTAAAAAGCTTCTGCACAGCAAAAGATATAGTTGACAAAATAAGTAATCTATACAAGGGGAGAAAATATAAATCAGAATCTATAAGGAACTAAAGTCAGCAAGGAAAAAAAATAATAACAATCCATTACAAAGGAGACAAAAGACACAAATAGGCATTTTTTTAAAAAAGAAGAGGATCAAATGGCCACAAATATTATAAAATTATAAACATCACTAATATCAGGGAAATGCAAATTAAAACCACAATAAGTTACTACCTTACCCCTGGCAGAATGGCCGTTATCAAAAAGTCAAAAAACTAACAGATACTGGCATGGCTACAGTAAAAACAGAATGCTCAGATATTGTTAGCATGACTATAAATTAGTATAACCTCTTGAAAACACAGTATGGAGATTTCTCAAAGAACTAAAATATCTTCCATTGGCTCACCAATAGTACTACTGGGGATCTATCCAAAGGAAAAGAAGTCATGTTTATTGCAGCATTATTCACAATTGCAAAAGTATGGAAGCAACCTACATGCGGTCAATGGATGAGAGGATTGCAGAGCAACTTAATGTACTTTCCAGACTCAGAAAGAGCTGGTGGGGCAGGGGGTGGTGGGATGAAAATTACTCTTACGGGACAATGTTCCCTATTCAGGTAGTGGGTATAAGAAAAGCCTAGACTTCACTCTGCATTTCAACCATGTAATGCATGATTACTTATACATTTTAAATCTATTTAAGGAAGGTAATTATTTAAAAATATGAGAAAAGTGTAAAGAAAAAAAAAAGAACAGTCAAGTTTAAAAAGAGAACGTATAAAACAAATACCCGATTGTAATGAATCTTTAAAGCATGCAAATACAGCTCTAGCATAGATGAGAATGAAAGTAAAAATACCAGAAAAAAATGTATTTCAATAATTTGAAAACATTGGTGAAACAAAGTAATATAACTAATAAAATTAGCTCAAGAGGAAATAGTAAAATCTGAATTGTCCTATTAAAAAAACAATATATAGGCAGGCAAAAAAGACTTGTATTATGGAGCTCTACCACTGTGTGCAGATTCTTCCAGATGTTTTTTTTTTTTTTTTTTTTTTGAGACAGAGTCTCAAGCTGTCACCCTATGTAGAGTCCTGTGGCATCACAGTTCACAGCAACATCAAACTCTTAGTCTTAAGCTATCCTCTTGCCTCAGCCTCCTAAGTAGCTGGGACTACAGATGCCTGCCATAATGCCTGGTTATTTTGTTGTTGTCGTTGTTGTTATTGCAGTTGTTGTTGTTTTAGCTGGGCCGGCCGGGTTAAAGGTGTCTGATTCATTCTGTGAAATTGAATAATATTATTATAAAAATAAGCAAGCAGGCTACGGTGCCACACCTGTAGCCCCAGCTACTCCAAGGCTGAGACGGGAAAAGCTCTGAAGTTTAGGAGTTCAAGTTTGGGGTGAACTATGGTAATGCCACTGCACTCCAGCCTGGATAAGACAGCAAGACTCTGTCTCTAAAAAATTATATATATATTTTAAAAAATACACAAAAAACACTATGAGAAAAAAATGGCATCCAATCCCACTCATGATTATTGACACAAAAATTCCCAACAAAACAGTAACCAACAGTGTTCAGGCTGATAAATCATTATGACCAAGTTTGCTTTACCACATATTGCAAAGATATTTTTGGCATTGAAAAACTACAAATGTAATTCACTACATGAACAGATTAAATTATAAAAAGTACATGTTTATCTTAAAATAAGCTGTTAAAGCATTTTATGTAATCTAACCTTAAATTTTTGGAAGTTCCTAGAAAAAATAGAAAAAAAAAAAGAATACTTTATATACTTATTAGATACCTTAAAATATTTAGCCAAAATTATCGTAGACATAATTTATAATGGTGCAATATTAGCAGCATTACTTGGCAATCATGGTGGCTCCATAAGGTATATGCAACTTGTATATTGTTTATATGAAACCTTATATGTTGTTTATATGTAACCTATATATTATTTCTGTATAAGAAAACAATACAGAACAATAGGAGGAGGATAAAAAGCTCCCTCCACAATGTTCTTAGAATGATGAGAAGAAAAAGTGCAAAGAGTTCTAAACTTTTAAACAATTGTAAGTATAAAAGGAGGGGAAAAAAAACAAATTAAAAAAAAAATAACTGGGTGGCGCCTGTGGCTCAAAGGAGTAGGGCACTGGCCCCATATGCCAGAGGTGGTGGGTTCAAACCCAGCCCCGGCCAGAAACTGAAAAAAAAAAAAAAAAAAAAAATAAATAAATAAAAATAAATAAATAAACAAACTCCAGAGAGGACCTTTCACACTTTTGCCAAGAGGTTAATCTGATAATCCAGGACCCTCTGGAAAACACTGCAGCCAAAAGGAAGGGAGGATCAAGCAGCAGGTCAAACACTGCTCTAGATAAAACCTGTGCCAGGAAATAAAGTCTACCTTATGTGAATACATGAAAAACGAACAAAAGTAAAATTTTAAAAGTGTATCCTGATAGACCAGAGTGCACAATTTAAACATGTGGTCTTTACAGCTTTTTAGAGAATAAAACTTGGAAAGATGAGAGATTGGTAATTACCCTGTTTTCCCCAAAATAAGACATCCTCCGAAAATAAGACCTACTTCCAGGAAAGATAAGACTTCCCCTGAAAATAAGACCTAGCGCATCTTTGGGAGCACACCTTAAAATAAGACACTGTCTTATTTTCGGGGAAACAGGGTAGGTATGAAAGGGAAAAGTAAATCAAAGAAGGAGATTGATTCCTGAGAGACAAACAAAATAAAAAAATATATAATGAAACAAAACACAAAATGCCCCATCTTCTTCCTTTCCCTCCCTCTCTACCTCTTTTCTTCTTTCTTTGTCTTTCACTCAAACGCACATACCTTGATATTTACAAAAGATGGCACCATCAACTAGGGAATCTTGTAATCTACAGATAGTACATGTATGATCCGCAAAGTTGCTGAATACATAATAGACCTATCAATAAATAACTCCATAAAAGAAACAAACTGTCAAGAACTTTAGAAACAGATCATGTGACACCTAATAGACATCTATGAATTAATGTTGCTGAAAAGTTATAATTAAGTGGATCAGTCATCTATGTTTAAGTAATAATTTGTAAAGCAATGCTTTAAACATTTCAGGATGGCATCAGCAAATTTCAACCACGGGATCATTTACGAAGTAGGCATTCTACAAACATAGGCCAGGCCAAAACAGTTGGGTGTCCAAGGTTCTCCAGCCTTGAGCAGATTAACACAATAAAAATCTAAAAACTAAAAAAAGAAGGAAAATAACCCAAACTGTGAAGTTTTGACAGTTCAATTGCACTTCAGTGACTCAAAGTTGTTTTGATTAAAAACAAAATGAAGGTGTAGAAAATATGCCAATCTTTTCAGCAATCTGGAGTCTGTCGATAATTTTCAGAACAAATAACAGCACATAAAAGAGTATGCTTACTCAAATGGCAAAATTGATATAAGATATGCAAAACTGTCACAAGAGTATTGGAATTTATATCTTGCTTTTGAATATAAAATAATCTGTTTATCTCTGTTGAGAACAATACTTTTAAAATAACATTTCCCTTCCAAATTTTCTCAAGATAAATACGGTATCAGGAAAACAATGAATACTGCTAAGATTCACTTACATTTGACAGTTATATGTCTGATAATAGCTTCTCAACCGTACAATGATATTTTATTTCAAGAGAGTCTGTCAAGATAATTTTTCATCACAACTACTTCTCCACTTAAAATGATGAAAAGCCTTTATCTTTTGTAATCTACAAAAAGATAAGTACATTTCTTGATTTGCAATATGGGATGTTTCAAACCTGAGACTACAAAGAATCCAATTCCCATTTAAATATTTTGCTTTGGAAAATTAGAAAATAAACAGAAAGGTTTATTTGGGTATCATTTGAGCATCAAGCCCAGAAGTTATAGGAATTTATTTTCGAAAACTGCTAGAGTTCTTTCTACTACTTTTAGGTTTAAAGGTTTATTAAAAAAATTATTTTATTATAATCATTTGCTAAGCCACAATTAATGAGAATCTTTAGTTCCAAAAGTGATAACAAGAGCTTATCACAAAAATGACACAAAGTTTATCAAAAAAGTGATACTAAAAGCTAAGGCAGTGGGAAGGGCTATCTGGTCATCACTTACTGAAGCCTCATTGTCTTGACTCCTTTCCTGGAATCAAGGAAGAAAGAATGCAACTTCATAACTATTTAGGGTTGACCTAACAGAGGAAGAGGGGGAAATAATGCATTTTGCTGTGTGAGCTCCCTGGCAACCACCGAGACCATTTATCTTCCTCATAGGGGTGAGTTGAAAGAATGCACATCCCTTTCATCTTCTGTGAGCATTAGTATTGTGGTACCTCCTCATGCTTCTCACTGCCTTGATGGCCCACACAATGTGAGATGAAAGGATATGGGACTTTTCAAGACTAGACAACTTCTGATGCACTTGCTTGGATTTTGGAATCCTTCAGCCCTACACAGTTAAGCTTTGGCAGCTATTGTCAGCTTTCTCAGTTGGCTTGACAGAGGTAAAAGTATAACTGATGATAACGGTAAAACTAAGGTCCTGTAGTAATTGACCTCTAAGCTGCTTCCCAGGAACTAAAATGCTGTAATTCTACCTCCATTTGACCAATGGTAATATGCGAAAGCTGAAAAGAGTCAAGTTTTCAATATAATATATACATAATCAATTAACCAGAGCTTAATAGTTTTTTTGTTTTTAAAGAAAAGAAGTTTATTTCTTACAGTTATGAAGTCTGGGAAGTCCACATTTGGACGAGAGCCTTCTTGCTGTCAGGGACTCTCTGCAGAGTTCTGAGGCAGGGCAGGGCATCACAAACAAAATATGAATATCCTGGCTGGGCTCAGTAACTCACACCTAGAATCCTAGAATTTTGGGAGGCCAAGGCGGTGGATTGTCTGAGCTCAGGAGCTCGAGACCAGCCTGAACAAGAAAGAGAGGCCATCTCTAAAAAAAGCCAGGCACTGTGGCAGGCGTCTGTACTCTGAGCTACATTGGAGGTTGAGGCAAGAGGATTGCGTGAGTCCCAGAGTTTAAGGTTGCTGTGAGCTATGATGCCCTGGCAGTCTATCGGAGATGACAATGTGAGACTATGTCTCACAAAAAAAAAAAAAAAAAGCAATAGATCCACATTATGAAATGTTACTCAGCAATAAGTAGGAGCACATGCGAGGCGAGGCAGCTGAGCTGGCTCCAGAGTTTAATAGTTTTTAAATAAAATAGCCTACAGCACTTCATAATAGAGAATCAGGGAAATTTCCTGAAATCCTAGGGTTAGAATCTGGGCTACTCAATATCATAGCTGTGTTATTTTAGGAGAGATTACTTAACTCTGAGACTCAGTATCATCTGAAAGGTGAACAGTGAGATGGCTGTACTAAGGTTTTTTGTGTAAAGATTAGCACAAGGCCTAGCACTGAATGGATTGTTTAACATATATATGTGTATGTGCATATATATACTGCATATATCATTTGTAATATGTGCTTGGGAAATTAAATAATTCATATTTATTACTATATTCTGATGAAAATACACTAATACACTACCTACTGACATTTTGTGATTCCAAAATAATATTCTTTCAATACTTCATTACAAAATGATAACATTTTCCAAAATGGGTTAGCTTTGTATTTACTTGAGATTAAATGTTAGGTGCATCTTCTCCACAATGCATTTCAAAGCCCTAGGTTGTCTATAGAATTTCATGTCGGTCATGGCACACTCGCCCCCGCCTCTCCTTTTCCCCTCAATCTATTTCATTTTCTCCACCATTTCGACAACTAGTAGTCACAAACTAGAAGCAGCTTTAAATTGGGCTTATGGAAATAGATGCCAGCGATTTTATTTCATAAACAAAGTTTAAATAATTAAGAATCAATATGATGCATGGCATAAGGTTATCGCAATTATCAATAAGAATATTTTAAAAGAGAATAATGCTATAAGTATTTTGAATATTAAAGTATAAACTATATCGAGGTTGTAGAAAAGGAGAAGCTACCATTTAAAAATTGTAAATGGGACATCCTGCCAGAGAGTAAAGGACTATCTCTCAAATTTGACTAAGTCTTCACTAATATACCATTGTATTTTTCATGTAGGTCTTTTATAGGACACCAGAGGACATTTTGCCACAAAGCAGTAATTGGGAACCACTGTTATATTGTATTTTCCAAATTCATAACAGATTTCAAAATAAATATATGCTAATCAAGTATTTCTAAAAACTGGAAATACTTATCAATGCTGACTTTCCCTTCACTCGTATCTGGGATACACTCTTGAAAATAATATAATGAAAGGATTTGTTTTTTTCAGAGTCTTAAACTGAAATATAATATTCTGTTCTGCGAGTCTAGGGTGTAAAGTCATTTCCCTGGTTACGAGATGGATTGCTTCATCAACTCTGTGTTCAGAGAGTGGAGTCAAATATTGTCTTGAAGATAAGACATTAAAAGTGTCTGAATGGATATCATTCCCTTTTTCCCCCCTTCATTGGTTGATCTACTTTTGAGTCTTCTAACAGCCTAGGTAAATATTTCCCCCATGTCCTATTTGAGTAGTATCAAAATAAATGCGATAGAAAGATGTAATCTTAACACACAACCTTGCTGAATGTAATATGTCTGAACACAGCAGGCCCCCACATGTCGGCTTTCATGGCCTCCCTTTGTGACCTTTGTTCATTTTGATATCTTTTTTAATCAGGTCATCTGGAAAGAAACAAACATCGTACCAGGATGGAAGTGATCAGGTCCCTTCTTGCATCTTTTATCTCCTTCAGAGAAATTAATCTGTTCTATGTTATCCCTATGTGGTAAGTCGTTTTAATAATAGACGAGTGAATGTTGAGATTAGAAGTTACTTTAATTAAAAGGTGATCACTAGAGAGTTGGTTTCCTAGCTGGTTGTTGACTTACAAACAGAAAATAATTGGCAAATAAAAACCAGCAGAGGGACACCACTCAGAACACAGACGTTGTTGACGGTAAGAAGTAATAACGCAGTACAACCGTTTACGTTTATATAGGGGATGCTGCAGTTATGTCTACTTCCAGTTAATAGCATTCCTCATCATTACCCACTCTTTCTCTGACAACTGATGAGCTTGACAACCTCATTAAATTGCCAAATACATAATTTTCAGAGGCTCTAACTCACCAGCCCCTGGATAACAGCAAAGTGATTGTTCAACACAAACCTGGCACTGAACTTAATGAAAATGTTGTTTTATTACCCGGATTGCTAGCATATCATCCTCTTTGAAGTCTGTACTGGCTTGAAGCAAAACTGTAAAGTGAAAGGATGGAATTAGGGTTAGGTGATCTTTTAAGCTCCTTCTAACCTGGCTGTCCCTAATCCTATGGATATTCTGGGTCTTTCTCTCCAAATTCCCCAAGATATATTATCTTTTTTTTATTTAAGTTCTCAGTTTCTCTTTCATTTATTGAGAATGTTCATATTTTCATTATAGGCAGCTTGACTGCATATGTGGATTATAAAGGTGAGTCTTAAGGAAGTAACCTGGGGCTAGAAAAAAAGGAAGGGAAGGAAGAGATATCAGCTTTGAACCTGATCCATGGAATTGTTTGGGAAGAGAGCAGCTTACTGCCCAGAAATTACTGGAGTACCCCAGGAAATAATTAGCAGCTAATCAATTGTCTGGAGACCACTTACTCTTATAGCAAGAATTTTCCTGTCTAGTACCCAGAATCTTTTTAGAAATCCTGCTAAAAATATACAGCCAAGTAACTATTCAGTTTGAATACTGCCCATCAGTCCCACGAAAGAAGCGGAACCTCCTAAGATCAGGGAAAGAGTAGTCTGTACCTCTAGTGAGATGGTGGTGGGGAAGGCTTCTGGAAGGAGCTTTACCTGATGGAGACCATCAGTACAGTCATTAACAACAACCTCTTTACCCTTTCTAACAAACTCAATGTAAACATACAGGGGGAGAGAGAATAAAAATCATAGACATTTTAAGAAACAGGGGACTACAAAGAAATGTAAAGCTATGGCAAGCTTATCAGTCGAAGGCCCTAGATTCCCGTTTGATAGCAATTACTCTACCATTTGGTAGAAACATTTGGAGAACTAAATTAAGCAGTCTCTGAAATTATGACTGTTATATTCAAGTTAAGTGAGCTGTTGTTAATTAAGTTGACCATAAAGTATCAGTGCTTCCCAATTAAAGGAGGACAGGGGAAAATTAGTAGGCATTTGGTGGAAGTTGATTTTGTTCAGAAGTTTAGAGGGGAAGGCTATTAGCTTCACAGACCTCTGTCAGCCTAACAGCAGGGTATGTGTCACCAAGGTGAGATCTGGGGACAGATACTGGTGAAGACTTATGGGGACAAATGACAATCCAGGAAAAACAATCATCCAAAAATCAAAGGCAAAGCAACAAAATATTTTTCATTTTCTTTCCAATAAGAGCAATTGAAGAAGCAACTATGCATGTAAAATACAATGTCTCTGATTTGCTTTTAAAAAGAAAAGAGAGCTAGTAAGGATTTCAAAGAAGAACACAGACTGTGAACTCCTACGTAATAAGATGGATTGGCCTGCTGCATTTGAGTATTAGATTTTAATCATCACGTGATAACAGGAATCTGTAAAGAAAACTGAAGATGTGGGTAAAGCATCAGGAAAGCCCGCACCTCGTGTGGAGATGGCCGCGTGAGACCGATCATGGGAGGGAAGCTCAATCTCCTCCTTGGGGTATTTGCTTTTTTTTTTTTTTTTTTACTTGCTTATCAAGTCAGAGTGCTTGGGATGAGGCCAAGAGGTTACGCAGAAACTTACTCTTTAAATATACTCTAAATACATAGTAAGGCTTTTTTCTTAATGAGACAAATGTGCCACACCTTCTGGGGGCAAGACATGATTGCAAGAGGGACTTTACCTAACAAATGCAATCAGTGTAACCTGGCTTATTGTACCCTCAAAGAATCCAACACTAAAAAAAAAAAAAAAGAAAATTAAAAAAATAAAAAAAGAAAATGCAAGCCCAACAAAGAAAAAAAAAGAAAGAAATTATGTTTGTGTTTTAGAATATTAGATCAATTATTTATAGTTTTCCTATTTCTTCCTGGTGGGATTATTTGTTCCAATTTTGGTATTTCATAAGTGCTGTGGTCTTCAGAGCAGAGCAAATGAGTACTTCTGATCCCAGAATCTAAACGCTACTTCGACTCCAGTCTTTTTTCTGTCATTTATTAGGTATTGAAGCTATGCATGTCACTTAAGCTCTCTGTGTATCAGTTTCTTCCTAATATAAAAGATCGCCTACATCTTATATTTTTAAGAATATTAGTTGTATCTTAAATTTAAATCTTGTGTCCAGTGAGATTCAATTTTTGTAAGTGGTAAAAGATGCAGGTCTGGTTTCATTCTTCTACATGTGGCTAACCAGTTCTCCCAGCACCATTTATTAAAGAAGGATTGTTTTCCCTGGTGTATGCTTTTGTTTGGTTTATCAAAGATCAGATGGCAATATGTGGCTGCTTTTCTCTCTAGGTTCTCTATTCTATTTCTTAGGTCTGTGTCACTATTTTTGTGCAAGTACCATCCTATTTTGGTCACCATTGATTTGTGGTATAACCTGAAATCTGGTAATGTGTGGCCTCCAGATTTTTTATTTCTCAGAATTGCACTGGCTATTTGGGCTATTTCTGGTTCCATATGAAATGCAGCATTATGTTTTCAAGTTCTTCAAATTATGACACTGGTGCTTGGATAAGGATTGTATTAAATCTGTAGAGAGCTCTGGGTAGTATGGATATTAAACAATGTTGATTCTTCTCGGCCATGAGCATGGTATATTTTTCCATTTGTTAACATCTGGTATTTCTTTTCTCGGGGTTACTTAGTTCTCTCTGTAGAGATCTTTTATGTCCTTTGTTAGGTATATTCATAGCTATTTCATTTTCTTTGAAGCTATTGGGAAGTCATGAAATGATAAAAATTCTAGAAGAAAGTATAGGAAAAACTCTTGATAAAATAAGCCTGAGAAAAGCTTTAATGAAGAAGATCCTCTTGGCAATGGCAGCAACACCAAAAATAAATAACTGGGACATGATCAAGCTATGAAGCAAACAGATAGGCTTCCAAATGGGAGAAGATATTGCAATGCTATGAATCTGACAAAGGGCTAATAAACAGAGTCTACAGAGAGCTCAAACTAATAAACAGAACAAATCATCTGATTTGTAAGTGGGGAAGAGACTTGAAGAAGGTAGATGAAAGGCATGAAAAAAATGCTCTTTGTCCCTAATAATCAAAAAAATGAACATCAAAACTATCCTGAGATTTCACCCAGCTCCAATGAGAATAGCCCACGTCACAAAATCCCAAAGTTGCAGATGCTGGTGTGGATATGGAGAGAAGGGAGCACTTTACATTGTTGGTAGGATCACAAAGTAATAGAGCCTCTATGGAAAGAAGTATGGAGAATCTTCAAAGAGCTTGAAGTAAACCTTCCATTTGATCCTGCAATCCCATCCATCCATTACTAGGTATATACCGAGAAGAACAAAAAAATTCATTTTAACATAATAGCATTTGCACTAGAGTGTTTATTGCAGATCAATTCACAATCGAGATGTGGAATCAATCCATGTGCCCATCAACACATTAATGGATTAATAAACTGTGGTATGTGTATTCATACCATACCATACTATTCAGCCATAAAAAGATGGAAACTTTATATATTTTGTATTTACCTTGATGGAGTTGAAGCACATTCTTCTTACTAAAATATCACAAAAATGTCAAAACGAGTGTCCATTGCACTCAATACTGATATGATACTAGTAGACAAACAACTGTAGGTTCACATGAGAGAAAAACACAATTAAATTCAAAGGAGGGGGAGGGAGGGATGGGGAAGGAAAGAAAGGGGAAAAGAGAGGAGGTAAGGTGATTGTTAAGTTCTCACTAAAGTGCATAATGTAAGGGTATACAGCACACACACCCCTGGGTGAAGGGCTCAGCTAAAACTTGCATTCTTTACCTAAGAATGCAAACAATATACTTTATCATTTGTATTCTCATATTAATCTGAAATATAAAATTTTAAGAAGCATCTAAATTGAGTTATTAGCTTGAAGCATATCTCCTTGGAACATAGTGAGCACTTAAAGGAGCACTTCAGGTGAGTTTTTAAATAGTGAAATATTGAAATAGTGAAATAGGTGAATTTTTAAATAGTGAAATATTAAAATAGTGAAAGTACAATGAGGCATGTAATTCTATCTGCATTTTGATTATAAAGAGAGTTTATTATAGTCCTTTCCAAATAACAAAAGAAAATGTACAAGTTAAACCAATTTATAGTTCATGTGCAATCCTGAAATGCGTGATTATTTTTGTATCACATATTTTTATAGATCTCACTTTTGTAGAATAATGCAAATAGAATCCATATACATGCACACATACACACAAAAACACACTTAGTAAAAACAAGAAAAGGCTACCAAATGTAAGTTCCATGAAAGTTTATTTCATCTTAAAATGAGAGTAAAAACATTTTACTTCAGAAGAGATTATTTTTACATTCCAAGAGTTGAATACTTTTAAGTCAAACTCTTTTGTTACTTTAAACATATATTTTGAACTTAATTTCCTTCTTATAATATTTTAAAACATAAAAGAAAAATAAAATCTTAGTATTTAACTAAAAATACTCAGAGATCCTTATTATACTAAATGAATAAGAAAAGTATTTTGCTTATCTACAAGTAGTTCAACTTCAGAACTAGCTACTCTTACATCAGGTAATATGCCACTATTACCTAGAAAATAAAAATTAATAGATGAGGATACTTCAGGAGAAAAATTTTGTAAGTAGTTTTAGGAATATGATTAATACTTTTGGCTAGGTATGCTATTTTTCAATTTTAGTAGTTAAAGCTCTCCAGCTCTTCTTTAGTATCTCAGTAACTCTCAAAAAGAAAGAACAAAGGTTTACATTTGTTTTATTTTAATAGATCGAAAATATTTATCCCTTAATTATAAGTCAAAATCAACTTTTCATGGAAGCATTGGTAACTAAAAATATATTATTGACAACATGGGTTTCTTAGGAAATATTTTGGTGTTATCAGGAGAGAAGAAGAAAACTCAGGGCAAAAATATATAGTACATTATGTTTTTTTAATTTTTTTTTTATTTTCACATATACGTGTGTTCCACTTTCTGCCTTCACAAAATTAAAAAGGATTAAACTTTAAAAACAATAACAATGTTTAAGATAGGGACCAAAAACAAAAACCTTGCAAAAAACGAACGAAAACAAATACATTCAGAAAAGAAATCAGACAATTGCTGCAACAAATTATTAAGCAATAATAATAATAGTAATGCAAAGAAAGTAACATTCACATTGTCAAGTAAGAATATATCTATTATAGAATGCTTTGACTTGGAGGTTCAGTATGGAGTCAAAAATTATTATTTTTTTCCCAACGTATCAAAGAATACAAATTATGTTTTTAGCTGAAGTTTATTGAAAAGCTAGATACTCCACTTCTATTGGATTTTTTTCTATTGTTATTATTGAAATAACCATTTTATTTTCATGTGAAAAACATTTAATACCACATTTTGTCCTTCTTAAGTTTTCTATTAGATGTTATGATAGTATATATTATCAAAATTCTCTCTCATCTTTTATTTCAAATATGTGTATAAATTGTTTTTTCTAAAAATTATACATTTGAATGCATTTCTCTACTGTGTATCTGCATAACATTTCAGTGGTTCGATCCAACAAATATTTAGTGATCTAATTTACATTTTCCAAGTTACTCTGATTTTATAGTAATATCTATATTGATAATCTATGGTAACAGAACAGACAACAATCTTTATAAATCTATTAAATAACCTATAAAATAGATCATTATTTATTCTAGATAGATATTATCTATTCCTAAATAATAATCTATGCTAATAGAAGTACAAATACAGGTTAAATTGTGGTGGCTAATGAATGAGGGTAGTATAATTATATTCATCCAAGTACACACTTAATATTTGTGTACTTTATGTATGTTATACATTGATAAATGTTTATAAGTTATATGCATATAACATGCATTTGTAACATGTAATACATAATATTTGTTAAGTGACTAAGCCTACATATACCTATAAACAAAGAAAGATGCTTGTTTAGAAGTCATCATCCTAACTACTTTGTAAACAAAATTTGAATTCTGAGAACAATGATTCATAATCAACAGATATATTTTCACTTCTTCCAGTATTCCTAGTCTCTTGCTTGGTGCAGAAAAGAGAAAGATGTAGGAAGGAGATGCTCTCTGCCTTCCCACAATTTCCATGTTATTAGGCAGTGAGCAATGAAGTGTTCAAAAATGGTATTAAATAAGTATATAATAAATAAACCCAGTAGGATTGAGGAGAGCAAGCCAAATACACAAATAGAACACACAGATCTTCACAGCGCATCATTCGCCATAGAGTCAGACTCTTACTTTTCCAGGAAATAGGGAGAAGGTATATTTAAAAATTTGCGGCACTTGTCTATTTAAATATTGAAAAAGTACAGAGCTTGCTGACAGGAAGAAATGTGGTCTGCTAAAATAAACCTCAAACAGGTGGGAGTAATCACCCACTTAGCTGACAGGGTAAGTGGAATGCTCTCTGTGGAAGCTTGGGTAAGGTACCTCGGGCTTCCTGGCAGGTGAACAGCCTTAGACTGCCTACAGGAAACAGTGATTTCCAAACGTCAGATACTGCTGTATTTTCTCTGGTCCTCAGTGAATAGAAAAAAAATGGGGACAGCATCAGGAAATTTTCATATTGTTAAATGTACTTAACCAGAAAGAACTTTGTAAACTTATTATGCAGTCTTATAAGGTGATACTAAAATGTGTCGTCTAGGCCTTCTCTGATACCACAAAAAACTAAGTAGAAAGTCTATTGGTATTAATTGGTCAAAAAGTTTTACAAATGTTGCCAACTATATATATATATATATATACACACACACACACACACACACACAAACACACACATTTCTTTTTAAACTCACCTTTGAAAACCAAAATGCTGGAACCACTTATGCAACTAAATAAAGCACCTCAATTTCAGAAACCATACAAAACGTGAACTGAACTGTACCTTTTTATAATATTTGTTTTGTCTTTAATATTTATGCCACTTTCCCTAGGAAGACGGGAATAAAATTACCCTGAAACTTTCAGGATAAGGGCCCAAGTATACATTTGGTTCCTTCCCACTCCTTTTTTTTTTTTTTGTCCTGGTAAAATGAGCCTATGATTAAAATCAAAGGTCAACTCCTCACAAACAGTAGAGCCTTGGGAGGGGATAAAGAAAATACAAGTAGGACAAAGTTTTTATAAGCGATGAAGTGAAGACAGTGGATGCATATGAACTGCTCATCCACAGGCTCTGGGGCCATTAGTACACTTTCAGTGTATACTCCAGTTTCTTACTATTCCATTTCTTCTTGGGCAGTGGTTCTCAACCCTTCTTAATGCTGCAACCCTTTAATACAGGTCCTGTGGGTTGCAACCCACTGGTTGAGAACCACTGTTCTAGGGTGAAGATATTTCTTTAGTTTCCACAAATTACTCCCATACTATTAGAAAGAAAAAATCTACAAGTTTTGCACACATATTAAACCATCTAAGCTCCAGAGATAATTTCTCCAATGGGTACTTTAAAAATAAGGCTAAGGAGTTGTTGTTTTTAAAATGCCTGATGTTATACCCTGACTATTGATGGATAGTTGGACAGCTAGATCAATAGATACATGTACTCAAACTTCAGTATGCAAGAATAAAAGTTGACCTTCCATTTGATCCCACAACTTCTTCTGGTTGATCCATACTGCTGTTGAGATCCTCTAATAGATTTTTGTAGTTCAGTAAATATGTTTCTCAGCTCTAGGATTTATTATTTTTACTATTTCAATCTCTTCATTAAATTGCTCTGGTAAAGGTCTGGGTTGCCTTTCTGTGATATTTGAAGATTGCCGAGTTTCCCTGAAACCAATATTTTGAATTCTTGATCAGACTGCTCACCTACCACCATCTCATTTGTGTCATTCACTGGCTCCTTAGTTGTCATTTTTGGGAGGTCAAAGTTCCTTGTTTGCTGTTGTTTCTTATGGATGTGATTTTATGTCTTTACATTGAAGGATGGGTTATTCTTTTTTTTTTTTATTGTTGGAAATTCATTGAGTGTACAAAGAACCAGGTTACACTGATTGCTTTTGTTGGATAAGGACCTGCTTATATTTGTGCCCCATACCCAAAAGTTGTACCACACCCCTGACACCCCACCCTCCCTCTCCTTCCCCTTCTCAGCTCTCTCCATCCCCCACCCCCACTGTGTACTAGAACCTTAATTGTCCTGATATTAGAATTGAGTACATAGGATCCTTATTTCTCCATTCTTGTGATGATTTACTAAGAAGAATGTGTTCCACATCCATCCAGGTTAATACGAAGGATGTAAAGTCTCCATTTTTTTTAATAGCTGAATACATTCCATGGTATACATATACCACAGCTTGTTAATCCATTCCTGGGTTGGTGGGCATTTACGCTGTTTCCACATTTTTGCGATTGTAAATTGAGCTGCAACAAACAGTCTTGTGCAAGTGTCCTTGTGGTAAAAAGAATTTTTTTCTTCTGGGTAGATGCCCAGAAGATTGGGATTGTAGGATCAAATGGGAGGTCTAGCTAGAATTCTTTGAGGGTTCTCCATACTGCCTTCCAAAAAGGTTGTATTAGTTTGCAGTCCCACCAGAGGTGTAAAAGTGTTCCCCTCTCTCCACAGCCACGCCAGCATCTGCAGTTTTGAGACTTTGTGATGTCGGCCATTCTCCTTGGGATTAGATGATAACTCAGGGTGGTTTTGATTTGCATTTTTCTAATAATTAAGGATGATGAGTAGTTTTTTTATGTTTGTTAGCCATTCATCTGTAAAGAGAAGGTTCTATTCATCTCTTTTGCCCAGTGATCTAAGGGATTGTTGGCTCTTTTTACATTTGTTGGATTGAGTTATTTGTAGATCCTAGTTATCAAGCTTTTGTTTGAATCAAAATATGCAAACAACCAATGTGTAGGTTATCTGTGTGTTTGTTGTTGTCACCTTAGCTGTACAGAGCTTTTCAGTTTCATTAAGTCCCATTTGTTTATTTTTGTTGTTGTTGCAATTGTCGCAGAAGTCTTCCTCATACAGTCCTTCCCCAGGCTGATAGTTTCCAGTGTTTTCCCCATGCTTTCCTTGAGGATTGTAATTGTTTCATGATATCAAATCAATTTCCACAATTCAGTAGCCTTTGCCTGTGCCAATAACAGCCAAGATGAGAAGGAAATCAAAGGACATAATACCCTTATCAGTTGGTCCAAAGAAAATGAAATACATAGGAATACACCTCACAAAAGAGGTGAAGGACCTTTATAAGGAAAAATACAACCTCTAAGAAAAGAAATAGTAGAATATATCAACAAATGAAAGACCATACCATGCTCTTGGCTTGGAAAAATCAACATTGTTAAAATGTCTATACTTCCCAAAGCAATCTACAGATTCAGTGCTAGCCCTATTGAAATACCAACATCAAGGCTTGGAAAAAATAATTCTTTAGTTTGCACGGAACAAAAAAAATAAATAAACCGTGTAGCCAAGGCAATTCTTAGTAATAAAAACAAAGCCAGGGGCATCAGCATACCAGACTTTAGGCTATACTACAAGGCCATAGTGATCAAAACAGCATGGTATTAGCCAAAAAATAGAGAGATAGACATTTGGAATAGAATAGAAAACCAAGAGATGAAACAAATATCTTACATCCACCTAATCTTTGATAAACCAAACAAGAACATACACTGGGAGAAAGAATCCCTATTCAATAAATGGTGCTGGGAGAACTGGATAGCCACATGTAAAAGACTGAAACTGGACCTACACCTTTCTCAACTCAAAAAAACTGATTCAAGATGGATAAAAACACCTATGGAGCATATTGCAATGGTACAGGTCAAATCTATCAAGAACAGAACATAAATGTCTTAACACAGTAATTTAAGTAAATGAGGTTAAAGCTATGTTGATTAGTTTGATGTAAGCACTCCAAATTATGTAAAAAAAATCAACACATTGTACCCCACAAATGCATAAATGTATTCATGATCTATGTGTATATGACTTAATAACAGGAAAAAAGAAAAGATGGATAAAAGACCTTAATCTAAGGGTTATTCCTTTCAATGTTCTGTGTGGCTTTCCCCACCCTCAACCTCTGCCCCACCCCACAATACATCTGTTTAGTATCTTTGCTAGGTCACTGCCTCCTTTACAGCTGTAGATGGCACTGTAAGCCCAGCTTTGTCTCTGCTCCAGTGAACTTCAGCTTGCTACCCATCCCGGATGGGGAAGGTCCCTAAGGGTCTATACCCCAGCAATGTGGAAAGGGTGGCTAGGATGACTACGAGTCCCATGGAACATACCTCCCATAACGTGGTCCTGATTATCAGCTACTCTGATCATGCATCTCCTTTGGCCAAGATACCGAGCAGAACTTTCTGAACTGATGATGCTAATCCTACCACCACAAACCTTGTCTCTTGCTGTCCTCAGAATTTTACTGCTTTCAGGCACTGGACAATGCTTCTATGTAGTTTTAAGGCAGGGACACATCTCCTGCTAGGGTGCTCGAGATCATGGGGAAACTGCTTGTCTGCCTTGATCTCATTTTTTCCTGTGTAGTAACCATGAGTCTGGGGGGAAATTTCCCACTGACATTGGAAAACTGTGCACGATATCTAGCAGATTAGGGAAAGGGCCTTATGGATCTAAAGTCTGATCAGCTTACTGTATACTTTAAGTTTTTTCTTCTCCTTCTTTCTCCTTCTTCTTTTTCTCTATTGCCCCAGGAACTGTCACATCCTCATATTTGAATTCTGGGATATTGCTGTTGATAATCCGGCACTTATATTTGGTTTTGTTTTTCTGTGAAAGGAATGAAGCCTGCTTGCTTCTATTCCATCATTTTGGTGATGCCCTTTCATACATATGTTTTTCGGAAGACCAAAGAATGATAGATTGAAAAATATGATAAACTACAAAGACAAAATTGAAGAAAGGCCAACTTGTGGCTCAGCTTCAAAATATGAATTCTTATTTGTAATCGCATTTTATTCTATTTATAAAGCTTTATGCTATAGGTTCATCAAAAGGCACAAACAAAACAACTGATAGAAGTATAGTATTTGGCTGCTTCTTATGTTCACCTTTTTACTCAAAAACTTATGTATGGCATGACTTTCTCTCTGGTATTATTTTTTTAATATCTCCTCCATATGCTTGTCTTTATTAACTTTATTAAAAAGAAAAATCCAATTTCTATTTTGAAAAAAGAACTCCTGTTTAGCTATTTTTGTTGTGGTGGTTGTCATGTTCCTGAGTTACATTTAGTTCTGGTACTTGCATTGTACTCAGCCTACGTCTCTGAAATACAATCAACAGTAGTGTTTTTGTTTTACATATACAGCTTCAACTGACCTATGTGAAACAGAGTGTATACAATGGTGTATTTTTAACAACTTGCTAATAATAAAGATCTAAATATTTTCCTTTTAATTTTGTATACATTACTAATCATTTATCTTTCTATAACGTACATTTTAAGAAAAACTTGTGCATTTATGCTTAAGCTATAATTTATTTTTGTTTATTTTTATTCTTAGCAATGAAATGCTTGAACTATGAAATTAAGGTTTCCGGTGTCACAGCCTCGTTACATAGGAGACATGTGTATCTTACAGTTTAAGTAACAGTTAAATTAGAACACTAAAATGGATCTTTCTTGTTCGAGTGAGTTTTCTCCCACATAGACAGTTATTTAAAATATCCTACTTTGAAAAATGCTCACTTGGAAGGCTATGTGTTTTCTTTTGATCAAATAGTGCCATGAAAAGGTCACAACAGCAGGGCTGCTATTTGCTAACAGGCCTGTTTATTGCACTCATTGAAAGAAGGAGGACAATTAAAGTTTCAGCAGTTGAAAATTATCCATTAATTAGAACTAGATGCAAGAGGCCACGCAATACAGGTGATAACCATAAATCAGAACAATTAGGCTGTCTAGAAAAGCAACATGATCAAATCAGAGTCACTATACCAGCTGCTCATTTAATCTGGGGTTGCAGTGTTTTTCTACTTCTTGTGAGGTGTCCCTGTACTGACGGAGCTCGGATCTGACAAGTATACATCCTTCATAATTATTTATCACTACAAGGAGTTGTCAGTACACTGTTGTTTTTTTTTTAATATTGGGATTCAAATAGAAAAATATGACATTCAAAATATGAAATTCCCTAAATATATCATCTAAGATAAATATAAAATTTAAATTGAACTATATTTTTTGGAATTCACGTGAAGAAATTTTTATGCAAGTATCATTTGTTGTAATACTGCTCTTGGGAAATAGATTATACTTCTATATAAAAGTGAACTTATTTTATAATGAAAGAAATTTTAATATTCCTCTCAATTATTGCTCAAAATCTCTTGATTTTCTCAGATATTCTGATTTAGTTTTAAGTATAGAAATAAGTATTTTGAATGCACACACAATCAATACCAATACACAAAATGGTATTTATATACTAATGATGTTTCTTTCTGGTATATGGAAATTTTGTCATATTATTTCTAGAGTTAAGATGTACAAGCCACTCTACAGGGCTTTCAAAGAGTAAATAAACTCTAAATCTTGCACCCAAAATATTACATGTTTATAGATAAGTGAAATGTTTCTATATAACCATGTAAAGATGTAAGTGGTAAGTGATAATAAAAAAATAAAGAAAATTAAAGATCAGAAATTTTTAATAATTTAATTCAGTATTTAATATTGAATTAAAATTATATACAACCTTTCATTGTATATGCAATATATTATGCAATTTCTTATTGCATATTTAACTACCAACATTATTTTAAAATATTTTTATTTTCTGAATTTAACTAAGTTTGAAATGTATCTCCTATTCTCATCTCCTATTAAGACTTCTGGTATATTTCAGACAGAGTTATGAGTTCTTGGTATATAAAGATGAATAAAATGTGGTTTCTGCTATCAACTAACTCAGAATGTAACAGAGAATTATAGATGTATATAAATAATTACAATACTAGGTATTGATAGTAAAATAGAAATGTGTATAAGAAAAGTATAGGTTCTCAAGAAAAGTATCTGAATCCCCCAGGGGAAGTCAGAAAGGTTTTCTAAATACTTGATTCCAAAATTTGAAAATGAGTAGTTCTCAAGTGTAATAGATCGGAAAGACCTTACAGAATGCAGAGCAGCTCGTACATGGACTCTGGAGACATATTATCCATTAGAAGTTTGCCATCATTGGAACATCGATATACAGACCCCAAATTCAGAGAAAAATATTAATAATGTGCTAAATATGATAGGTATACATCATAGACATTTACAATAGGAAGCCGTTTAAAACCTCCAGAATAATAATGTGAAAAAATTCATAATTGGAAATTCCAGCCTAACAACTGTATGATGTTAATGGGAAGCAGAAAAACTAGACGCAAGATGACCAGTTAGGGTAGAAATATAAGGAAAAAATCTAGAGATTGTAGGTAACTACCAGTTCTAATAAAGAGTTAATGATCAAACGTTTTAAACACTGTAATCAAGTTTATAATAAACTGGAATGCTGTTGTATATGGTATTTGGGAAGATACTGATAACCATTTTGCATTTAGCCAAGTCCTCTGAATAGTAGAAGTGGTGTTGGAAAATAGGAGACATATGAAAGACACTGAAGATGAAATGTTAAAGCTGAATTCAAACAAATCAGTTTTTTTCAAAGGAGAAGGATGATATGCCATTAATACAGGTTAGGAAATCATAAGAGAATTTTCAGAGGGAAGATACTAGGCTGTTTCCCATATCAAGAATCCTTTGAGAACTTTTATTATGCCAGTGAGAATTTTAAAAGGGCTGAGGATATGTATGAGAGTCATTTGAATGAAGGGTGTATATATATACATATATATATATATATATATTTTTTTTAGAGTGTTGGTAAGCAAAAGAAGAATTAATGAAGAGAATGAGAAGACAGAGTGAGCTGAATGAAATACAGTATCACAGGACCTACAGAATCAGTTACACAGTGAATTTCTTCTGGGTAGATGTTCTAAATATGCCAAATAAACTGAGAAAATTCTCAAATGTAATGGCCTAAGGTTTCCTGTATTCTTCCAAGAGTAATTGTGTTACATAGGTTGGGGCAGGGCTTGGGAAATAGATTTCAGGTGGATAGTTAATGAAGCAAAGATCTGAAATACAGTACATTCAAGCCAGTTTTTGAGAAAACTGCTAATGAGGAAAAAACCAGGAGAGAATAAGATATTGCAGACAAATGTGTTTCTTTTTTATGATTTTTTTCTTGTTTCAGATAATATGAGGGTACAATGATTAGGTTACAATGTTGATGTTTGATAGGTAAGGTCACTGTTGTGTTGGGTCCCACACCCTGGAGGTGGGCCATATACCCTCACGTTGTGCCTATTAGCTGGGAGCACACCAGTCCCATCCCCCCTCACCCCTCCCCACTCCACCCAACTTGAATTAAATCGAGCTTTTCTCTTGTGTGTTGGTGTATTAGTTCGTCTACTGGATTCATATTAGTATTGAGTACATTGGATACTTGCTTTTCCATTCTTGTGATTCTTTATTAACGAGAATAACTCTATCCAAGTGAATACAAAAGATGTTAAGTTTCCACATTTTTATGGTTGAATGGTATACCATGGTATACATATAAAAAGGTTTATTAATCCTTTCATGGGTTAATGGGCACTTGGGTTGTTTCCACAGCTTGGCAATTGTAAATTTAGCTGTGATACACAATCTAGTGTTAATGCAGCCTTTTTGCAAAGAGGTATGGAGAATCCTCAACGAACTGAAAATAGACCTTCCATTTGATCTCGCAATCCCATTACTAGACATCTACCCAGGAGAAAAAAAAAAGTCATTTTATCTTAAGGACTTTTGCATTAGATTGTTTACTCCAGCTCAAATCTGTTTCTTAAAGTAGATTGTTGCTAGAGGAAAAGTGAAGAAAGCAGTTGAGCTGGAAGTGATAATAATGGATTATGTATTTATAGAAGTGGAGATGCAAAAAAGGGGGAGAATAAAGGTAACAGTTATCAACTAATACATTTAATGGCTGGTTTATTGTAAGATTTACAAGAAGAATGTAAGACGAGAATGGAGAATAACAAAGACTCAAAATCTCTTTATGTTGTTGGAGATAAAAATCCACAATATGTGCATATGAATCTGTATATAAGTCTAGGCCCATAAAACTGATCTACTACTATTCTTTTTATATTGAATACATTACATTATCCAAACTAAATTTTTAAGAAAGGCTAAAATCCTCTTGTCCTGATATTTTTTTTTTTAGCATTTAAACCCTTGGTTAACAAAGTGTGGTTCATATACCAGGAAAATTAAGATAACTAGGCAGCGTGCATAATTATGTAGAAACTGAGGTGTTTGCCCCTAGACTTTCTGATTCATGATCTGAATTTGAAAAATACTAGCAAGTGATTAATATGCACATTACATTTTGAGAACATTGACTTATAACATATTAATGTAGATAATCTATTACCATTTATATGTATGTGGCTGATGATTCTTATATCTGTTGATTTACTCTGCAAAGTACAGTTTACCTGAGATAAAATCTGTTGGTTAATAAGTTTTTTTTTAAATTAAAAATTTAATTTGTAATAAGGGAGATTAAAAATATAACAAATGGCCTTAAAGTGTTAAAGTTAATCTAAACAAAAATATTTATCTTTTAAAGCCGTATTAAAAACATATAGAATGCAAGGAATTTTCTCTACTAGTAAAACAATTACTTGAGTAGTTTTAGCTTTCATTTAAAAATCAAATTTCCTTACACAAAGGCTTTCATTGAGTCCCCTTAAAACTCAAGCATGACATATCGACACACATTCTATATGACTGGTATCTATAATGCAATATTCACATAGAATCCTTTTTCATTGCAGCTCACTAAAAAATTATATGTCGTCCTTCACTTCTGTTTAGTCACTATCAGTAAAAACATATCCACTTAATATGTTATTTTAAACATGTTCAGTGTGTTTGGCTAAGACAAATAAGAAGAGAAAAACAGAACATGGGCAAAGAATCTCGTTTGTGATTCCTCATGGACAGTGGATGAAAAATGGTCACAAATTGTTTGATGATTCTCTAATTAAAATATTGGGTTTAATTCCTCTTACCTTCAATCTGGACTACCATCAGTGACTAACTTGAACGAATGAATGAAAACCAAAGTGATGTTCTAGGACTTCCAAGATTAGCTCACAAGAGTTATCAGAGCTCCTGCCCAGGTCTCTTGGAATATCATCTTAGGGTGTTCTGATCCGTTAGGTAAGAGGTGTGACTACTAAGAACACCATGATAAAGAGTTTACAGGATGGTCTCTGGTTGACAGTCCCTGGTGTGCCCAGGCTACTAGTCAAACCCACAAAAACACCAGGCATAAGTAAAATTACCTTGTACACTCAAATCGGTCATCTTCTCAGGGGTCCTCAGACTGCGGCCCGTGGGCCACATGAGGCGGTGTGACTGTATTTGTTCCTGTTTTGTTTTTTTACTTCAAAATAAGATATGTGCAGTGTGCATAGGAATTTGTTCATAGTTTTTTTTTTTTTTTTTTAAACTATAGTCCAGCCCTCCAATGGTCTAAGGGACAGTGACTTGGTCCCCTGTTTAAAAAGTTTGAGGACACCTGTTAGGTGAATATCGTCAAGAGATATCAAGACAGAAGAATCTCTCAACTAAGCCCTATCTAAAATATTTGACCACCAATTTTATGAGATGATGTATGTAGTGGCAGTTTTTTTTTTTTTTTTAATAAATTTATTTCAAGTTAATGTCAGGGTGCAAACAACCAGGTCAAAATATTTGATTTTGTTAGGTGGAGCCCCTCTTATGGCTATGTCCCCCACATAAGTTTCTGAGTTTACTAAATGGCAATAAAATAATGAATTGGGATTTCTCAAGTTACTTGTTTTTCATATGTCATCTGCTTTTCTCTATTCTTTCTTCTTTAAAAAAAAAATAAAATCAATTTCAGCATTTTGAAATGCTACTCTATGTACATTCCATGAAGCTAGAAATTCATTCTACTTACTTGGCTGAATTTCTGGTCAAATACCGTGTACTATTCAGTATATATCCATGGAATTGCACATGACAGGTAATATTTCATAAGGGTTTCTTTATTCTCATGCTAGTAGTTTTGTGCTGCTGAATTGCTATAAATGAATTAGGTTTTGAGAAGAATTTTGAAATATAGGATTGTACATTTTCCATTATGATGATTTTAATTAGATATAAAATTAAGCCAAGGAAGTATGAATATGCTGAGATCTAATATTTTGAAATATAATTATGTTGAAATAAAAAATTAATTTTCAACTTCTATATTAAAACACTTTGCAGTGGGATTAATATAACATAGAAAAGGCTTTCCTTTTTATTTAACATTTATCAAACATGAGATAACTCCTACTATCTAAAATAGACACTGTTCACTTGAGATCTTTTCTCTTCATGGTGTCAGATGCATGTAATAAAATATTGTTAACAGTGTATGATTAAATTCTAAAAGTTTGTCTGCTCAAGAAAATATTTTATGTTAAATCTATTTTAAGAGAAATATACCTACTTATAGATATTAAAGTTAATTCAACTACTTTAACCAGTTTCATAGTATATACTAATACATAAAAGACCAAAAAGTTTTCTTTTCTTTTTTTTCATCTGTATAGAATGGTTTTCCAATTAAATATTTCTATCAACTTGTGCCATTCCTGAGACAAGTGTAACTGTAAGATACAGAGCTAATATTTACTCAATCACTTTGAAGTTTATTGTGTTTTGTGACAGACAAAAAGAGGCAGCATAACTTGGAAACTGAGTGTAATAAATCACTACATAGTTCTTGGGAAGTTAATGGCTCTGAGCCATTAACTCAGAAAGTTTCTTCATCTTTATTTTTTATTTATTTACTTATTTTTGACATAGAGTCTCACTTTGTTGCCTTTAGTAGAAGTGCTGTGGTGTCACAGCTCACAGCAACCTCCAATACTGGGGCTTAAGCGATTCTCTTGCCTCAGCCTCCCATGTAGCTGGGACTACAGGCTTCTGCGACAACACCCAGCAATTTTTGTTGCAGTTGTCATTGTTGTTTAGTTGACCTGGGCCAGGCTTGAACCCGCCACCCCTGCTGTATGTGGTTCGGGCAGTAATCACTGTGCTATGGGCACCGAGCTGTTTCTTCATCTTTAAAATCACAATAACATCTCCTTTCAAACTAAGGATTAAGTTAAGTAACCTAAATAAAACCCATAGCATAGTTACTGGCACATGAATACTGAATAAATGACATCTATTATTATGTACTGTAGTTGCATTACTAATGCGGGGAAATGCAAGGCTATAGCAAAAGAAAACCACAGAATGTTCTACTTAAAATCCTTTTCTTATTAAGTATTATATATTTGGAATAAAAAGTCTTTCTCTCCTACACAATGTTTATTACTCTAAAATACTTAACAGAGACAATAAAATTTCCTAGATTCACTGACTCATTTCCTGTATTTTTTCTACTGTATTATAAGGCACCCAAACAAGTAGAGATTACTACCAAATTATTATTGGTGATATATTATTACACTTCATCATACACTGGTTAACTCTAAAATACTCAAATGTGTACTCAAACACACTGTCAAGAGAAATCTAAACAGAACATGCAAAAGAAAAGAAGTCTGTTTGGGGTGAGTGGAGAAAGGGAGACAGAGCTGGAATTGTGGTTTTTAAAACACAACTTTAAAAAATTATGTTTTATGTAGAATGAAACACACACACACACAATCAGACAAACATAAAAGTCTGGAAACCCTTCCATCCAAAAGATCTTTTGGCGATGTACCAAAATAATTTTATATCATAAAGATAAAATGATACAGCTAATTAAAGGAACTAGAAGAAATGCCACTCAAGAAAAAACGGATTATCTGTGATTACAGTAAGAGACAGAACTTTAATTAAAAATACCACTTGTAACAATTACATATATACATCTGAGGAACATTTTTGAACTACCATAATGGAATTTTTCTGTAAATTATTAATATTATTTTAATTTGTATGTGCATACTACTTAATATTTTGAAGGCACTGCTAAGTGGCAATTGTGTGCCTATATTATTAAAATAATTGTGGGTGTTAATTAAAATCATTTTACTATTATAAGAAAATATAATTAATATTTCACTGGCCTCTCATCCATACTAGGAGGCTACACACTGGTGAATAAATCCTTTTAACTCACTATTCGATTTATACAAGGTACGAATCTTATGCCATGGAGAGAACGTGACATTTTTATTTTCAACTCCTTCCCCTAAGAGAACTTCATATAAAAAAAAGAGGAAGGTGCTTGTTTTGACAGAAAACGACATCTGACATGTATGAGTGGGAGTATATAATACTTGGTTTGTCTTTGGACTGGACAAATCTTTTGCCTTTTAATAGAGGGGGCATATAAACAAGTCATTTCTAAGTAATGGTGTCACGCTCATCGCAATACCACTTAAGGTAACTGTTTACTTCTGCATTATTTAGCATGCTGTTTCTAAAATAATACAAAAGCTTACATTTTTGTGACATCAGAAGAGAAGAGTTTTATATGTGAATTTTCCAATAAATTAAGCTTTTTCTTTAAAATACATTTTTTCTTAAAATATGTAAAATGGTTCATTTCTCTATTTTAAGGGCACATTGTATAAGTTAATCTTTTTTTGTGATAGTGTTAGCAGTACCACTATTCCACTGGGCTTCATTCTGCTATTAAAGGAGTATCGAAACTTACAGCCTACAGTTATTTGTCAATGCAATCAATGGCTTTGAGATTCCTTGGCTCAGGCCTATCAGAATTCTCTCTTTTTCATTGCCAGTTTTTACTTCTCCCAGACACATGCCTACGAGTGAGAAATTTCCTTCCCTCTCTCTAATCACCTCTGTTAGCGATATGAGAGAATCATAAGATCAAGCTTATAGTGATTTGCTGAAAAGTAAAAACAAAGAGACTTCAAATGACATTCCTTCCTAAGAACAAGTGCCATTAACGGAAGGGAGTACTGAGTTTGTTTACCCATACAGTTCTGCCTTTTTTAGTCAAAGTGGCAAAAGAGATTTCTGGAAATAATATATTTACAGAAAGCTCTGCAATTGCTGGTTCAATGTTACTAATTTTAGGATTCATCACTGATGGCATCAGGTTATGTTTAAGCTTTTTATCTATATGGACATTCTCCTCAGAATAGCAATTTTCTTCCTTTGTATTTTGCTGGTAAGGTTTCCCATGGTGATAGATACAGGAAAGTAAGAAACCCAAATAGAACAGAATATTTTTCTTCCTGTTTTCCTCTCATTGAATAAACTTAAATTTTGTCTATGACTCTTTGAGATGAATCCCAGCTTAAATTCTGATTGGTCTCATATTTACATCATCAATCCTTTCCCTCATTATTGCTGCATTGTTATTTTTAGAGTTGTCATTGTTTCTGTACTAGTTGGCTAATCACTGTCATTGAGCGTCAATTTTAATACTGAACTCTGAAGATAACCCGCTTTCCATGTCTTCAAGGGTCTTTCATTGCTGTGCTTATTGTAGGGACAACAAAACTGCTTTGCTTTTCAGACATTAAAAAATGTTTTAAAGAAAAATAAAAGAAGTCTATGCATATCAGACAACCCTTGAATAATAACAATTCACTTAAAAATCTGGTGAACATTTGTATAATACCTTGGTTTCCAAAAATAGCTTTCAGGATGCCACTGAAAAAAGAGATTGGTTCATTTTCTATCTTTTCATTTAGTTGAAACTTCCTTGAAATTTAAAAAAAACAAAACTTTTAAAAATTATAATTTCATTAAATATGCCCCTCCATTTTGAGAATCACAGAAGCTGTATTTCAGAGACTCATCAGATTACATTATATAACATAAATTATACCATGAGCTTCTTGAGGACAGTGATTATATCTTTTTAAGTCTGTAGCCTTAATTTCATGACTGGATGGATGGCAATAGTTTAAGACCTTATAAAACATTTTCTTACTCTGAATAAATTGGCATACTAATTATAAGATAAGAGCTTGTGGTTTTGCAGAGATTCAAATACCAAAACAAACAGAATATTTTAAAAAGATGTTTAGTCACAAATGCTTAGCATTCTATTACAACTTTCTGAAAACAATCTATCGCATTTCTGCTTATATTAAGGTTATATTGTCTTTTTTGAATGTTTTTATTATTTATATCAAAAATATTTTAATAAATGTCATGGAATAAGGCATCAACAACTACTCAAATTGTATTTAATGTTTTTCAAGAATCTATCTCACATTTGAAATGCCAAGATACTGTATGTGCACTCTTGCTGTGGCAAAGGCAGACATGTAATCAAATATTATCAGGAGGCCAACACTCAGGTAGAAAACCACTGGCCTAAACAATAAACAGCTAAACATAAAACTGATAAATTACTATAAAAAAAGAAATGTATAATGGGTTATTTTGATTTATGGCATTCATTTCCATTTCACATAAGCAATCTATCTTAATACTTACTGCAAAACCTTGCATCTACTTTATTAAGTAGTACATTTCACATTTGCCTGTCCTAAAAGAGAAAGACACTACACAGGTAATGTGCAGATTGTTCTGTTTATTTTTTTTTCCCAGAAGAAAAAAGTCTATGCAAATATGAAAGAGGCAAAAATACAAGCGCTGTTTTTTCTATATTATTGACCTGAGTATTATAATCACCATTTATATAGTAATAGTCATCAATCCTTAAAGATTTAGAGACATTTCCTTTTGGTTGATTTTTTTTTCAATTTTATGTAAGGATGGATAGGCTTACTCAGGAAACTTGTTGAATTAAATACAATTAATAAAATACTCTTTTTCTTCATTTTATGTACATCTATATAAAAATTGATGAAATTATCTTTTAGTCTAGAGACTCCGTAGTTCAGTGGAAACCAATCAAGATGATAACATCAACTGACCATAAGCGTTTTCGAGGTAGATTTTGTTTCCTTTTCTATAAAAATAATTTATAATAGTTTTCTACCATCCCTACTATAAATATAATTTTACTAGGTAAAAAGAATGTGAGAGTGAGCTGAGTATCTGTGTAACAAACACATTTTGGAGGTAGTCTTATTTGAACTTTGTTTAAAAAGTATAAAATAGGTGATAGCACATTACTCCATTTTCCATTTTTTTTTCTTATGGAAAATAAAGCTCAAATAATGTTAGATTATTGGATTAATTTACATAATTAAGCAGTAGGAACAAGAGGGCAAGAGCCCAGAATTCTAAAACTTAAGTCTTATGCTCTTTAAACACACCAAGAGGTCATTACAGTGGGAAAGGTGATTAAGAAACTTACTAAAGATTTAGGCTTACAGTAACAACATCCAATTTTTGGTAAGAAATAAAAGTTAAAATTTGAGGGGTTTTATTCCAAATACTTGATTCCCTTCTAGAAACTGGAAAGCACCTAACAGTGAATTTGAAGTATCGCTCCTTAATTTAGGTCATTTTCACTTTATTCAAAAAGTTTACATTGTCAATTCTGGTGGGTTTTTTAGTTTATTTTTGTTTTTATTGTTAATTGAAAAGAATCATAAAAGAATTAGAAAATTTTACTTACTAAATAGAAATATTAACTGAACCTTGTTTTCATTGTGAAATCCTTCCTTTAGTTGAAAAGGGACTGTACTTCTTTTTTCTGAGTACATCATTAGTTAACATCATTAACATCATTAGTTGATACTAACCAGGATGTAGATATATAGTCAGATTATATATATATACACATGCAGATACACACACAGGGTGCTAAAAGAGTGTGAACATACTTTAACAAAGGAAAAAACTGTATTGAAATTGCATACTCAATATATAATGATAACAAAAGATAAATACAAATCACATTGAGCACTTCTTGGAATAGCAGAAGTCAGATGTGACTTTAGTATGACAAATCTAATACTTTTCCTTTCTTAAAAGGCATACACATTTTTGGGCACTCTCTCTGTACACAGAGGAGGTCCAGAAATAATGTTCTTTTGTTCAATATTGTTTCCTTATAACGTTGGTCAGAAAAACAGTATCAAACTCCTGATTTTTAGACAGGGTGCCAGGAACACTGTTTATGTAGAGTCTACACATTCTCCCCATGTCTTAATGGGTTTCTCCAGCTGGTCCAGTTTCCTCCCACATCCCAAAGATATGCATGTGAGGTTAACTGACATGTCTAAAAGTCCCGGTCTGAGTGAGTGAGAGTGTGTGAGAGTGTGACAGTGTGTGAGAGTGTGTGTGTGTGTGTGTGTGTGTGTATGTGTGAGCCCTGCGACAGGATGGCAGAATAGAACTGTCCAGAATCACTTCCTGCCTTCTCCCTGAGTGTGTGTGTGTGTGTGTGTGTGTCTGTGTGTCTGTGTGTAGTAAGCCCTGGGATGGTGTAATGGAACTGAACAGAATCCCTTCCTGCCTTCTCCCTGTGTGTGTGTGTGTGTGTGTGTGTGTGTATGTGAACGTGTCTGTGTGTCTGTGTGTAGTAAGCCCTGGGATGGTGTAATGGAACTGAACAGAATCCCTTCCTGCCTTGTTCCCTGACCTGCTGGGATAGGTCTGGCTGTCAGGGACCCTGAACTGGAATCAGCAGGTAAATAATTATCTTACTTGTTTTTATTAATCTTTCTTAAATGTGAGTAAAACTCACATTTATTTCAATGTTTAATGTTAGAAGTGTTTTGAGTCTTCATTTAGAAGTTTGGTGATATCTTTGTGAACAGAAATGTGCCAGAGGAACTTAACTCTTAATTTTACCAATTACACTTTGATAAATTGGTTTCATTGTATGTTGTTTTACTAAAGGTCGTTTCCCAGAAAATACCTATAACGTTTAATTGTGACTTATTGTATTTGTAACACCTTAGCTTTGTACCTATTTATGTAGTAGCTACTAATGGATAAATACATAACTCTGACTATAATAAAAACAAGTTAAAATAAAATTATATGCCAAACAATAACTTGACTATTTATCTCGTTTTAATGATTAATTCTCAGAGATCGGACATATATTGAGAGTAAAGGATTTCTATTAGAGTTATACCCACTTTACCCCAGTGGTTTTCAACAAAAGTCATTTTTGCCCCCAGGTGATGACATTTTCAAAGTCTAAATATGCACTTTTTATTGTGAGAATTGGCAGGTTGTTACTATACCTAACAGCTACAAACCAAGGATATTACTAAGCAGTCCACAATATGCAGGACAGCCATAAATATCATTAGTGGAAAGACTGAGAAACACTAGCCCCAAATAGCTCTTTATTGTGAATTACAAGTGACATGGATTTACATAGCCTAAATTATTAGACATGTCTGCCTCACAGTCAGGGCATGATGTCCAAACTATACGGCTACCTCCAACTATAAGAAGGGTCATTCACTGGCAAAATAAACCAAAAGCAGTCCTCTTGATGCATGAATATACATATTTGTTCCTTTAGCATTCAAACCAATGTTAGTGTGGTGAGACATTGTATCAGCTTAGCAAAGCACAAAGTTCTAATAAACTTTTCATTGATTTTAATCTGCAGAATTCAAATTTTTGTGATTCTATGGCATTTGAAAACACATACAAAATAATAAAAAATAACAATAAAAGAAAATAATATCCACTGAAATTTTAATGTCCTCAAATTCTGATTTCTTTTACTCGTGAACATGAAATAGTAACCATCTGGACTGAAAAAGGAAATAATAATATTTCTCATTTCTAAAAAATAAAACAAAACAAAACAATCAGCAATAACCATAAGCATAAAGAAATAAACTTCACCAGATTTTCTCCCCTATTGCTTGAGCCTGGGGATACCCTGACAGGCTGACAAGTCTGAGATATGAATATAAACTTTGATTGTGATTTAATAAAAAATACTATTTTATTTTACTTTTTATTTCAGTTCATTAATATTTTTAATTTGCACACTGCCAAAAGCATTATGGTCTCTTTCAGTTAGAAACAAATTAAACGCTCAGGGAAGGAAAAAACTACTTCATAAGAAAAGGTCCTTCCTCAGCTTGTCAAGAGAGGCATTCCAAATTACTAGAACAATAGACAGCAAATCTCTGCTACATACCATACCTATTCTGTGCTGCATTGCCGTTCTTAAATATACAGGCATCCTTCAGAGGCTACAATGGATTATAATACAAGTTAAACTGTCATTTTTTTTTCTGAGTTTATCCACTGATCCCCAAATAATGCAAATTTTCTAGTTCCCTCTGAGCAACTGAAACTCAATAACATGCCATAACTGCCCAAGAAATGCCTCAAAAGTAGTCTGTTAAGGTAACAACTTTTTTAAATTTCATAAAATATTAATTTTTGGTATGTATTAATAGTTTTCAATAGATTGTGGGATTACTATAGTGACAAAAAGAACTGGAAAGATGATGCCCATCATAGTTGAGAAGTAGTGTAAGAAGATGATAAAGAAATTATTTGCTAAATTAGCCATCACTCTTATTCAACTTGACTTGCTCTAATCCCTGTTAATAATCCTAATCTTTAGCACTCATTCATTTATGCATAATCTTTTAAGTAACTGTAAATGGGCAAGATTATTCTATTTGGTTAATGATCCATCAACTGATATCCATATATGGTTCTTTAGAAATGAAATAATCATGGTCGTTCAGCTTGTTTCTCCTGGATATATTCAAGAAAAATAAGTGTTTGTTCATAATCTGTATTTTCCTAAGAAAAAATCTGAAAGATATAAATTCTTCTTGTGTTTTGTAAAACAACAAAGAATCAAAGATCAAGAAAATTAGAGTTGAAAGGGGAATAATTGTTCTGATCACCCTGGAATGAAATAAGATGTATCATCAATGTCATTTGCCCTCCTGTCTCTAGACTTCATGTTATCCATTAAGAAGGGCAGCAGGAAATGTGAGCCAGGCCTCTGCCCTTGATTAATTATAGTAAAAAAAAAAGAAAAAAGGACTATAAACATTTGGGAAAAATTATGAAATTATGACAACAGTTTTATCATGCCAAGTGTGAAATACAAGTGCTCAAATCATAAATAAATAGTATTCAAGGCCAAGGGATATTTGTTTGTGATGGTGTGCGGCATTATAGAAGACCCAAAATTGAGCTGGCCCTTGGAAGGATGGACTTAGAAAAATAAATACAAGGTCTCAATTATGCTCTTTCCATGACAAGGACAGTGTAAGACATGAGAACAGAATATTGGTAAGAACTAATCTTCAGCATGATGTTGGCATATTTCAATAAAATTATAGACACTTGTCTCCAATTTTACAATTCAGGGCTTTGGTGTGAGTTACGTTCAGAGACTTCCTCATTAATCATGGGATTTCCTCCTCCAAAATGTGTCTCTACCGCTGAGGTGTTCTCAAAAGAACTTCTAGGAGGGTGATTACCCGCACTACTTTTAACCACCAGTGAGCCGGTTTTATATTCAAAATAGAACACCCTGTGCCTGAAGTAGCTTTTACAGATAGATATATGGCTCAATGACCAAAAAAACTTTTTAGAATGTGAGGGCCATTTAAACAAAAAAAATATTGAATACAAATTAAATACAGATACAGAGACAAGGGACACAGATTTGCTTCACTGAATCTTCCTATGTTTAAAGCTGACATGAAGTTTCACTTTTTACTCTTTTTTTTTTTTTTTAGAGACAGAGTCTCACTTTATGGCCCTCTGCAGAGTGCCGTGGCCTCACACAGCTCACAGCAACCTCCAACTCCTGGACTTAAGCGATTCTCTCGCCTCAGCCTCCCGAGTAGCTGGGACTACAGGCGCCCGCCACAACGCCCGGCTATTTTTTGGTTGCAGTTTGGCCGGGGCCGGGTTTGAACCCGCCACCCTCGGTATATGGGGCCGGCGCCTTACCGACTGAGCCACAGGCGCCGCCCATTCACTTTTTACTCTTAATTGATATAAATGCAACTCTTATCATAGGACTATTGCATATATTGTCTCATAATTGTTTTTAGAGGAGAGTCACTACATTAATATATTTTTGCATAATTTTTACATAACAAGATCAGGTGCTCTGGTAAGTTACGGCAACACTAAATACTAATGCAAAGTCAACCTGAGAGTTGTAAGGAATGATATAGGGTCTTGTCTACAGTCATACAATTCTTGGCAAATTAAAAAAAAAAAAATTAACAGTTCATATAATTGGCATGCAACTTATTTAGGCACACAGATATTAAAAAAATGTAAATTATAATGACTATTACAATATTTGTTATTTTAAACCAGTAAATAAGATGTTGATGCTCAGTAATGTAACTGAAACTAACAGTTTTATAGTATAGCACAGAACTATATAATCGTTTCAGTTACATTACTGAAACAACCAAAGCTGTACTATATTTTGTTGGCATCTTATGGCTAAAATGGTTCAGATTATGTCAAAAAAAAAAAAGTGAAATAAATAAGGAAACACTATAAAACTGCCAAAAATAAAAATACTAATTTAGAATTTGAAATGGGGAAAATTTTTCTAAACATGACATGAAATCCAAAAACTGTAAGAGATAAATTATAACTACATAAAATCTTTTGAGTGGCAAAATACATCATAAATACAGTTGAAAAACAAAAATGTCTGGATTTTATATATAATTTTGTATATTATATATTATGTACTATATATTATATATGCAATTATGTATTATGTACTATTTATATAATATATAGTATATATTATATATAACTATATATAGTATACATAGACTATAGTACTATAGTATATAGACTATAATATATATATACTATATAGTCCATATATACAATATATATAAACAATATAGTATATAGACTATTAGTATATATAATATAGTCTATATACAATATATGTACTATATATTATATATTATATAATATACAGTATAGATACATATTATATATTATATATCGTGTGTATATGCTGTATATCACATATATATATGAAATTACATTTTTTTATATATATATATATATATATATATATATATATATATAGAGAGAGAGAGAGAGAGAGAGAGAGAAAGAGAGTGGAGCAAGCTGGCCAGATAGAACCCTTAAGCCATGCCTGTCTCCCTCTCCCTCTGCAGGAACATCAATTTCAACAACTATTCACACAAGTAAGCACCTTAAGAATGAAAAATCAGGTGAGTGTTCACAGTATCCGGTTTTAATACTATAGCAAGGAATGGGGGCTCTGGAGAGGGCAGAAAATACTGTCTTACTTTGCCTAACCACCCCTCGCCCATCCCCAGCAGTACCCTGCCAGTGCCCTGGGTAGAGAAAGAATCTGTATGCCAGGAGGAAGCGGAGTGAAGTGATTGTGGGACTTAGCACTGGAACTCAGGATCACCCTATCACAGAGGAATACAACACAGGGCAGAATTCTTCCTGCACTAAAAGTATCTCCATTCTTGAGATATTTTACTAAGAAGAATGTTCTTCAACTCCATCCAGGTAAATACAAAACACAGATAGTCTCCATCTTTACTAAGGCTGAATAGTATTCCATGGTATATATATACACCACAGTTTATTAATCCATTCATGGGTTGATGGGCACTTGGATTGTTTCCACATATTTGTGATTGTGAATTTAGCTTATATAAATATTTAAGTGGAAATGTTCTTATAATTAATTTTTCTTTTTTTCTTCTTGGTAGATACTTAGTAATGGGATTGCAGAATCAAATGGAAGGTCTATTTTTTAACTCTCTGAGGATTCTCCAAACTTCCCTCCAACAGCTGTATTAATTTGCAATCCCACCAACAATGTGTAAGTGCTCCCTTCTCTATGCACCTTTGCCAATATCTGCAGCTTGGAGACTTTGTGATGTGGGCTATTCTCACTGGTGTTAGGCTATAGCTCAAGCTGATTTTGATTTTCATTTCTCTGATGCTTATGAACGACAAGCATTTTCTCATGTGTTTGTTGGCCATCCTTCTGTCTTCTTGAGAAAAGGTTTGTTCATGTCCCTTGCCCCAGGATAATCAGGCTGTTTGCTCTTTCCTATTAATTTGTTTGAATTCTCTATAGATTCTGGTCATAAGCCCTTTGTCAAAATCATTACATAAAAATATCTTCTCCCATTCTGAAGGCTGTCTATTTGCTTTGTTTATAGATTTACCACTTTTATTCAACATAGTATTGAAAGTTCTAGCCAGAGAAATCAGGAGAGAGGGAGAGAGAGAGGGAGGGAGAGAAGGAAGGAGGTACGGAGGGAGGGAGGGCAGGCATCCAAACTGAAAGAGAGGTCAAATGATCTCTTTACTCATCATATGATTTTATACAGACAAAACCTTAAGTCTCCAAAGGACTCCTAGATTTGATAAATGAATTCGAAAAAGTCTCAGGTTACAAAATCAATGTAGAATAATCAGTAGCATAACTAGGCTGATAATCAAAGAACTACATATCATTTCCAATAGCTAAAAATCAATCTGCCCGGGCGGCGCCTGTGGCTCAGTGAGTGGGGCGCCGGCCCCATATGAGGGTAGTGAGTTCGGACCCAGCCCCGGCCAAACTGCAACAGAAAAATAGCCGGGCGTTGTGGTGGGCGCCTGTAGTCCCAGCTGCTTGGGAGGCTGAGGCAAGAGAATCGCGGAAGCCCAAGAGTTAGAGGTTGCTGTGAGCCGTGTGATGCCCCACTCTACCCGAGGGCCGTACAGTGAGACTCTGTTTCTACAAAAAAACAAACAAACAAAAAAAAAAAATCAATCTGCCCATCAACCCATGAATGGATTAATAAATTGTGGTATATGTATACCATGGAATACTATTCAGCATTAAAAATATGGAGACCTTACCTCTTTTATATTTACATGGGTGGAGCTGGAAAATATTCTTCTTAGTAAAGTATCTCAGGAATGTAAAAAAAAATCCAATGTACTCAGTACCACAGTGTAACCAATTTATAATCACTCACACTTGCATATGGAAAAATGAAACACAACTATAGCCTAGGATGAAGGAGGAAAGAGGAGTGAGAGGGGAGGGGAGGTGGGTGGGTCGATAGAGGGAGCGTTAGTAGGGGGACCACACCTATGGGGAACATTGCAAGTAGAGGTTGGATCTATCATGTGTAGAACTCAAATGATTTAATGCGGTAATTGGGTAAATGAAGTGAAGGCTATGTTGATTAGTAGGATGTAAGCACTCCAATTTGTACAAATAATCAACACATTGAATCCCATAATGGCATAAATGTATTTATGATCTATGTACAAATGATCTAATAAAAAAATTGCAAAAAATAAAAACCAATCTGTATAAAGAAATCTACAAAACACTGATGAAAGAAATCATAGATGACAAAAACAAATGGAAAAACATCCCATTCTCATGGACTGGAATAATCAATATTGCTTAAATGACAATACTACCTAAAACAATGTACAAATATAATGCAATTCCTATCAAAATACTAAGGTTATTTTTTACAGAGTTAGAAAAAGCAATCCTGCAATTTGAATGGAAGCAAATAACAGGCAAGATAGCAAAAGCAGTCCTAAGCAAAAAGAGTAAAGCCAGAGACATCACATACCTGACCTGAAATTATACTATAATAAGATTAGAGTAGTCAGAGCAGCAAGGCACCAGTATAGAAATGGACACAAGATCAGTGTAACAGAATAGGAAACCTATAAATAAAGACATATATATACAACTAACTGGTCTTTACAAAACAGATAAAAACATATGTCACCTGGGCCTCCGCATGTCCTGACCAGGAACTGCAGGAGCCATGCAACCCCACGTCCTCCCTCCTGTACCATCCCTACCTCCACACTGGCCTACTTGTCTGGCCAGGGACTCTGGTAGACGCGTGCCCTCCAGAGCCCTCCCTGCCTCTGCGTGGAGCCCTTCTCCTGGCCAGAGATTGCTGAAGCCTTGGGCTCTCTGTGCCAAAGTCACTGGGCACCAGGCACTCTCAGAACCATGTGCACCACCCCCAGCCCTGTTGCTGGATCTGGGTGTTTCACACTCCAGAGTTGCTTCCACAACTAGAACTCCCTGGCTGGGGCAGTCCCAGAAAAGCTACACAGGGTAACTCCCTACAAAGATCCAACAACAATAGAGTGATCCCTGGGTCTAATCTCAGAGAGACACCACCCCAACTCTGAGGATGGCCAGAGGCAACAGTGAAAAACAATCATGAGACAAAATCAAAGGAAATACTCGGCAGTATGAATAATCCGAGTAGATCAACTCCTCCAAGGATCAATGGGGCAGACACAGTAGAAGATCCCATGCACAAACAAATAGCTGAGATGTCAGAAATTGAATTCAGAATCTGGATAGCAAATAAGATTGAATTAGAATTTCAAGCAGTAACCCAAAAGATGTCTCAAGAATTCAACAAATTCAAAGATGAAATGACCAAAAATTTTGACAAATTGAGACAAGAAGTTGCAGCCATCAAAGATCTGAGAAACACAGTAGAATCCCTCAGTAACAGAATGGAGCAAGAGGAAGAAAGGATTTCTGACATTGAAGACAAAGCTTTCAAATGCTCAAAGAGGAAGAGAAATGAAGGGCAAAAACAGATCACTCTCTCAGAGAGCTCTGGGATAATTCAAAGAAAATCAATATTCGTCTTATAGGGATCCCTGAAAGTGACAAAGTGGCTTCACAAGGCACAGAGTCTCTTCTCCATGAGATTATGAAAGAGAATTTTCCGGACATGCCAAGAGATTTTGAAATTCAGATAGCAGACAGTTTCAGAACTCTAGCACAACTCAATCCAAATAAGACATCCCCCAGACACATCATAATCAATTTCACTAAAGTTAATATGAAGGAGAAAATTCTGAAAGCTGCCAGTCGAAAGAAAAACATCACCTACAAGGGGAAGAATATTAGAGTAACTGCAGGTGTCTCTACTGAAACCTTTCAAGGTAGAAGAGGATGGTCATTGACTTTTAATCTCCTAAAACAAAATGACTTTAAACCCAGGATCCTATACCCAGCTAAACTGAGTTTAATTTATGACAGAGAAATTAAATAGTTCAATGACATTCACATGTTGAAGAAATTTGCCATAACTAAACCAGCTCTCCAGGATATTCTCAGACCTATCCTTCATAAAGACCAGCATAACCCTCCACCACCAAAGTAAACCCACCCAGAAAATTTTGATCAAATTCCAACTTCCATAGTTGCAAAAGGATTAAAAATATCCACTGGACTTTTGAAAGGCTTATCAATATTCTCAATTAATGTGAATGGTTTAAATTGTCCTCTAAAGAGGCACAGGTTGGCTGACTGTATACAAAAACTCAAGCCAGATATCTGCTGCATACAAGAATTGCATCTTACGTTAAAAGACAAATATAGACCCAAGGTGAAGGGATGGTCATCTATAATCCAGGCAAATGGAAAGCAGAAAAAAGCAGGTGTTGCAATCCTATTTGCAGATGCAATAGGCTTTAAACCAACAGAAATAAGGAAAGATAAGGATAGACACTTCATATTTGTTAAAGGTAATACTCAATATGATGAGTTTTCAATTATTAATATTTATGCACCAAACCAGAATGCACCTTAATTTATAAGAGAAACTCTAACAGACATGAGCAACTTGATTTCCTCCAGTTCCATGGTAGTTGGAGATTTTAACACCCCTTTAGCAGTGCTGGATAGATCCCCCAAAAAGAAGCTAAGCAAAGAAATTTTAGATTTAAACTTAACAATTCAACAACTTGACTTAACAAACATCTACAGAACATTTCATCCCAACAAAACTGAATACACATTCTTCTCATCAGCCCACAGAACATATTCAAATATCAACCACATCCTAGGCCACAATCTAACCCTAGCAAATTTAAGAAATTAGAAATTATTCCTTGCATCTTCTCAGACCATCATGGAATAAAAGTTGAACTCAACAACAACAGAATCTGCATACCCATACAAAAACATGGAAGCTAAACAACTTTATGCTGAAGGATAGATGGATTATAGATGAGATTAAGAAGGAAATCACCAAATTTTTGGAACAAAACAACAATGAAGACACAAATTATCAGAACCTCTGGGATACTGCAAAGACAGCCCTAAGAAGGAAATTTATAACACTGCAAGCCTTTCTCAAGAACAGAAAGAGAGGAAGTTAATAACCTAATGGGACATCTCAAGCAACTGGAAAAGGAAGAACATTTCAACCTGAAACCCAGAAGAAAAGAAATAAACAAAATCAGAGCAGAATTAAATGAAATTGAAAACAGAAGAATTATACAACAGATCAATAAATCCAAAAGTTGGTTTTTTGAAAAGATCAATAAAATAGATAAACCTTTGGCCAACCTAACCAGGAAAAAAAAAGAGTAAAATCTCTAATTTCATCAATCAGAAATGGTAATGATGAAATAACAACAGACCCCTCAGAAATTCAAAAAATCCTTAACGAATACTATAAGAAACCCTACTCTCAGAAATATGAAAATCTGAAAGAAATCGACCAATACTTAGAAGTACGTCACCTACCAAGACTTAGCCAGAACGAAGTGGAAATGTTGAACAGGCCTATATCAAGTTCTGAAATAGCATCAACTATACAAAATCTCCCTAAAAAGAAAAGCCCAGGACCAGATGGCTTTACGTCAGAATTCTACCAAACATTTAAAGAAGAACTAGTACCTATATTACTAAACTTCTTCCAAAATATAGAAAAATAAGGAATATTACTCCACACATTCTACGAAGCAAACATCACCTTCATCCCCAAACCAGGGAAAGACCCAACAAGAAAAGAAAATTATAGACCAATATCACTAATGAATATTGATGCAAAAAATACTCAATAAGATCCTAACAAACAGAATCCAACAACACATCAAAAAAATTATACACCACGACCAAGAGGGATTTATCCCAGGGTCTCAAGGCTGGTTTAATATACATAAATCTATAAATGTAATTCAGCACATAAACAAACTAAAAAATAAAGACCATATGATTCTCTCAATTTTTTCAACACAGAAAAAGCTTTTGATAATATCCAGCATCCCTTCACGATAAGAACACATAAGAAAATTGGTATAGAAAGGACATTTCTTAAACTAATAGAGGCCATCTACAGCAAACCCACAGCCAATATCGTATTGAATGGAGTTAAATTGAAATCATTTCCACTTAGAGCAGGAACCAGGCAAGGTTGCCCATTGTCTCCATTGCTCTTTAACATTGTAATGGAAGTTTTAGCCATTGCAATTACAGGTGATCAAGGGTATCCACATAGGGTCAGAAGAGATCAAACTTTCACTTTTTGCAGATGATATGATCATATATCTGGAAAACACTAGGGATTCTACTACAAAACTTTAGAAGTAATCAAGGAATACAGCAATGTCTCAGGCTACAAAATCAACACCCATAAATCTGTAGCCTTTATATATACCAACATTAAACAAGCTAAAAATATAGTCCAGGACTCTATTCCTTTCACAGTAGTGCCAAAGAGGATGAAATATTTGGGTGTATACCTAACAAAGGATGTGAAAGATCTCTATAAAGAGAACTATGAAACTTTAAGAAAAGAAATAGCTGAAGATGTTAAAAAATGGAAAAACATACCATGATCATGGCTGGGAAGAATAAACATTGTTAAAATGTCTATACTACCCAAAGCAATATATAATTTTTTTTTTTTTTTTTGGCCGGGGCTGGGTTTGAACCCGCCACCTCCGGCATATAGGACCAGCGCTCTACCCCTTGAGCCACAGGCACTGCCCACAATATATAATTTATTGCAATTCCTATTAAAGCTCCACTGTCATACTTTCAAGATCTTGAAAAAATAATACTTCTTTTTATATGGAATCAGAAAAAACCTCGAATAGCCAAAACATTACTTACAAATAAAACAAAGCGGAGGAATCATGCTACCAGACCTGAGACTGTACTATAAATAGATAGTGATCTAAACAGCATGGCACTGGCACAAAAACAGAGAAGTAGATGTCCGGAAAAGAATAGAGAACCAAGAGATGAATCCAGCTACTTACCGTTATTTGATCTTTGACAAGGTAATTACAAACATTCAGTGGGGAAAAGATTCCCTATTTAACAAATAGTGCTGGGTGAACTGGTTGGCAATCTATAAAAGACTGAAACAGGACCCACACCTTTCACCATTAACTAAGATAGACTCTCACTGGATAAAAGATTTAAACTTAAGACATGAAACTATAAAAATACTTGAAGAAAGTGCAGGGAAAACTCTTGAAGGAATCGGCCTGGGTGAATATTTTATGAGGAGGACTCTCCAGGCAATTGAAGTAGTATCAGAAATACATTATTGGGACCTGATCAAACTAAAAAGCTTCTGCACAGCCAAGAACATAGTAAGTAAGGCAATCAGACAGCCCTCAGAATGGGAAAGAATATTTGCAGGTTATACCTCTGATAAAGGTTTAATAACCAGAATCCACAGAGAACTCAAACGTATTAGCAAGAAAAGAATAAGTGATTCCATCTCAGGGTGGGCAAGGGACTTGAAGAGAAAATTCTGTAAAGAAAACAGATGCACAATTTACAAACACATGAAAAAAAGCTCATCATCCTTACTCATCAGAGAAATGCAAATCAAAACTACTTTGAGATATCACCTAACCCCAGTAAGAGTAGCTCACATAAAAAAAAGTCCCCAAACCAGAGATGTTGGCATGGATGTGGAGAAAAGGGCACACTTCTACACTGCTGGTGGGAATGCACACTAATACGTTCCTTCTGGAAGGATGTTTGGAGAATACTTAGAGACCTAAAAATAGACCTGCCATTCGGTCCTATAATTCCTTTACTAGGTTTATGCCCAGAAGACCAAAAATCACAATATAACAAAGACATCTGTACCAGAATGTTTATTGCAGCCCAATTCATAATTGCTAAGTCATGGAAGAAACCCATGAATGGACTAGCAAATTGTGGTACATGTATACCATGGAATATTATGCAGCCTTAAAGAAAGATGGAGACTTTACCTCTTTACTTCTTCTTAGCAAAGTATTTCAGGAATGGAAGAAAAAGTATCCAATGTACTCAGACCTACTATGAAACTAATTTATAGCTTTCACATGAAGACTATAACCCAACTATAGCACAAGAATATGGGGAAAGGGCCAAGGAAGAGGAAGGGAGGGGGGAAGTTAGAAAGGAGGGAGAGTAATGGGTGCGGCCACACCTATGGTGCATCTTAGAATGGGTTCAGGCGAAACTTACTAAATTTAGAATACAAATGTCTGTATACAATAACTAAGAAAATGCCATGAAGGCTACGTTGAACAGTTTTATGAGAATATTTCAGATTGTATATGAAACCAGCACATTGTACCCCTTGATTGCACTAATGTACACAGCTATGATTTAACAATAAAAAAAAGAAAACATATGCTGGGGAGAGGACATCCTATTTAAGGAATGGTGCTTGTTAAATCATACAGTCATATGAAGAAAGAAACTGGATCCTTAGCTCTCACTGTACATGTTTCTATTTTTCTAGAAAAATAGAAACAAGTAGAATAAGTACTTAAATGTAAGACTTGAAACTATAAAAATTCTAGAACAAAAACTAGGTAAAGCTCTTCTGGACATTGACTTATCTGGCATCTATGAGTAGGACTCCATATGGAAATGTAACAAAAATAAATGAGACTTGATTAAACTAAACAGCTTCTGTACATTAAAAGAACTAATTAGGAGAGTTGATACATGAAGTGTTATCATTGCAGAATCCTGAGGCTACATTGACAAAGACATTAATGAACTTGCACTTTCAATTCCCAAAATTACATCACTATCTCTTAGCAAACCATGGACTTTTCCTATCAACTTGACAAATCTTGGGTATTGAGGTAAAAAATTATTCAATTTTTATTTTAAAAAGAGTATCATTCAAGCAAAATAACACTCAAAGAAAACCTGACGATATCTCTTGTAATTAGGCATTCCTTTCCCTCAAAGTTTTTTCTAGAAGGAAATATCTTTCTGAGAAGCAGATGACTTCAAGACAATCAAGAAGCAAGACAGAAGCCAGCCACTCTAGTCTTCGGAATAACACATATAATCACTACATGGTTACCAAAGTATGCAACCTAGTTAATTTGATTTGTTAGAATCTAGGTGGCAAACAGAAATCACTCACAATGTTTTACTGACAGCTCACCCCTTTTAAACAGTATAGACATGTCATAGAATACCCACAAAATTATGGCAGAATTAATCTTCTATGAGAATCTATTCCCAGAACCTCCTTGGTTATCTCCATTTTTATCTTATTCCACCAAAGACCCCACTGTCAGATATCCACATGGTAACACTGAGATGCCAAGCTTTTAAGTGTCCTCCATATCTCCAAGCCAGTGCACATCTCCAGGATGTAAAGGGTACCTTAGAAGCAACGAAGGATGCTTAAGCGGAGTTCCCATTCAAGATTGAAGGCTAGGTATCTGTAGGCAGCGCAGTGTAAATTGTTCCATCTATGCACCTGTTAGCATAGCTCCAATCCCTTAAATCCACACATTACTACTTACCATAGTACCTTCAGGAAGATGCTGTGATTTTTTTAAGTATGATTTTTAAAAATCATTTTAGTTATCTATATGGCCCATTGTAAAAAAAAAAAAAAAAAATTTTTTTTTTTGAGACAGAGTCTCACTTTATCACCCTTGGTAGAGTGCTGTGGCATCACAGCTCACAGCAACCTCCAACTCCTGGGCTTAGGCAATTCTCTTGCTTCAGCCTCCTGAGTAGCTGGGATGCTACTCCCCCACCACAATGCCTGGCAATTTTTTGTTGCAGTCGGCCAAGTTCGAGTTCAAACCTGCCATCCTCAGTAATGAGGCCGGGGCCAGGGCCATACCCACTGAGCCACAGGCACTGCCCCTCCACATTGTAAAATTTTATATAACGTGAGTACATAAGAAAAATAAATATTCAGAGCAATTGATGGTGGTTGTAGCAAAAAGCTGTACATGTAAAAAAAAGCAAAAATGCCTGTGTCTGCTATCATTAATACCTGAAAATCAGTAGTCATTTGAGAAAAACTGCTCTCTGTTAGTAATAGAGTTATTTTATTTGGAGAAAGTTTTTTTTAATTTATTTTTTATTTTATTTTATTATTAAATCATAGCTGTGTACATTAATGTGATCATGGGGCACCATACACTGGTTTTATAGACCGTTTGACACATTTTCATCACACTGGTTATCATAGCCTTCCTGGCATTTTCTTAGTTATTGTGTTAAGACATTTACATTCTACATTTACTAAGTTTCACATGTACCCTTGTAAGATGCACTGCAGGTGCAATCCCACCAATCACCCTTCCTCTGCCCCCCTTCCCCCTCTCTCCTCCCTTTCCTCCTTCCCCCTATTCTTAGGTTATAACTGGGTTATAGCTTTCATGTGAAATCCATAAATTAGTTTCATAGTAGGGTTGAGTACACTGGATACTTTTTCTTCCATTCTTGAGATACTTTACTAAGAAGAATATGTTCCAGCTCCATCCATGTAAACATGAAAGAGGTAAGGTCTTCATCTCTCTTTAAAACAGCATAATATTCCATGGTGTACATATACCACAATTTATTAATCCATTCGTGGATCGATGGGCACTTGGGCTTTTTCCATGACTTAGCAATTATGAATTGGGCTGCAATAAACATTCTGGTACAATGAGTAAAATCCAAGTATCGGGGACTTGAGTTTAATAACAATAGCTAAATACAGATGAACCAACATATTCCATATCCATGAAAAAAAAAAGCAAATTAATAGTCAAAGATACTTACTTGACACTGAAGTAATATTAACGTGAGACTAATGAAAACAAAAGTTTGTAAGGTTACTAAAATGCATACTCAATTTTTTTTCAAAAAATTAAATGGACTATATAATTTTCCATATTATAATTCCATATTTCCCTAATTCTTATTTGTTTCTGAAATTGTAAATGACATCTTCCACTATATGTCTCCAATTTTCACAGAAGGTAACCTAGTTCATCAACAACTAGAAATCAGGAATGACCTCAGAAAGACACCTTCATATGTTTGGATATGTTTGTGGGCAACTTCTAAAGGAATACATCTCCCTGTGAGCTTAGGGTTTGTATTGCAGATTCAGTGTTCAGCCTTGGGCAGAGTGGCCATTGCTTTCGTGCTCTCTAGAAAGGGGTGAGGATGAGACCTGGGGCCATCACCTGCCACTGTAGAGCTTTCCTGGAATCAGGAATACACAATACTCATTAAACAGTAAGTCCAGTGCTCTGAGTGCCCAAAATAAAAAGGTAACACACAAAAACAGAATAATAAATAGGAAGTTTCTGAAAATTAGAAAAACACAATTTGGTATTATTTTTATTTTGGTGAACACCTGGAGAGGAACTGCTTGATTTAGGATAGGAGGAAGGAAATCACACAGGGAATGTGTGCTTAATTAACCACAAAACATTCCTTCGATATATTAGTACTGTGATAGATAAGACAACGTCAGATTTGTTTGCATCACTATTCAGATTGTTTTCATAAAGGCATTTTTAATATTCTATGTCAGATAAGAATGACTAAAATAAGAAAAACAGTAGATTATTTAATTTCTACTAAGAGACCATTCTTCTCTGCAGTCCACTTACCCCATTTCCCTGAAAATAAGACATTCTCCAAAAATAAGACCTACTTACAGGAAAGATAAGACGTCCCCTGAAAATAAGACCTAGTGCATCTTTGGGAGCACACCTTAAAATAAGACACTGTCTTATTTTCAGGGAAACAGGGTATTAATGCTATTGGAGGCCAACTCTTCAGGACTATTACTAGCAAACATGTGAGTCCTATGCTACCCTGAGGGAAAAACAATTACTTTTTTTTTTTTTTTTTTTTTTTGCTTAATGCCAGGGAAATTGCTCAAACACTAGTAGTCCTTCCAAAATAGATCATGCTGCCTTGTGAAGGTTTTTTGGACTCCATCTCGAAGATAAAATTAGGTGAGAGAAATAAGCACATACTTGGTGAATAGGAAATTATTGTGGGGATGTAACATTTCACGTTGGACTAAATCCCTGATACAGGGACTCTGATTCTTACAAGTAGAATAAAATTATTGAGATGAATTTGAATATCCCATAATTTTAGGGACTACTTATGACTCACATGAAGTACCCCATGAGACATAATTTGGTGTGCCCCTTCCTTATTAATAAATTTAAATTCTTTCATTTCCAGGTAATGGTATAAAATTGTTTTTTATCTCTAGTACTATGTGTGAAGTAGTTATGTTTAACTAGTGAACTGCTGTAGAAATGAAGTTAGCTGGCCTGGTGGTGTCATTTAAATTGGTATGACTCTTAAAAAGAAATACCATAGGGAGACTTCTACTATGAAAGGCAAAAATAAAAAGCCAAAGACATAGGAGGGATTGTTTCAGGTTATTCTAAAAGTAAGGTAAGAGCTGAACGTATTTAACTCTGAGCACCACACCAAAATAAAACCATAAAGACACAGTCACTCTTGTAATTTAGGATACGATTGTAATATGTCCTTTAACACGGATTGTTGCTTAATGACAGTTAAGATTAAAAACTTTAAAATATTTGGGCGGCACCTGTGGCTCAAGAAGTAGGGTGCTGGTCCCATATGCCGGAGGTGGCGGGTTCAAACCCAGCCCCGGCCAAAAAAAAAAAAAAAACTTTAAAATATTCTTACAAGAATGGCTGTTCATTTTTCAATTGGAAAGTAGACCATTTTGAATTGAGATGTGTCCTATATATTAAATGTTTTAGTATATATTTTCTCAAAGCCTTTACATTGAAGTTTAGGTTATTTGCTAGGAAAAAAAAAATTAGAGGTAATCCAGATTATTTGGTAAAGGTAAGGAAAGAACTATTTCAAGGTCAAAAATAAAATCGTCAAAATATGACTACTGAAACATGGCTGTAGATTTCAGAATTACCCAAAGGCTGTAGTCCCCAGTGTGCCCTGGTCTATTTGATTAGTGTGGACGGGCTTTATGCTACAGTAACAAAACAAAACAAACAAGCAACTCAGCAGCTTAAGACAACAATTTATTTCTCATTCATATAAGCAAGCTATAGAACTGGGAGAATCTTCACAACAGCTGTCTTCCATCCGGAGACTCAGAGGTCAGGAGGATTCAATCACGTGTCTCTACTATCTCAAACAGATGCCTCCTCTGTAATCTCCTCCGCAGAGGAACAGTGATTCTGAAAAACCACCCAGAAGCTTTTCACCTCCTCTGTACAGAAGGGATGAAGTCCACTTTTATTTTTCCCTTGGCCAGTAGCAATCCCATGGCCCCTCCTAACTGCAAGGTGGAGGGAAAATATAATCTCCTTATATTCAACAAAGAATAGAAAACCCGGATACTGATGGACACTAACAGTATCTCTTACCCTATCTTCATGACTTCCAATAACCTGCTATGCCATCAAAATAAAGGGAAATAAGCAAAGGCCTTAAAGCAAATGTTCATAATTTTATTCAATAAAAATTTATTTAAATAATAAATAAAATCATCTAATTATGTAGAAGACATAAAATGAAGGTCCTGCAAGTCTAGGGCATGTCACATAAATTTTTATCTTACCCAATCCTTATCAGATCATGTGCACAAAATTGTTCCTAAATTGTGAGAGAATAAATCTATTAATAAATTCATGAGAGTAGGATACCTTCCTGTGGTCTCTAAGTGTGTGATTTATTCTCATACCATGATGATTTATGTCAGAATCACATACTAACAGTGATAATAATGTTAATAGTTGTATTGTTTTAAAATGTGCAGAGTTGTTTTCTACACTATATGTTTTAAAAGTCAAAATTGTGAGGTAGAATTAGGTGTAGTTTGTTCCCTCAAATTTATACACACTACATAACAACTTTAGAAAACATACAGTATTTACCAAAAAATATTTAATTTTGGGGGATAGAGTAACTTAAAATATTAATATGTTTTGACATTTGTTAAAGAAAAATACATATTTTTCATTCTCTAGATTAGAGACCGCACTCAATGCTTGGAAGATGCAATACCACAGTTGACAAAATTGCATTATTCGAAATAAATCTCATGACTAATGTTAAGCATAGGAATATGATTTTCAAGATACCTGTATTATTGTAAAAAAATTCAGGATGGACAAAGTTGCATAAAATTTGCATTAAAAAACTGAGAATACCAATGAGAAAATGAAGCATTCATTAATCATCATTGTCTAACTGCAGAAGGATTAAAGGGTTACCATAGATTTTGCTTCACTTACTGATGACATGGTTATACATATACAAAAGGTATATGTATACATATGTCCAAAATGGGCTGTGACAATTTTTTTTTCCTTTGGATTTAAATTAAGCTGTTTTGAATTTTTGTTAAATAATTCTAAAAGTACACAAGACAAAAACTCATTTTAAGGGCTATTTCTCAAATACACATACAACTGGGTTTCATTGAAAGCTTACTGAGGAAATGGATCTCGGTGTAGTCTTTGAACTCCAAGGGATAGGTTAAAAGCTTGGCATCTTGGTTAATTAACTATGTAATGGTGAACAAACTAACTAACCTCTCTGACCATTAATCTTCTCATCTCTAATGGTAGACCAGAACACCCTCCTGAAAGTGTGACTGGAAGCCTGACCTGAGACTACATTGGAAAAGTATCTACGCTGGGCCTGCCATGCAGGGAATGCTGGAATTCACATGCCCTTCCACTATACGTCATCAGCCTATGTTACTATTTTGACCCCTTTACAAGTCCAAACTCCAGGTGCAGAAAATAAAATTTATGAATTGGAACAAATTGCTGCAATTACACAGATACAAAAATCACTGAATTGTAAACATTGAACACATTATCTTATTTAAGTGAAAAAAATGCTGCGGTTAGATTTTCTGTACATATTTCAACTTCTATGTGGGGAATAGGAGGTGAAATGAATTTTTAGTAGTTACACAGTAAATATTATTTTTTAGCTTGAGTATTATATCATTGAATAGAGTAGATTTCAAGGTATTTAATTTGTAATATAAGTTAGCATATTATCATTTATATTTCAAAACTACTGTGGTTTTCACTTAACATTTATTTTCCTTTCTCTCCAATTGTACTGTAAAAACCCAATTTTATAGAATATATTATAATAATTTAGATTTTTTGTTGTTGTTGCAGTTTTTGGCCAGGGCTGGGCTTGAACCTGCCACCTCCAACATATGGGGCTGGTAGCCTACTCCTTGAGCCACAGGTACCACCCAATAATTCGGATTTTTTCAAGGTACTACTTGTATCATCTTTCATGTTCATGTCATTTTTTTCTTAAAAATAATAATTTGACAAAAGCAAACAATTATAGTCATAAAAATTTAAGTTTGATATTTTTAAGTAGAGTTATAATCCTAAATAAGTTAGTCAACTGAAAATATTTATTGAGTAGCCACTTAATAATGAATGGTGCACGAGGTATGCTGCGCTAACAATGAAATTTTTACCTCATGTCACAAGCTCACAAAATTGCTTAGTGGAAAACAGCTATTTTCCAAATCTAACACAAGAACCTTGTAACATATGATAGTATGAGATAAAAGTCCTCCCCCTTGTCATCCTGAAAATAAAGATTTCCTGGAGAGGGGCAATTAAACTACAAAATGTAAAACAATAAACACTTCTAGGAGATAGCAGGACCTGAATTTGGCCTTGAGGAATGAATATTAAATGGATGTATGGGCAGATACAAGAGATGATTCTGCTCACAGAAGCAGAAATTGTGACGGTAGGGGCTTTACGTGGGAAGAACAAAACAATCTTATCTTGGTATATGCTGAAGAAAGGCTGGTTTTGGATAAGTGTGGCAATACTAATTACATCTTACATGTCAGAATGAGGAGGAAAAACTCATGGGAAACATGGTGGGATAAATAAGTATGAGAAGTATTGTTCTAAAATTGATATTTTGTCATTTTTATAAAACATGAATTAAAAGTGTAATAAACTAGAAGACCCAGAGTATCACTGTGCTCATCTAGAACAGGGAGACCACACTGACAATTTAATGAAGAAGGTGAAATTTAGGTGAAAGGACAGTCACAGGCCCCCGATCCAACTTGCACAGCTAAAAAACGTTTAGGATGGGAAAATACACAGGAATGCTAGGATTCATTATGATGAAATTGGGGATACAAAATTTTGATATGTAAATTTCTATTATATTTCTACTTTATAAATTTCTACAAAAGTTCTATCATGTTTCTACGACTATTTCGAGTTCTCTCAATGAAGCCTAAGCAAGGCTTTCATTTGCAGAAAGTGCTGAGAGAAAAGAGAGACTGACCCTCATCCTAAGGATGAAAGTTGGCTAAGAATTTGATCAGGACTTTTAAAAATTATTAAGGAATTTCTGTTGTTCCTACTTAATGGATAAATATGGAGCACTGAATTCATCATTGTGAACTGCTATGTCTCTGTTTGGGAGAAATTTGTATGTAACCCATCCAAAGGTAATGCAAAATTGTACTCATACCCAGCAGAAGTCTGTGTGATGAAAGGCTGAACTATTTAGCACAATAAAAAGCAGCTTGTCTTCACCACAAGCTGGGTAAAGTGCTAACAGAGTATTTTAGGGTGACTTATTCTTCACTTGTCTCACAGGACTCAAACACAGGAAATAAGGTAGAAGTAAAGCATGTTAAAATGGATTCTTTTAGGAGGTATGCAGACCCCAACAATATATGAGTTTGCACTGTTGTTGAAAAGAGAGACTAAACACAAACACCTAAGGAAAAAGGCATGGCCCATGGCTGTCAGTAGTTACGAGATCTTTCATGTGCTGTAATTCTGCGTGTTACTGTTCAGTGGGAGGTACGGAGTTGAAAGACAGAAGCAGCATGGAAATAAGATGATCCTAAGATACTCAGCTGAGAAACCCTGAGAAGCATTTGGAAGGGAAAGATAATGGACAACACAAGGAGATCCTGACCTCCCACCACTCTCCCACTCTGACCCAGCAGTACCCAGTCGATACTGAAAAATAGGGTATGATACTGAAAAATAGGGTATAGTACAAAAAATAGGTTTATTGCTACCCATTCACTTACAGTTCATATTTCTCGTGGTTCTGTATATAGAAACAGTTACACAGTCAGGAAAGGGGGGATCCCAGACTATACAGAAATCAAAAGTAGATGTCTCTTTAGAATAGTAAATAAGATTAAAAAAAATGGTAAAATACATTTTATAATTTTGCGTAGATTCAGAATACGGTAGGCTCTCCCCAATGCATAAATTTGAACATGAGCAATATGTCAACAACATCTGGAGAAAAAAAAAACAACTGGATGTGGCCAAACATGATCACAAAGCTACCATTTGGAAAAAATACACTTCACAGAAAATCTTCTATCTTAACCAGTCTTTTTTTTAATTATTATTATTAAACAATCTTTACCAGACCTATAAGATATGTGCCAGGCCAATGCTATGAGAATGTTAAGAGTTTCCACGTGGAAAGGAATAGTGCCTTCATTGTGTTTCAAGCTTTGTAACACATAAACTCTAGTGCCAACACTCAGTGTCGGATTAACAGTAATGACCCAGTTATCAGCTCCTCTCTGATTTTCAACTTGCTTTTGCATTTGATCCATTTTAAAAGAAATTTTTCAGATTGGTGCTTTCTGCCTTTTCCCTGCATAATCTTCTTTTCTATTGAAGACTCTTTCCAAGACGATGTTTTGTTTCCTTAAAAAATGATACTTTAGTTCAGAATGTGCACCAGATTTCTGAAGTTAAATCTCAAAAAAACCTTACTTACCAGATCAGGAGACACAGGTTAAGATGTAATTGACCTTTTCAACTGGCTTTATTAGATTTTAACTCAGAGAATGGAAGTGAAGGAAGAATTTTTTTTAAATAATTAAGCTTGAAATAGGAAGAAAAACATCTTCCAAAGATTAGAAAAAGAGATCTCACCAGGTTTTTGAAGTCACCAGATGATCCAGGAGTCCAAGCCTGTCCAAGCAAAACAGAAAACAGATATTTTAGTTTTCTGGTTTAAAAAAATGGACAATAAAATTTTATAATTCTACAGTATTATTTACCTCTAAACATATTGCATATTGAAGAAATACTTTAGGAAATAATTTTCCTAGATGACATACTTTTTTTTTTTTTTTTACTTAAAGTGTTTATTAAACCTCATATTGGGTCATGAAAACAAACAACAAAAGGAAATAGTCTAGCTCCCAGAATTAGTTTTCCAGTTATTCAAAAGGACTATAATAATTCAGTTAATTCTCACAGTTCTCAAAGAAGAATCTTATTAAATGTATTTGAAATTATTTAAGACATGCATTTAATTTTCTTTTGAGAAAAACAGACCTATGTAAAAAAAAATTGTCCTATTTTCAGATCTTTGCTGACTATAAGACAGTAATTAGTTTTGACTTTGACTCATTTTGTAAAGTAAATCCATGGAAGATATTTTAATGACAAAAATAAAAGGCTTCTCATTTTTAAATGATATTAAAATGCAGCACCTATTTTTTAAAAGTATTTGAAGTTCAAATGAAAAGCAGTATCTGAACAGCACAAATTCTCAGGAGAAGACTCCACACCTGCCATGAGAGGTAAAGGTTTTATAAATGTTGTCTCCTGTAAAGGCGACGGCAAACATTGTGAGGACTTTGGCAAATATGCCTGCCTGCCTCTGTGTTTGAGTAGAAATATTGAACCTCTAACCATTATTATTACAAAATAAAGGAGATTATTTTTAAAACATCTGATAGTAGCCTTTTCCTTTTACCTTGAGGATCAAGTTTGAAATTACATATTGTATGAGTATTAAAATGCATATCTTTCTTCCAAAGAGAATGGAGAACACAATAAATGTAAAAGGGAATTAACACTGTTGCAGACGGGTTTATGTGTGTATATGACTACCTGTCTCCATCTTATTGTCAGGAAATTTAAATTTGGCTATTTCTGTCTGGTTAGATTAATCTCCATAACATTGGACCCCTACCAAATTGTAACAATCACCCAATGTCAAACCGTTAAACTCCTCTAAACTGATGTTGGTGGCTCATGCCTATAATCCTAACACTCTGGGAGGCTGAGCAGGAGGATGGCTGATGGCCAGGAGTTTGAGACCAGTCTAGGCAACATAGGAAGATTGGGTCTATATGAAAATATAAGAAAAATCAGCTGGGGATGATAGGGAATGTCAGTAGTCCCAGCTATTCAGGAGGCTGTGGTAGGAGAATCTCTAGAGCCCAGGAGTTCAAAGGCACAGTGAGCTATACTGACCCCATTGTATTTCAGCCTGGGCAACAAAGTAAGATCCTATTTCTAACTTATTAAAAACAAACAAACAAAGAAACAAAACCCTCCTTAACTAGAGCCTAGAATCATTTAAGAAAATCCATAGTTTACTTCTGAAAAACTGTATCATTAAATAAATAACAATGAAAAGCAAAACCTGTTTCACTTGTGAAGAGCAAGTGATAGAGATCTTGCTATACTATGAAGCAGCTTGTTAATTCCCTAGCCCAGATTCAAAGGTATAAAGCAGATCTACCTCCTGGAGTCCTCTGCGCCTGGATCTCAGTTCTGCTTGTTGGCCATAGAGAACTTCTTGTGTATTTTATTATATTTTTATATTTTTAAGTTATTTCTTTGGTGTGACTTTATGAACTGCAAAAGAATTTTGCCAAAGTACAAATGCATATAAGTGAAAAAATTACCGCAAAGTGAAATGTCACGTAACGGCTACAAAGACCAAGAACTTGCACGTGGTTAAACCAGAGAATCCCATGCCTTGTTCTGTCACAGAATATATGTACGCAGATGCCTTTTCAGAGACTCGTAGCTGCATTAATTTCAAATTTACTGAAAATATCAGTTTCCTCACTGCTGTACAATATTAGTTTTGTTATAAATTAAGAGTCCATAGATGCTCTGCTCTGTTTCTAGACTTTATTCCATTTAACTGTATCTATATCAGATACTGTCTTACATGATGCAGCTTTATAATAAGTCTTGATATCCAGGCTCTTTTTTTTTTTTCCTTAAGAGTGTGTTGAATTTTATTTCTATTTTATTGAGATATAATTTACATAACAAAAATTTCATTATTTAAAATTATATAATTTGGTGATTTTTAGTACATTCTCAATTTTTACAAATACCACTATGAATTCCAGAATGTTTCAAACACCTCAAAATAAAACTATATAATACCTGTTTGTAGTCAATACCAATTCCTTCATATATTCTTTCCTCAGCAACTTCTAATGTACATCTGTCTCTTTGAATTGGCCTATTCTAGATATTTTATATAAATGGAAATGTACAATGTGCAGCTTTTATGCAACATGTAGCTTTTCTGTCTAGCTTATTTCTTTTATCATAATGTATTTCAGGTCCATCCATATTGAAGCATGTAACAGTACTTTGCTGATTATGGCTGAATAATATTCCATTGAATTAATATACCACAAATGTTTATGCCTGCATTGGAAGGAAGACATTTGAGTTGTTTTCACTTTTTTGCCATTGTAAATAACGCTATGCTATTATGACCATTCTTGTATGAGTTTTAGGTGAACGTGTTTTCAGTCTTTCTGGCTATATCTCACTGTTTCACTTGGTAGTGAAATTTCTGGGTCATATGGTAATTCTATGTTTAACTGAGGAGCCGGCACACTGTCTTCCGCAGCAACTGTGCCATTTTATCTCCCCATCAGCAATGCATGAGGTGAGGGTTATAATTTCTCCACATCCTTGTCAACAATTATGTTCTATTTATTTATTTTTTTAATTATAGCCATCTAGTGAATGTGATGGCTCTCACTATGGTTTTAATTTCCATTCCTTTTTTTTTTTTTTCTTTTGAGACAGTCTCACTTTGTCACCCTCAGCAGAGTACCGTGCTGTGACAGCTCACAGCAACCTCAAACTCTTGGGCTCAAATGATTCACTCGCCTCACCCTCCCAAGGAGCTTACCATTTTCCTGTTTGAGTTCTAAGTGTACTTTATACGTTTAAATGTTAATCTCTTATGATTTGCAAATATTTTCTCCCATTCTGTGGGTATATCTTATTCTGTTGCTTATGTACTTAATCCCAATGTAGATCATTCAATAAAGCATTCCTATTTAATAATTATATGCCATTAGACATGGTATTTTTATTTTCTATTTTACTATATATTTATTGTATATAGAAGTACGATTGATTTTCTATTGACTGTGTATCGAGTAATCTTGTAAAAACCATATACATAAGTCAGAAAAGTCCTGAGACAGACTGTGTTATGGTCCATTATTTCACTTTCAAGAAATACAGTTGACAGTGTCCTTTCTGATTCATCTGTGCAAGTTTCAATTTGCTCAGCTTATGATTCTTACTGGGAAGACTTCTTTTGATTCCGTCTAAGTGGATTTTACATTTCTTGAGTTTTATGCATCTCAAAAGTTTCATAATGACCCCATTAAAATAACTCAACAGTATTTTCTTTTCAATTTACTATCTATGCTCATGTTATATGTGATAATATCTGAACTTAAAGAAGTCTGTTTATATCTATACCCATGCTTGTGTATGTATGGAGACAAGCACTCATGTATATGTGTACATGCAAGTGTATGTATATTTGGCATTATTTTACTCATCAAGATGATCACTACAATACTGAATAGAAGTGGTGATACTGAGTGCCCTTGTTTGATCTCCAAAGGAATAATTAAGTGTGATATTTTTTGTACGATAGAAATTTTTTTATCATAATGAGAAAGGACACTTCTATATCTATTTACTGCGAGTGTCAATTATAAAGGTTTTTATTATCCATTACATTACTTTAATCGTTATGTAATTATGTAGTTTTTTTCTTTCTCTTATCACCTTTAAGTTACATTTTTTCTAAAAATTTATTGTATTCAAATTTTAATGTTTTTAAAAAGTGATCTTTAACATCCTCTTAATATCTTTTGAATGTCTTTAGGATTGGCAGACTTAACTTTTTATTCCTGACATTAATTATTCTCAATTCCTCTCTTTTTTTACTTAATTAGTTGCATCAGTATATACCACTTTCATCACTTTATTCAAATGACCAGTTATGCTCATGTAGATCCTCTGTATTGTATGAAGTATAAGGTATGATATTTTTCACTGTATTATCTTCTGATATTTAATACTTCTCTTCTTTCATATTTGATACAAACATGATGTTTTCTCCCTAATATTTTGTGATAAACATATATTGATTTTCTTCCTTTTTACTTTCTTGCATGTGTACTTAAAGTACAGTTTTCATTATTAACATTGCCTTTCATCATGGAACACAGCATTTTAATTTGTATTTATTTCTAAATATTTCAAGGCACATTTTAACTCAAGTTATTCAAAACTGTGTATTTGTATATTCTGAATTTTCTCATAGCTGAAGATTTTCTAGCTCAAATCAATGTGTGCACAAAGTATATACTCTACCTCATGTCAATACTCTATGGTTTTTCAACCTTTTTATCTCACAGCGCACTTGAACCTATAATTAAACTTCCACGGAACACAAAAATTATGTTGCTCAAAAAAAAAATTTAAAATGAATATACTTACTGTGTTTTGAACTTAAAAAATAATTTAATTAATGATTTTTTAAAATTTTCTCAGCACACCAAAGATCCTCTCACGGCACACCAGTGCGCCATGACACACCGGTTGAGAATCACTGCTCTATGTATTGAAACTTGCTATATGATTCACCATTTGGTCAATTTTTATAAATGTTACCAGACATGAGGAACCTATGTCTTTGGAACCACATGTAGCCTTCTAAATCATTCAGTGCAGTCTTCTGACTAAATCTAAATTTTATAGAACAAAGCTGCTTGAAAAAGGGATTTGTTCTGTGAAATTCAGATTCAGTCTATGGGCTACACTTAGGAATCTGGAGGGCCATAGACATTTGAAAATAAATATTCTGTTATTGCCTTTATTGTTGTAGATACATAAATTACTTTAAATGTGTTGATCTTCTTTTTGTTCTTTCAAATAATAGAAGATGTGTATTGTAGCATCCAATCATAATTTAAGGTTTGTCTCTTTTTTCCTTTAAGCTCCATGAGTTTTCTTATATATATTAGGCTATGTTAATAAAGACGGAATACATTATACAAGGTATCAGTGTAGCAAAAACATTGTACTCTATTTTTCTGAAATACATGCATACAAAAAGATCACAATTTTTATATCCATTTATTTAGTAGAAATTATCTAATAAAGTATTTCCATTTTATCTATAGAACTATTTTTGTTTCTAGGTTGATTTTGTTTGAAATTAATTGCATTGAACCAGTATTTTCATTGATTTTTCAAAAAAAGAACAAATTTTTTTTTGTAGAAATAAATACATAATAAAATAAATATAATATCTGCGCTCTCATGAGTGGAAACTACCAGCTCCTCTAGGGAGATTCAAAGAAGGCTTTAACTGGAGTGTGAATACATTTTCCAAACAAGGAAGATGGCATATGCAACAACATAAATGACCACACATTCTATGTGGCTAGAGCCTGAGGTTTGTGATAGAAACACATATGACCAACATTTAATTTTCTCAGCACCATTTATGGAATGTGGCTTCTTTACCCAGTGTATAAAGAAGCCACATTCTGCTTTGCTGGATCAATTGTCTAAAGGTAGAGGGTGTTATATCTGGGGTCTCTATTCTCTTCCATTGGTCTATGTCTCTATGTTTGTGCTAATACCATGCTATTTTGGTTACTATAGCCTTGTAGTATAGTTTTAAATCTAATAAGATGATGACTCCAGATTTGATCTTTTTGCTTAAGATTGTTTTGGCTGTTTGGGCTCTTTTCTGGTTCTAAATGAAACATAAAATTATTCTATGTGAAAGACATTGACAGTGATTATATGGAATCTGTAAATCACTTTGGGTACTATGGATATTTTAACAATGTTTATTTCACTGATCCACGGGCATGATATGATTTTCCATTTATTTGTGTCATGTGTGTTCCCTCCCCCCTCAGAATTTCATAGTTCTCTTTGTAGAGATCTTTTACCTCCTTGGTTAAGTATACTTCTAGGTATTTTATTTTCTTTGTATCTACTGTGAATGGTATTGAGTCTTTGGTTTCACTCTCAGTTGACTGGTCTTGATCAATAAGAATGCTACTGATTTATACAGAAGAATGAAACAGGATCCATCTTTCTCGCAATTCAGAAAAATTAATTCAGGATGAATAAAAGACTTAAATGTGACATGTGAAACCTAGAATGCTAGAAAAAATGTAGGAAAAACTCTTTTAGATATCAATGTAGGCAAAGAATTCATGACTAAGATCTCAATGGCAACTATAGCAACAACAAAAATAAATAAATGGAACTTGATCAAATTAAAAGCTTCTGCACAACTAAGGAAATACTCAACAAAATAAACAGACAACAAACAGGACAGGAGAAAAGATTCACAAGCTATGCATCCAACAAAGGGCTAATAACCAGAATCTATAAAGAACTGAAATAAATCAGTAAGAAAAAAATATTAAAAAGTGAACAAAAGGCATGACCAGAAGCTTTTCAAATGAAGATAGATAAATGGCCAATAAAAATTTTAAAAGCCCAATGTCACTCACTAATTACCAGGGAAATGCAAATTAAAACCACCATGAGCTATCACCTTATCCCAGTTAGAATGGCTTTTATCAAAAATTCCAAAAATAAGAAATGCTGGTGTGGGTATACAGAGGAAAGACCACTTATACACTATTAGTAGGACTTCAAATTAATACACATATAACCTCTAAGAAAATGAGTAACCAGTTTGAAAATTCCACAAAGAACTATAAGTTGACCTACCATTTGATCTAGCAATCTCACTTCTGGGCATTTACTCAAAGAAAATGAACTCATTTTACCAAAAATACAGCTACACTCAAGTGTTTATTTCAGTACAATTCACAATTGCAAAGACATGGAGTTGACCTATGTCCATTATTTCATGAATGGATCAACAAAATGTGGAATACATATATATACCTTGGAATATTATTCAGCCATAAAAAGGATGAATTAATGTCTTTTGCAACAATTTGGTTGGAAATGGAGACAATTATATATATATATTTTTTTTTGTAGAGACAGAGTCTCACTTTATCACTCTCGGTAGAGTGCTGTTGCATCACAGCTCACAGTAACCACCACTCCTGGGTTTAGGCAATTCTCTTGCCTCAGCCTCCTGAGTAGCTGGGATTACAGGTGCCTACCACAACGCCTCACTATTTTTTTATTGCAGTTTGGCTGCGGCAGGGTTTGAACCCAGCATCCTTGGTATATGCCACAGGCACTGCCCCTGGAGACAATTATCTTAAGTGAACAATCTGAAGAATGGACACACAATCATCATATGTACTCACTATTAAATTAGAACTAACTGATGAGTACACATGTGCACAAAGGGAAGTTAAAACCAGTAGAAATTAAGCAGGTGGTTGAGGGAGGACAGGGTGGGCTAAATCCTGCCTACGGAGTACAATGTACACTGAGAGATGGGCAGACTTATAAACCTGACGCAAGCGTAACATAAGTGATCCATGAAACCAAAGACATTTGCACCCTGATAATATTTTGAAATTAAAAAAATGTCTAATATTTGAAAATAGAATTTGAGACCAGAATTGAAAGCCTTGCCAAGTACTTAGCAATTTGAAGATAAGACAGAACATATTTTAAACAACTGGGTGATGATGCCCTTAGCAAAAATAAAGCAATCTGAGGAAGTAGTAAAGGATTATAACAAGTAAAACGTTAAAGGCAATGAGTTTGAGAATCCTGTAGCTCACCAGGTGCTCTCTTTAGAAACCAACAGGACACACAGGTCTGGGCTCAGGATGAAAGTTATAAACTGGAGACACAGGTTTGGGGTGTATCAGTGTGTTAGTGATAGAAGCGGCGTGGGAGAAAAGACAGACTCAAAATTAATGACAAGCAGTAGATCCTGCAGGGCTCATTTCAAGAAAATCATCAAGAAAAGAACAGACAACCCAATTAAAAAGTGAGCAAAAGACCTGGACAGCAGAAAAGTAATACGCAAAACTGGTTGGGAAACGTAGGAGACATAGGTGCCAGGAGCTTGGGTCACGGGGCCAGGACAAGAGTGTCAGGGATGCAGGGTGTTCATCAGCACGTTCCAAGATGATGAAACAGAAATATGGCATTTCTAAGGCAAGGCTGGAATTGACAGCTTAATGCTTTGAGTGATAAATGGTAACTTAAAGAAATATGATTAAGCAGATGTATCGTTTTCTTTTTTGCATCTTGGAAAAAGGGCAGGAATAAGGTTTAAGTGTAGAGAGGATGTTGAGGAAAGGTAGGTCATTTTTAGGTACTTGTTATAAATTTGAGAGAGCCTCATCCATATTCTTTGTCAGCCTAAAAACAAACAAAAAAAAAAAACTGGCAGACTTATAAGGACTTCAGGTAAATACATAACACAAACTCTAATATTTATACCCTCAGATTGCTATGTAGGACACGACCATGTAAGTATCACCTCTTTTCCCTCCTAGTAGCTTCTTTTGATCAAAGTATGTACTTCAAATAGTATCCACTGCTGTCTGTGGGATTATATTCAGCCACTTTCATTAAAATTTCAAGTTTCCTTTTTGTCATTATACATGGTCATCATAGTGATACATAGAGACCTAAAGTAAGTTCTATATTAATTGTCATTTATTCAGATATTCCTGATAATTACAGGACACAATTATACTTCTGTCTATGACATAACAAATTACTCCAAATTATGTCCATTTTTTTATTGAAACAAAGTCTTACTTTGTCACCCTCAGTACAGTGCGTTGGCATTATAGCTCACTGCAACCTCTTGGCCCAAGCCATTCTCTTGCCTCAGCCTTTGCAGTAGCTTGGGACTACAGGTGCCTGCCACAATGCTGGGCTATTTTGTTTGTTTAGCAGGCTTGTGCTGTGTTCGAACGTACCAGCCCTGGAACATGTGGCCACCACCCCAACCACTGAGCTATGGGCACCCAAATGATGTCCATTTTTATATGTTTATCTAAATAATTTATCTTTTCCTTTCAATTGAATGTTTGGGACACTCTGTTCCCACATATCCTTATTTTGTCTTTCCAATCCTCCCTGGCAAAGGATCATGATCAATACATTCTCAGAGGGTGTTTGCAAAATTAATTAAGTATGTAAAAAGTGAATCCCTTAATAAATGAAACAGTTTTAAGTAAATGGAAAATCACTTGCCAAATGCATATTTCAGGTCCTTCAGAGGGAGGTAGCTGAATTTGTGTTCTGACTTTAGTGCTTTTGAGTTTTGTTCATTTATATAATTTCCCTAATCTTCAGTTTCCTCATCTATATACAGGAAATCTTAATGCCTAACTATAAATATCTAACTCAGGATTATCATAAAATTTAAATTTTACTCCCATAAAGAAATGTAGGACAGTACTTGTACCCAAACAAGGGGTCACTATGTTTAGATAAACCTGGCCCTCAGGTGCTGTCTGACCTTCCTCAGGTCCCAATTTTGGTACCATAAACTACAATCTATTCCTTGACACTATCTGGAGAGCCAGCTGTGCACGGTCCATGTCCTCTGCTTTTCCCAAAGGTATGATCCTTAACTAGAAGAGATGAAAACACCGCACTTGTGGCCCTAGACCTCAAATCTTACTTCTTTGTACCAATAATATCAATCACTAATATACACATGAAGATTTTTCTAACTGGATAAATTTGTCCTCTAAAAAATTAAGAGTGAGTTTGATGACTTCTGTTGAGTGCTCAAATGTGTCTTGAGTTTTTATCCAAAATTACAAAATACAAGCAGTTAGAGAAATGGGTATGGGTATATATATTTTTATTTTTTAATATATATATATATATACAGTCTCTCTCTCATCTCTACTCCTAGCAGTAATAGTGACAATACATAACCAACAATTGGGTGGGTACACTGGCCTATGCCTTTAACCCTAATACTTTGGGAGGCTGAGGGGAGAAGATCCCTGAGGCCAGGAGTTTGAGACTAGCCTGAGCAATACAGTGATATTTCAACTCTCCAGAGGGAAAAAAAGAAAGAAGAAGAAGAAGGAAATAGAAAAATTAGCCAGGTATGGTTGCACATGCTGGTATTCCAAGCTATTTGGTAGGCTGAGACAGGAAGATGGCTTGAGTGTGGGAGTTTGTGGTTTCAGTGAGCTATTATGATGTCATAGCAGTCTAGCCCAGGCAGTCGAGGAAGACCCTGTGGCAATTTAAAAAAAAAAAAAAAAAAAGTGGGTTGTGCCGGTGCCTGTGGCTCAAGGACTAGGGCACTGGCCCCATATCCCTGGAGTGGTGGGTTCAAGCCTGGCCCCGGCCAAAACTGAAAAAAAAAAAAAAAAAAAAAAGAGTAATAAATGAACTATTTCAGTATGTGCCAAATATGGAAATAAGTAAAAAATAAAAAAAATTAAAAATTTAAAAAGTTTTAGCAACATGACTACTATGAGGCACACAGGGAATCTTGTGAGATAACCATAGTTTCTCTTATCTAAGGTCAGTATGTTGAAAAGAACTGTGACGCCCACTGGTTACACAAACAGGAAGCAGAACTGACCTGCAAAGTCTCTGACTCAACCAACCAACTAGAAACAATCGTGTGGTGGTAGAACGCTTGCATTCTCATATCAGCCAGAGTGGGTTTATGACCCGAACTCTGTCTCTTATTACCTTGGGAGAGTTACTCAATCTCTTAAACATTTAACACTCAAGCAACTACCTAATTATGAAGACACTATCGTTATGTCCAAAGAAAATTGAATTGATCAAGTATTTAGAATATGGAAAAATAACTTAATTAAAAAAAAAAATCATACTGATAGCCTCTTTGTTTATAGGTCCTGGGAATGGAGGCCCATTCCCTGTCTATGGCAAACGTGTCTTGGTTTGTAAACTTCCTTACTCTGTAAACCTATCGTTCTCCTCCTAAACAAATTTTGATTCACGCTTGCCTTCCTTAAAAGTCAATATACACGTAAAATAACTAGAAGAAAGTAAACTTAAACTAAAAATCAGATATTTTTTAAAGCACCAGACTATCACATTTGTACTTTTCCTTGAGCTATAATTTTAATATGAAATAGATCATGTGGCTACTCCTTAGATGCAACTTGAGAACAAAACAGCCTTAAAGGTCTTGTGCGATGCAAAATATAAACTTATCAGCAAGGATTGATTTAGTACTTCTGACCACTTTGCTGATAAAGTGTTTCCTAGAAGTAAAATGAGGTCTTCAGTTCCCCCTTAAGAGGTGAGGAGGGAAAAGATGACTTCCTTTCCCTTTTTTCGACCCAAATGACAAGAAGATGAAACTGGAATTTGGAAAACATCACCCTGTTCATTTTCCATCTCCTTACTCATGATCACCACCCAAATCGCTGTGGCTGGACCTACCTCCCTTCATGATCTTTGGCTTAAAAGCTATGTAGACATAAAGAACACACACAGACAAGAAAGTGATGTCACACGGCCCAGGGAAAATGGAATCTGTTAGCTAGAGTTCCTTATTCTGATATCTCCATTATGGCAGGGCCAATGAATATTATATTTTCCTTCTACTCCATTGCTATGATTTTCATCCTTTCACATATCGCAATTACTCAAAAAATATAATGAAAGATTTAGCTGTTTTGTTCTCCTGAACATACTTTCTGAAAATTCTGAACTCAAACGATAGTATCTACTGTTCTTGATATTTACCAGTCTCTATGACCTTGCATGGTCTGGCCCTGTGCCTACCTTTCTAGCCTCAGTTTCTTTTTCATTACTGTACTGCAGCCACACTGGACCATTTTTAGTTCCTAAAGTTTTTCTGCCCCCACTTCCCATCATGCTTTTGCATATGGTACAGTGAGTCAGTCAAATGCTGGAATACCTCTCTTAAGTTATGTTCCTCTGCATTGCAGTCAGGACTTTAAACTGTAAAAAGACAAATATTTTCATTCAAAAGGATGATACATAAGCTCAAGTCAGCTCCCACCACTTAGTCACAACATAAACTGGACTTAGGTTAGAGACCAAGTGAGCAACTTTGATCACAACAAACGCAGCTATAACAATAAACAAAACAAAATGGAGGTCCTTATTATAAAGAAAATACAGGGGGTGCCAAAGAAATATATAGGCATTTTAAGAGATGTTATCCATCTCTTTTTGAAGATGAATTGAATTACAGTTGCAATGTGTGGTATGATGTTTGCAGTGACTCTTTTAATTGGAAAAGTTAAACTTGACTTGTATTCGCCTTTTGCTCAGTAAATATTGAGTATTACAGTTGTTTTTTTTTTTTTTTGGCCAGGGCTAGGTTTGAACCTGCCACCTCTGGCATATGGGGCTGGCGCCCTACCTCTTTGAGCCACAGGTGCTGCCCGAGGATTACAGTTTTAATATGTTTTTTTTTTCCTTTCTTAAAATGTGTATACAATTTTTAGCATGATCTACATCTTTTTCATTGGTTTGCAAATTAAAAAAAAAAAAGAACTTTTATATAGGATCTGATGCAGTGGCTCACACCTATAATCCTAGCACCATGGAAGGCCAAGGATTGTATAAGGCCAGGATTTCAAGACTAGCCAAAAGACCCTGTCTAAAAAAAAAAAAAAAAGTAAAAAATAAATTAGCTTAGTGTGCTGGTGGTATGTTTGTAGTCTTAAATACTCAAAAGTCTGAGGAGGGAGCATTGCTTGAGCACAGGAATTGGAAGTTGCAGTGAACTATAGTCATACCACCACACTCTGTCCTGGGCAACTGACTGAGGCTCTGTCCCTAAAATAAATAAACAAATAAATTTAAGGAAAAGTATTAAAGGTATCAATGATCTCATGAGAAACCAAGTTTGCTCAGGAAATCTAAGAGAAACTCAGCAATGCTTTTAAAAATGTGCTCAGTCTGGCCAAAAGAATTAAAATATGAAGGAAAAATAAAAAAGAGGACAGCTCAATCTAGAAGAAGGACAAAATTGTTCTTAGGAGGCTGGTTGTCATCTTATAATGTAAACTCAACATCCACAAAATGAAAGAGAAATCGTGCCCAGGTCAAACAGTGTTTTTTAAAGAGGTTTCAGAAAAGAGATTTTAATTGTTACTACATCAGAAAGTTAATTGCGTCCAAATATAACAAAAGAAGGGAGGCAAAGTCTCAGAGACTAGATCTTTTGGGAGAAAACACACATCCAGATCTGGCAGGGGAGACAATCTGTAGACAGAGTAATTAGCACAATTAAGAAATTACCTCTTTAGGACTCACATCATTACACTATATTTTATCTGGAAATCTGTATAGAGTTGAGAAGAAAACACCTTTTGGTGTTCTGGCTAGTCTTGAAATCTATGTAGAATTCTTAAAAGTTTTATAAAGTGAATGTAATAAATTTGTACCCACTAAATTGGTATGATTTATGATAGAGTGAGATATGTGTGTTACTTAGCCATTGGGAAGTCTGAGATGTTGGATGAGAAGTGGACTGAGAGGCAGCACAGGAATGCGGCATCCCAGATGTGAGAGCCCAGGGGCGATAACACACCGCATCCTGCCTGAGTGACGCGCTTTGCAGGAATGTGCATCTCAAGCAGGATTATTCAACTTTAGGATGTGAAGATTGGCAAGATTTGTTACAAAGGTACTTTTGTTTTGTTGACCTATCTAGTACTCATTCTCTTTTTAACTGTCACAAGAAAACAACTAGAGAACTATCTGTCTAAAACACATGCCTGGACCACAAAGCAAAGTAGAACAAGGAAACAGAACATTCTTAACCTATAAACAGTACTAGGCCTGTATGTCTTAGAAAAGGTTTACCAAGTTAAACAGTTAAAAACTCAGCTCAGCCTCCTAGAAAGTTATAAGGAAACAACAGCAGGAAATAGAACACTGGAGTCCTCTCCTTTGCTCTAAAGAATGATGTTATAGCAAAAAGAGAAGTTTCTAACATCTCTGAAGGAGTACACAGTTTTTATGGCCTGGAAAGGAGGGAAGGAATGTTCTGGGGAGTAGCTACTGACGGAGGCCTAGGATTTCCCCAGCCCACCTGAGCACATATGCTTCAAGACTCTCAACAGCTTCTGTACAGATTCATGATTTTCCAGATGAAACTAACCTGGTATTAAGAGAGAAACCCTTCTAAGGAAGTATGCGCCATAGGTTTAAGCATTTCCATATTTAAAGTCTGTGGCAGCAGTTGGTGCAGCACAGAACTTAATACAGCTGTAGGAGTATGTGAGCCTTGTCATAACACAGAATCCACATCCATTACAGCATCAGGGTTGGGAAGTAAGTAGTTCTGAATATACCATTTGGGGGGGAAAGGCACCTCAGATTGTACCTGGTAACTGAGTCTGCCCTTATTACAACTTTCTAAACATAGCAATATAGTCTAAGAGTTTCCTAGACACTTTCTCAGAAAGGTATAGACATGCAGGTGAGTTTCCTCCAAGACATGACATAGTCAATATAGTGTCATAACTAAGCTTGCGATGGAAAAGATCTTATGGGTCCACAGGTCTTGGAATCCAGGTACCGTGCATGGAGTGAATGGCATCTTAGCAAAGTCGATCCAGGACGGTTTTAATGTAATACATCCTTTTCAGCAATCACCACTGAATCTCTGGTTTACTGCTGCAGGATATTTGGTTGCTCTTTTTTCACACAGGGAGCACATTAAGCTAGTCCTATAACCTTGTCTGTCCTAGTAACTCTTTGTACAAAAAAAAAAAAAAAAGGAACTATACACCAAAGGAATCTTTATATTTTTACATGAGTATCCACATTAGCATTGTTTTTATTTTTTTTTTCTTGGTATTTTGTCACGTCCCTTCGTGGACACCACTTATCAGGGCCCGGGACTGGTTGGTCTCTGGCTCCAGCCTATCTAGCTGTGTTCTGGACACGGCCGCTATGCTGTTATCTCATTCAGGAACAATTGCTCTTAGGTGCCTGAGGACTATTTACCTTAGCAGAAGGGGGGGAGAGAGAGAGAGAGAGACAGTCTTTAGGAGAATAAAGCAGTCTTCTTAGAAAGATAGATCTTAGTCTTTAGTAGAACTTAGTGATCTTCAGCAGAGAGACACCGTGCTGGCGTTCTGCAGGCAAGAGAAGTGACAGAGTCAGAGTAAGCAGATCCATGATAGAATGTGCACACTCCTAACTACCTTCTCCTCCAGCATAATATATAGCTGACCTTGTGCCTCTCAACACCACAGGTGTAGAGATTGCCAATTCACCACTGCTCTCATCTCGCAAGCTCTCTCATGCTTGTTAGGAGAGCTAAATCCCTCTCCATGCTCTTTCACCAAGGTGTTTTATTATTGAGCTACACAGGTATTTCTTGTAACTCTCACTTCTCCTAGCCATAGGCTATATGGGCTACTACTGTATTTTGGTTGTTTTTGTTTGTTTGTGAGACACAGTCATCCTGGCTAGAGTACAGTGACATGACCATAGCTCATGGTAACCTCAAACTCCTGGGCTCAATTGAGCCTCCTATCTCAACCTCCTAAGTAGTTGGGACTACAGCCATTTGCTGCTAATTTGTCTAATGTTTATAGAGACAGGACCTTACTCTTACTCAGGCTGGTTTCTAACTCCTGGCCTCAAATGATCCTCCCAGCTTGGCCTCCCAGAATCCTAGGATTACAGGCATGTGCCATCTCTCCCAGCCATCATTGTTCTTAGTAACAATGAAACAGAGCAATGATTCATAAAAGCATTTAATAATTGTACCATGTTCTATCAATGAGCTTCAGTTGCATGCATTACATAGATGATTCATAACCAAGGCTGTCAAAGAAGACACAAGATCATGTCCAGTATGATTGAATTTATTTCAAAAAACAGGGAAAACTAAATAATATTGTAAGAGTTACAAATTCAAACAATAAAAATTATAGAGAAAAGCCGAATATGGGAAGAAGCACAACTATGGTGCTGAAGGAACAACTAAGAATTTCAATGAATGCCAGCCGCTGAGGACGTCCATGCTACTTGAGAATCAGAGCAGTTACCTGGCCAACTGGCTGAGCAAAAAATAAGGAAAAAAAAAAAGCAAAAAAACCTTTGATTCTGGCCTGTGATTTTCTTGGACTTTTACATAGCAAGGTGATTTAGTTTGGGGATTTAAATCAACCTCTAGAAATTTAATAATGGAAGAGTTCTACTGTCCACATTTGGGGCTTTTTATAATAAGAGATGCTATCGTTATACAATACTGATAGTTACAATGTTAGATCTATATTTGACAACAAGACTGGAAAATGTTGAAGATGTAACCCCTTCTTCATCTTCCCTCTTGTTTTCATGAGTGTCTTCACTAAAATAATACACCCAGCCTCCCGAGTCCTCTGATCCCAAAATCTGACAGAAGACAATGAATGTGTGCAGCTCAGTGGCCTCTGGACTGTTGCCACTCTCAATGCCCATAGTCTCCATATCTCTGTCCGTGTTTCTGATGCCATGCTCAGCCTTGAGGGCTGGCTCAGCCCTTTTAGGGAGGCCTTTGGTTGCTCAGCTGCACCAGGGATGAGCTTGGAAAGTTTAACTCAACGATGGGGGTGTAAGCCTTTTGCCCATACCTTTAAAACCACATTTTGCAATAATCTTTATAATAAAACCAGCTATTTGACCTCCATTTGTCTGTCTCCTAGGTCTTAATTCCTAATTGATTTCAGGCTCAGGAGGGGAATAACAGGGCATTATTTATTGATCCCCTGAACCCCAAGAGCAGTGCCTATAATAAAGCACTGGATGGCATTATCAAACATTATTATCAATCATTGCTTCACAGTCTTCATTCCTTTTGTGACTTCATAGGAGGACAATATTCTATATGGAATCTACAGATGTACACACCCCAGGGTCAGTGGAAACCATATGCCTTTTACTAATAAATCGTTATTGTGTGCTCTAATTTTTTTTAAAGGAAGGAAAGCCTCAGGAAGGGATTTACATTAAAGGGCAGAAGGTAGAAGTACAGTTCCTAGGACAGCTATCAGGTGAGTAACTCTTCTTGCTGTATTCCAACTCATCCACTAAATTAATAAGAAGAAAAAGAGTAAGAAGCTGAATTAGGTCAGATTCAGCCAAGGTCAACTTCGAATAACTAGTAATCTTTCACTACATGTATTAAATAATAAAGGATGCTCGTATGTTGATTAGTACATGTGAAACTACTAGCACAGTACTTTATAAGAAATAGCTCCAGGATTTTGGAGATGAGTATTTTAATTGATAATAACCACGAAAATCAACCATGGCACTATTAACGTTTATCTGTTTTACTTAACGTTCTGTCCACTTTACCAATGACTAATAACACAAATCGCAAAGTTTTTGCCAGTGTGTCAACCCCTATATTTCTCTCTCTGGTACGTAGCCTAAGTGTAATCAAAGGTGATGATTTACATGTTTTAAATTTATCCTAACAATTACACACTCTATGTATTTATTATTTAAATGTCCCAGAATAAAAACTGTGAATGGCAATCACAGATAAGAAAAAAAGTTTTGCTTTTCTTTGATTATCAAACAAATAAAAAATATACCTTGAAATAAAGAGATGAAATTTCTATATTACCATTAAATGGAGATGCTCAGGGCAGAGCCGGATTAATGAGCAACAGTCAGCTTCACGTATACTAACCATTAAAGTACGTTAAAGCATCATTGGGGAGAAAATCAGAAATATAATGTCAGTTTATTTTGATCTCCCAATGCAACTTCTTAAATAACTTTGGAATGTTCTTCATGGGCCCTCTCCTGCCACCGTAGACTAGTCCTTGAATGAAAATATAAAACAAAAACACTCATACACACACAATAAAATAAAAATGTTCCTAGCTGTTGTTTTAAAATCCCCATTAAAATATTGAAGTTTTAAAAATCTTTATAGGGAAAACTCATTACTAGATGTCTCAGGATTATTATTTTTTTTTTTATTGTTGGGGATTCATTGAGGGTACAATAAGCCAGTTACACTGATTAAAATTGTTAGGTAAAGTCCCTCTTGCAATCATGTCTTGCCCCCATAAAGTGTGACACACACCAAAGCCCCACCCCCCTCCCTCCGTCCCTCTTTCTGCTTCCCCCCCCATAAACTTAATTGTCATTAATTGTCCTCATATCAAGATTGAGTACATAGGATTCATGCTTCTCCATTTTTGTGATGCTTTACTAAGAATAATGTCTTCCACTTCCATCCAGGTTAATACGAAGGATGTAAAGTCTCCATTTTTTTTAATAGCTGAATAGTATTCCATGGTATACATATACCACAGCTTGTTAATCCATTCCTGGGTTGGTGGGCATTTAGGCTGTTTCCACATTTTAGCAATGGTAAATTGAGCTGCAATAAACAGTCTAGTACAAGTGTCCTTATGATAAAAGGATTTTTTTCCTTCTGGGTAGATGCCCAGTAATGGGATTGCAGGATCGAATGGGAGGTCTAGGTTGAGTGCTTTGAGGTTTCTCCATACTTCCTTCCAGAAAGGTTGTATAGTTTGCAGTCCCACCAGCAGTGTAAAAGTGTTCCCTTCTCTCCACATCCACGCCAGCATCTGCAGTTTTGAGATTTTGTGATGTGGGCCATTCTCACTGGGGTTAGATGATATCTCAGGGTTGTTTTGATTTGCATTTCTCTAATATATAGAGATGATGAACATTTTTTCATGTGTTTGTTAGCCATTCGTCTGTCATCTTTAGAGAAAGTTCTATTCATGTCTCTTGCCCATTGATATAAGGGATTGTTGGCTTTTTTCAAGTGGATTAATTTGAGTTCTCTATAGATCCTGGTTATCAAGCTTTTGTCTGATTGAAAATATGCAAATATCCTTTCCCATTGTGTAGGTTGTCTCTTTGCTTTGGTTATTGTGTCCTTAGCTGTACAGAAGATTTTCAGTTTAATGAAGTCCCATTTGTTTATTTTTGTTGTTGTTGCAATTGCCATGGCAGTCTTCTTCATGAAGTCTTCCCCCAGGCCAATATCTGCCAGTGTTTTTCCTATGCTTTCTTTGAGGATTTTTATTGTTTCATGCCTTAAATTTAAGTCCTTTATCCATCTTGAATCAATTTTTGTGAGTGGGGAAAGGTGTGGGTCCAGTTGCAGTCTTTTACATGTAGACATCCAGTTCTCCCAACACCATTTATTGAATAAGGGAGTCTTTCCCCCAAGGTAAGTTCTTGTTTGGTTTATCAAAGATTAGGTGGTTGTAAGATGTTAGTTTCATTTCTTGGTTTTCAATTCGATTCCAAGTGTCTATGTCTCTGTTTTTGTGCCAGTACCATGCTGTCTTGAGCACTATGGCTTTGTAGTACAGACTAAAATCTGGTATGCTGATGCCTCCAGCTTTATTTTTGTTACTAAGAACTGCCTTAGCTATATGGGTTTTTTTCCGGTTCCATACAAAACGCAGAATCATTTTTTCCAAATCTTGAAAGTACGATGTAGGTACTTTGATAGGAATGGCATTGAATAGGTAGATAGCTTTGGGAAGTATAGACATTTTAACAATGTTGATTCTTCCCATCCATGAGCATGGTATGTTCTTCCATTTGTTAATATCCTCTGCTATTTCCTTTCTGAGAATTTCATAGTTTTCTTTATAGAGGTCCTTCACCTCCTTCGTTAGGTATATTCCTAGGTATTTCATTTTCTTTGAAACTATGGTGAAGGGAGTTGTGTCCTTAATTAGCTTCTCAGCTTGACTGTTATTGGTGTATACAAAGGCTACTGATTTGTGACATTGATTTTATATCCTGAAACATTACTGTATTTTTTGATGACTTCTAGGAGTTTTGTGGTTGAGTCTTTGGGGTTCTCTAAGTATAAGATCATGTCATCAGCAAAGAGGGAGAGTTTGACCTCCTCTGCTCCCATTTGGATTCCCTTTATTTCCTTGTCTTGCCTAATTGTATTGGCTAGAACTTCCAGCAATATGTTGAATAGTAAAGGTGACAGAGGACAACCTTGTCTGGTTCCAGTTCTAAGAGGAAAAGCTTTCAGTTTTACTCCATTCAGTAAAATATTGGCTGTGGGTTTGTCATAGATAGCTTCAATCAGTTTTAGAAATGTGCCACCTATGCCTATACTCTTCAGTGTTCTAATTAGAAAAGGATGCTGGATTTTATCAAATGCTTTTTCTGCATCTATTGAGAGGATCAAATGATCTTTATTTTTGCCTCTGTTAATATGGTGGATAACGTTTATGGACTTGCGTATGTTAAACCAGCCTTGCATCCCTGGGATGAAGCCTACTTGATCATGATGAATGACTTTTTTGATGATAAGCTGTAATCTATTGGCTAGGATTTTGTTGAGAATTTTTCCATCTATATTCATGAGTGAGATTGGTCTGAAATTCTCCTTTTTGTTTGGGTCTTTTCCTGGTTTTGGTATCAGGGTGATGTTTGCTTCATAGAATGTGTTGGGGAAGATTCCTTCTTCCTCATTTTTTTGGAATAATTTCTGCAGTACAGGAATAAGCTCTTCCTTGAAGGTTTGATAGAATTCTGGAGTGAAGCCATCTGGACCAGGGCATTTTTTAGTTGCAAGCTTTTTTATTGTTTCTTTGATCTCAGTGCTTGAAATTGGTCTGTTCCGGAGGTCTATTTCATCCTGGCTAAGTCTAGGGAGAGGGTGTGATTCCAAATATTGATCCATTTCCTTCACATTGTCAAATTTCTGGGCATAGAGTTTCTGGTAGTATTCAGAGATGATCTCTTGTATCTCTGTGGGATCAGTTGTTATTTCCCCTTTATCGTTTCTGATTGAGGTTATTAGAGATTTTACTTTTCTATTTCTAGTTAGTCTGGCCAATGGTTTATCTATTTTATTTATTTTTTCAAAAAACCAACTCCTTGTTTCATTAATTTTCTGAATGATTCTTTTGTTTTCAATTTCATTGATCTCTGATTTGATTTTGGATATTTCTTTTCTTCTACTGAGTTTAGGCTTAGATTGTTCTTCTTTTTCCAATTCCATAAGATCTCTTGTGAGATTGTTGATGTGCTCTCTGTTTTTCGAATGTAGGCATCTAAAGTGATGAATTTTCTTCTCAAAACTGCTTTTGCAGTATCCCAAAGGTTTTGGTAGCTTGTGTCTTCATTGTTGTTATGCTCAAGGAAGTTAAAGATTTCCTGTTTTATTTCTTCCTTCACCCATCTGTTATTCAACAGAAGATTGTTTAATTTCCATGCCTTTGGGAGAGCTTGAGCATTTTTGTTAGAGTTGAGTTCCACCTTTAGTGCCTTATGGTCTGAAAAGATACAAGGTAAAATTTCAATTCTTTTGATTCTGTTGATATTTGTTTTGTGTCCCAGGATATGGTCAATTTTGGAGAATGTTCCATGGGGTGATGAGAAGAATGTATATTCTTTATCTTTGGGGTGGAGTGTTCTATATGCGTCTATCAAGCATAGTTGTTGTATGGTCTCATTTAAATCTCTTACATCTTTGTTTAATTTCTGTTTAGAGGATCTGTCCAGCTCTGTAAGAGGTGTGTTAAAGTCCCCTGTTATGATGGTATTATGAGATATCATATTGCTCAGACTGAGTAAGGTCTGCTTCAAGAATCTGGGAGCATTTAAATTGGGTGCATAAATATTTAGAATTGAAATGTCTTCTTGTTGTAGTTTTCCCTTGACCAATATAAAGTGACCATCTTTGTCTTTTTTGACTTTAGTTGCTTTAAATCCACATGTATCTGAAAATAAGATTGCAACTCCTCTTTTCTTCTGAATTCCATTTGCCTGAAAAATTGTCTTCCAACCCTTGACTTGGAGCTTGAATTTGTCTTTTGAAGCCAGGTGTGTTTCTTGCAGACAGCAGATGGATGGCTTGTGTTTTTTAATCCAGTCAGCCAATCTATGTCTCTTCAGTGGGGAATTCAAGCCATTAACATTTATTGAGATAATTGATAAGTGTGGTAGTATTCTATTCGTCTTATTTGGTGAGAGTCCATTCCTTAGTTTTATCTTTTGCATCAGTGTGGAGGTTAGGTTCTGTCCTTTGATTTCTGAGTTCTTACTTTGCTGCAGATCCATTGTGGTGGTCAGTGTGCAGAATAGGTTGAAATATTTCCTGTAGAGCTGGTCTTGTTGTGGCGAATTTCCTCAATGTTTGTATATCCGTCAATGATTTGATTTCTCCATCAATTTTGAAGCTTAGCTTAGCAGGGTACAGAATTCTGGGCTGAAAATTGTTCTGTTTAAGTAGATTAAAGGTAGATGACCATTGTCTTCTTGCTTGGAAAGTTTCATTAGAGAAGTCTGCCGTCACTCTGATGGATTTGCCCCTGTAGGTCAACTGGCGCTTACTCCTGGCAGCTTGCAGAATCTTTTCTTTTGTCTTGACTTTGGACAGGTTCATCACAATGTGTCTTGGAGAAGCTCGGTTAGAGTTGAGGCGACCTGGGGTCCGATATCCCTCTGAAAGCAGTGTGTCAGACTCTTTGGTGATGTTTGGGAAATTTTCTTTTATAATATTCTCTAGTATGGCTTCCATTGCTCTGGGGCATTCTTCTTCCCCTTCTGGAATTCCTATAACTCGTATGTTGGAACGCTTCATAAAGTCCCATAATTCTGACAGTGAACGTTCTGCTTTCTCTCTCTTCTTTTCTGCCTCTTTTACTGTCTGAGTTATCTCAAGAACTTTGTCTTCTACCTCTGAAATTCTTTCTTCTGCATGGTCTAACCTGTTGCTGATACTTTCCATTGTATCTTTAAGTTCCCTAATTGACTGTTTCACTTCCTTCAGGTCTGCTATATCCTTTTTATATTCTTCATATCGTTCATCTCTTATTTGATTCTGTGTTTGGATTTCCTTTTGGTTATTTTCTACTTTATTAGCAATTTCCTTCATTGTTTCCATGATTTCTTTCATTGTTTTCAACATGTGTATTCTAAATTCCCTTTCTGTCATTCCTAACATTTCTATACTGGTGGAATCATCTGCAGTAGCTACCTCATGGTCCCTTGGTGGGGTTGTTCTAGACTGGTTCTTCATGTTGCCTGGAGTTTTCTGCTGATTCTTCCTCATGAGTGATTTCTTTTATCTGTTTCCTTGCCCTAATTTTCCTTTCACTTCCTCTTGCTCTTTAAGTTCTTGTGCCTGTGGACTAAGGGTTACAGGACCAGAAGGGTGAGAAGGTTGAAGAGCAAAAAAAGGGTATGAAAGAAAGGAGGACCGAGTGATAAGAAAAAAAGAGAGATAGAGAAAGGAGAGGGGGTGGGTATAAGGAATATTGACAAAAAGAAGAGAGGCACAGAAAGAGAGAGACAGGGCAATATTGGTGTACAGTAGGGTACTTTGACACAACCTTAAAAAACCCCACCTTCTAGGGGTGCGCAGTTGGGTGGTTCCCTTGAGGTCAGCAGCTCTTTGCTAACCTGATCAGACACAGTACCCCACCTCCACCAAGTAGAGAGGAAAGACAAAAATGCTATAAATCAAACCAAAAGAAGCAAACAGAAAACTTTACGGGGATAAAATTGGGTGAAAAACCAAATTATATCGGTAGAAACACTAGCAAAAATGAAGTTGAAGTTATTAAAAAAGGCAGCAATGGGAAATTACAATTAAACTAGGAAAATTGAGAAAGAAAAAGGGATCTGTGTGGAAAAGATTGAAATTAAAAGAACAAAAGAACATCAGCAACGTCAAAATAAACAAACAAAAAAAACAACCAAACAAAAAAAAAAAGAAAAAAATACACAACCAAAAACAAAGCAGTTTGTATATGTTATTGAATATTGTCTGGGCAACACGTGGTCTTCTGGCGTATGAGATGTTAGTCACAGTTCTGATACGACTGGAGGCTGCTGATTTCTCAACCCCCAGCAGGTAGACACCCTAAATCTCTCTTCAGCCTACTTAAAAGGCACTTTGAACTTGTAAACTTGCTGAGCAGAAGCTTTCCCAGCTTTCTCGCTGGAATCACTGCTAAAGTGGCTATCCACTTACCCATTGTGCCAAAACCGGTCTCACTCTGCCCCTGAGGGTTAGGGCTGCAAGGCAGCTCAAACCCCACCCTTAGGCTACTTGGTTGCTGGGTTACCAGCTCCCACCCTTTTCTAGCTCTGAGACCCTGAGGGCGGAGCTTGCCGGGGCAGATCAGTGACAATGGATCCATGTGACCCACCGCCAAACACTATTAGCTCCATCTGGCTCAGCGGCTCAGACTGGGGCCCTAGACAACGGCCAAAGTTCTCCGCACTCCCGCTCAGGCCTTCCCCAAGGCAGTTCAACTCAGTGCCAAGTCCAACGACATCAAAACAGTTCACAGGTAAGGCCTTTCTGGTTTGCAGTCTCGCTGCTACTGAACTTACAGTTGTGGGCGGGTTTAGACGGATTGAACACATGCGACCACTTGCCGGTTTTCCACTGTTTTAGTCCTCCTCTTGGGGTCCAGAAGTCTCTCGCTGACTCCCTGTATCTTCATAGGAGTGATGATAGGCAGTTCCCACCAGCCAGAGATGCCTGGAGTCCTATCTCCCCAGACTCACGGTGCCCAGATGCAAGGAAGCTGTTACTCGGCTGCCATCTTGCTCCGCCTCCATGTCTCAGGATTATTATATACATAGGTTCCCTTGGTACATGACTTGAGGTTAAGGCTTATTTTCTACTTTTTTGTATTTTTTATTCTTGTCCAGGCTCATAGACCTTCTTTAAGAATCAACTTTGACAGATGCATTAGATTTATCTCTGGTGCTACCAATGCAAATCAAATACTGAAAGTTACCGAAAGATTATGATTAATATTCTTAGTCTTGGACAACCTGTTATTGCTTGTCTTTTTTTGGTTGTTGTTGTTGGTCCAAGGTCATTTGTTACATAACACACAAAATTGAATATGGATGTGAAACCCCATTCCATTAACTGAGTTTTTGGCCTCCGGGAAATTAATTTAACATCAAAACTTTATTTAACCCATCTTTAAAATGGGAATGATGAATACTTATTGTAAACTGAATTGTATCACCCCTAAAAAGTTATGTTTGAAGTCCTAACCACCAGTTCTTCAGAATGCAACCTTATTTGGAAGTAGGAACTTCGGCAGAGTTTAAAAGTTTAGAAAGGAGATCTAAAAATAGATCTGCCGTTCAATCCTGTAATCCCTCTACTGGGCATATACCCAGAAGACCAAAAAGCACATCATAACAAAGATATTTGTACCAGAATGTTTATTGTAGCTCAATTCATAATTGCTAAGTCATGGAAGAAGCCCAAGTGCCCATCGATCCATGAATGGATTAATAAATTGTGGTACATGTACACCATGGAATATTATGCAGCCTTAAAGAAAGATGGAGACTTTACCTCTTTCACGTTTACATGGATGGAGCTGGAACATATTCTTCTTAGTAAAGTATCTCAAGAATGGAAGAAAAAGTACCCAATGTACTCAGCCCTACTATGAAACTAATTTAGGGTTTTCACATGAAAGCTATAACCTGGTTACAACCTAAGAATAGGAGGAAGGGGGAAAGGGAGGGGAGGGAGGGGGGAGGTGGGTAGAGGGAAGGGGATTGGTGGGATTACACCAGCGGTGCATCTTACAAGGGTGTATGTGAAACTAGGTAAACTGTCTGTAAAGCTAGTGAATGATGCCCCATGATCATATCAATGTACACAGCTATGATTTAATAAAAAAAAAAAAAAAAGAAAAAAAATAAATAAATAAAAATTTAGAAAGGACATATTACAATAGGATTTGTCCTTCATCCAAGATAACTAGGGTCCTTATAAAAAGAATGCCACATGAAGAACAGAGACATAAGAAAAACACTAGATAAAGATGAAAGGCAGAGACTGGAATGATATTTCTCCCAGTCAAGAAGTGCCAAAGATTGCCAGCAAATCCCCAGGAACTAGGAGAGAGGCATGAAACTAACGCTCCATGGCAGCCCACAGGGGAAGCCAGGCCTGCTGACGCTTAGAGTTCAGAGTCTAGCCTCCAGAAGGAGAGACAGCAAGTGTCTGTTGCCTAAGCCCCTTCCTTTGTAGCATTTTGTTATGGCGGCACTGGCAAACTAACACACTACTCAACAAGGTGAGGTTTCAATAAAACAATTCACAAAGCACCAAGCATGTAAAAACTACACTTGATTTATTTCTTATTTCTATTTTTAGAAATTTAAATATGAAAATATCCCAGTGGGGAGGCAGTTGAGAAGGTAGGAATTATAAAGGAGATAAATCTCTTAACAGTCCATGTGTGCTAATTGTTTGAATCCCCCATAAATGGCTTAGCAGAAGAGGAGGTTGGAACACTTAGCTAAATTGAAGTTTGGGGATTATCTGTGAATTTAAAGTATTCATGCCATTTTGGCCCCTATTAGCACAAGTAATTGAGAGGAAAATCTTGCCAGTTATGCTTTTCCATAAAGCTTAATGTGGGCTTCAATATTTAAGTAATTCATTAGCAGGCGTAAATGGTACTGTAGAACAACATTAAAGGGTGTAAGAGGTAATCTGCGACCTTCATTTTAGAGATGAACAAATTGAGGCCTGTGGAGGTTATAATGAACTCAAGGTTATCCAGTTTACATTGGAAAAGCAGACACTAGAATCCTTGTCTACCAATTTCCTTTCAAGATTCTGTGTTATTTTCAAAATTCTGTAGAGCTTTTGTAATTATGAGAACCCCAACTCTGTACGTGGAACTTTAAGGCCAAGGTTGGAAGAATTCAGATCTAGAGAGAAGAAAATTACAATGTCAATTTAAAAAAAAAATATCTTCAAAAGTTATATTTGAGAAAGAAAACAGCAGTGGGGACAGAGGTCAATTATTTTTACACTTAAATTGTTAGCTATATAACACATTTAGAGAAATCTTTTTACATTGTTTAGAAGATCCATTAAATACGACCTGGTAGGACCTTTGTAGGACAAATCATTAAAGCGCTAAATGGTATTTGGAAATGCTGCTACCTCCGATTGAAGTCATTTGCATTGTTATAAAACATGTAGGAGACTTTGCCCAGCAGGATCACTGGGTAGCTGAACTTTGCCCCGCACATGATTTTGCAAATACAGAGCATACTCCTTCCCGGCTCAGCCACTAGCCCTACTTAAATTAAAGCAAGCTTCTCTCTTTCACCTCTGGTTTGCTCTGCTTTTAAGCATGTCATGTGGGAAGAAATATTAGACTTTTAATACAACAAACTTTGTTGTCATTGCATTTGCTTTTTTCACTTTGGTTTATTACTTCATATTTTCAGTCTTTATAGGACATTTACATGTTGCCTGCCCCAAATATATCACAACTGTAATTGAGGGGCCCAGTTCAGAATCTACTCCAAACAGAATCATTCAGTTTCATTTTGCAGCTTCATAGCCCAGAACCAGAACTTTTCAAAAGACACTCAATAGCACCAATACAGGGTCCCCTCTGGACAACCTATCAATTTGTGTTATGAAGTGAATTATGGCTGTCCCCACCAGAGCTGGTATAGTTAAGTGTCTGTCAATGTTTCTATTATGTTTTGAGGGCTTCTTACTTGGCTGCAAAAATACTCTTCAAGCTAAAGCATACACCGCCATCCTTGGAAGTGACTGTTCCCTTTGTTTAGTTTTACCATTTAAGAGCACTTGCACTCTTTTCTGTTTGCTTGTATCCAATTCAAAATAAAGTTTGGCTTTCTAAACAATAGTCTGCCAGAAGGATGGGGTATCAAAAAAAACCTTGGAGGTTACCAAGGCTTCAAAAACATTGTTACAGTGTGGCACAATTACCCTGTGAAAATTATGTGTACAATTATTAGGCCTCTTTTTTTTTTTTTTTTTTTTTTGTGGAAGGGACAATGTCTTTCTCTGTCGCTCAGGTGATAGTGTCACAGTACAATCATAGCTCACTATAACCTTGAACATCTGGGCTCAAGTGATCCTCCCACCTCAGCCTCCCTGCTGGCTCAGACTACAGGTACATACCACCAAATCAAGCTGTTTTTTTTTTTTTCCTATTCTTTGTAGAGAAGGTGGTCTTAAACTCCTGGCCTCAAATGATCCTCCAAAATTGCTGGGATTACAGACAGGAGGCACTGTGCCTAGCTAGGACTCTGAATTTTAAATCCAGAGATCTCCATTTATATCTTTGATGGATACGACTTCATCATGTTTAGGGACTGTTTTTGCCTTCCGTTTTCCATTCCCCTATCTTTACTTTGAACCTAGTTCAAATATTTCGTTTTCTGAGAAAGCTCAAATGGACTCAGGGAGTCTTCCCCTAAACTCACTTTGCACCTAATACTTGGATACAATATCGCAATTATTAGATCATACTATTTGTCTGTGTGTCTATTTCTTCACCTAACGGTGCAAACTGAGGACAAGGACCATGTCCTATTTATCAGCAGAATGCTATCCATATTAAAGGCTATGTTAACCACTGTGATAAAAATGTGTCAAATGGTTTATGAAGTGAGTGTATGATGCCCCATAATCATATCATTGTATACAGTTATGATTTAATAAAAAAAAATAAATAAATATGCTCAGTAAATATTGGTTAAATGAATGAATGAATGAATGAATGAAAAGTGATGTTTTATGAAATAGGATTAGTAACAAGGGCACTGGGGGAATGGAAGTCTTTGAAAAATAAGGAATATTTTTAACATGATTTCCCCCTTCTACCATTTAACCTTCAAGAGGGTATAAATTCTCATATGCCCCATAATGAACAATTACCCAGGAAAGTGGTTGACTTGTACACTCTTACTGGAAGAACTACATGCAAGAGAATTTGTTGAGAAAATTACTGTTTAAGAAGCAAGGAGATGAAGTGTTTGTTCTGACTTAGTCGCTGACTCGGTGACCCTCTTCAAGTTACTTAATAGCTCAGTGATTCCATCTTTCTGCAAATTGTGATAAATAATAGCAGTTCTGTCTGCTTCAGAGGGATATCTGCAGAAAAAATGAGTTAGCATTTCTGAAACATTGTAATGAAAAAACCTAAACTACATATATTGCATGTACTAAAGTATTAAATATTATTAAAGATTATATAGCTAGTACATTCTGTATAATAAATCATTGGTTGCTAAGAAGATTCTTGTTGAAATTACATTAACCTAATCCAAAGTATAATTGGAAGATTTGATTTTTCTGCTTGACATGAGCTCCTGGACTATACCCACTCTAAAAAGAAAAGTAATGAAAAGTAGATGGTTCAGTTGTTTCTGCATTTGGCATCTGAAGATAGTCCATGAGACTGGTGTGAGGGATAAGTTGTCATGTTCTACCTGAATTACCATATTTTCAAGGAAAAGTGCTAAAAAGAATTACAGATAATTTTAGAAGAAAATTGTAGGAATGATTTTTTTTTTAATTATAGGTTTGCAAAGAGGTAAGGAGGTAAAGCTTTCAGTGTTTCTCAAAGGATAATTTTTGAACCATCTTCTTTGGTGTAACCTGGCGCATTTAAATGAAGAGTTATTGACCACATCTTGAATTTAAGGCATGAGGAATTTGGGGGAGATACCCAAGAATGCGTATGCTAAGTAAAATCTCCAGATGATGTCTAGGATGATAGTCAGGTTAGAGAACAAATGTGAGGACCTTTGGGTTCAGGAGGCCAACTCAGAGTATCGGCCCTACAAGATCAGAGGGAAATTGAACTTCCTTGTCCAGCAAGTGTTGATAAACTCTCCTCTAGCTTTAAAACACTATGTTACCTTGTGTAGAATTTGTTAAGGAATTGGAAATTAATCAATCTTGTTTTAGGAAAAAAATGAGAAAGATTGAACTTAAAAAAAATTAATATAGCCGGGTGCTATGGCGGGCACCTGTAGTCCCAGCTACTCGGGAGGCTGAGGCAAGAGAATCGCTTAAGCCCAGGAGTTGGAGGTTGCTGTGAGCTGTGTGATGCCACAGCACTCTACTGAGGGCCATAAAGTGAGACTCTGTCTCTACAAAAAAAAAAAAAAAAAAAAAAGGCAAAAAAAAAAAAAAAAATTAATAATTTGCTACATGTTACCAGAGTTCATGGGTAAGTTTTATTTATGGAAAAAGGCAGGGCTCCCTCTGTAAACTCCTTCATTTTTTGTTCTGTGGATTCCTGGAGGCAACCCAGTCTGCTTAATTTTAGCAAACATTCTCATATTTTTCTAATGGTTTGTCCTTCCAGCAACTATGAGGAAAAACAGGGTAAAAATATCTCATTACAGTTGTGATGTGTCTGTATTGCTAATGGCTACCGCTGTAATGCTTTGTTTCTCTTAGTAAGAAAGTATACAGTCATGTGGAAATTTTAACAGTTATATAAAATAATACAGAGGCAAATGAAAGACACCTAAAGTTCTGATACACCACAGCAATTACCACTCCACTTTGGTGAAAATTATTCTAGAGCTCTATAGAATAGATTCGTTATTCACTATAGAATATTATTCCATTTATATAAAATTATACCAATAATTAAATTTACATGTATTTACATATATAAACACTTAACAAGCTGTGGTATATGTATACCATGGAATACTATTCAGCCATTAAAAAAATGGAGACTTTACATCCTTCGTATTAACCTGGAAGTGGAAGACATTATTCTTAGTAAAGCATCACAAGAAGGGAGAAGCATGAATCCTATGTACTCAATTTTGATATGAGGACAATTAATGACAGTTAAGGTTATGGGGGGGAAGCAGAAAGAGGGATGGAGGGAGGGGGGTGGGGCCTTGGTGTGTGTCACACTTAATGGGGGCAAGACATGATTGCAAGAGGGACTTTACCTAACAATTGCAATCAGTGTAACCTGGCTTATTGTACCCTCAATGAATCCCCAACAATAAAAAAAAAAGATGCTAAAAAAAAATAAATAAAATAAAATATACATATTTTGTGTTGCATTGTTCCATGTTGTTTTATAATTTGTTTTTCCATGTCAATGATACTTTAAAATTTTTATAATCATAAAAACCTGTGTCAGCTCTTTTATCTTTTTCATTCTATTGAAGAAATGTATCTTCCCCTCATAAACCTCTATATTCCTCTTATTTTCAGATCAAGAATACCTGGGGACTCCCTCATTCTCTCAAAACCTCCCTGTCCCAATTTCTGTATCAAACCACTGTTGCCAAAGATATTACAGGGAGGGACACGGGCTCTAACAGTGAGTCTTCTGGATCGCAGAGAAGCATGTGAGATGAATTAGCCTCTAAGTAAGCTAAGGTATCTGAGGGATGCCCAGAAAGTATCCAGCTGCTATTAATACTAATTTTCATATTATGTGGATGGAATCTCTCCAGACAGCACTATATGACTTTTCTATCAGTCTTTTCCTGTTCTGGTAACATCTATCTGTTTCCTGGAGAGTGCATTCAAAACACTTGTTGCTTTGTAGGCAAGAGAGGGCCAAGTAAGTTTGACATCTGACATTTCTTAAATTCTTACTATGTTTCAAGTGCATTGTATAACTGAATTTTTACAACCAGTTTTGATCTAAGATCAAAGCTATTTCTGTCTAATAGGAATACTGAGGGAAACAGCTTCTCAAAGCAGGTATGTAGAATGTTCACATTATTTATAGTGAATCTGGTTGGAGGGTATAGGAATAGGGAACTATTTAATGGGTGCAGGATTTTCCTCTGGGGTGATGGAAATGTGTTGGAACTAGAGAGTGTTTGTGATTATTCTGTGAATGTATTTAATGTTGCTAAAGTGTTCATATTAAGATGGCTAATTTTATGGTATGTAAATTTTACCTCAATGAAAAAAAAAAGTACAGCAGGGAATTAAAGCCAGTATGATGGTAGACACCACACTTTTAACCATTGCAAAATACTGCCTCCCAGGTGGCTTTATTGGTTCTGTATTTTTCTAGAATAAATAGCATTAATAACTTTTTAGGCTTCCAATGTCCTTTTCATGCTGATAAACCCATTAAATCTCCCACATAAGGAGAGATTTAAGAGATTTAACCATAAAGTGGTGGATAGGTGTGGTTAAGCAGAGTTTCTCAAATCACTTTTTCCATGGACCTCATTTTACCTGGAGAATTTCTAAAAAAAAAAAAAAAAAAGGTGTCATAAAACACTTTTATGAAATCACTGTTTTCTTCAAAGCAATGAAATGAATGTTTATTACAGATTTTAACTTGGTATTTAGGTATTATGATGAAGACTGGGCAGTTCACTGGTATTATGACCATTTCCTTAGCAATTGTTCATGATAGAATAAATGTGCAAGGGAAATGAATCAGTGTCACCTTTTATTATTTACTTGAAAAAATTTAATACAGTATTTACTTTTCAGTTACATTTCATGAACAGGGTAGCTCTGCTATGTGCATCACACCATTTAAATTTCATGATAAAACACAAAAGACGTAGGGGAATGTACGTTTGGCATAAACAAGTGAATGTGCTAATTTTCATGATTTGAAAAAAAATGATGCTTTATGTAAAGCTGGTTGGGTCTTTTTTATCAGTTATTTTTTTCAGTAGAAAAGAAACTTTTTAGAAAAAAATTAAAGCAGGTGAAATTCAGAGCAATAATTTATTATAAAATAATCTTTTCTTTTATAAAAGATAAAAAAACCAACTTTTAAAACCAACTTAAAACCCAGTCTTCCTATTCTGTTTTTTATATATTAACTACTATAATTTCAGTTCATTCATAGAAATAATGTAGTGTTTGGAATCAGTTAAAACCTATTTTACCTGTCACATATTTACTTTTGTGCTCTGGGACTCAGTATCCCCATCTAAATGTGGGTACACCTATATACAATTTTCATAGGGAGTATATAAAATATAAATTTCAACCCAACTTTTTAAAAATATTCATAGTTTCAAACCAACCTGCTCAACATAACCAATTCTGACCCCCCTGCTTTCTGCCAGCCTGTCTCTATTTGGCTTCACTTCCCTCTTTGCACATTCTGGAACCAAAGTGAAGCCATTTCCTAGATACTCTTACTAGAAACCACTAATTTTGATCTCATTAAGCCATAATTATTACCAACTGGGCAATGCCTACATTTGGACCGTCCCCACTGCCATTTTCCTCTGGGGAACCTCCAGCATTGCTGGGGAAGTCTCCAAATAATCCCACCTGAGTACTCTACAAACACCACCCATACCCTGGTGCTGTATTTTAATGACTAGGCTCTCAGCTCGAGAGTGAAAGTGGTAGAATGATGACAAGAATAATACCCTCCGACTTCCCTGTACCAGACTTAATTTTTCTTCCTGAATGAAAACCACATCACTTCCCTCCCACAGATCACTTTGTAAGGGCTACTTCTGTTAAATCTCCCAGTGCGGTAGAGCAGGCTGAGGTCTACCTCCTCCTCCCCACTCCCAGTCCGCCTCCGCCTCCGTCAAAGGTGGCTGCAAGGTGGACTTCACACATTAGAAGGTCCATGGTCTCCCATTGCTTTCATAAGAGAAGCAGTACCTTTCAGTAAAAATAAACAATTATGGAATACATTGCAAGTACAAGTTGGTGCTATCGTGTGTAGAACACAAAAGTCCTAATGCTATAAATGGGTAAATGAGATGAAAGCTATGCTGATTAGTATGATTTCAGCACTCCAATCTGTACAAATAATCAACACACTGAAGTGCGCATAAATGTATTTATGATCTATGTACAAAAGACTTAATTAAAAAAATAAAATTAAAAAAAAGAATAATAAATGTTAATTATAAAAACAGAATGAAAAGTGATGAAATCTCCTAAGGTGATGAAGGCAGTCAGCATGCTATCCAGTAAGGAAGGGGGCTTCTCAGAATATGGCAGGTGTTTACTGGGAAAAAATATTCATATATATGTATCTGTATATCATTTCATACCTTTTATATCTTTAGGATTTCAGACATCATCAAATCAAATGTGATGACCCCCACAGCAAAAGAATTTTCTTTTTTTTTTTTTTTTGTAGAGACAGAGTCTCACTGTACCGCCCTCAGGTAGAGTCCTGTGGCGTCACACGGCTCACAGCAACCTCCAACTCTTGGGCTTACGCGATTCTCTTGCCTCAGCCTCCCGAGTAGCTGGGACTACAGGCGCCCGCCACAACGCCCGGCTATTTTTTTTTTGTTGTTGTTGCAGTTTGGCCGGGGCTGGGCTTGAACCCGCCACCCTCGGCATATGGGGCCAGCGCCCTACTCACTGAGCCACAGGCGCCGCCAGCAAAAGAATTTTCAAAAATAACTGTGTTAGTCTGTTTTGCACTGCTATAACTTTAATAAATACCTGAGGTGGGGTAATTTATTAAAACAGAGGTTTGTTTGGCACATGGTTCTGCAGACTGTACAGGAAGCATGGCACCAGCATCCGCTTCTGGGGAGGGCCTCAGCGAGCTTCTCATCAAGGCAGGAGGCGGAGGGGGAACAGGCATGTCACATGTGAGAGTGGGGACAGGAGAGGGAGGAGGAGGAGGATTCCCAGGCTCCTTGAAACAACCATCTCTCATGTGAACTAATAAAGCAAGAACTTACTATCATTAGGAAGGCATCAAAACATTCATAAGGGATCAGTCTCCAAGGCTCAAACATCTCCCATCAGGCCCTCACCCACTCTGGGTATCCGCTTAAATGTGAGATTTGGAGGGAGCAAGTTTGGATAAACTACATCAGTGACCTTTCTTTTAATTTCTGTCTTTTAAGAAGCAAGTCCCCTGTTCCTTTGTCTTAGTCATTACACGTATCTCCCAGTGTGACTCTCTGTGACCCTATAGTAATACGTATAAGCTGTTGTTAGGTACTCTATAATGGTATTGGGGCAGCATTTGTTAATGTAGAGTGGGTAAAGAGGCACAGAATAATTCAAAACTTCCTCCCTCCTGCACTGCTTCTAAAGTCTTGGTCTGTCCTCCAGGAGCTCCCACAACTCAGGGTTAATACTAGGACACCAGGGAACCTCTCCATCCCTGCTCCACTGAGTGGACTGCTATTTGGTTCACACCAGAACCATATTAATTCTAAATCTTGAATATAAACTCAATCTGTAGAATATAAATCAGAAAACACGGCAGACACCCTCAGATAGTCAATATCTGTCTTCAGTGATGAATGTTACCTTGCCTTGAATCTCCTTTTGACAAATATGCTCCGGTCTTTCTGGACTTTCAGATATTTCCTCTTCTCTTCTTCTCTAACGTGGTGTTGTATGTTTGCTCATGGTAAACTCCCAATATTGCCTGCTTTACTAGAATTCCAAGATTATCTACCATAGATGTTCTACATAATGGATTTTCCCTCTGAGCTGAAGTTTCTTTAAGGGTCTTAAAGAGAATCTTGTTATAAAGTATCTGCCCTATTTCTGTGAGTAATCTGAGTTCTTTAGCCCCGCCAAGCCTTTCCTCTGTTTTTATGTCACATACCTAAAAATACATATTTTCCCCGAATGGAAAAGTTCATACATCTTATTGAAATTATTTAGTGTGTAAGATCTATGATAAATGAGAAAACCCTAGTGTTTCGTACAAGATTTAAAGTCCAAGAAACAGAATAGCATTTATTGGCTGAGTTGGTGGCTCATGCCTATAATCCTAGCTCTCTGGGAGCCTGAGCGGGATCTCTTGAAGTCAGAAGTTTCAGACCAGCCTGAGCCACGAGCAAGAGCTGTCTCTAATAAAAATAGGAAAAATTAGATGGATATAGTGCTGCACACCTGTAGTCCTAGCTACTTGGGGGTGGCTGAAGCAGGAGGATCACTTGATCCTAGGAATTTGAGGTTGCTGTGAACTGGGCTGATGCCACAGTACTTTTGCCTGAGAGACAGCAACAATATGACCTCCACCCAAAGCAAAAGAATAACATTTATTTATTTGCATACAATAAAATTTGTAAGGGTAAAAAAAAAAATATTCTCTATTTCAAGAAAACATGAGGGCTTGCTATGTTTGACAGCCAAGAGCTGCTCCAATATTGTATCTTCTTGACTATCATAGCCTCATAATCTTTCAGTGCTTGATCCCTCCCCTTAGGATTCCAGACTTACATGTTCTGCCTCCCGCCTGTCTACCTGTCTGAACTTCCAGATATTATTTCTCCTTCTCTATTTTAGTCTGTGTTAGTCTGCTTTAAACGACATAAACAGTAGAACCTCCATCGTTGACCCTCTCCTTACATTGACCACCTCCTTAAATTGAGTTAATTTTCATAGACTAGACATGTACCACATGTACATAGGGTTCCTTATGTTGACCACCTCTGTATGTTCACCTATTTGTTACTCACACGGGTGGTCAACTCACACGGTTCTACAAAGACGTGTTCAAATCTCTGCTTGTAAGAGTAACCAAAACCCAACAGTTTAAAAACAAACAATCCAATAGGAAATAGGAAAACTACATGAGCAGATACCTTATTGAAGAGGAAATACAGGTGGCAAATCAGCACATGAAAAGACGTTCGACATCAATAGCCATCAGATAGATGCAAATTAAAAACAGGAGATATTATTACACATTTATCAGAATGGCTAAAATAGAGTGACTACACCAAATGCTGGCAGGGAAGCAGAGCAGTGGCATCACTCTTCCATTGCCGGTGGGTCTGTAAACTGGTACAGCCACCCCGGAAAACAGGTTGTCAGGCTCTCATACAACTAAGTATGTGGTTGTTATAGGATCTAACAATTGTAGTTTTGCACATTTATCCCAGAAAACGAAAAGTATAGCCATACAAAAATGTATGAAAAATCTTTATAGTAGTATTATTTATAGCAGCCAAATACTGGAATCAGCTCAGATATCTTTAAATATTTAAAGAGTCAAATAGTGGCACATACATGCCATGGAATACCACTCAACAAGAAAAGGGAAAAACTACTAATACATGCAACCATTTATATGAATCTTGAGAAAATTATGCATAGCAAAGAAGCCAAAATCAAAAGGTATGCTATTGAGGTATAATTTTTCTAAACCATCCCCATTTTATCATGTGGTTTTCCACCCTTGACCATACTAACAAAATCTAAAATTAAATCAAATTTAATTTAGGTTGTGCAACATAAAATCCATTTATACATTTAAGTACCTTTAAAAAGAAGAACTTTGGAGCACAGAAATTTCAGGGAAAGAAAACTTAATAGTAAAACAATTTAAAAGTAGATGAAAATTTAAAAGGACACAAAATAATCAAGAAGTTTGCAACAATTCCCAAAGAAAGGAATGCTCACCCAAAGATAAAAACAAATATAATTATGCTAGTCAGTCTTCTTCTATTAATAAAATTATCAAAATTATTATTAAGAAGTTTATTTTATTTATTTTTTTAGAGACAGAGTCTCGCTCTATCTCCCAGGCTATAATCAGCTGCATGATCATAGCTCACTGCAACTTCTAATTGTTGGGATCAAGTGATCCTTCCACCTCAGCCTCCCCAGGTGATAGAATCACAAGCTCATACCATACCCGGCTAATGTTTTCTTTTTATTATTATTTTTTTGTACAGTTAGGATCTTATTATGTTGGCCAGGCGAGGCTTAAACTCCTGGCTTCAAGCAATCCTCCTGCCTTGGCCTCCCAAAGTGCTGAGAGTATAGACATGAGCCACTACACCCAGCCAGAAGTTTAACACAAAACTTACATGAATACAGAAATGAGAAGGAATAAAATAGTATTTATTAAATATTTATGTATAAGAAGCACCTTAAGGCAATTATATCATTTCAATATCTTTAAAATCTTTTTGATAATAATTTATTAATTCATTTTATGTCTGATGTAAGTTCCTCAGGATTTTCTAGCTAATAAATGATGGAAAATATCTCAAACCCAAGAAGGTTCAATTTCAAAGCCATAATCTTCCTACTTCCTCACGCTGCAAGAACACCTAGAAAATGCCCTAGATATCAATTCATTACCAGAAACATCACTCCCTGTACTATCAGGAGGAAAGAGTAATAATAAACAACAGCAGGCTGGAGGTTGAGGCTGTACATCCATGGGAAGCTGGGATTATTTGCATTGTGCTGTGTTTGATTTAGTTCCCTGCCAAATGTCATGCCAAAGCCTTGACACAACAGAGATTTGTGCTTGGAGCCATTCATTCCCTGTCTGGCAGTGCACATCAGCTGGCTTGTTTTCCTTAGATATTCTAAAGTCATATCAGTCTCTACACCGGGACTGAAAATGACTGTAAAAAATATTAAAAACAGAGTCAAGAAAAATCTAGGCAATGTTTCCATTTTAGGGTCTCAGAAAATTATCCACATATGCATTGCATTCATAGCATGCTTTGCTTTTTCTTACAAGAGTAACATGGCAGAATCCATACAGTATGTTTGAGCCAAATAAAAAATACACAGATGTATATAAAATGGTATTTCCCAAAATATTATATTTATGTAAAATGGAACAGGTATAAATAATGATACCATACATATCCACATTTTGCTCATAATCACAAACCAGCGCTCAACACTTCTTTAAATATTAAACTACTCTAACACATAGAAAATTAAAGTATGCTGTTTCAACAATTCATGGGTGGGGTTGAAAAGACAGTGAATAGGGTAGCTGATCTGGAGAAGCTGTAGAGAAACTGTAATCAGACATTCTGAATTTATTCAACATATAAAGACCTCCAAAAGACAGACATCATACCTCTTCTCATTATCTAGTCCTGAAGCTCACTACATTCCTTATGTGCTAGTTTAAGCAATTTTTCAGGCATTTTTCCTTACGACATCCTCCCTACAGGACTGGTAATTAATAGCTCCTGTATGTGACATTCATTTTGTCAGCTTCACCCTTTTCCACAACCGTGCTTAAGAATCTTATTTTCCTTGCTTCTTAATCATAGGTTTCCATGTAGCTTTATTCATCTTATACATTTCCTGTCTACTCTATTAAGAGTCAATTGTTGGGCGGCGCCTGTGGCTCAGCGGGTAGGGCGCCAGTCCCATATGCCGGAGGTGGCGGGTTCAAACCCAGCCCCGGCCAAATTAAAAAAAAAAAAAAAGAGTCAATTGTTACATTCCATGACTTTTTATGATCCTTAATAACACTTTAACAGTAGCATTTCAGTTTAAAATAGTCATCCCATGTTGACCTTGAAGGATTCCTTTTATCTTTCATGTAGTACATTTATATACCCCTTTCTGAGCAGTATATAGTTTTTTCCCTGACTGCTTCCACTTTTCAAATTGATTATAATTATAAATTAATTTCTCTATTTCATCTCCCCAAAAGTAAATACATTGAAGTAGCTCTTACATGATAATTCAACTCTCACATATCCTATTTCAATAATTTTATCTGAGTATCATTTAAGATATGTTAAAAATTTCTTTTAATTTTTTGAAGTTTCATATTCAAAGTAGAACTTTGAATAGTTTTTCTGCTTTATTTTACTTGCAGGGGTGTTAACTTTAACGATTCTTTGGACATATTTTGTATTTAAGACTTTCTGTCTCCCAGCAATGTCATGTATTTGATAATCATATTTATGATTCTGATGTTTTCTATTATATTTTGCCAGATGAAAAAGTACATATCATATATATGAACATGGAATACAATACCACATTTCTAAGCATGCAAGAGTAAGTTATTATTATAACTTTTTTGTAGTTTGTTCACAGAGAAAATTTGAGATAGTATATACCTTTGTCCAAGGCACATCCTGCTATGGTCTCAGGACAGGAACCTAATGAAAAAAGAAAAAAACAATTATAATAATGAACAAATTGATAAATATCAATATATAAAATTAAGTAAGAATATGTGTAAACCTCAACTATTGATCATAATATGTATCTGCCCATTAACTTCAAAAACAAGTCCTATTTTTTGTATTTTTTTTACTAATGTTCATGAAGACCAAAAACAAGATTTAAATATTCTTTTCACACTTCTCAATTTGAACTCCAAAAGATATTTATTCATTTATGTCTTAAAATAAATATTTTTCACAAAAAGAAATACAAAGATAAATAATATACACGAATGTCTATCAAATGCAGAAACTCAGACTTATGACTTTTCAAAACTGCTATTTGAATTTTCAGCTTCAAAAGGGAAAGATGAAGAAATAGGTTAAGTAGCTTTTATGGTAATAAAAGCCTAATAATGTTTGTTCATCAAGAAATGGCAGTGAAGCCCTAATTAAAGTTAACAGAGGATCATCTTCACAGTACTAATATTTAAAAAAAATTCAGGCAATGAATCTAGAATGAATACAGTAATAGATTTAAATATGTACAAATGAACTTGGATTGTGTAAAAATCAAAAGAGGAAATAGAATCATGTACTGCTGAACTAAAGCCCAATATTTCTATTCTTCCTTTTTCTATTTTATTATTTTATTAGATGAAGTGCCACATTTCCAAATATGTTCAGAGACCCACCCATCTAAAGGCACAGATCTAAATTGAGAGCTAACACTGCAAATGTGATTATGCTAATTACAAGAACTTCAAGTAAATGTTCAAAAGAACCACTCACTTTGTTCAAATTTTTGGCATCCTAGATGTCTAAAATTTCCAGATATGGGGAAAAATAAAGAAAATCAATTTCATTGGTGATTTCTACAAGTATTTTGGAGTAAGAGTTTTACCATAAATGATAAATAGCATTTATAAAGTAAAAGGAAAACAATTTTATTTCTTATGAAATATTCACACACTCAAAGATTTTATTTCTCAAAGGCACCTGGGAGGATAATCAAGTAAGCTGGGTATTCAAACTAAGATTTCAGGGGTTCTTATTGTTACATGGATATGCCATAGGACTTCTTGGGCGACAGGGGGAAACCAAGGCACAGGGTGTCCCAGAAAGCTTCCTCAGCCTTTGTTGAGCCCTAGACATAAGCATACACACATACACGCCCCCACCCTCCATATCACCACTCTAGGTCAACTTCTTTGTGTCCAAAACTATAATTTCATACCTCCTGGATTTGAATCCTAGTTTCTTAGATTACTCAATCAGCCCAGATTTTGGAATACTTACATACCTTCTCTGAGACTCAAATTTTACTTACAATGAATCTTTGTTGTAAAGATTAAATTATCACAAATAAATTGAGACATAATAAGTAACTAATAAACATTAGCTATTAAAACTATAAAACACATACAAATGTAAAATAGTTTCCCAAAACATTACAGTATTTTAAATATGCATGCCTTACTTGTAACTTTTTTCTACTCTACGGTCCATCTCACAGTGTAAAAACTTTAATTTCTGCTTTTCCTCTTACCAATTCTAATTACATGAAAAATAATTGAGAAACAGACGTATGAATGACAAATTTTATTCATGAACTTTGCATCAGAGAAATCAAAGGAAGAATTTAAAAAGCAGAACCTTGGGTGGGGGAAGGTATGTTGTTTTAGATGGTACCTAACAGCTGTAATTCTATGCTCTGTGTCTACCTGAGGTCTGGCATGACTAGAAGGACAGAAAATATCCTTAAATGACAAGGACATACTTAAAGTTTGTCATATGTCAAACAAGAATCCAATTTTCTAAGTAGAAGTATATGTTGAAGAGACTGTATAAACCTCTAAATAGCATTACTTCTAGGGTATAATGACTTTGTCACAGAAAGACACAGCACCAGCACAGACTTGAAATCGGCAAATAGACTCCTACTTCTACATCTCCTTGGCCACTAGGAATAGAGCCAGGACATTATAATTTAGATGAAGGTTATGTCATCTGATTTTTCTGATAGATACATATACCCCCAAATGGAAGTAAGGTAGGAGGAAACATATTAATTTTTTAAAGATCGGTTGAATTGAATAGAGCGTAGGCTAAAATGGGGAGGAAATAAGACAACAGAAATGAACAAAATAATAAAAACAAAAAAGGGGGGAAAATAAATATCCTCAACGAGAAAATGCTAAATGTGAAAACTAAAGGGTAGACAATATATTTGGTAAACTACATTTGATTAGAAACTATTTATCTGAAGGTGGCAGGATCACACAGCCACTCCATTTTATTGTTTTAATTCAGTGATTCTCTACTGGGGATGACTTACCTTCCCCCCACCCCCCAAAACATTGAACAACTGGAGATAGTTTTGGTTGTCACAACTGGAGGTGAGTATTGCTGGCATCTAGGTGCCAGGCATGCTAAGCAGCTAATAAAACACAGGACAGCCTCTCACAAGAAAGAAGTATCCAGCATCCTAGATGTCACTGGCAATTTCTACAAGTATTTTGGAGTAAGGAAGAGGAAATGGAATCATGTACTGCTGAACTAAAGCCCAACTCCTGAGGCATTTCCATACAACAATAAGAACATCAACTGTGTGCTGAGACTGACAAAACCTTCCTGATTTAGCCAGGGAGGTTTCTTTCTCAAATCACAAGATCACATCATTTGCATAGAGTGAATCTTCCAGGTAAAGGAAGATGAATCTTGGTCAAGGGTCCTGATGGAGGCTATTTTAGTTGCTAGCATCCTACTGAAATACTGACTCTCTAGCACTTAATGCAGCTACAGATTACATGTAAGGTTTTCAGATCCTAGTTCCCAAGATTTTTACACTGTACCAATCTGGACCCTGTAGGTAATTGTAATCCTGCTCTTTTTCTCAATGTTTTACAAGGTCAGAAAATATTTTAGTGGATTACAGTATTGCCCGGGAAACAAACACTCTAGAACTTGAACAACTTGGAATGCACACAAAAAATTCAAGCAAATTTTGCCCGAAATCTAAATATTCCAATGCTCAGCTCTTTGTTAACATGTGTTTTGGTACCTACATTTCTCCAGCACTGGGCCACCCACGTGCTTTGTCCTTCAGTTCATTGTCAGAGGCTGTAATAAAAGCTTCTCATGTGATGTCTGTGGCTAATGTTATGCTTTTGCTGGTTCGGTTTTTTTTTAATATATGATAACAACTTAGTGTATTCTCCATGAATACACTCCACTCCATCGTAAAAAGTGTAGTGAGGAAAATGAGAGTAAGAGGAAAGCTGTTAGAGCTACAATTGAAGTTAAGAAGGATTTTACCACTAAGCAGGAACCAGGTATCTGTGATCTCCCTACTCTGTTCCTGATGCCTAAATCCACTATTTGTAAGAGTTTGAAAAATAAAGAAGCTATCAAAGCAGCTCATGTGGCAGAAAGGGTTATGACACTGACCTCTAGGAGATCAAAAAATGAGCAAGAGATGGAAAAACTCCTCTTAGTTTGGATTAATGAAAAACAGCTGGCTGGTGATATGATTTCTGAGATGATGACTTGTGAGAAAGCCAAGGTCCTCCAGGATGATTTACGGAAGGGCACGCCTGACACTAGTGCCCAAAAGGAGGAATTGAAAGCCAGTAGAGGGTGGTCGAGAACTTTAGGACCGGGATCCATAGCGTTGCTGTGCAGGGAGAAGCTGCCAGTTCTAATTTGGAAGCAGCAAAGTTTATAAAGGAGTTTAAGGAGTTTGTGGACAGTGAAGGATGTTTCCAACAGAGTGTTCATTTGTGATGAAACAGGCCTTTATATTTTTAGGTTTTTATATTTTTAATTTTATTAATTTACATTTTTATTCACATATTATTTGTTAATATTTTACTTTAAAATCCAGTGTTATGTCCTGTTAAAATCATTTTGAAATTTTCAGTTTCTGGGACCCAGGAATAGATTAATCCAGTTTCTATTATTTTAAAGGCAAAAACTGTCTTGGAAGTCAAATGATTTGGAACTCGAAAGGAATTCCGAGACAGATTAAATTCGGATTTCAAGGTATCACTCTATCTGATTTTAGTTTTATTCTTTTAGGAAACACTGAAATCAAAGCCAGACATTATCCTATATGATATAACTTAAATGACAACTCATTTACCATTATTAAAAATTTTATTTTATATCATAATTCAATAGATTACAACAAAAATCATTTTTAAGGAAAATAAGGTGATTTAATCTTACTATTTTTAATTTATACCAAAATAAAAACCAAATTACTGTAAGAAACTAGTACATTTTGATATATTTCTATTGGTATTTATATAAAACTATATTATGTTTAGTAACTTATTACCATTCAAAGTAAACTAGTGTGTAATTTTGCCCTATTCTCATTGTGATAGCTAGAGAATGATTACTGTCATAATGCTCAGTGCATTTAATGTGTAAAATATGAATGTTTTCTGAATACTGATTTATTGGGATTTACAACCTAAAAAATAGGTCATGTTATGGATTGCCTCCAAGGATCTTCTCTGCAAAGGCCACATATCTGGGGGGAAAAATAATTTCTTAAAACAGTTTATTACTTACATGTAGATTTCTACATTTAAACAATATATTGGGAGAGGAAGGGGGAAAGGACAAAAGCATTTTGTTGTTGTTGTCATAGGTATTACAGTTTAAAACAGAGGTCCATATTTACAGCCTAACTGGAAATGGCCAAATATAAACAGCAAAGCAGAGTGTCCTGTGTTTTGACAACAATAAAAGATGTTCTCATAAAAGTAGATTTAAGTCAACAATTCACTGTGGTAGATCAGTATTTTACTCCAAAATAAATAATCACCATATGATTTAAGCTCCTTATGCCCTATAGCAATGCCATAGAGTTGCTCAAGATTTTGATAGTTCTCCTTTCCTTACGGATTGTTAGTATTTAATAAATTTAACTACATATTATATCTAGAGATACTCATAAAGTCAATATTTTATGCCATGCCTTATAAATATTGCTTTAATGTAATGTAATAAAGTTATTAACACAAGCATAAGTACATGCGTATAGAAACTGCATTTTTAAAGAAGTGTTTATTTTGCACAGCTTATTCATGTTATGTAGTACAGAATAATTGTTATGCCATTTAGGGTCAAAATTGCATGTCTCCATTTCCTAACTGTAATGGAACTATCCATGTCACATATTCGAAGTTTGTAAGCATAATCCATTGAACTTATTATAGAAGACTGTCTCCCGCCTATATCCTTTTACCCTGTCAAAGCTGTCAGAGGAACAAAAGGGAAGGCAGCAGAGTTACTGCACATTCTCCTATTACTTGTGAAGTCTTAAAATGACACTGTTTCAGTATCTTGGAAGAACTTTTGACTTCATTTTAATTTCCCTACCAATGTATGTCCCAATTTTAAGAGCATAGATACACTGATATATGATTAGTTTCAATAGCCATAATATATTCCAATGAAGAATGATATATATATATACATATATTTCATTATATATGTCATTATATATGAGATATATACAGATATATATGATATATAATATATAGATATATGTGTGTATCATATAATATATATATCAATATATACATATATATATAAAATCATCCTTTATATATATGTATATTTATAAAATCATCCTTTATATATATAAACTCATCCTTCCCTAACCCTATATATATGGTAGAAACTGAATTTAAGACATCAAATACAGCTATTATTAAATCGAATTTCTTTGTATCTGCTTGATATAAAAACCAAATGTGCTTCTGAACATAATTTAAAACAAGCTATGCATGATGGCTTTTTCCTATAATCTACACTACTTGTACTAAGGTGGGAGATTTGCTTGAGCCCAGGAGTTTAAAGCTACAGTGAAATTTTATCATGCCCCTACATTCCAACCCAGGCAACAGAGATCCTATCTCTAATAAAAGAAAATTCAAAACAAATTCATATAGAGTGCAACATATTTTACACTTATAAAAGATGAAAGATACCATAATAAATATGTAAGCATCATAAATTGTATTTGTATCAAATTTTAAGAATGAACCAGGAATTTTCATTGCAATTATGGGACAAACTGAGTGCTTTTGGAGATAGATTCTTTAAAAAGATTATTAATTTAACTCAACGTAGACCTCCTGTCTGATCCTGCAATTCCATTACTGGGCATCTATCCAGAAGGAAAAAAAACCCTTTTATTATAAAGACACTGGTACTAGACTTTTTATCGCAGCTCAATTTACAATGGCCAAAATGTGGAAACAGCCTAAATGCCTCTTAACTCAGGAATGGATTAGCAAGCTCTGGTATATGTATACCATGGAATACTGTTCAGCCACTAAAAAAAAAATGGAGATTTTGCAGCATTTGTATTAACCTGGATGGAGGTGGAACACATTTTTTTTTTTATTTATCATTATTATTTTTTTGGGGGAACAGATTATTCTTAGTGAAGCATCATAGGAATGAAGAAGCATGAATTCTATATATTCAACTTTGATATGAGGACAATTAATGACAATGACACAGTGGGGCATGGCAGAAGGGGAGAGCAGACAGAGAGAAGGAGGGAGGGAGGGAAAGGAAAAGAAAAAAAAAAGAAAAGAAAATAGTGACTAATTCTCACATAAATTGGATTTAATTTTAATCAAAGTATATTACTTCAATATTAATTTTTAATTCAACTTAGTATGTTGTTTACGATATTGCATCCTCATTTATAAGTGAAATATATTTGCAATTTCCCTTTATAATAATATATTTTTTCCAATTTTATTATCAGGTGTATCCAGATGAAGTAGAATGATTTTATAGCATTTCTTCTTTTTCTATTGCCTATAAGATTTGGCATGATCTGTTTTTTGAAATTATCTTTTATTTATAAATATTAGTTGTCTATTTTTTGAGACTTTGGGAAAAAAAATAGGAAGAAGTTAACTGAGGAATCCATACTGAACCTCAGAATCAAAGCATTCTATGACAGACATACTCTTATCTGACAATATGAATCTTACTTTTTTTGCATTATTATTACTCAATAAAAAAAGATTTTTAATTTAAAATTATTATTAAATATTATTAATTTAAAATAATATCATTTGGGTGGGCCTTAATCCAATGTGACTGGTGTCCTTCAAAGAGATCAGGACACAGCAACACACAAAAGACCACGTGAAGATACACAGAGAAGGTCTACAAGGCAGGAGAAAAGGCCCTTACAAGAAACTAACTTTGCTTTCATCTGGATTAGAACTTTCACTTCCAGAAAATGAGAGATAAAATTTTTTTTGTCTTTTATTTAAGGCACCCAGTGTGCAATACTTTTCGTATGGTAGTCGTAGCAAACTAAAACAATTGGTAATTTCCAAAGGTAAGGTTTAGTTCTATATAAAAACATGACAGGGGCTCGGTGCCTGTAGCTCAGTGGCTAGGGCTCCAGCAACATATGCTGGAGCTGGCGGGTTTGAACCCAGCCCAGTCCTGCCAAACAACAATGACAACTACAACCAAAAAATAGCCAGGCATTGTGGTAGGTGCCTATCGTCCCAGCTACTTGAGAGGCTGAGGCAAGAGAGTCGCTTAAGCCCAAGAGTTTGAGGTTGTTGTGAGCTGTGATGCCATAGCACTCTACGAGGGTGACATAGTGAGACTCTGTCTCTAAATAAATAAACAAAAATGTATTAATACACAACAGAGGTAAATTTTACTGTGCATTTTCTCCAATTTTTGCATTTAATATTTATCTTCTCTCTAATTGGCTTCCTGTATAATCAAAGATCCCTAAAATTCCCCAGCTCAAAGGGTTGCCCTTGAGTGGACACAAACTTCTCTTTCCTGCCTCTACAAACAATCTCAAAACAATCTTTTACTGACCTAAATTATTGCACAGGCTTTAATTACTGAGAATAGCTTAGTATATATCTGTCTGTGAGGATATGTGTCTAAAAAAAGTAAATATGTGTCTACAATATAGTATCTTTTTTACATAGTTGGTCTTTTGTGTGTTTTGTTTTGTTGTGATGGTGATGAGCAGGTGTGATAAACTGCCATCTTCCCTCATTGCTGGTGACAGTATAAATTGGGAAGCAATTTGCCAGCATGTATCAAAGTCTTAAAAGTATTTGTTCCCTTTTACCCAAGTATTTCATTTCTGGGAAAATCTCAAAAGGACACATTCACAGAAGCTGACAAAAACGTATGTACATCTGATAAAGTATTTTAGTATTATTTATACCATCCCCATCCCTCCAAATAATAAGCTAAATGTCTTATAATAGATTAGATAAATTATGGCTCTCCCATAGCACATAGGAAAGAGTATGCTTTTATTTGTACATCATGTTTTCAAAGACAATTTAATGGCATAAAAATAAGAAGTGAACTTTACCATTTTAAGTGAACAGATAAAGATATAAAAGGATTCTATTATATAAAATTAAATTAGCCCCCCAAATCAGAAACTCCCTTTATTTTGCTAGTTTGTTTTTCCTATTCTTCTCCTCAAACAAATATTTCCTTTTATAAGTCAGAGAGAACAATATCCAGATTAAGAAGCAGGCATGAGTCAAGCAAATATTTTAGTCAAGCCCTCTACCCTCTTACGAGAAAAAGGGAGAAAGAGGTTCCCCACAGTTACGATCTGTGAATACAACCTTGTAACTGCTTCTGTCTTGGAGTCACTTGCTTCTATTATATTCAATTGATTGACAGTGATGACATCCAATTACTCATACATCTTTTCTTTCTCATTTGGAGGATCAAACGGTAATCTTCTTTAATTCCCTATCAAAGCTATCACAAAGAATCTGACAAGATATGGGGAATAAAAGAATATTCCATGGTCTGTTCCAGTCCACTCTTATGACATATACACATTGCTGTATTGGAATGGGACAGTCTGCACCTTATTATGGCATGATCTCTAAGTGACAGTTTAGCAAATTCATAGTTTCAGAAATTAAGAACACTTTGTAAATGGCACATGGTCATAAATGCTAACTTATTCTGATGAAGAAAGACTGATGCCAGGGCACCTGGAACATTTTACCAATTATTTTTATAAACTGTGAAAAGACAGGTGAATGGCCCTTTTGGTATAGTGTCCACAGATAAAAATTTGTAAGAAAATATATAAAAATGTTTTTGGTGATTATTTCTGAGCAATTTTCTTTATCTTTCTTTTTAAAACTATTTCCACCAGGAACTTATATTTCCTTTACAAGTTATGTCCATGTCTTATTCCAGACGAGCAAGATGCAAGGCTCCTGTTCTACAAGGATGAGAAATGTGCTGGACCCACCCTGGCAAATGGACCCTGACTCTGCCTTTGCAGTGAGGTCTGCTTTGGCCAAGCCATAGTGCCCAGGATGAGATACGGGCAATACTGTAGACATCAGGAGTTAGGAGTATGAACCAAGTTACAGGGTACTGCACAGTAGCAATTTTGACTTATATGCTATTTGGGTCTTTATGATAATTAAACACTTGAAAATTGACTTTCGTCTTCACTTTCCTAAAGAACTTTTTATCGAAATTCAATTTCTATAAATGTAGAATATTTGGGGCTGGGACATACATATTTAGACATAACATATTTCAAGAATTATTACCCTACCTAAACAAGACTACACTTGGAAAAGCATAAATTTCTTTTGCTACAGTGGACAGAATAATGACTTGAGGTCACCATCTTGGAGTTCAGGTGCCCATTCTGCCATTTATTAACCTATAGTTCTTGAGAAAAATCACTCATCCTCATTAGGAATTATAATTGTCTGACTAATCTCACAGTGAATATCGAGTTCATCAATGAACTAAAGCCACCAACCAGAATAATATTTGTACTTGTAAAATGTTCTTTTATGAACTATTAGTTCTGGTCATCAGGCAACAAATTCTTCAGCTTGAAGGTGCCTTTATAATTTTAAATATTTTACAAACATTCATATAAGAGCTTAGAGGAGATGATTTTCTTAAAAAGATTCTAAGTAAATACTAAGCACTACAGTATGTCAAAGCTTTAACCTTTTTTTTGTTTCAGATTTGTGAAAATATTGTGAATCGGGAAGTCCTCGAGAAGGATTAATCATGATATCCTTCCCTTGCCTTATTCATAACATCTCATAAACACCTGATCTAAAAAAAAAATCAGAATCAATAACAACTGAAAACCAACAGTGGAATTAATGAGAAGCCACAGCAACAGAAACATTATGTTGGGTTTGTATATCATTAGTGGAATGCAGCATTAGCATATCAAGAGGAGGCAGTTTAGAAGAAGCAGGTCTCTCTTTCTGAGAACTGGACTTGAGCACTAGTTTGGAGGACTGAATGTTCCATTATCATCAGCCAATAACAGACATTTATGTATCTGTCACCCTACAAGATCAGCAACTAATTACCTTAATATCAGAATCTCATTTTCTTCTGTCTTTTTAATTTTAACCACAGATAGTTTCATCCATGAAGGTCACTTGCTTTATAGTACTGTTAACACACACATATCACCATTAATACTTGAGTTAAAATATTTCTACAAAGATGAAAGATTAGTTTTTTGTGAATTTTAATCCGTGGTTTTTGAATAGGATGGGGTCCTAAATTCTGGTTTGTCAGAAACTTTTAGGCCTTGGGCAAGTCATTTAACTTTTTTGAAATCATTTTCTTCACCATATAACAAAATAATTATATTTGCAATCTAATAATCGACTCATATCTGAATTTTTGGTGATTCTATACCTAAACTTTTTTTCACAGGAATAGTGGATAGGAGGTTCATGCAGCATCCAGAAAGAAGGATTTTCAAATTGATCTCTTGCCTTCAATTTTACCTTCATCTGAGGTGGACAGAGATGGTGAGCCAGAAGCAGCCTCCACTCACCACTCTTAAGGAGGGGATCGAAGGTTGTGGGGAGAGGTTCACCCATGGATGGGCTGGACAGAGAGAGCATTTTGAATCATCAGAAAGTGACTAGACACACATGAAGTGGGAGAGAGAGAGGCAGGGAATCCACCCACCAGGATTGGAAAGCACCTGAGAGAAGCATCCACACATGGGAAAAGGTGGGGGAGAGGTCACTCGGGCTCCACACTCCTGCAGTGGACACTAACCTGAGCTGCAAGGAGGCTTCCCCACCACAACGGCCTCCCAGCTGATCAGAGAGCTGTTTCGAGCCAGGGCAGCATCACTGCCCTGGCGAGTAGATACAATGCGTTCACAACAACTTATGGCCCCAGGTTGCTGCAATAGTCACTCTTCTGCTCATAGATACTCTCAGCCCCAGAGTCAGCCCCAGTTGACACAGGGTGGGGATTCTGCTGCAACCACCTCCCCATTAACCCTCCAGAAGAAGATGTGGGGGGAGATGGGCACTGTCACATGCACAGTGACTGGATTCTGTACAGCCTCCTCCTGCCCCCAACCAGCCACCTCTTGGGGATCCAAGCCGTGGAGAAGCATACCAGCCCTCAACATCAGCGGCTCACATCTTGTCACTTCAATAATACTGCCACTGTCACTGCCACGTGAGTAGTGCTGCAGCAGCCCCCACCATTAGACCTACACAGAGGGGAGTGTCACCCACTGTGACTGCCAAGCAGGTTGCCATGCATCTCCCTGGCCCTCGCTAGTGACAGGTGGCTCAGTGAGCTGTCAACCACTGGTGGTGGCCCTATAATTCACCCAGGCACTAGACAAAACTCTCAAACTGTCCAGGCACTTGCCAGAGTCCTGCACTTCACACCCTACTGCCAAGGTCACCAGGCCCATTCCACTTTTGGATGCATCAGCGACATATCCAGGCTCCAGCCAAGGTCAGGCCACCCACCACTGTGGAGGGAGACTTGTTGAGCACTACTTTGGAGAACTGAATGCTCCATTATCATCAACAGACCCCAGCTTGAGCTTCTAACATCAGTCTGGGGATCAACCCACTTAAATAAATTAATATCCTCCAACACTGGCTTAAATTGTGAAAATGAGAGGTAAGGGTATGATGTAGGAGAACAGCTGCATTATAGGCTCTCAGTGAATCCATCTTCCCCCATGAGTCAATCCTCCAGAGTAGAACACAGAAATGCTATTTAGGCATTTTTTTCTCTAAGTAGAGATTCCCAGCAAAGAGAATAAGCACACCACAAACCTACCAACATGGACCCGAGAAAAGAGGATTCAGATGAGAAAATATCAGCAAAAGAATTTTGGTGACATGAAAAAACAACCTGAATTGATACTGCCAAAGGGTAACAACAGATCCACAACAATGGACCCCAAGTGAAAGGAAATTGCCAAAATGTCAAAATGGAATTCATAAAATGGATGGCAAACAAGATGAATGGAATTGAAGAGAAATTTGAAAACCAACAGAAAGAAGCCAAGGAAATATTTCAGTACATAAATGAAAAATATGAAAAACTCAATAAAGCACTAGATAAAATAAGATATAAAAGAACTTAAAAAAATGGCAGAGTCATTTAGAGAATTACACAGTACAACAGAAAACTTCAACAGAGAAGACCAAGATGATGAAGAAATCTTAGAGCTTGAAGATAAGAAACAGAATGAATGCATGTTCACTCACACAAGCATGGGACTATGTGAAACAAGTCAATGTGTGAATTACAGGTACCCCTGAGAAAAGAAAATGCAAAAAGCATGGAAAACCTACTTGAATTAATTATTGAGAACTACTGTGATTTCCTGAAATTCAAACATCCAGAAATAAAGTAATGCTCAAACACTGGAAAGATTCATAGCAATTAGGATATCTCCAAGACACATAGTCATCCACCTGGCCAAAGTCAAAATGAAGGAGAAAATTCAATTGTATGACAATAGAAGTAACTAAATATACAAAACAATTACCAGTAGAGACCCCTTATAACCTAGAAAGGTTTGGGACCCATTGTTTACTCTTCCAACTAAGAATTTTGTATCCTACATAACAAAGTTTCATAAATGTTGGAGAAATAAAGATCTTTCAGACATTCAAACACTAAGTGAATTTGTAACTACTAGACAGGCTCCACGAGAAATGCTCAAAAGAGCATTATGCATGGAACAGCACAGTAGACATCAACTAGGATAAAAATGTTCAAAAGATAAAAGTCCACAACTCTCATAAAATGTCAGCACAAGAGGGAAAACAAAACAATAAGGTATCATCGAACATGATGGACAGAATAGCATCTCATATATCAGTACTAACTCTCAACATGAATGATTTTAATACCACACTCAAAAGAAAGGGACTGCCTAAATCAGGCGTCCTCAAACTGCGGCCCGCAGGCCACATGAAGCGTTGTGAATTGCATTTGTTCCCGTTTTGTTTTTTTTACTTCAAAATAAGATAGGTGCAGTGTGCATAAGAATTTGTTCATAATTTTTTTAAAAACTATAGTCCAGCCCTCCAACGGTCTGAGGGACAGTGAATTGGCCCCCTGTTTAAAAAGTTTGAGGATGCCTGGCCTAAATAGATGCAAAAACACATCCTAGGTGTTTTTGTTCTCCAAGAAACACATCTAGTACACAATAATTCATATGGACTCAAGGTGAAGCAATGGAAAACCAAATATGCAAATTCACATCCATAGTGAACAGGTGTAGCCATTCTCATATCAAATAAAACATACTTTAACAACGGTTAAAAAAAAAAAAAGGATGGGCAAAGATGATCATTATATAAAGGTAAAGGGATCAATTCAACTACACATAACAATCTTAAATATATATGTATCTAACACAGGACCTCCAAAATTCATAAAGCAAATCCTACTAGCTCTAACAAAAAAAAAAAAAGGAGCATCTTAATTGCCAGGAAACTCAACACCCCACTAATACAACGAGACAGATCATAATAACAGAAAAAACATTAGACATAAATGAGATAGGGACCTAACAGACATTTACAAAATTTTCTACCCCCAAACTACTGAATACATATTATTATAATGA